>NC_133413.1:40311250-40952500 GCF_049350105.2 Macaca mulatta
GTTCAAGTGATTCTCCTGCCTCAGCCTCCCAAGTAGCTGGGATTATAGGCATGTGCCACCACACCCATCTAAAAGGGGTTACACCATGTTAGTCAGGCTGGTCTCGAACTCCTGACCTCAGGTGATCCACTCGCCTCAGCCTCCCAAAGTGTTGGGATTACAGGTGTGAGTCACTGCGCCAGGCAGCAAATTATCTGTAAAGAATAACTGTGCTACTCCACAATCTGTTTAACTCTAGTGTGGTCACCTCAAATATTTTCTGAAATGTGTTCACTTTAAATTTTCCACTAAAAATTTAGAGAAGGATGTTTACAGAAGGATGATGGTTAAAGACATTAAAATATCCTTAGGAAGTGACCTGAATGAAGTAGAACTTAGTTAATAAAATATAAAAAACAAAACAACAAAAAAGTATTTCACTTAACCATAAACTCTGTCACTAAATTCAATCATACGGTTTTCACTTGACTATGATTCCATTAAGTTATACAACATTTTAGGTTGCTTTGTAGTTCATATTTTTTTCCTGACTAAACCACATTACTATTGAACTGCCTTTCACCAATACAAAGCCTACTAGTAAAACACCCTGTTTCCCTTATCTATCTAGTTTAACCTCAACTATCTTCACTTTGTTGTTGACCACACCCGGCAACAACAGACGTGGTATTACCACTTGAAGGAAATTACATTATTTTCCAATCCTTTACAGCAAGGGTAGTTGCTCACAATGAAAATTACTACAAACAACTTTCATCAGTCATCTTGTTCCATTCACTATGAACTCTAGTAAACTAACAAATTCATCCACATATTTTCCTACCTACTTCCTGGACAAACTTTTAAATTATGGTAAAATGGTTTGAGATTGGTTCTTAAAATTTTGCAAGCATTCAAATTTACTTTCTTTTACCTTGTATTTTCCATTCCCCACAAAAAGGCAAAATAGAATGTATGCCAAAGATGATATGTAGTTTTTAAAGCACTAAGCAATTTATTGTATCTAAAATAATAATTTACTAAGTATATCTTTTCTATAAAGACCAGTGTGGGTTTTGTTTGTTTATCACTTTAGTATTTTAGGTTCAACTGTACTCAACATGCAGTTTTCAAAATAAGCAATAAAAGTTAGAAAATTCAGAATTTCATACTATATATCCAAATTTCACGTCACCTATTTGTTTAATCAGAACACCAAGCTTTAGTGAAGCTTTAGCCATCATGAAGTTGTAATAACAACAATGGAAGTAAAATTGGACTGGAAAGTTAACTTCATGTTCAAATTTGAACCAGCACGAATTCTCTTACCAATATAACCTAGGCAAAGATTCTCTTCAGGTATTAGTTGAGGTTCAACTTTTAACTTCTATGAAAGTGAGTTTAGGCCAATTGAGTTCATTTCTTCTTCCATTAAACATGTGACTAAAGACTAGTTCATTTTGTGTACATTATTATTCTTCTATTTAAAAAGTTATTCATTATCAACTATATATCTGGTACAGTTCTACACGTAGTCTAGTACTTCTAATTTGAATCCCTGTAACTCCAAGAATAATTTTCATTTGCACTTTTAGAGATAAGAACAGTGATCTTCAGTGGTAAAGTGAAGTGGGGATAGGAACTCAGACCTCCTTGACTCTTGCCCTATACTTCACTGCCCTCCCAGTTTTGTTTTTTGTCTTTTTTTTTTTGAGATGGAATCTCACTCTGTCACCCAGGCTGGAGTGCAGTGGTACAATCTCAGCTCACTGCAACCTCTGCCTTCTGGGTTCAAGTGATTCTCTTGCCTCAGCCTCCCGAGTAGCTGGGACTACAGGCGAGCGCCATAACACTGGCTAATTTTTGTATTTTTAGTAGAGACGGGGTTTCACCATGTTGACCAGGGTGGTCTCAAACTCCTGACCTCAAGTGATACACCCACCCGGCCTCCCAAGGTGCTGGGATTACAGGTGTGAGCCACCACGCCCAGCTAACCCACCCAGTTTTTAAAAAATGTTTTGTTAAATAGCTTAAGCAAACAAAACAAAAGAACAACTTTCAGGGGTGAAGGTCAGTTAGAACAAAGCAAACGTCTCTTAATAAAAAGAAAGCCATATTTTCTATAAGGTGATAAGTTTGCTACAGCTAACTGTATAGGTAACACTTTCCACAGATGTTTTCTAAAATAAAGTGTTTCTAAATCAAATTTGAATTTTTAAAAAAACATTTTAAACCATACACAATACTCTCTCAATAAAGAAATTCTCACTGTCCAGGAGAATAATTTTATAATTCAAAAAATATACCTCATATTTTGTTTCATCAGCTTAAACTTAATATGTCAGGCTTTCTTAAAATGGGACATAGGAGCATCATCTTTTCATGGAGGACTTTCTAAAATGTCACCCAAATGCATATAAAGTATATGTCACACAAGCTGTTGTGTTCCTGTATACTGTACTACACTTTAGATGTTACGAATAAATGCTATTTTTAAAACAAAACTTTATAATATTGCTGGGTTTAAACTGGTTCAAACCTTTCTGGAAATGTTCTAAAACTGATTGTGGTGATGGTTATACAACCCTGTGAACATACTAAAAGCCACTGCATTGTATACTTTAAATGGATGAATTTTATGGTATGTGAATTATATCTCAATAAAACTGTTATTTTAAAAAATCTTTCAAGAGAACAGTTTGGAAATATGTATCAAAAGCTTTCAAAATGTTTATATCTTTTAAGTAATTTTACTTCTAGGAATTTATTGTAATGAAATAATCAGCCATATAATTTTTTTAATGTATAAGGATGTCCATCAACTTACAATGTCCCCAAATTGCAAACTGCCTAAAAGACCCTCAACACAGAATGGTAAACAGGTAATAGCACACCTGTACATTGAAATTCTATATCAATTTTTAAAATCACAAACATATTTATTTCATAATGTATTAAAAACAAAACATGTTACAAAATAATAGGGATGCACAATTCCAATTATGTAAAAAAATACATACGAAAAAGTATTGGAGGGATATACAACAAAATATTAATAGTAGTTACTGCTAGCTAATAGAATTTTAAATAATTTTAATTTTCTTTATACCTTCTGGTTTTCAATTTCTCAGCAATAAACAATCCTTACATAAATGTTATTTTAAAACTAGTCACTTTGGAGAAGTTCAAGTTTTTCATTAAAAAATAAAAACTAACAGGTGGTAATGACACAGAAACCATGAGGTGAATAAAAGCATATTAACTCTACTGCATACACAAAGCCAAACTACCTAATTTATCTTTTTAAAAATATCAAATTATATTTACTTTCACATCTAGGAAAACTCAACATACATGTTCCTTTCAAGATTTAAAATCGCTATCACCCATGCAAGGGAAAAATTAGCAAGAAATATATTTAATCTTCAGTGGGAGGAAAAAAGAAAAACATGCTATTGCACTACAGAAAAGAATTCAAGGATACAATAAAGCAAAGCAAGAAGTTTCTCACCATAATCTAATATGAAATACTGTATTCTGATGCATTTGAATCTTGCAGAGATCATACAAAAGGAGACCGCTTGGAGTGACAAAATTATAATAACCAAATAAAGGCTTTAATTTATAAAAATGCCTTTCTCAAAGTTCACATTGCAGAGTTGTATGCAAATAGACCGTATTCAGCAGGTACTCAGAGGGAAAAAAGCATTCAAATTTTTCTGCTATCCTAATCCTCAAAAATCAACACTTAACCTTTCCAAATACCTAAGAAAATATTCTTGAAGGCCAGGAAAGCATAATGCAGTTTCTCCAGCTTCGAAAGAAATTTGGTTCTCTTGGCCAAATTACAGAAAAGTTAAAACTCAAGAAGTACCAAGGATGAAGGGTTAAACATAGATTGTCATCACTGATTACTTCTCAGGTTAATACTTTTTGAATGCTTCCAATACTGCGAAAGCAAGAGTGTCAAACTCGATTTTGTTAAATAAGATAGTTAATCTAAGAAATTAACAATATAGACAAATCGACATTTTCTAAGTAAGTAATTTTAGAGTTTGCATGTTAATTTAAAACCTAATCATTGAATCTTACCAAAAAGTGCAACAGAGATGAACTCTAAATAAACACTTTGTATAAAACAGCACTTTCTTAGAGGATTCAGTATTATTTTTCGTTATTCATCGGTAAGGAACTAAGATTTCAAATCACTAAACACTGATAATAAATGTTAGAAAGCTACCTTAAAAACATTGGTCAGATACCCCTTCTGGCAATAACAATTAAAAACTAGCTATTCAGTTTTTATATTCGTTGAACTTGCATTGTTATGAATTCTTCAGGTTCTTTTTTATTTTATTTTATTTTATTTTTGAGACAGTTTCGCTCTTTCGCCCAGGCTGGAGTGAAGTGGCGCAATCTCGGCTCACGGCAACCTCCGCCTCCCGGGTTCAAGCGATTCTCCTGGATCAGTCTCCCAAGCAGCTGGGATTATAGATGCCCACCACCACGCCCGGCTAATTTTTGTAGTTTTAGTAGAGATGGGGTTTCGCCATGTTGGCCAGGCTGGTCTCCAACACCTCACCTCAGGTGATCCGCCCGCCTCGGCCTCCCAGACTGCTGGGATTACAGGCGTAAGCCACCGCGCCTGCTTCATGCCTGGCCAATATGGCAAAACCCCGTCGCTACTACTACAAAAATTAGCTGGGTGTGGTGGCGGGCGCCTGTAGTCCCTGCTACTCAGAAGGCTGACGCAGGAGAATCGCTTGAACCCGGGAGGCGGAGGTTGCAGTGAGCCCAGACTGCGCCACTGGACTCCAGCCTGGGCAACGGAGCAAGACTCTGTCTCAAAAAAAAGAAAGACAGAAAGAAAAAAAGAAAAAAGAAAAACCCAAGGACATCAATACATTTTTGTCCCTAATGTCCAACTACCACCAAAGCAATACCAGCTAAACCAATGAGGTTGTCTCTGCAGCTTTTCTTAAAGGACTTATTACCTGGGTGATAGTTACCCGATGTTCACTTCCTTTTTTTCCCTAAGACGGAGAGTCTTGCTTTGTCGCTCAGGCTGGAGTGCAGTGGCGCAATCTCAGCTCACTGCAACCTCTGCCTCCCTGGTTCAAGTGATTCTCCTGCCTCAGCCTTCCGAGTAGCTGGGATTACAGGCGTGTGCCACCACGCCTAGCTAATTTTTGTATTTTCACTTTCTAATTATTTGTTTATACTATACATTCAAGTTTTATATGCTTTTTTATATTTCACATTTCATAATGTAAAAGGCTTTAAAATGCCTATTTCTTAAAGTTTTTGTTTGTTTTTTACATACAGCTTTCTTAAGCCTCCACAGCTAAGAGAAATTAGATAACATAAGATTAAATAGACACAATATTGTCTTGGCTATGGTCCAAATGCTACTAGGCGTATCTCCATATGATCTTCTTAATCTCAAATCAATTTGATAAACTAATTTTTTTAACCTATGAAATCCCAATAAGCTACCCATTCATAAATTTAAAATGCCTCCCCATAAGGATCACTTGAGGCCAAGTGTTCAAGGTCAGCCAGGCAACAAAGGGAGACTCCATCTCTACAAAAAAAATTTTTAAAAATAGCTAGGGAGACCAGCACAGTGGCTCATGCCTGTAATCCCAACACTATGGGAGGACAAGGTGGGAAGATTGGTTGAGCCCAGGAGCTCAAGACCAGCCTGGGCAACTTGGTGAAACCCTGTCTCTACAAAAAAAGAAAAACAAAATTAGCTGGGAGTGGTGGCACATGCCTGTAGTCCCAGCTACTCAGGAGGCTGAGGTGGGAGGATCACCTGAGCCTGCGAAGTTGAGTCTGCGGTGAGCCATGATAGTACCACTGCACTCCAGCCTAGGTGGTAGAGTTAAGACCCTGTCTCAAAAAAAAAAAAAAAAAAATTAGCTGGGCAGGGTGGCACATGTGTGTAGTCATAGCTATTCCAGAGGCTGAGGCCAGGAGAACTGCTTGATCCAAGGAGTTCAAGACTGCAGTGAGCTAGGATCATGTCACTACACTCCAGCCTGGACAAGAGAGCAAGACCCTGTCTCTAAAAATAAAAAAAATAAAAATAAACCTCCTATATATCTTAGGATAACTTATACCAAAATAAGAAAAAGCACATCTATAGTAGAAAAATACTTGTTACTTAATATTTAATTATCTATTGGAATGTGGATAATATAAGCTATGAAGAAAAATCAGGACACACACACTCTTAATTTTTTTTTTTAAGTAATCATACAGAGCCAGGTGCAGTGGCACCTGCCTGTAGTCCTAGCTACTAGAGAAGCTGAGACATGAAGACTGCTTGAGCCCAAGAAGGAACCCAGGAGGGGGAGCTTGCAGTGGGCCGATATCACGCCCCTGCACTCCAGCCTGGGCAACAGAGGGAGGCTCCATCTCGGAAAAAAATAAAAATAATAAATAAATAACAATTATTGTGCTTTCTAACTTCACATTTTAGAATTCTGTGGGAATTCTACCAAACACCTCAGAAGATGCCAAATAAATGTAAGGTATTATTCATATTTTATCTTTCCATGCTACACATGGCTAAAACTGAAACAGTACGAATATTAACAATTTTCATTTTCCTAGTTACTCTCTTTAAGTAGCCCTAAACATAGATGGAAAAAAGAACCTAGTAATAAAATATTAGAAGGGGGAAAAAGTTATCACTGTGTATCAGTTAATGACAATAAAGATCCACATCTAAAAAAACAAGCTAAGAATACTTTTTCAAAGAGCTTTTATAATTCAAAATCTTTTCAAAAAAGTTGTGCTTTAGGAGTAACAACACATCCATGTAGTAAAAACTGAACATTCTCTAAGTCCACAAAATTTTAAATATACCTTTGCCTTCTTTTCATGTTACACAGTGCAGGTACAACATACTACAGAAGTGTTTAAAGTCTTTACTACATATTTACTAAGAACAACAGTAAAAATGAAAACGAAACTGTAAGCTTTTTTAAAAAGGTTAGGTAATGTTAGTATAAGCAATTTCTTAAATTTGTCTGTTAATATTTATAAAAATATAAATCTTATTTATAACTTATAATTTATAAAAAGATTGGCCTGCAGAAATAAAGTTCACCATTCATTTAAAAACTCAAATGCTGGACATGTTAATTACAAATAAATGAATTATCTTAGTTGCTTTTTCAAAAAATAATAGACTGCTTTTTTTTTAAAAAAAAAAAGTAAAACTAAAAACAGAACTGCATTGAAAAACAGATTTTATGGACAGATACCAAGTTCTAAGCATTTTTAAAGCTTTAACGATTTTAATTTCTTAAGTGTCTACAACAGACAAGATTATCTTTTTATTTTAAAAGATCCCAACGAATAAGTAACCATTTTCTTCTTGATAGAAAAAAAAAAAATTTAAATAAAGTAATCAACAGTGCCTGCTAAGATTTTTAACTTGTTTTCAAATAGGGATTTTTAGCTCACTTTAAAATTTTTACCAATGTCTCTATTTTTTTTCCAGGTCCTTTTCTAAGATCATGATGGACCTCTAATTTTTTTCATTTCATAGCTCTTATTTTATTGATAATTTTATTCAAACAGGAAAAAGTCCACTAAAATCCACTTCATACAAAAACACACACTTCAAGATAACTTGGACACAATTCATTTTTGCATGTAAAAATATTTTGTGCATATATGTTCACAACATGGTGAATAAAATATGAAAAAATACAAGATCTTTCCTCACTGCAGCTTACTCCCCTTTAACTCATTATACTAAATATACTTAACCTTAAGTTTGCCCCGTCACCTTGAGCTTTCATAGGTAGCTCTAATTCTTTCTTTTCTTTCTTTCTTTCTTTTTTTTTTTGAGAAGTTTTGCTGTTATTGCCCAGGCTGCAGTGAAATGGCGTGACCTCAGCTCACTGCAACCTCTGCCTCCCGGTTCAAGCGATTCTCCTGCTTCAGCCTCCAGAGTAGCTGGGATTACAGGCGCACACCACTGGGCCCAGCTAATTTTTTGTATTTTTTAGTAGAGATAGAGTTTCACCATGTTGGCCTGGCTGGTCTTGAACTCCTGACCTCAGGTGATCCACCCGCCTTGGCCCCCCAAAGTGCTGGGGTTACAGGGTGAGCCACTGCCCCCAGCCAGGCAGCTCCAGCACTTTTATAGTAAGGAAGTAATAGGTTGTGCTATAAAGAACCAAGTAATGAGTTTGTCACAAAAGCCCCGGACTTCACTTCCATAGGCCTCAGTTTTCTCTCTTGTAAAATAAAGTAATTGTACTAGCTTCCATTTAACAGGCTATTAGGAACTTAATTCACGACCAACTATTATTTACTTATAATAGCAAAACCTGCTAACAAACTAAATGTTAATGTTTTAAACAATGGAATACTTATAAGACCCTTTAAAAAAAAAAAAAAAAGTTGTGGATCCATATGTACTAATTTTTATGGTTCTTGTTTTTTGTTTTGTTTTGTTTTTGAGACGGAGTCTCGCTTTGTCTACCAGGCTGGAATGCAGTGGTACAATCTCAGCTCAGTGCAACCTCCGCCTCCTGGGTTCAAGTGCTTGGCCCGTCTCAGCCTCCCAAGTAGCCAGGATTACAGGCAAGCACCACCACGCCCGGCTAATTTTTGTATTTTTAGTAGAGACGGGGGTTTCACCATGCTGGCCAGACTGGTCTCAAACTCCTGACCTCAAGTGATCCTCCCGCCTCAGCCTCCCAAAGTGCAGGGATTACAGACGTGAGCCACCACCATGCCCGGCCTTGTTTTGTTTTTGAGACAGAATCTCGCTCTGTCATTCAGGCTAGAGTGCAGTGGCGCAATCTCAGCTTACTGCAGTTTCCCCCTCGGGGTTCAGGCAATTCTCCCATCTCAGCCTCCCGAGTAGCTGGGATTACAGGTGCCGCCACCACACCTGGCTAATTTTTGTATTTTTAGTAGAGATGGGTGTTTCACCATGTTGGCCAGGCTGGTCTCAAACTCCTGACCTCAAGCGATCCGCCCGCCTCAGCCTCCCTCCCAAAGTGCTTGGATTACAGGCGTGAGCCACTGCGCCCAGTCGCGGATCCATAGGTACTAATTTAAAAAGATGTCCCAGATAGGCTGTTAAAAGGAAAAAGTGGGCGGGTGCGGTGGCTCACGCTTGTAACCCCAGCACTTTGGGAGGCCGAGGCAGGCAGATTAGCTGAGGTCAGGAGTTTGAGACCAGCCTGGCCAAAATGGTGAAACCTCGTCTCTACTAAAAATACAGAAATTAGCGGGCATGGTGGTGCATGCCTGTAATCCCAGCTACTCGGGAGACTGAGGCAGGAGAACCGCTTGAACCGGGAGGCGGAGGTTGCAGTGAGCCACGATTGCGCCACTGCACTCCAGCCTGGGCAACAACAGCGAAACTCTGTCTCGAAAAACAAACAAATAAAAAAACAAAAAAGCAAAATGCAGATAGTATGACCCATTTGTAAATATTTTAAAAGAAATATACACATACATGCATAGAAGTTTTCTAGAAGGACATACAAGAAAATTCAAGTGGTTATCAGTGGAGAATGAAGAATGCTAACTTTATTTTTTTAAATTCTCAGCCTTCTATAATATGTGAATACGTGAATAACTTTTTTTTTTTTTTTTTTTTGAGACACTGCAACCTGGGCAACAAGAGTGAAAACTCTGTCTCAAAAAAAATAAATAAATAAAATAAAAAATAAAAAATAAAAAACTCCATCTTGGCCAGGCGTGGTGGCTCATGCCTGTAATTCCAGCACTTTGGGAGGCCGAGGCGGGCAGATGACAAGGTCAGGACTTTGAGACCAGCCTGGCCAACATGGTGAAACCCTGTCTCTACTAAAAAATATATAAAAATTGGCCAGGCGCGGTGGCTCACGCCTGTAATCCCAGGACTTTAGGAGGCCAAGGCAGGCGGATCACAAGGTCAGGAGATTGACACCATCCTGGCTAACACGGTGAACTCCGTCTCTACTAAAAAATACAAAAAATTAGCGGGGCGTGGTGGCAGGAGCCTGCAGTCCCAGCTACTCGGGAGGCTGAGGCAGGAGAATGGCGTGAACCCGGGAGGCGGAGCTTGCAGTGGGCCAAGATTATGGCACTGCACTCCAGCCTGGGCTACACAGCAAGACTCCGTCTCAAAAAAAAAAAAAAAATTAGGCGGGCATGGTGATGTGCGCCTGTAATCCCAGCTACTTGGGAGGTTAAGGCAGGATAATCACTTGAACCTGGGAGGCGGAGGTTGCAGTGAACCAAGATCGCACCATTGCACTCCAGCCTGGACAACAAGAGTGAGACTCCATCGCTCAAAAAAAAAAAGTACTGACTTCATAAAACTGTTAGGAGGAGAAAAGGAAATCATGCATGTCAGACACTCAGCATAGCACAGTGTGAGGACAACTGTGAGCAGCTATTAGTGGATTATGAATATTATTATAAATTCCAGAAACTGCTGTCATTGGAATCAGATTTGACAGTTCACTCAACAATCATCAATCTCAAAGACAATCAGTTTCCTTTATCCAAAACTCATTCAATCTGATCAGTATAAGAGAGGGCATTTGTTAATTTAAGGGTTAGAAAAATAAAAAAGCTATCATAGGTAACAGGTGGGCTGATGGACATATTAATTGGTTTTAAGTGTTGTTTAACAAGAGTAGGCTTCTTCGTATATTAATACCTGTGCAAGGAACCAGGATACTTACCACAGCTGGGCAGGAACCCTGATCTTTAAAGGATGCTGAATACATAAAAATAAACTTTTTCTTTTTTTTTTTTTTTTGAAGAATGAAAGCTTCCAACACAAATTTTTCTATTTCATTATTGCTTACTTTCCTAAAAATTTACAGTACTGATAGCTCATGCACACATTTTACCAGCTAATTACAAATAACATGTCAATCAAGTAGGAGACATAAAACTGAAATCACCATAAAAATAAATTCCAGAAAAAGCATGCTGAATTTTTTTTTAAATGCAATTGTTCCTCACAGAATTTCAAACAAATTCAGCTGAATATTATCAACTTAAAATACTCCAAGCTGTAAATCTGGCTTTTACACTAAAAGCACCCTCTTAAAGTACCACTTTAACAACATTCAATTTAATTTTTCTAACAAACCAAGAATATATGCTAAGTTTCTATATAACAACTGAGAGGATGTTGCCATTTAGGTAGGTTAAATGTAGTTCAACTGGTTTGAGTCCACCATATTACAATGTTAACAGGCCTTCTTGGTATTAGAGAACAGTTTCAGTATCAATGTGATAGGTTAAAGTTTGGATTACTCCAACTGCTATAATAAAAACAAAAGGTCACGCACACACATTTAATCCTTTTCGATATGAAATAAAATAGGCTCTACTTAACACCAATGTATGTACTGTAAATTTGTCAGAATTTAAACCTTAGAATAGTAATTATTTCAAATTGTACAAGTAGTTACAGTTGAATACATTAGTTACTGTAGTTTCCTCAGAGTCACCTGAAGTTCCAATCAAAATACGAATGAACAAACAAAACAACAACAACAAAAAACCCTGGCATCTTAATGAGACTCTAAGAACTGCATGCCTACTTCATAGATCATTGCACTGTGCTGAATTGGCATCTGGAGATTGTATTGAGCTAGCTACATGAAGGCACAGAGAAGAGATGGGGGAAAGAGAGTTTATTTAAAAAAGAAAATACTATTCTTAACACACTCAACACTCTTAACATGCTCATCACCTGTAAGCAAGAGCTATCAGAAATACTATTTAAAAATACATACATTTCTAATTTTTCAACATTCAAAATATAGCAAGCAGATAATCTACCACAAGCAGAGCTTCCTACCCCTTTCACCCGGACACAGCGCTTTGCCAAGAGCACAGGCCCAAGTAAAATAACCGATGCAATTTCCTTGTTTACTTAAAGAATTGCAGAAAACATGTTGACTGCTTCTGAGGCTTCTGAAACAAACGAATTTTCAATACGTAAAAGACTTCATGATCATGTTTGATATGTAAGCGTAGTAATGATTCCTTCAGCTGGTAAAAATCTAGTTTTAAATTGATTAAAAGGGTTAAATTTACACTGCAGCTCATTAGCATACCTTGTTTGCAACCAGAAGGAAGAGGGTAAAGAGAGGGAGAAAAGGAGCAAAAACACACAAGATGGAAAACATCACTTTGGCGGTTATGAATAATTTAAAATGACCCAAGATGTAAGGGGAAAAGAGTTCATGAATAGAAAGAAAGGGGGCTAACAATCTGAACTGGCCCCTTCCAGATTCATACTGATGTCGGAGAGGAAAAGGAATTTATTTACACTGCAGTGCCTGGCAGCAAACATGGCTGCCCCTGCCCCCTTTAAATCGGAATAATCTTCACTCCTCCCCAAAACCATCAAATTATGGCCATGTCTCTCCCTGCCTCTCTTCCATAACACAAACACATCGTCTCCTCCCTCAAAACAGTAAAACCCACACCTCCCCATTTCACAACAATCACAATCCCATAACCACTAGCTTCTCTATTCTCTAGTCTTGAAAGAAAGGCACAGAATACACACAAATATAGGAACAAAAGGCCTCCCTTCCTAACACTTTAACGACCTCCATCCCCTTCTTTTCCTCCCACTCTGACGCTAAGTCGATCGTTCTCATCCCTGTCATCATTCAGTTAATTTCCTTCCCTAGCCCAATCCTGTCTTCCAGTTTCCTGCGTCTATTTCCCATCCTCCTATTGCAGCCTGCCTCATCCCTTTCCCTAATCCACCTTTTCCTTCACTTCCATTCCTCATTTCTCCCTTCATTCTCATAAAATGCCCCATTTCTCCAGCAAATGTATCCCCTTCTCCCAGACTCTTTTGGTTCCCACACTCCATCCCCAAACCTCCCTATTTATCAGTCCACCCAGGTCTCTAATCTCCATGCAACTCTTCTCCCCTTTCCCTGCCCCTCCCCAATCCCATCCTTATCCCCGCCCCCATCCGACTTCTCCCAATTCCCAGCTCAGCGCCACTCCGACTCCGATCCCACTCCCACCTCCCCTGCCCCACCCCCCAATTCCCTCCACACCCCCCACCTTGCCATCTGCTCCTCCGTCAGGACCCCCCTCGAGCCCTTTCAGGCCACCCGCTTCCCCTTCCATTCCTCCTGGGGTCTGGCGCCCCATCCCTAGGTCGCCCCCTCCCCGTCGTTTCCTCCTCAGCCCTTCCTAGCATTACACGCGCGCGCGCGCACACACACACACATACACACACGCACACGCACTTTACCTTCAGTTTGTTCCATTCTAACCCCCCGGCCGTGTCAGTGCGATCACAGGAGAGACACGGAGGCCCGGAGTGGGGCTGGGCTGCGGGCAGCCGCCGGGGCCGCGCGGGGAGGAGGCGGAACCGAGCTAGGCCGCATGAAATCCCCGGGCTAGATTTTCCCCGCGCCGGACGCCTCTGCCATGGCGGCCGGCACCGAGGAGGGCCACGGCCGGGCCGGGCCGGGCGTGCTGCGGGAAGAGGAAGGCTCAGGAGGTGGGGAGGGAAGGGGAGGCCGAGGGACGGGGTCGCCGCGCCGCCGCTGCTGCCAGAGAGGAGCCTACGGCTGGCGGCCCGGCCAGGACAGCAGGGTCCTCGGAGCTCGGCTCGGAATTCGCACGCCTCTGCGCGGCGACCTGTGCACAGTCCCCTCGGCCTCCGCCTCGATGCTGGCCGCCGCCGCCGCCGCTCCCGCCGCCGCCGCGCACAAAGCCCCCCCACCCCGACTCTCGGGGCGCCGCCGCCGCCAAATCCTCAGCCCCTCATTGGCCGCGGGCCGCGGCGCCTGCCGGGAAATGCAGTCCCGGGTTCGGGACGCTGGGGCTCCGGAGGAAGCGGCGAGTCAGCGGGGCGGAGGGGGCGGGAGCGCGAACCAGGAACGCCCGCGGCCGCTAGCTTCTGGAAGACTAGGGAGACTGGGCAAGAGGGCCAAGGGACGGGGAGGGACGGTACGTGGGAGAATGACACACAAAACACCCCGGGAAGCCGGAGGAGGCGTGGAAAGGTGGGGCCCGGGAGGTAAAACTGGGCTCGGCGCGTTCAGTGTGGCTGATTAAAGAACAGCGCGCAACTAGCGCCATATGGCGCTCCTCAGGGTGACTCGGCTCTGTAGCTCCTGGGGTTAGGAGCGACCGTCGCACGGTCCCCGGTGGGTGACCGCGCGAGGGCGGGGCAGTCCAGGCGTCCCCTCGGCAGTCTCCCGTCCTACAGCTGTCAGGGAAGGGCTCCCATTCCAGGAGGGTCTGCATCTGGAAAGCCGGGGGCGATGCAAGACCGCCTTGGCGTCGGTCTCCCTCTCAGCCCCGGCTGAATTGTCAGAGGGTCCGCCTTCCCCGGTTGCAAGCAGTAGGAGGCCGGGCCGGCGGCGCCGGCTCGCTGAGGGAGCGCCCCGATCTCCCCGGCAGGCGCCGGCCCCGCGCGCCTCTTCCTGCTCGGCTGCGGCCCGGAGGCTTGTGGGTAACCGGGAGGACGACGTCAGTGCCGGCCGCATCCCCGGGTGCCCCCCAGCCGCGGGAGACCGCGAAGGCTCCGTGACCGTCACGTGCCGGGGGCCGCGGCTGCTCGCGGCCAGACCTTCGCATCGAGGGACATGAGGTACATTTGTCCTACACGGCCCAGGAGGAACCGGGAGGCAACTCTCCGTCATCCTTTAGCCCCCCGCATCCTAGGAAACGTATGGAAAACAATGGAAGGTTAAGTGTGTGCACAGTGATCTAGCCCTGCAGGAGTGTGCCGACCAGGTGGTATTTCCTGGGGCCTGGTGATAAGGATTTAGAAGGTTACAGCACAGAGATCTGAACGTAAAAAGGAAACACAGGCAGCAAGCAAATGAGGAAACTGATACTCTCTGTTCTGAGAATAAAGCCGTTTTACCGCTAGACGTCATACTCTCTGTAGACGTTATAGTGCTGGATGTCTTTGGTACTATTACAAGAAATTAGATATCTGTTCTCTTTATCACTTAAGGAGATTAAAAGATTCCTACAGATCAGTTATTTAAAAGGGCACTAATTATGAACTAGTTTTTTTGTTTTGTTTTGTTTTTTGTTTTTTTTAAAAAACGTAACCCGGTTAATAATACTAAGGGTGATACTGAGAATTATCAGCATTGGCCGGGCGCAGTGGCTCACGCCTGTAATCCCAGCACTTTGGGAGGCCGAGGCAGGCGGATCACGAGGTCAGGAAATCGAGACCATCCTGGCTAAGACGGTGAAACCCCATCTCTACTAAAAATACAAAAAATTAGCCGGGCGAGGTGGCGGGCGCCTGTAGTCCCAGCTACTCGGGAGGCTGAGGCAGGAGAATGGCGTGAACCCGGAGGCGGAGCTTGCGGTGAGCCGAGATCGCGCCACTTCACTCCAGCCTGGGCCACAGAGCCAGACTACGTCTCAAAAAAAAAAAAAAAAAAAAAAGAAAAGAAAAGAAAAATTCTCATTACTATTAATAATTAAATATTTTTAAACGTATGCTTTAAGTAGTACCACAGGTTAAAGCTATCAGTAAAAGCATACTTTTTATTTGTGATATGCCATTTTAAAACACAGATGGCCAAAGCGGGCCGCCAAGTCTAGCTTAATTCCATCTCCAGGAAAGAGGGATTAAATTAGTCTTTTTTTTTTTCTATGAGCCTTTCTACTTCCATTCTTCGTTTTCTTCCTCCTGTGTCTTCCTTGCTTTGTTGATAAACTGTTGCCTTCACCCGGCACCTGGGTTTCTCCCTTGAGGAGAATCTAGTAAATTGTCCCCAGGGATCTTATATTAGCCTGTTTCTAATAGCTATGCTGACAGCAAGAGTTTAAAATTGGAGTTATGTGAAGTAGATGCATGGTCTTTTCCTGCAAAGCATTACAAAATACAGTTAGTAATACTTGATCTGGTGGCGTGTGTAGGAAAATGGCCATTAAAAATAATAGTTTACGGCCGGGCGCGGTGGCTCAAGCCTGTAATCCCAGCACTTTGGGAGGCCGAGACGGGCGGATCACGAGGTCAGGAGATCGAGAGACGATCCCGGCTAACACGGTGAAACCCCGTCTCTACTAAAAAATACAAAAAAATAGCCGGGCGAGGTGGCGGGCGCCTGTAGTCCCAGCTACTCGGGAGGCTGAGGCAGGAGAATGGCGTAAACCCGGGAGGCGGAGCTTGCAGTGAGCTGAGATCCGGCCACTGCACTCCAGCCTGGGTGACAGAGCAAGACTCCGTCTCAAATAAATAAATAAATAAATAAATAAATAAATAAATAATAGTTTACATTTTCAGTATCTAACATCTTCTGAGGTTTAGACGATGATTACTCTTCGCCATAGAAAATGAGCAAGGAACTCATTAAGACAGCAACCTAACACAGTTCTCAGGGCCAGAGTCATGGGGAAAAAATATTTTTTTAAAAATTTCTCTTCTGAAGATTATATACAGAAACTCCTTACATGATAAATCTCTTATCCTGAAAGTCAAAGAAATTGCCAAGTCTCATAACTAGGGAAGATGGACATTACTTTGAACAAACGTATTTCAATAAGAAGGGTTCTTAGCCCTTCCCTTTTTAGGATAGGATTGCTGACATATGGCCATGGTAGAAAACCTAGCTCATCTTTCAAATACTGGGCATGGAATCGTTCATCTGGTTTATGAATACTTAATGATATTCACTGTGCCTGGTTGTAAGTGAATACAATGCATGAATAAGAATATTTCCCCGTATAAAATGTCTCCCAGGGAACTGAAAATATATTTGCATCCTTTATGATCTTTTCCAGAAAAGTACCAATACATGGTAGTGCAATGATTAATTGATGAAATTAGTATGAAAACTACATCTACCTTCTAGAACTCAAAATTTGACCACCAGGAATTTTCAGTGAGGGAAAAGTAGAGTCCAAAGCTTTGTAGATTTTAATTCTGGTAAACAGAACGTGAAGTGAAACCTTTATGTGCAAAGTTGAACATCAGACATGCACAAAGAGACCTCTAGTGGCCAAACTGAAAAGTTTTGCCTGTTTAACAGTTGATCTATTTGGTTATTAGCTGAAAAATCCTTTGTGGATTAAAAGCAGTCTGCATTTTTTACTGACGTTTAATACCGCCATCTTCCATTCTTAAAAATGTGTAGCCCAGATGAGTAAAGTCAGTGGTCAGCTCACATGTTAGGAGACGTATTCTCTGTGAAACGGCGATTCCTTGCTGTATGGTGGTCGAGTAGAGCCACTAAGAAAAAAAAAAATTTTTTTTTTTTCTTTTGAGACGGGGTCTCGCTCTTGTCGCCCAGGCTGGAGTGCAGTGGCGCGATCTCGATTCACTGCAACCCCGACTCCCGTGTTCAAGCGATTCTCCTGCCTCAGCCTCCAGAGTAATCAGAACTTCAGGGGCACGCCACCACGCCCGGCTAATTTTTGTATTTTTTTAGTAGAGACAGGGTTTCACCATGTTGGCCAAGATGTTTTCTATCTCCCGACCTTGTGATCCGCCCGCCTCGGCCTCCCAAACTGCTGGGATTACAGGCGTGAGCCACCGTACCCGGCCTAAAAAAAATTTTTTTTTGAATCTTTCTTCTGGAGCCAGATAAAATGGATGGGAAAAGATAACTGGGGAACGAGAATATTTCTAGATCTTTCATTTTCCCAAGATGGCTCAGTTGGCCATCCTAGGAACTGAAGTGCCCTCAAACCTATAGTGTCTGTCATTTCACAGCTACTATCACATACATTTTATATGTTGAGATTTCTACACAAACTATTAATCACAAACAACACTTGTTAAGGGAACATTGAGGAAGCAAATATTTTTAGTAGAATACAGATTTCCATATGAAGATTTCACAGTATTCTGGCCTCTGGAAAGGAATGCTCTCCTTCCGATTCCCGCCCTTTCTGCGACACCATGAAGTCCTCTCCGCGCCCCTTAGGCAGTTCCGGAGTTGCAGGGGCCGAGGGAGAATACATCAAAGTGATGTCATTCATGACTCCGAGATGGTTACCATGGCAACTATCAGACATATTACGATGTCAGTAGGGTAAAAGCCTGTTTAGTCTTCAATCAAGGGTTTCCTCGGGCGTTAACCACTGCCTGCAGAGTGTGGACTGGCAGAAAAACCCTCGGGCCCCCCAGCACCAAGGCTCCTTAAACCAAGCCCCACAAAGAAGTCACTTCGGCGATGGGAACGCGGCTTTGCGGCTTCGCGGCTTCCTGGGCTGCTAAGGTGAAGGACGCCCGCCCTCCCCAGAACTTGAGAGCTTATTGGTTGGTGATGTCGTCACTCAGAGTGACATCAGGGGCAAGGAAAGAGGCGGAGCCGTAGAGACTTGGCTTCTGGCCCTTCTAGCTTGGGGGTCCGGGGAAGGAACTGGGAGGACCTAGGCTGCCGTTCCGCGGAGCCCGGCCGAGGAGGTAGGGGTGGGCAGGCCCAGCCCTCAGGCCGCGACCTGGTGGGCCTCGCTGCCATTTTTTTCCTCCGGAGCCCGCTCCGTCCGCATCCTGCTCCTTTCATCAGCGCCCGATCCAGGTTTCCTGACCGCTTCCAGTTCCCACCACGCTCTCCTCCGCCCACGACCTCATCCCCGCCAGTCCCCAGCACAGTGCGAACTCTGAAGCTCGGCCTCTCCTCCCCCTCACAGCGCGCTCAGTCCTTTCAGTCCCAGGCCCTGCTTCTCCTCGGCTTCATTTCCCACAACCCCGATCATCCACGAGGGTCGTGGTTCCAGTGCCTGTCCCACCCCCGCACCAAAAAACCAAAACATAACCCCCAGACCCTGCCGCATGCAGGCCGCGCACACATCACGGGCGCCGAAACCGCCAGGCGAGGAAGCCCAGGGCGCGTTTTGCTCCGGTGGGGTGATGAGCAAAGCCGAGGGAGCCCGGGAGCAGCGGGCGTGGGGCGGCGCCAATGCGAGTGCGAGTGGTGTCCGCCGCCCGGGAGCGCCGGGGCTCGAGCGGATTAACCGCCACCTCAGGTGTCTTCTCCCGCCCGCGAAACGCCACCCACCGTTAGTGTGGGTCCAGAGGTTTCGAGGCCCTGTTCAAAATGTCAGCTCTGTGGCTGAGATTTCTATTCAGGAGAGGCCCTGGAACTCCTTTTCCAGCCGCAAGAGAGCAAAGCTGCCATTGGGAGATGCCAGCTCTTCTGCCGCTCCTCGCGACCCTTAGCAGAAAAGCGCCCCTGGATGGAGAAGGGTTTTGGTGAAGGTTATCTACAGGTTCAAAGCTCAGTTTGCGCTCTGGAGAATCACTAGCAAGGGAAACAGTTTTACCTCCACTTGAGCGATTAGTAGGTTCCATGTCTACCTTCATCCACTGCTATATAAATTAGATTAGTGGGTACTTCCAATCTTCAGGATTTGGTACAGCTTGCCTAAATATAGAACAATGCTAACTGAAAAGAAATTCAGGATATCCACTTTCTACCTATATTTTAAGGCTACAAATAGATATATATTGCTCTACTTTTTAAGTACTTGGCAATCATTGAAGTTGCACTACTAGATACTATTGACCAGAAATCAAAATGTCGCTGAAGACCGTACCATCTTCATGAGCGACATCATCTTAGAGATCATTACCATTTGTTGGAATCTCAAGGTACCATTCTCAAGTCCAGAGCTAAGAAAATATCTGATTGTTGGACATGAGCTTGAAGGAGATTTTGTATCTTAACTATGCAAATGTTCTACCTTTGCAATAGTTAAAAACACTAAAATCCTGATGTCTTTTAATTGATGTGTTTTTGAAGTACTAAATTGTTTACTTACTCCTTTTGCCTAGGTCCCTATGTTAACTACTTGAGACAAAAATAAATATGGCCTTCTACAGTTATAATTCAGTCTTAGCTATTGCTCGAACAAGGTAAGCATTGGAGTTACCCCCGAATATGAACTTAATTCTTCTTTTTTTTGGTAAATGTATTTATTTATTTTTATTTTTATTTTTATTTTTTTGAGATGGAGTCGCACTCTGTCGCCCAGGCTGGAGTTCAATGGCGCAATCTTGGCTCACTGCAACCTCTGCCTCCCGGGTTCAAGCTACTCTCCTGCCTCAGCCTCCCAAGTAGCTGGGATTATAGGTGTTTGCCACCACCTCCGGCTGATCTTTGTATTTTTAATAGAGACAAGGTTTCACCATGTTGACCAGGCTGGTCTGGAACTCCTGACCTCAGGTGATCCGCCTGCCTCAGCCTCCCAAAGTGCTGGGATTACAGGCGTGAGTCACCTCGCCTGGCCTGAACTTCATCCTTCTAGATGGAAAGTATATGTGTAAAAGGATTGGTTTAGTACACAATTAAAAGTTTCTTGGAGGCTGGGTGCAGTGGCTCACACCTGTAATCCCAGCACTTTGGGAGGCCAAGGCAAGGGCACTGCCTGAGGTCAGGAGTTCGAGACCAGCCTGACCAATATGGTGAAACCCCGTCTCTACTAAAACTACAAAAATTAGCCGGCGTGGTGGCAGGAGCCTATAATCCCAGCTACTTGGGAGGCTGAGGCAGGAGAATCGCTTGAACTCGGGAGGTGGAGGTTGCAGTGGGCCAAGACTGGACCACTGCACTCCAGCTTGGGCAACAAGAGTGAAAATCCATCTCAAAAAAAAAAAAAAAAAAAAGATAGAAGATGTAGTTTTTTTTTTTTTTCTTTTTTCTTTTTTTGGGATGGAGTATCACTCTGTTGCCCAGGCTGGAGTGCAGTGGCATGATATCTTGGCTCACTGCAGCCTCCACCTCCCAGGTTCAAGAGATTTTCCTGCCTCAGTCTTACAAGTAGCTGGGATTACAGACATGCACCACCACGCCCCACTAATTTTTGTATATTTAGTACAGATGGGGTTTCGCCATGTTGGCCAGGCTGGTCTTGAACTCCTGACCTCAGGTAATCCGCCAGCCTGGGTTTCCCAAAGTGGTGGGATTATAGGCGTGAGCCACCATGCCCAGCCAGAAGATGTAATGGTTTTAGATTGACATCTCTGTAATTGATGAACATCATGTGAGGTCCTTAGATGTAAAGCCAGTAAAATGGCTGATGAACAGCCAGTCTTAGGGCATATTTGTGTCCCATTACGGTCTGTTACCTTTTTTTTTTTTTTTTTTGAGATGAAGTCTCGCTCTATTGCCCAGGCTGGAGTGCAATGGCACGATCGTGGCTCATTGCAACCTCTGCCTTCTGGGTTCAAGTGGTTCTCCTGTCTCAGACTCCCGAGTAGCTGGGATTACAGGCGTGCACCACCATGCCCAGCTAATTTTTTTGTAATTTTGTAGAGACAGGGTTTCTCCATGTTGGCCAGGCTGGTCTTGATTTTTTTGTATTTTTGTAAAGACAGGGGTTTCTCCATGTTGGCCAGGTTGGTCTTGAACTCCTGACCTCAAGTGATCCACCTGCCTTAGCCTCCCAAACTGCTGGGATTACAGGCATGAGCCACTGTGCCCGGCCACCATTTATTTATTCACTGAGAATAAATAAAGACTATTCACTGAGCACTTACTTTTCCCCTTTTGGCCATTCAAAGAGTGTTTTATCTTGGTATCCTTCAAAAATAGTCTGAGGCTGGCTGCAGTGGCTCACATCTATAATCTCAGCACTTTTGGAAGCCTAGGCAGGAAGATAGCCTGAGCCCAAGAGTTCAAGAATAGCCTGGGGCCAGGCGCAGTGGCTCATACCTGTAATCCCAACACTTTGCGAGGCCGAGGTGGGCGGATCACAAGGTCAAGAGATCGAGACCATCCTGGCCAACATGGTGAAACCCCATCTCTACTAAAAATACAAAAATTAGCTGGACGTGGTGGCACGCACCTGTAGTCCCAGCTACTCAGGAGGGTAAAGCAGGAGAATCGCTTGAACCTGGGAGGCGGAGGTTGCAGTGAGCCGAGATCGCACCACTGCACTCCAGTCTGGGTAACAGAGCGAGACTCCATCTCAAAAAAAAAAAAAAAAAAAAAAAAAAAAACAGCCTGGATAACATAGTGAGACCCCATCTCTATAAAAATTTTTAAAACTAGCTGGGCGTGGTGGTGTGGGCCTGTAGTCCTAGCTACTCAGGATGCTGAGCCTGGGAGGTCGAGGCTGCAGTGAGCTGTGATCACACCACTCTACTCCAGCCTGGGTTTTTTAACACCTTAAGAACTAAACCAGGCATGGTGCATGTGCCTGTAATCTCAGCTCCTTAGGAGGCTGAGGTGGGAGGATTGCTTGAGCCCAGGGGTTTGAGGCCAGCCTGGGCAACACAGCAAGAGTCTGTCTCTTAAACAAAAAGAAAAAAAAAAGAGCCAGGTGTGGTGGCTCACGCCTGTAATCCCAGCACTTTGGGAGGCCAAGGCAGGCAGATCACTTGAGGTCAGGAGTTCAAAACCAGCCTTGCCAACATGGTGAAACCCCGTCTCTACTAAAAATGTAAAGATTAGCCAGCTGTGGTGGTGGGCGCCTGTATTCCCAGATACTCGGGAGGCTGAGGCAGGAGAATTGTTTGAACCCAGGAGGCGGAGGTTACAGTGAGTCAAGATCGCACCACTGTACTCCAGCCTGGGCGACAGCGTGAGACTCCGTCTCAAAAAAAAAAAAAAAAAAAAAAAAGAACCAAGACAAATTTTTTGTTTGTTTATTTTTGTTTTATTGTTTTTTTTTTGTAAGACAGAGTCTCGGTCTGTCACCCAGGCTGGAGTACAGTGGCGCAATCTCGGCTCACTGCAGCCTCCGCTTCCTGGGTTCAAGAAATTCTCCTGCCTCCACCTCCCGATTAGCTGGGACTACAGGTGCACACCACCATGCCCAGCTAATTTTTGTATTTTTAGTAGAGACGGGTTTCACCATGTTGGCCAGGATGGTCTCGATCTCTTGATCTCGTGATCCACCCCCCTCAGCCTCCCAAAGTGCTGGGATTACAGGCGTAAGCCACCACGCATGGCCCATATTTTTATTTTCAAACAATCTGATATGGTAGTTTAACTGCAAACCCTGGGCTGTTGCAATACCAGAAGGTAGAGACCCTTAATTGGGGTGCCCAGTTCTAATTGTGTGGTTTTTTGGTTTTCGTTTTTTGTTTTTTTTGAGACAGAGTCTCGCTTTGTTGCCCAGGCTGGAGTGCAGTGGCATAGTCTTGTCTCACTGCAACCTTCACCTCCTGGGTTCAAGCGATTCTCCTGCCTCAGCCTCCCTAGTAGCTGGGATTACAGGTGCATGACACCATACCTGGCTAATTTTTGTATTTTTAGTAGGGACTGGGTTTCACCATGTTGGCCAGGCTGGTCTCGAACTCCTGACCTCAGGTGATCCACCCGCCTCAGCCTCCCAAAGTGCTGGGATTATAAACATGAGCCACCGTGGCCAGCCCTAATGTTCTTGAAGAATTTAGGTGAAGGGTATTTCAGCTGTAAGTTGAGGAGTTCAAAGACACTGAATAGGTAAGGCAGTATTATGTGACTAGTTAATTCCTACAGTGACCATCAAATGTGTCTTTGAAACAATATTCCTTGGCCAGGCATGCTGGCTCATGCCTGTAATTCCAGCACTTAAGGAGGCCAAGGCAGGCGGATCACCTGAGGTCAGGAGTTTGAGACTAGCCTGGCCAATGTGGTGAAACCCCATCTCTACTAAAAATACAAAAATTAGCTGGGCATGGTGGTCTGTGCCTGTAATCCTAGCTACTAAGAAGGCTGAGGCAGGAGAATCACTTGAGCCCAGGTGTCATAGGTTGTAGTGAGCTGAGATCGTGCAACTGCACTCCAGCCTGGGCAATGGGAGTGAAGGAAAAAAAAAAAGCTGTTGTATTTTGACCGGATGTACTATCTATTTCTTTAATAGTATGTGCTTTATAATAGTGTGTGCTTTGTAATAGTATGTACTTAACTCAGAGGATGTTCTTTTTATTCCAGATTCCCTAGCCATTTTGTCCATCCTACCTGCTCTTCTTATTCCCCATCATGTGCATTTCTTCACTTGCCAGATTCCCATTTAAATAAGACATGTATGAAGAACTATGAGAGCAAGAAGTACTCGGATCCCAGTCAGCCAGGCAATACAGTACTTCACCCAGGAACTAGACTAATACAAAAGCTACACACATCCACTTGCTGGCTGCGAGAGGTTCCTGGCAAACCTCAGCTGGAGCAAGCCCCAAAACATCCACAGGTGACGAGCCCTCAGGCCACAAAAGAAACTGGCACGAAGATTAAAGAAGGCGAACAATCTTATAGACAAAAAATCATGGATGAACTTAAATATTTTTACAATGGATTCTACTTACTTTGGATTGATGCCAAAGTTGCTGCCAGAATGGTTTGGAGGCTGTTGCATGGACAGGTCCTAACCAGACGAGAGAGACGAAGGGTAGGCAAGAATCATATTTGAGAAAGAAAATGTGAAATTAAAATGAACTATTTGGGAACTCAACTATTTAAATTCAATGTAAACTTCATCTTAAAAATCTCAGAGTAGGAATAATAACTGCTGGTGAGAACCAGTTTCTTGTCTGCAACTGACTTACTGTACAACTTTAGTCAGTATTCTGGAATTTGTTATATATTTTCCTGTAGAACGGTTTTTAAAAAAACTTTTATTTTAGGTTCAGGGGTACATGTGCACATTTGTAGAATGGTTATAATTATGTTTTTTTAATTTTTCCAAGAAGTTGAAAGGCTTCATGTTTCAACTGTTGTTAATATATTAAGCAGATGCATTTTAAAACCCAATTTTGGCTGGGCACAATGGCTCACACCTGTAATTCCAGCACTTTGGGAGGCCAAACACAGTGAAACACTGGCCAACACAGTGAAACCCTTGTCTACTAAAAAAATTACAAAAATTAGCCGGGCATGGTGGCACGTGCCTGTAGTCCCAGCTACCCAGGAGGCTGAGGCAGGAGAATGGCTTGAACTTGGGAGGCGGAGGTTGCAGTGAGCCAAGATCGTGCCACTGCCCTCCAGCCTGGAGTGAGATGCTGCTGCAAAAACACAAACAAAAAAAAAAAACAATTTTAAGTGATACAATGCTATTAAAGTATGGACCCTCTAACATAGATGAAGTCTAGGAGATGCCAATAATATTTTTATTGTCGTAGACTTCCTTTAAGATATCCCATAAAAATTGCTTCAGAGCTATGGTAAACAGGAAAACCCTGCCTTTTCGTTTTTATAAACAGCTGCAGAAAACCTGTCTTGGGTTTTTAACACTTTAAGAACCAAGCTGAGCATGGCGCATAGGCCTATAATCCCAGCTCCTTGGGAGGCTGAGGTGGGAGGATTGCTTGAACCCAGGAGTTTGAGGCCAGACAGGGCAACATAGCAAGACACTATCTCTTGAAAGAAAGAAAATGAACCAAGACAGGGCTTTTTTGGTTTTGTTTTTGATTTTTGTTTTTGGCATGCCCTAAAATAATGAATATTGCATATGCATTTAATTCTATAGCTGTTGAGAACTTGTGTTGATTTCTTCCGCCTGGTTCCATTTATGGTGTTCATAATTGTACCCTTCATGGAATTCTTATTACCAGTGTTTCTGAAACTCTTCCCAGAGATGTTGCCATCAACTTTTGAAAGTGAATCCAAAAAGGTATGTAGGATTTTTTAACTTTAATAAAATTTAATAAACTTTATTAGAGGAGTTTTTAGGTTTACAGAAAAATTGGGTAGAAAGTACTACTTCTCCCCACCCCACCCCATCACAATTTCTCCTATAATTAATATCTTGCATTAGTGTGCTATATTTGTAATGATTAAAAAACCAATATTGATATGTTATTATTAAAGCTCATACTTTAGGGTTCACTCTTTATGTTGAAGCAGTTCTGTGGGCTTTGCAAATGCATAACTTCATGTATCCACCATCACAGTATCATACAGAATAGTTTCACTGCTCTAAAAATCCACGGTGGCTTATGTCTGTAATTCCAGCACTTTGGGAGGTTGAGGCAGGTGGATCATCTGAGCCCAGGAATTTGAGACCAACCTGGGCATCATAGTGAGACCCCATTTCTACAAAAAATGCAAAAATTAGTCGGGCATGGTAGCTCATGCTGTGGTCCCAGCTCCTTGGGAAGCTGAAGCAAGAAGATTGCTTGAGCCCAGGAGGTCGAGGCTGCAATGACCTATGATAGTGCCACTGCACTCCAGCCTGAGTGACAGAGGGAGACCCTGTCTCAAAAAAAAAAAAAAAAAATCTCCGTGCTCCACCTATTTGTCCCTCTCCCTTCTTCCCCTAACCCATGGCAGCCACTGATCTTTTTATTGTCTCTGTAGTTTTGCCTTTTCCAAAATGTCATGTACTTGGGATCATACAGTGTGTAGCCATTTTAGATTGGCTTCTTTCACCTAGCAATATGCATTTCAAGTTCTTTTCATGGCTCAATTCTTTTTATCACTGAATGATAATCCATTGTATGGCTGTACCACAGTTTGTTTATCCATTCTCCTATGAAAGGATACCTCGATTGCTTCCAGGTTTTGGCAATTATGAATAAAACTGCTATAAACACTTATGTACAGGTTTTTGTGTGGATGTAAGCTTTCAACTCATTGGGGTAAATACCTAGGAGAGTAATTGGTGGATCGTATGGTAAGACTATGTTTAGCTTTTAAGAAATTGCTAAAGTGTCTTCTGAAGTAGCTGTATTGTTCTATATTCTTACCAGCAAAGAATGAGAGTACCAGCATTTGATGTTGTCAGTGCTCTAGACATTAGCCACGAAATAGGTGTGTAGTGTGGTATCTCACTGTTTTGATTTGCAATCTCCTGATGTCATATGATGTTGAGTATCTTTCCTGTGCTTACTTACCATTTGTGTATCTTCTTTGGGGAGGTGTCTGTTTAGATCTTTGGTCGACTTTTTTTTCTTTTTTGAGAAGGAGTCTAGCTCTGTCACCCAGGTTGGAGTGCAGTGGTGCAATCTCAGATCACTGCAACCTCTGCTTCCCGGGTTCAAGTGATTCTCCTACCTCAGCCTTTCGAGTAGCTGGAATTAAAGGCATCCACACCGTGCTCAGCCAATTTTTGTATTTTTAGTGGAGACAGGGTTTCACCATGTTGGCCAGGCTAGTCTTGATCTCCTGACCTCAGGTGATCCGCACACCTCAGCATCCCAAAGTGCTGGGGTTACAGGCGTGAGCCACTGCATCCGGCCCTTTGGTTGACTTTTTAATGGTTGTTTTTTGTTTTTTTTTTTTTTTCTGATTGTTATTTTGAGTTCTTTGTATATTTTGGGTAAAAGTCCTTTATCAGATATAATACGCAGATGTTTTCTTCTACTCTGTGGCTTATCTTTTCATTCCCTTAACCATGTATTTCACAGAGCAAGTGCTTTTAACATTAATGACATCCAGCTTATCAGTTTTTTTCTTTCATGAATCATGCTTTTGGTGTTGTAGCTAAAAACTTATTGCCAAACTGAAGGTCACCTACATTTTTCTCCTATTTTATTCTAGAAGTTTTACAGTTTTCTGTCTTACATTTATGTCTGTGATCCATTTTATTTATTTATTTATTTATTATTTATTTATTTTTTTGAGATGGAGCCTTGCTGTGTCGCCCAGGCTGGAATGCAATGGTGCGATCTCGGCTCCCTGCAACCTCCGCCTCCTGGGTTCAAGCAATTCTCCTTGCTCAGCCTCCTGAGTAGCTGGGATTACAGGCATGTGCCACTACACGCAGCTAATTTTTGTATTTTTAGTAGAGCCAGGATTTTCCCATGTTGGCCAGGCTGGTCTCGAACTTCTGACCTCAGGTGATCTGCCCACCTCGGCCTCCCAAAATGCTGGGATAAGAGACGTGAGCCACTGCTCCAGGCCGAGTTAATTTTTATGAAAACTGTAATGTCAGTATATAGATTCATTTCTCTCTTTTTTGTATGTGGATATCTAGCTTTTCTAGGACCATTTGTTGAAAAGATTTTCTCTTCTCCACCAAATTCTAACTTGATTTTAACTGTCAAAAGAATAAACAGAACAGACTGGATGCAGTGGCTCATCCTGTAATCCTAGCATTTTGGGAGGCCGAGGTGGGAGGACTGTTTAAGCCCAGGAGTTCAAGACCAACCTGAGCAATATAGCGAGACCCCTGTCTCTAAAAAAACAATTTTTTAAAAATGTAAAACAAAGCCGGGCGCGGTGGCTCAAGCCTGTAATCCCAGCACTTTGGGAGGCTGAGACGGGCGGATCACAAGGTCAGGAGATCGAGACCATCCTGGCTAACACGGTGAAACCCCGTCTCTACTAAAAAATACAAAAAGCTAGCCGGGCGAGGTGGCGGGCGCCTGTAGTCCCAGCTACTCGGGAGGCTGAGAAAGGAGAATGGCGTAAACCCGGGAGGCGGAGCTTGCAGTGAGCTGAGATCCGGCCACTGCACTCCAGCCTGGGCGACAGAGCGAGACTCCGTCTCAAAAAAAAAAAAAAAAAAAAAAAAAAAAAGTAAAACAAATTAGCCAGATGTGGTAGCATGCACCTGTATTCCCAGCTACTTGGGAGGCTGAGGCGGGAGGATTGCTTGCGCCCAGGAGGTTGAGACTGCAGTGAACTGAGATCATGCCACTGTACTGCACTCCAGCCTGGGCAAGAGTGAGATCCTGTTTAAAAATAAAAGAATAAAGAAAACAGAAATCCACTGTTACTGCGGTGACTAGTGGAACAGTAGGTATGATTTAGTCGGCACAACAGACCTGTTCAGCAGCCCCTGAGAAGAGGGAGCCTTCATTGAGTGTGGCAGTCACCGTGCAGGCGAGAAAACAGAGGCAGCTCCTTCCTTCTCCCCTTTCTGTGCCACTCTACTAGACAGCGTAGACAGCGTATGGTAAGAAGGTGTGAACAAAACATTATGAGAAGACAAAAAGTACAACTTTTCCTTTTTTGAGACGAAGTCTCTCACTATCACCTGGGCTGGAGTGCAGTGGCACAATCTTGGCTCACCACAACCTCCGCCTCCCAGATTCAAGCAATTCTCCTGTCTCAGCCTCCTGAGTAGCTGAGATTACAGACGCCTGCCACCACGCCCAGCTAATTTTAAAGGCAACTTTTAAATCAGTAAGATTGGGAAATTTTTCACAGAAAAGGTAACTTTGGAACTGAGACTTAAAGAGTAAGTGGGATTTTACCAAAGGTATTCTGGATAAAAGGAATAGCATTTAACATGGCTCAGTGGCATGAGAGAGTATGATGTAATCAGAGACCGCTGGTTGGTTATTTGTGGTTGAAGTAGGCAGTTCCAGGGCATCAATGACAGGAAACAGACAAAGTGATGTGTTGGGGTCAGGTTGGAAGGCATCCACCAGCTTAAGAATTTAGGCTTTCCCTTTGACCATGGTGAATAATGGAAACGGAACGTTTGAAGCAGGGTAGCTGGGTGGATGACATGATTAGATCTGTGTTTTGGAAGAATAATTTTGCTACAGGAGGGGCTGCAGAGGGTAGAGCCAAGGAAGGGAAACCAGCTGGAATGCTAGCCCAAGAGAGAGATGACAGAGAATACATTATGAAATTAACAATAAGAATAAAGACTTGAAGGCTGGGCGTGGTGGCTCATGCCTGTAATCCCAGCACTTTGGGAGGTTGAGGTGGGTGGGTCACTTGAGGTCAGGAACTCGGTACGAGCCTGGCCAACATGGTGAAACCCCATCTCTACTAAAAATACAAAACATAGCCTGGCGTGGTGGCATGTGCCTGTAGTCTCAGCTACTTCGGAGGCTGAGGCAGAAGAATCACTTGAACCTGGGAAGCAGACGTTGCCAAGAGCCAAGATCGTGCCACTGCATTCCAACCTGGGTGACGGAGTGAGATTCTACCTTTAAAAAAAAAAAAAAAAAAAAAAAGTCTTGAAGACAAATTCGGGATACCTTCACAGGATAAAATCAAATTACAATATTTGACTGCCTGGCAATGGTTTAATTTGCTTACATTTAAAATAATCAGCATCTAGAATTAATGCCATAACATTCCAAGGAAAGTATTAGTGAATTCAGGAAGATGGGGGGAGTAGAGGAAGTGATTTATCTAAATGTTACCTCTTTCCTGAACACCACTCATTCCCTGAAACATACAAATATGTCTACATCATGGCCACCATCTCAGAAAATTCTTGTTTGCTTTGTTCCATGGAGAGAGGAGCTTTCTGTTTACATCAGATCACAGCACCATGTATTTCTCTTTCATAGCACTTACCCATTATGCTTCTACATTAATATGAAGAATTACGGGATTATCATTAGTCACTAATGCTTGTCTCTCCCACTATACTAAAAGTTCCATGATGGCAGGAATTCTTACCTGTTATTGTTCATTTTATCTCCAGTACCTAATACATGGTAGATGTGCAATAAATAAATGGATGGATGGAAGGATATGGATGAATGAAATGGATGACTAAGTGGGTTTTGTTTGTTTGTTTGTTTGTTTTTGACAGAGTCTTTCACTGCTGCCCAGGCTGGAGTGCAGTAATGCAATCTCAGCTTACTGCATCCTCCCCTGAGGTTTAAGCGATTCTCCTGCCTCAGCCTCCTGAGTAGCTGGAATTACAGGCATGTGCCACCACACCTGGCTAATTTTTGTATTTTTAGTAGAGACAGGGTTTCATCATGACAGGCCAGGCTGATCCCAAACTCCTGACCTCGGGTGATCCACCCGCCTCAGCCTCCCAAAGTGCTGGGATTACAGGTGTGAGCCACCTCACCCGGCCACTAAGTGGGTTCTGATCATGCTATTGTGTGATTTTGTTGTTGTTGTTGTTATGTCTTTTAAGATCTATCTAAAAATCAGTGATTCTTATGATTGGCTGATCATTAGAATCTCCTAGGCAACTTAAAAATATACAGATTCCTGTTCTTCTTTACCACTGAGTCCTGACTGTGGTTATTTTGAAAATGCTACCATAGTACATTTCTGATGATGAACAAGGATTGAGAAACACCAGCCAACAGTGTCCTATGAGTATCCATTTACTTTTCTTCTGTGTAGTGCTGTGTTCATGTCTGTTGGAGCACTTAACTCATTGTATTGTAATTACTTATGTCTGTTTTCTATTAAACTGTAAGCTACATTAGTGTAGAGTCCATTTCCTAGTTTTCTTTGTTTGTAAAGCAAAACCCAGGGCCACTCAAACAAAGAGTTGGCTCAACTGGCAGACTGAATAGTTTGCACCAGGTTAAGAGATTCTTGTCTGGGTGCCGTAACTCAAGCCTATAATCCCAGCACTTTGGGAGGCCAAGACGGGCGGATCACTTGAGGTCAGGAGTTCAAGACCAGCCTGGCCAACATGGCGAAAATCCCTACTCTACTGAAAATACAAAAATCAGCCCGGTGTGGTGGCGTGTGTCTGTAATCCCAGCTATTTGGGAGGCTGAGGCAGGAGAATTGCTTGAACCTGGGAGACAGAGGTTGCAGTGAGTCAAGATGGTACCTCTGCACTCCAGCCTGGGTGACAGAGCGAAACTCCATCTCAAAAAAATAAAAAAAAAACAAAGAAACAAAATTAGCCAGGTGTGGTGGCACGCACTTGTAATCCCAGCTATTCGGGAGGCTGAGGCAGGAGAATCACTTGAGCCCGGGAGGTGGAGGTAGCGGTGAGCCGAGATCGTGCCACTGCACCCCAGCCTGGGCAACAGAGTGGGACTTCATCTCAGAGAGAGAGAGAGAGAGAGAGAGAGATAGTAACTCATTCTAAATAATGATAAAGCCTCCCATTGGGGGAACATTTTGGATCTATCAAATGCTTATGATTATTGTATTAGTGAGAAACAAAAGTAAGGAGACAAGTTCCAAATAGAGGCTTCTTTTTACTTGCTTTGGTCTCACAAACCCATTCAGCTATGCCTGAGCATCATGTTATTACATGATGTAGGGATGAGCAATAACAAGGAGACAGTTGTTTTTCTCCCATCTTTATCTACCAATTTGCAATCATGAAGGATTGAGTAACTTTTATTCTTCTACCATTAAGGAAGAAAAACAGAAAAAGAAAATGGCTGTAAAGTTGGAACTAGCAAAATTTCTTCAAGAAACCATGACAGAAATGGCAAGGAGGAACAGAGCGAAGATGGGCGATGCCTCTACACAGCTGTCATCCTACGTGAAGCAGGTGTCCATCTTTTATGTAATGCTAAACAACTTCAGGGTTGGGAGTTATATGAAAAACACATGTAATCATGGATTTCCCAAACTGTTCACCATCTTTGGAATTGCAAATATCTAAATTATGAACATACAATATTGTAAACATTTAATATTATAAACACTGATAGTAGTTTGCAGAAAAGCCTGTCTTAAAATAATCAGCATGTTGAAGACATTGATAACTTCTTGGAAAGAACGGTAGACTTAGAGTCAAACTTCTGAACTCCTGATTTTTCAGCTGATGTAGTTTGACTTCGGATGGATACCTTTTTTTTTTTTTTTTTGAGACGGAGTCTCGCTCTGTTGCCCAGGCTGGAGTGCAGTGGCCGGATCTCAGCTCACTGCAAGCTCCGCCTCCCGGGTTTACGCCATTCTCCTTTCTCAGCCTCCCGAGTAGCTGGGACTACAGGCGCCCGCCACCTCGCCCGGCTAGTTTTTTGTATTTTTTAGTAGAGGCGGGGTTTCACCGTGTTAGCCAGGATGGTCTCGATCTCCTGACCTCGTGATCCGCCCGTCTCGGCCTCCCAAAGTGCTGGGATTACAGGCTTGAGCCACCGCGCCCGGCCCGGATGGATATCTTTTCTTTATACCACGAGACCCATTTCCAGATGTCAGAGAGAGTCCCATAAATGCTTTGGTGTCTCTTTCAAATAGCCTATTGGGAAAGTTAACTTAAGTAGGAAACACATTTTAATTGGCCTCTTTGTCCCACTGCATAGGTCCAGACAGGCCACAAGCCCAGCACAAAGGAGATAGTTCGCTTCTCCAAACTATTTGAGGACCAGCTGGCCCTGGAACACTTAGATCGCCCTCAGCTGGTTGCCCTTTGCAAACTGCTAGAAATGCAGACGTTTGGAACCAACAACCTGCTCCGCTTTCAGCTCCTGATGAAACTGAAGTCTATAAAAGCAGATGATGAAGTAAGAGCTTAACCATAGCTCTAGGGAATTAGCAAGGTTTTGGGAGATACCTTAGGGTGCCTGTGGGACGAACTGTGCAGTATTGTTTTTGTTTTTGAGACGAAGTCTTCCTCTGTCGCCCAGGCTGCAGTGGTGCAATCCTGGCTCATTGCAACCTCTGCCTTCCGGGTTCAAGTGATTCTCCCACCTCAGCCTCCCAAGTAGCTGGGATTACAGGCATGCACCACCACACCCGGCTAATTTTTCTATTTTTAGTAGACACAGGGCTTCACCATGTTGGCCAGGTTGGTCTCAAACTCCTGACCTCAGGTGATCTGCTTGCCTCAGCCTCCCAAAGTGCTGGGATGACAGGTGTGAGCCACCACGCCTGGATAGAAGTGCAGTATTTTCCATTGGGTCTGGTCATGTTGGGTTCTGACAAAATGAGTGGTTTAAACAACCATTACCATGACAACTTGAACCTTGATTACTCATTTGAGGAGTTGTCATCCCCTTACCCATTTATTGAGAAGGCCATCATAAGCAGTTAGTAATTTGGATGTCTTAGCTGGGACTCATCTAAAGCAGTTAGGACCTGCTGGGAAGGAAATAGCAGCTCAGTAGATTCCTGACAAAGCTCTGCTCCCACACTTGTGCTCTCATACCGGGAAGCTGGTGCCAAAGTCAATATTCTGCTGGGCGCGTTGGCCTGCCAAGAAGGGGTAGTTGGCTTGGTATGCAAAACATAATGCTGGGAGGAAAAGCAGAGCCTCAACACCTTGTAGAAGAAAGGCACCCTTGGACTATAACTACTAATTAGGCTTTTTGAAAAAATGGAAGGAATGTTTCTTGACTCAGAATCAGCTGCTTTATAAGCATTCCGCCTGGGGGAGCAGGTTTCCCAGAACTGAGAAAGCATGATCCCTTTGGCCCCATTTAGATTTCAGTTGTTGCTCTTAGAGCTTTGCAATAAACAACACTGGTCCCAGAAATACCATAGTTTTGGGTTACGCCAAGCAGAAACTGTGTTATTTACTGAGGGAGTTTTGTGGATCAGTGTGTCAGGGCCATTTCTGGGGGTGGTGGGGGGACAGCAGGGGAAAACACTACAGGGACATGCAACAAATGGTACATTGTGAGTTTTTCAAGTGAACTACTTTTTTCTAATGAACCATAAAGCTGCCACGGAAGAGAAAAGTAGGTATGTCACAACCAGACAAAATGCAGATCAAGAGGGGAAATAATTACTCTGATGACAGAATGTTGGGGAGAAGTTGTGTAAATATCCCTAATATTGCTAATACCTGTTGGCAGGATTCCTGTTATTTCAACTGCCACCTGCCTACATCGCCTTTGCTGCAGCAGCCAGTGCAAGGTACAAAGTGTCCAAGCCTCCGATTCTGTTTCCACTGACTTACTGGAATTTAGGGATTGCATAAAATTGGAATCAAAAGCTCCAGCTCCATCCCTTACATTTCTTTCAGATAATTGCCAAGGAAGGGGTGAGGGCATTGAGTGTATCAGAACTACAGTCTGCCTGTAGGGCCCGAGGGATGAGATCATTGGGTCTCACGGAGGAACAACTGCGACAACAGCTCACGGAGGCAAGTAGCAGCACCCCTCTGGGGTCCTCTTCCCTAGAAGTCTCTTCTACAATATGCAGACCTCCTTATGTGATTTCTCCTTTGCAAGTGAACCGTCTTACCTAATTTGCCTTATTTCATTGAGCACTGGGATGTTGAAGAACTAGGTTGATTTTTCACTTTGATTGGGATCTCATCAGTTTTCCATTGCTGCCTACGAAATGACCATGAACTTAGTGGCTTAAAACAACACCGGTATATTAGCTCACAGTTGGTAGGTCAGAAGTGCAGGCTGTCTTCCTTTGGAGGCTGTGGGAAACGACCTGCTTCCAAGTTCATTCAGTTTGTTGGCTGAACCTAGTTCCTTGCAGCTGTCGAACTGAGGGCTTTGTTTCCTGGCTGGCTGTGAGCCCAGGGCTACTCTCAGCATCTAGTGGCCACCTGTATTCCTTGCCTCTTGGCCTCCTTCATCTGCAAAGCCAACATCAGAGAACTTCTTATATGCCAGAGCTTCCTTGTGCTTGAAATCTCCAATTTCCCCTGCGTTTGACCTCTAGCCCCAGACTGAAGGTCTCATGTGATTGGTGAGGCCCATCCAAAGATTCTCCCTATCTTAAGGTCAACCGACTTGGGACCTCAGTTACACCTGTAGAATCCCTTCACACAGCACCTAGAATACTGTTGAATAACTAGGAAAGAGTGTGGGTGCTGTAGGGACAAGGTGTCTTGGAGCCACCTCAGAATTTTGACCTACTCCACGTAGTGTAAAGGGTCCTGGCAAAAATTTCAGTTCAAGGCCTGTTATCTGTGTGAATCTGTCTGGAGGTCCCCACTTTGCCTGGTGGCCCACCTGGGGCTGCTTTTCAGTTAGTGCCCCAAACCAACACACGCTGTGGTAACCCATGTTTAATATTTTTCCTCAGATAGCATATTTGTACTTTAAGAGCATCCATGCTTTAAAACAAAGGAGTAACTCCTATTACATTTCATTCCCATCATTGTAAAAAATGCCATGAAGAGTGCGCAGATAATCTTAGGATACCAGCCTTGGCTTGGAAACCGTGTTAGGTCACTTTTTCCTCTCATATGTGGGACCAGCTCTGGTTGGAAGACAGCACATTGTAGAGAAAGATCCTTAAAATCATGTATTTCTTGAACGTTGGCTATGACATGGTCACTGCACAAGCTTTGTGAATTTTTTTATGGTACTTTTTGAATTTTATCTTTTGTGCATATATTACTGATCTTAAGAAGACAGGGTCTCACTCTGTCACCCAGGCTGGAGTGCAGTGGCATTAACACAGGCCACTGCAGCCTCAAACTCCTGGGCTCAAGCAATCCTCCCACCTCAGCCTCCCTAGCTGGAACCACGGGCATGTACCACTATACCCAAATAATTAGAAAATTTTTTTGTAGAGACAGAGTCGCCCTGTGTTGCTCAGCCTGTGATTTATTCTTTCACATTATCTACACTTTGTCCAGGAGAAGATACTTGACTGGGTTGACAGTTTAATTGAATTCTCCGAGAGTGATTCCACCATAGTGAAGGAGTTGGCAGGGTACCCCCTCAGTGCAGAAGCCAGGGCTGGGCTCCTGTCCGTGTTCTGCCGTTACTCATCACCTGAGCGGCTTGGCGGAAGGGGCGGGGGCGGTGGGAAGGTGTCGGCGAGCGAGGCGGTAGATCACCGCGGATCACTCCGGCTCTGGCGTTCTGTGATTCTCACGTGTTGTTCCCCTCCTGTTTTCCAGTGGCAGGACCTCCACCTGAAGGAGAACGTCCCTCCTTCCCTTTTGCTCCTGTCCCGCACCTTCTACCTGATAGATGTGAAGCCCAAGCCTATTGAGATACCACTCAGCGGGGAGGTGAGTACCTGGGATCACACCCTCATCGTCCATCCAGCTGAGGCCTCTCCATAAACATTTGGTGTACTCCTGCAGTCAGAGCAGGCATTTCTTTTGGCCTTTTAGAATTTGGCCCAACTGGCTTTATGTTTTAAAAATTCCTGAAAAACCAACCAACCACAACAAAACAAAGGCCAGGCACCGTGGCTCACACCTGTAATCTCAGCACTTTGGGAGGCCGAGGTAGGTGGATCACCTGAGGTCAGGAGTTCAAAACCAGCCTGACCAACATGGTGAAACCCCTTCTCTGCTAAACATACAAAAATTAGCGGGGCATGGTGGTGGGCGCCTGTAATCCCAGCTACTTGGGAGGCTGAGGCAGAATTGCTTGAACCTGGGAGGCGGAGGTTGCAGTGAGATGAGATCCCGCCATTGCACTCCAGCCTGGGCAACAGAATGAGACTCCATCTCAAACAAAACAAAACAAACAGAAAACTGAAGCCACTCAGACTACCTGCAGCCTTGCCTTAAGGCTGCTACTGCCTTTGAGCCCAGTTTGAGAATTTTACTAATAGGAGCAGTTTATTCCTTTTCCTTAACTATCTCATCTTCATTAGACGACTTGTGTGTGTGGGTGTTTCTGTTGCTTTCTCCTTTTAGACTGAATGTTTCCTGTTCATTTGTCCAGATTCCTATTAGTTTTTAAGCACTGAATAGCTAATCTAGAATGCCCTTCAACTCATTTCCTTAGTCATTTTTCTTCCTGGTGTTGTAGGGAAGAGCATAGGATTGGCCCAGTCACTATAGCATCTTGCGCTGGGCCCATCAGAAAGGGCCTCCCGCTTCTATAGCTGGTGGCTTCCTGTCTGACTCAGAACCCCGCATGAGTAAGAAAGGAGACTCTTGTAGAAGATGCTACACTGTGGTTTAGGGGATTAGTCCAAGTACTAAGTGAGGGCCATTTTATATCTTAATTACGCTGTTGACTCCTTGGACAAGCCAAGGAAAATTATCTGAAGTCCAGTATGAAAACCCAACTTCAGGAAACACCATCTTGCTTTCCCTTTTCATATTTCTAGAGTAATCTGGTTTTGGGATTTGTCCAGGAAAAACTCTAGGGAGACTAGGAGCAGTTTCAGAGTATAGACCATGTTCTAAAAGGCAGACTAGTGGGTTCTTATTCTATCCAACTCAAGGAACCATTCATGTAAGACAGACCAAAGTCAATAGTCATTCTTAGATTGCTCTCAGGGGCTAGGAAATCTTGGAGGAGCTCACTGTCTCAGCTAAATTTGGGTTCTCAGAATTATTCTAGAGAGCCATCAGCTCTTTTATCCAGACGTTGCTTTCTGGAGTAGGTGAGAAAGGAATTAAGGACAAAATGATAAGCTCCTAAGCAATTTATTGGCTTTTTCCCACCCATGTTTTTAAACTTCTATTCTCCATGTATATATACAAAATGAGAACAAGTAGCATGCTAGGTTCTGTGAAAAATAGAGACATCAAATATACTGTAATTTTGGATGTATGTAGCCTTATCCCTCCAAAGTACACAAATAACTTTCAAAGCACAGTGATGTTTTTCAAATCTAATTCCTAAAGATAGGTTAGCTAGCTATTCTATCACCACCCCCATTCTGATCGTAATCTATAATACCACTCCTCCCCCCATCTTCCCTGCATTACAGGAGCTTACCATTTTAGTAAATCAGGCTATTTTATCATTTATTATTAGATACTAAAAATGAAAAAGATGCAACATAGACCAAGTTGTATCAATGCTATTAGAAAATAACTGAGACCAGGTGCGGTGGCTCATGCCTGTAATCACAGCACTTTGGGAGGCTGAGGCAGGCAGATCACCTGAGGTCAGGAGTTCAAAACCAGCCTGGCCAACATGGCGAAACACCGTCTCTACTAAAAATACAAAAATTAGTAGCCAGGCATGGTAGCAGGCGTCTGTAATCCCAGCTACTCAGGAGGCTGAGGCAGGGAGAACTGATTGAACCCGCGAGGGGGAGGTTGCAGTGAGCCGAGATCGAGCCACTGTACTCCAGCCTTGGTGACAGAGCAAGACTCCATCTCAAAAAAAAAAAAAAAAAAAAAAAAAGGAAAAAAATAATTGAGAAATGACTTTTTTTTTTTGAGGCTGACAGCAGGACCAGTACCATCAGTGGTTTGCTAATGATTATTTTAAATGCTAGAATCTATCCGAGTGCAACTTTTGTATACAAAGGACTCAAAACTCAAAGAGAAATAATACTAAGTTGCTATGTCAGGGGCATATTTCATGGTACTCATAAAGGGTGGAGCTGGAGGAGGAAGCTAGGGATTTAGTGGAAAGCAAATTGTGCTAAAAAAGGCATTGACTACTATAAAAGTTTCTGGGTTTTAGGAAGAGCAGAAAGCTTATTATACATAAAATGTTTCTCTCCCCAGGCTCCAAAGACTGATATTCTTATGGAACTACCTACTTTCACTGAATCTAAAGAGAACATAGTGGATCTTGCACCTCAACTGAAGGGAACTAAGGTTAGACAGTTACTTTCCATTTGGTTAGATTAAAAAATGAAAATAGCAATGGGTCAATTTCTCCTGTTTTAATCTCCTTAATGAAACTGAAATTCAATACAATAATGTTCCTTAATAAGGAATATTTATTGTACTGTTTGATCTGTTTCTAAGAGGAAGCTTATTATTTGGCTATATGTAATTAGGTTCCAGATTTTGCCTTTTGAATCTTGTGCCAGGATATGAGGTAGCTGTGACAAGTTCCGGGTAGTCAAGGTAGTGGACTGTAGATTAATACATTTTGTTTTAAATCAGTAACCCAACTCTTGGTTCTGATGTTTAAGGATGAAGACTTTATACAGCCGCCACCAGTTACATCATCACCCATAACACCATCAACACCAATTTCATTACCTAAAGGATCCATCACTTCTTCTAAAGAAGCTGTAAGTATCTTTAGTAAATGAAAAAGAAAAACCCTCTCCCTCCAGTTATCTTTAAGGGTAGTGAGAATCTAGAATTAGTCCTGTTGCAAAACACTGCACAATTCTTCCTGTTGTCCAAACAGGAAATTGTAGGCTGAACTTTAGTCATCTTATAACCACGTTTTTTACTTCAACTATCCAAAAGCAAAAAACAACCAATACAATTGTGGGTCAGACTAAAACATGCTTACAAGCCAGTTACAATATAGGCAGACCCTTTTTTTCTTATGTGCCAGATGGAAATAGTTTCCATGTGTTGTGTATTTTACACAGGCTTCTGATGTCAGGAAATACTAGCTGGAAAGCAACTTGAATTTCAGGAGAAATGCACGTAAATAAGAAATTATCTATCATCCAGTCTTCCCAATTGGGTGAAGGGATTTGGGGCAAGAGCACAGGGCATGAAGAGTAAACAGTGGGGAGGTTGTGGGAGAGTTGAAGTGGGAAGTGGCTCCTGTGGACCAAAGACACGCTGGCAAGACAGAGAATCTATTAAGACACATATGGGTTAAGCCCAGAAAAGCATCCCAAGCACACACAGACCTTGTTTTTTGTAAATCTCCTGTATCTTTTATTACCAAGGTAAATTATAATCTCAGATTTGACTTTGTGGTCTGTCACTATTTTGATTAAGAAAACAAAAATGGCATTCACTCCTTAAGAACTTACACGTCTGTGACTAATGCCTACAGTCCTTTTGTTTTTTACGCCTAGACACTCCAGGCCAAATCACAAATGACGGCCCAGAACAGCAAGGCTAGTTCAAAAGGAGCATAAGGACTACTTGAGGATGGAGCTCACTCTCTCCAGCTTCCGGCCCTCAACAGTGGCATCTGTAAAGGACCTCCCAGCTAAGACTCTCTGTCTGGCTTCAGAGAGTGGATCAGTCGTTTAGCCCATGGGGCAGTCCTTTGAGGCCTGGTAACCATTCCAGGTGATGTGAGTAGTGAGACCAAGTTCAGACCCCTTATAAAAATATAATTGCAAAGTCCCATTTCCTCTGTGCCATTGTCACCCCCCACCATGTTGTTTTTTTAATTTCATGTGTACGTCCCTTAAGAGAGGAAATTTTTTTGCACAATGGAATCAGCTTGGCACCTTAGATACCTCTGTCTCCTATGGCTTGGAATTCTGAGTAAGAACTTGGAAGTTCCAAAAACCATTTTAGGAGCACCTGATTAACTTTCTGAATGATCCACCAGTAGAATCAGCATCCTGGAAACAAAGTACCTTATGAGACGGGATGGATATACTCCCCAAAAGATCTTTCTGGATATAATGAAGCTTCTTGGAGAAAATGGGGAGTTAAACAGACTGGCAATCAGAAAGATTTGGCTGCTTCTGACATCCCCCTCTTGGGCCTGCAGAGGCTGCAGCAATCTGCTAGGCAGCCACTCTTCTAGCGCATATGGCTTTCATTAGCCACCATTTTGCTAGGAAGCATAATTAAGGGTTTAAACCTTAATCATTTGTTTGTGTTGGGTGTGTGTGTTTCTGGCCAGTTTGTCTTTCACAAGACTATTTATTAGTCATAGGGGTTGTGAAGGTCTGATATAATCCCTGTGCTACCCAGCAACAAGTATCACATTAGGATATTTATGTTTGATGTTTTCAGTATTAATAATACTGAAATAATAGACTGCCATGTAGCTGACCAAGGGATTTCTTCCCTTGGGGAGTGGTTAGAAGGCCAAAGGTATTTCAGCCTGTAGGTGATAAAATTAGATTCACTTGCTGTGGTTAGACAGCAGTCAGTTAAAATAAGTAAAACTCAACTGTCCTGTGTGGGATCACCTAAATGAGGAACGTCACCAGCACTTCGAAACAAGAATATGTATTCTACAGTGCTTTCTAGACTTCTGCTCCATCACAGAAGCCCCACCATGTCCCACTAATGAAGCCCAGTTCTTTGGGAATGATGAATCCCTACTGTGCAAATACAGCAGTCATGGATCCTGCCTAGCGAGGTGATTCACAATACATTTTCCCGTTTCAAAAATGACGGGTGTTTTAATTAGTCCACATTTCAGGTGTTAAATGTGGGAAAAGGATTAGCTAGTTAAACTTGCTCAATCATGTTTTAGCTGAATGAGTCATAGGTACTGCTGGGCTGTCCTACAGTTCCTTCTGGCTTTCCCTCCGAGCAGGGTGGGAATGAGCAGTGACCCGGTCAAAGGACCCGGGCCACTTGATACACCTCTCCTCCCACTCTCCTGCTAGCAGCTCAGAGAAGTCAAGGATGTTTCGTTGTTCTCATCACTTAGGGTGCTTGGCTGTTGGGTTCAATGATCCTTGCATCCAATCCCAGCTAGTGGTGTTCTGGTAAATCGTTAACCACCAACTCTTTGAGGGGGAAAAACCCCTGATTTATAGCATCTGGTTATTCCAGTGATATAAATCCTCCCACCATGTTGATTTCAAGCCACTGCCAAGGTACCACTGGACAGTGCAGAGCTGGGAGGAGACATGCAGTGTCCCCTGAGAGCCAGCACCACACACCACACTGGTGCTAGCCTCCCGGGGTAATGAGACAGTTACACCTCTAGTTAGCATGTTTATGAAATAGATCCCTTCTGTGTGCGGAGACCTGCATGTGGGGCAGTTACGGTGGAAATGCTCCTGAATACTGGAGGGTCCTAGAGGGAACCCGCCCAGACCAGGTCTTAGCAGTTGGGTTCTTACTGACCACCCTCTTCTCTGGCTCTCCTCAGCAGAGGGAATGGAAGGCTGTTCCGGCTGCTTCAGAGCTTTCTCCTCTCTGCTCCCTTCTCTATAGATGCAGATGCCTTGGCTCTACCTGCTGCTAATGATCTCATTGGGTATGACTTTTGACTTTTTTTTTTTTTTTTTTTTTTTTTGAGACAGTCTTGCTGTCACCCAGGCTGGAGTACAGTGGAGCGATCTTAGCTCACTGCAATGTCCGCCTCCTGGGTTCAAGCAACTCTCCTGCCTCAGCCTCTGGAGTAGCTGGGATTAAAGGCATGCACCACCACACTTGGCTAATTTTTGTATTTTTGTAGAGATGGGATTTCACCATGTTGGCCAGGCTGGTCTGGAACTCCTGACCTCAGGTGATCCGCCTGCCTCAGCCTCCCAAAGTGCTGGGATTACAGGCGTGAGCCACCATGCCCAGCCACTTTAGGCATTCTCTAAAACCCAACTGCAGTGATGCTAGATGTGGCCTGTGTCTCACATAGAATTCTGCTACAATAGAGAGGTGGTGGCCACTAACACTTACGGCCTTGCACTTGTGTCATGTCTAATTCTATACTTAAATCATTCCGAAACAAGCCATATCAGTGCTGTCCAATCAATTTTTCCGTAATGCCAAATCTAGGCTAAAGAGTTCCCACTCACCACCAACACATACTAGCAGGTAGTAGTTGGACCAATGTGACTTGAGAGCTGACTGGTGGTTCACCTAATGCCAACTGAAACTTCAGCTCGCTGGCTCCACCCAGTGGTAGCTAATAAGCACAGCAACCTCATTAACATTGAGACAGATTTCCTCCCTCATCTGATGTTCAATCTTACTTACCTGAGATCAATACATTACATTAGCAGGGCCAAGGGACCGATGATCTTCAGCCTATGGCAATTAGAAAAGACGGAAAGGCAGTATTGATTACTGCTGTGGTGATCCCAGCCCTAATCTTTTAACCCTCAGGAAACCAGACAGACTCAGTGCCTTGATGGCACAACATCTTCATTAGATAAACTGGATTCCTTTCCTCAGGAGACCCAATCTGGTCCTCTATGTAAAATGGCCATTTCATTTTCTCTCAGGTCAATTTCACTCTCTTTTATGTGACAGCTAGTGCAGTCTTTGGGGAAATTCGTGGGTGATTTGAGTAGTAACAGCAAGGACATCACTGTAATTATGATAGTGCCATATATTTTTCTAGCACCTCTCCCAAGGGCTTATGAAGCCTTTTAGAGTCTTCATCCCTTCACACAACATTGCTTCAAGGTAGGGCCAAAGCAGAATATCATCACTGTTTTACAAGGAAAGACACTCCTGTGTGGTCTCAAAGCAAATGCTTTTAAGAGCTAAAAATTCCTTTCCCAGCTCTTCACCAAATGCCTTCTTTAAACATAAATACAAATTGTAATGTTAGCAGGTGCGTATTTACAGAGAGAAACAAAGATAATTTTACAATAATGACCAATACTGTAGCTGCCAAAAAAAATCCTAGCTCAGAAATTTAAAGCAGCAATCCCATTTTCCCTACAGAAATGAAAACATACTGAACTTTCTTTTGTATTTAGCAGTAATCCAGCAAAATGTAAGCTTTAATATAGCGACTGAGGAGTGGTAGTTTGAGCCATGAGGTACCGGGGAGCCAGAATCCGCCTGGTGACGACAGTGATGACCAGCAGGTGGCAGAAGTAAATTCCAAGCAGCCAAAAAAACAAAAGCATTCGGAGAATTTTCCCCCCTTCCTGAGGGGTAGGGTGGAGTTTGGACAGGAAGAACTGTAAGAAGCCAAGATCTGCGACAGTCCCAATAAATACAGTCTGGTCACAAGGATACAGGAAGGACGATCTGGGGAGGAATACCAACAAGAAACGAAGCCAGGGACCTGAATGCAGAACTAGCCTCAGGTGACATGTTCTCCTGCACTTACAAGCACCGGCAAAACCACGCCCACACAGATGGGGCAGACACATGTCTGGGTTTCAGCTTCTGCAGACCTTCATCATTTGCTTTCCTTTCTGTTTTCTCTGTCGCCCAGGCTGGAATGCAATGGCACAGTCTCGGCTCACTGCAACCTCCGCCTCCCAGGTTCAAGGCATTCTCCTGCCTCAGCCTCCTGTGGAGCTGGGATTACAGGCGCGTGCCACCATGCCTGGATAATTTTTATATTTTTAGTAGAGATGGGGTTTCACTAAGTTGGCCGGGATGGTCTCGAACTCCTGACCTTAAGTGATCTGCCCACCTCGGCGTCCCAAAGTGCTGGGATTACAGGTGTGAGCAACTGTGCCCTTGGCTACCTCTTAATCACTTTAGCTCTACCTGGTGGCCATTCCTAGGTAGGTGCCCCCTCCCCAGCCCAACCCCACCGGTTTCCTTGGAGGAAACCATCCATGGTGGTTGGCTGCTGGGCCTTGACTCTCCGCCCAGCGCGTCTAGTGCATGGATGGGGTTCCTGCCCTCGACGCAGACATCTTCTTTTTCTGACTTTCCAAAAGTAGCGGAGAGGCAGGAGGTGCGTCGTGAGGTCTGGGTGCAGGACCTAGGAAGAAGAGGTTACAAGGAACCTGCGCCAGGAGCGTGCAGTGCCCTCGGGACAGGCCTAGCCCCAGGGCCCGTGGGTGTCTCTTCTTTCCAGTGGACATTCCCACCCTTTTCACACAGCCCATAGAAAAATGAAGCAGCAGCAATTTTTATTGAGGGACCTAAACTGAAAATAGGTTTAGAACATAATTTAAAAAACTAAAACAGCAAAAGTAGCAAAAAATATATGACCTTTTTAAAAACATTTTTCTTTTTTTTCTTTTTTCTTTGTTTTTAATATATAGCAACTGATGCCTCCCAGCCACCAGGAGCATCTTACCCGATGGGTAAATCTCTGGTAACGACCCTTTTAAAAAGACATGTAAATATATACTCAGATTTATACACTTTGTGTTTTCTTCATAGCTATGTACAGAGCCCCCAGTTCGGGGCTGGGCCCCAGGGCCACAACACTGCCCCCAACCTGGCCTTCACCTCACCATCCTCTGGTACCAGGCATTTGGTGAGCAAAGCAAACTAGTATCGGAATTAGTAAGCCACTGGTACCACCCATCTGGAGCAGAGGTCACCTTCGATCGAGGCTCGAAGCACTGACCTCCCTACTGCTGTAGCCCTGAGGACAAGGCACCTGCCACCAGAGTGCAAGGGGCTTACGGGTGAAGGCGAAACAGACCAAACTGACAGGAGAAAGCTCAGGAAGCTCTCACTTGCATGCCTGTTCATCGGCTCCCACTCCCCGCCCTCCAGGCAGTGCCTGGTGGCAGGGAGGGGTCTTGGTCCAACATCTGGGAGGGGATGAAGTGGCCGGCAGCAAAGATCTGCCTCTTTGCACCTCTCACCAACAGGTGGAGAGGAGGCGGAGGAGGAGGTGAGCTGAGTGGGGTGAAGGCAGGCCACACAGGAAGGCCCCCGGTAGGCAGCGGGCTCCTGCCAGCAGGAAAGGGGACAGGGACGGACAGGCAGTGGGCCTGGCAGGGGCTGTGGGTGAGGGTTACAGCTGACGGTAGAGTCTGGGGAGGGCGTGTGGGTGGCAGTCAGCGGCGTTTGAGTCCGCCATTGGCAAGCTGGGCTGGGTGTCGGGGCAGGCAGGGCTCCTCGGGCAGCGGCTCATGAGAGAAGACGGAATCCTCCCCTGAGGAGCATGTAGAGCTCCGGGTGTCGGGAAAGCTCGGGGAGTACTGGTCCAGGGGCATGGACAGGTCCAGGTACTCCTGTGATGGGCGAGAGGAAGCAGTGATGGGCCGGGCCCCTCCTCCCTACTCAGGGAGGTGCATGCACGCAGTGGGGACAGCCTGAGCTCTGGCTCTGGCATGGGCAGCCTTACCTGGTTGGAGGTCAAGGCCACGATGCGGTCCAGGTCTTCCACCAGCTGCTTGAAGGTGGGTCTCTGTGAGGGCACTGCATGCCAGCAGTCCCGCATCATCATGTACCTGCAGCAGGACCGTAAGGTCAGGGAGGAAGGGCCGCCTACTGGAGATGGACACCCTCTCATCTAACCCCCTGCCCCTCAAGCCCACTCTTGCCCCAGGGCCTGCCTCAGGGCCTCCGACATCTCCTCGGGCTTACAGCTCGTTGGTGCAGTTACTGGGCTTGTCCATGCGGTGACCCTCCTTCAGCAGCTTGAAAAGCTCCTCCACAGGCACACCAGGGTATGGGGAGCCGCCCAGAGTGAAGATCTCCCACAGAAGCACCCCGAAAGACCACCTGCAAATAAGCGGAGAGCCACGGGGTGTTAGAGCTTCTCCGCCTCCCCTCCTCCAGCACAAATCCTCCACCCAGGGCAGTGCCAGGAGACAGAGTGGAGAACAGATCAGCCTTTCAACATCTGGAGCAGAGGAAATGACCACAGACAGTGTTTTGTTTTCCTCTCGGGTGGAAGGAGGACTCCTCAGTCCAGGGAGAATGCAGGACTCTGCAGTGCTAGCAGCTCTCTATCCCACACCTCCCTGGCAATTGCTGTTACAAACTCACACATCACTCTGGTGGGTGTAGATCCGGTCAAACAATGCCTCGGGCGCCATCCACTTCACAGGCAGTCGACCCTGAAAGCAGCACAGGGGAGGTTGGCGTGGCCCCAGGCAGGGCTGTGAGAGCACAGGTGGGAAGGGACTGGGCGGGGGGGTGGGTTCTGAGCCCACCCCACTCCTAGCTTCTCAGATGAAACCACCAGCATAGGGCAGCCCTGTTGGCACTCACGTTGGTTGTCTTTTTATAGTAGTCGATGTGGTGAATGTCCCGTGCGAGGCCAAAGTCTGCTATCTTCATCACATTGTCCTCTGTCACCAGGACATTCCTGGCGGCCAGGTCTCGGTGTATGCACTGAGGACGGAGGAAGGGAGAGTGGGAAGCGGGGAGGTGAGGGAGCTGGAAGGCTCTGTGGGGGGGGGCTGCCACCCATGCAAACTGGCCGACTTGTGTCATAGGACTTCTGCCACACTGCTCTGCCCCCGAACCTCTGCTTTCCCTCCTCTAATATTCTCTGCCAGCATCAGGCTTCTCATCACAGCAAGCGCCCCTCCCTTCCCTCCCCAAATGCTGGCCCCTTATGCCTCTGCTGGGTCTGCAGGGGTGCGTGCTCCCAGGTCCTGCCTCCCAGCACTGCAAGTCCACATGTGGCTGGGCTCAAACCAAGCCAGCCCTTACACACCAAACACTGCACTCAACACTCACAGACAGTTTCATTTTATCCTCATAACAATTCTACAACAGGTGTTGTTATACTTTATTTTCTTTTGAGACAGGGCCTTGCTCTGTCGCCCAGGCTGGGGTGCAGTGGTGTGATCATGGCTCAGTGCAGCCTCAAACTCCTGGGCTCACGCTAGCCTCCCATCTCAGCCTCCCAAGTAGCTTGGACTACTGGCACGCACTACCACACCCAGCTAATTTTTTTTTTTTAAAAGACGGGGTCTCACTATGTTGCCTAACCTCGTCTCAAACTCCTGAGCTCAAGCAATCCTCCCACCTTGGCCACTGCACCCAGCTGATATTATTCTTATTTTGTATTCAAAGAATTTTAAGATGCTAAGTAGCTGCCTGAGGCTACGCAGAAAGTGGCAGTGCACACATCTGACCTTCTATCAGTCTGACCCCAAGGCCACCTGGCTACACGGGTTCTCCTGACTCTGTGGTTCCCAGAGAGCCTAAGACAACACACAGGGTACACATGGCCAGTGCTCAGTGCATCTACAATGCTACCACAAGATGACAAGTCACAGGCTGGAGGACTGGGGGGGACTCTGTTCCCACCCTGGCATTACCCAGGGGAGCCTTCAGGTTCCACACCTTCTTGGAGGCCAGATACTCCATGCCTCGGGCCACCTGATAGGCGCAGGACACCAGGTCCTTGGAGGAGAGCTGCTCCTCTGGGTTGTGGCTGGGGTTGTAGCAGTATTCCAGCCCCGGGGGCCTCCGGGCCTGCAGGTACTCCCGCAGGTTGCCCTTGGAGGCATACTCCACGATGACATACAAGGGACCTGCGGGCACAGGAGAAGAGGCCACGGGGCCAGCAGCAGGTGAGCAGGTTTGGCTTCACCTCAAAGAAACCCAATCCCCAGCAGCATACCCTGGCCACCTCCCCTCTCCTGCCTCCTCTTAGGGGACCTGGGAAATCCATTCTACTACCCAAAGAAAATCAGAGAAATAATTATTCCCTGCATAGTCCAGAAAATTCTCAAGCAACATTGGGGTAAGAGCCCCAGTTTGTCTGTTTATTTATGTTGAGATGGAGTCTCACTCTGTTGCCCAGGCTGGAGTGCAGTGGTGCAATTTTTGGCTCACTGCAACCTCCGCCTTCTGGATTCAAGCAATTCTCCTGCCTTAGCCTCCCAAGTAGCTGGGATTACAGGCATGCACCACAACGCCTGGCTTTTTTTTTGTTTTTTGTTTTGGGATGGAGTTTTGCTCTTGTTGCCCAGGCTGGAGTGCAATGGCGTGATCTCGGCTCACAACAACCTCCGCTCACGGCAACCTCCGCCTCCCGGATTCAAATAATTCTCCTGCCTCAGCCTCCCGAGTAGCTGGAATTACAGGCATGTGCCACCACGCCCAGCTACTTTTTGTATTTTCAGTAGAGACAGGGTTTCACCTGTTGGCCAGACTGGTCTCGAACTCCAGACCTCCCTCAAGTGATCCACCTGCCTCGGCCTCCCAAAGTGCTAGGATTACAGGTGTGAGCCACTGTGCCTGGCCTATTTATTTTATTTTTGAGACAGAGGGAGTGTCTCCCAAGCTTGAGTGCAATGGCATGATCTCGGCTCACTGCAACCTCCACCTCCCGGGTTCCAGCAAGTTCTTGTGCCTCAGCCTCCCGAGTAGCTGGTATCATAGGCATGCACAACCAGGCCTGGCTAATTTTCATATTTTTAGGAGAGACGGGGTTTCACTATTTTGGCCAGACTGGTCTTGAACGCCTGATCTCAAGTGATCCACCTGCTTGGCCTCCCAAAGTGCTGGGGTTACAGGTATGAGCCACTGCACCCAGCCTGAGCGCTCTTAGCCCATAATTACTCAGCTGCCTCTGTTAACACACCGTGTGTGTGAATCTAGGTATCTGTATTCTTGAATGAACACCAATGAGCGGAGCCCAGACCCTGAAATAACACATTTTAACCTCTGCTAATGTGGCCTCTCTTAACCCCCTTCCCTAACTGTGGCTGAGAGAGGCCTTGGGACTGATACCGCAGCTCAGATCTTCTGCCGGCTGGGCAGGGAAGGCCAGTCTGGCCGGTACCCACCGTCCTGCGTGCAGGCCCCCAGCAGGTTGATGATATTCTTATGCTTCCCGATCATCTTCATCATCTCCATTTCTGAGATCAGGTCTGACAAGTCTTTCTCTGTTGCGTCCGCTTTAAAGAACATGTTGAGACTCATTTACTTGGGAAGGGAGGGCAGGATAAAGGCTAAGGGAGTGGGGTATGTGTCGAGGGGCTGCTTTTCCCTGGGACTTGATTCTCTCCTCCCCACTTCCATCCAAACTTATTTTCTCTTCCGTCTAATGGGAGTCGTTGTTGCAATAGGTGGTAGTGAGTGGGCAGGGATGTGAGGAAAGCCTGCAAGCGATGGATCCAGGATAAACACCTGACCGCAGCCCAGGTTGATACCAAGGAACAGAGTGAGGTCACAGAACAATCTCAGGGTGCAGAACACCCCCTCCACTCCCAGGTAACCCCAAGCAGGCAGGGGAGCAGGGGTGGGCAGCAAAGGCACCAGAGAAGCTGTTCTGCTGGGTCCGAGGCCTGCTGCTTGCTTGGAACGGGACAAGATTTTCTTTGCAAGGACAGAAGCATCACTTACACTTCAACATCTTCACAGCCACTTTGGTCACACGGTTGGGTTTGTCCTTGTCCAACCCGATGGCCTCTGCCAACACCACCTGCCCAAAGCAGCCCTCTCCCAGGGGTTTGCCTAAGACCAGTCTTTCAGGGAAAACAGAGAGTGGCATAAGTTGGGGCTGGTGAAGTTCAAACCTTGAGAGGCACCCCATCTCCACCTCTCTGTATTTCACCCAACTGCAAGCAGAAAGTGGCAATGTTTCTGCAGGCATTTCATGAACCTTCACCGCCCAGAAGGTGTTAGTATATGCACCTTCCACCACTAGAATAGCAAGCAAGGAACGCCTTCAAAAAGTTGGGAGTTAAAGTATTATTACCTGTCCCGAGGCAGCTCCCAGCGAGGGTCTTCAGGAAGCTCATACTCGGAGACCCCTGCTAGCATGGGAGTCCCACTGGAGGAGAGCCGTGATGGCCGAACCAGAAGAACCCCAGAGTTCATGGACGCACTGGAGTCAGCAGACACCTGCAAGGAAGAGTGGGGTCACCCTAGAGCAAGGAGCGGGGTCAAGGGTGACTCCTTTCAATTCCTAGTCAGGGCTTCCCAACAATGGCAGAGACACGTGTCTGTGTATCTGATGTTCCTTTCCCAACACAGAGTGTTTCAAAGACCATGGCAGGCCAGGAGGCCCAATTTCTAGGACTGACCTATTTCTGCCATGAGCTGGCCTTTCTAGACTTCACTCACCTTTAAATTAAGAAGACCAAATGCACCTCTTCCAGCTTGACATTTTATAACTGATCATAGCAGTAACAACTCTATTCTCCTGACTCTTTGCAACTACTTTGCCTTAGTTTATGGATTCCTAACTCCCAAAGCACCTTCCAGAATGAGCACAGGCTTCTGAGGAAACGGCCACTCTTGCACACACCCTCCCATGCAGAAGGGTGGGCATACAGGGGACAAGGGTATGGTATGGCTGATAATGGTTTGGCTGTGTCCCCACCCAAATCTCATCTTGAATTCCCACGTGTTATGGGAGGGACCTGGTAGGAGGTCACTGACTCATGGGGGCAGGTCTTCCCCGTGCTGTTCTTGTGATAGTGAGTAAATCTCTCGAGATCTGATGGTTTTTTGTTTTGTTTTTTTTTTTTTTTTTTTAGATGGAGTCTCGCTCTGTCGCCCAGGTTGGAGTGCAGTGGTGCGATCTTGGCTCACTGCAAGCTCCGCTGCCGGGTTCATGCCATTCTCCTGCCTCAGCCTCTCGAGTACCTGGGACTACAGGCGCTAGCCACGACGTCCAGCTAATTTTTTTGCATTTTAAATAGAGATGGGGTTTCACCGTGTTAGCCAGGATGGTCTCGATCTCCTGACCTTGTGATCCACCCGCCTCAGTCTCCCAAAGTGCTGGGATTACAGGCGTGAGCCACCACACCCAGCTGATCTGATGGTTTTATAAAGGGGAGTTTCCCTATACAAGCTCTCTTCTCTTGTCTGCCCCCACGTGAGATGTGCCTTTTGCCTTCTGCGACTGTGAGGCCTCCCGGGCCACGTGGAACCGTGAGTCCATTAAACCTCTTTCTTTTGTAAATTGCCCAGTCTTGGGTATGTCTTTATCAGCAGCGTGAAAATGGACTAATACAGACAGTCCTCTTCTCTACCCTGCATCTCTGCACTTCTAAGCAGCCCTTGGGGACAGTTCAAATTCATGTTATCAGCTGCACATTCCGTCCAAATAGGACTTCCTCCCAATCCATGTCCCGGGGGTCCGGAGGACTTGCAGTGGGATATGGAGGGTGCAGGAAATTCACGGGCTACGCCAGCTTGAAACAGACTCTGGAACACTTAGTTCATGACATTCCACTGTGCCTTGCCCAGAAGCCAGAAAACAAGGCCCAAAGTTGTAGATTAGGGACAATGGAGAGGGCAGGGCATTAGAGGCCCAGAGAGAGAGGTGGTGCTGAGTGTGCAAATCCCCCATCTACTTTCTGTTACCTGTCTGCGCAGAGGGATGCTCTTGGCCAGCTTGTGCACAGCCATCTGGCTGTGGAAGTCGCTCTTCTTGGTGCCACTCTTCATCTTGTAGACGATGACCGACCCTACCATGCAGGAGATGAGGAAGGCCCCTGTGCAATAGATGATGATCTCCAGGTACAGGGGCGAGGTCATCACCGCCGGCCTCTCTTCCAGAGCTGAGTCAGTGCGAAGAGGGTATTAGCAGGCTCGGAGGGCCCCGTCCATGTGAGGTCCCGCTCCATTAGAAAAGCAACACCTATCTCCTGTGTCCTGGGAACTTTTAGGGAGGAGAAGAACTACGGCAGGTTCTAGCTAGGACCGGGATTGTGGCACGAGGAGGATCAGACGACCCCCTGATCTTGGAGGCTGCCTTCAATGGACTCGAGCCATGGAAGAGGGATGGCCTAGAACCATCGTGCTACATCCTCATTAACTCCTGAGCCTCCTCGCTCAACTGGACTGGAGAGGTACAGGCACCCAGGGACCCTGTAAGGGCCAACTGAGAAGTCACTTCTGTGTGCCTTTCTTGGTCTCCTTTGGGAGCCATGGCCCTTCTCTGCAAAGCCTCAGCGCTGTGTGCGTGCACTTAACATGCAGGGACAGAGGTGTTTCTGAGTCCTCTGTCCCTAAGAAGCCACAGGGTCCCTGAAGGCAGGGTTGGTGCCTCGTTTATTTCTGCAGGCTACAGTACCTGGTGATGGTGGCACTCACAGAATGAGGACAGAGGACAGGAGGGGAACCAGCCTGTGCCCTGCTTAATGTCCCACTTCGGGTCTGTGTCATCTCTGTCGGGGCACACAGGTAAATATTTACTCCTAGCCAAACCACAGGCAAAGCTGACTTAATTTCCAAAAATAAACTTTTCTGGTAGTTCTTACGAATTCTACTTATAGGTCCCAACCCCTAAAACTTAAGGAAATGCGGCGGCAGGGGGCGGGGTTGCATTTTGTTATTCTCTTCTCCCACCTTCCGATTAGGATTCACCGCCCCTCCCCCCCATTGCCACAGCAGCTAAGCCAGTTCGGTCCACCTTTCCCTTCAGCATGGAAGGCTGGGAGGCTTTCATCCCAGCACGTGCAGCGCTGGTTTCACGCAACATGCTTTGCCCCACGGGGGTGGACACCCTCCTCCTTCCACAGGCCTCCTCCCAACCTTCCCCTTTAAAACCCAGCAGCCAGCCATGGAGGCGGCACCCCTGGGAACCCCCCCAGAGAGGCATGAGGCACGACCCCAGACTGAGCCCAGAGGAGAACGTCCCAAGGTCTGACAAGGAGACAGCAGAGCTGATAACAGGGAGAAGTGTTGCTGTTTTTTCTTTCCCTGATGTTGAGGAACGAAGACAATTGATTGGGAGCACATGGGGAGCACGGACAGGACCAAGACAGGGACGGCGATAAAAACAGAACGCTTTTCTGCCTCCAGTACGGGCATCCGTAGACCCTGACAGGCAAGTAGGGCAGAGTGGGAAAGGAGGGGAGAGAGGAGAGGGCAGTGCCAGCAGGAACAGCCAGACCTACATGCAGGACATTCGAGAGACAGCAGCAAGCCCTGGCCCCGCGGTCACCAGCCACCACCCTGAGCAGGCTGCAGGCTCCTTCCTCCCTGGCTCAACACACAGACTTCCCCTCTTGGGAGAGGAGAGAAGGCAGCAGCCAAAGAGGATACATGGGCGTCATGAAGCCTGCTGCGGCTGCCTGAGACAGGCCTTTCTGAAGGCAGCTCAGTTCACCTGCCCAGGCTGACCTCTTTCTCCAAAGGCAAGAGGATGGTAGTACAGAAGGGTGGACTGCCCTTTGCAAGCAGCAAGCCCCACCCTTGGGCTGAGCACCTGAGAAAGGAGAAGAGGCGTAGGGCCCTATCTGAGACTTTTCAGACACTCAGTGCCCAGCGGACTGGGGAGGCTGCTAGACCCAAGGACGGAAGGAGCCTGCCCTGGAGGAGTCTGGCTGCAGGGTAAACCCAGATTCCGGGCATGCATTGCAATGACCAGGGGGAGAGCAGAGGCAGGTGCATGGGTGGGAGGCCTCCGTGCGCCTGCAAAACTAGGGAAGCTCTTCTCTGAGCCGAGAGGATTCAGCTCTGAAAGCTGGGGCAGCATGTGGCACCAGGCAGGCAGGAGCCCATTCTTCCAGCTCTCCTGCCTCTGTGTCTCCCCGAGCCCGGAAATGCATGCTCCCCCCGTGCCCGTGGCAAGGGCAGGACATCGAGAGGAGAAGTTACAGTGTGTACCTTCCAGAACGGTCAACCATGCAGAGTGATGGGAGAGTCCGATAGAGTTACCCGCCAAGCACGTATACTCCCCTGCGTCCTCAAAGGAGACATTTCTTAAGTGAAGCACCTCCATCTCTTTGTCGGTGGTATTAACTCCAGCAGTCTAGAAGAGACAATGGAAGCAAAATGGACAAGCATAGGACATGAGACCTCTAAGAGACGCAGAGCAAGGGAAGGAAACAGAGAGAAGGGGGACCAGAGGAAGAAATGCTCCCCCGCATCTTCTTTGCAACAAGGAACAAACGAAAACCACCAGGCAGCAAAACCTGTTAGAGGAAGAGGGTGAGACCCTTAGGGAGGAACTCCGGCAGACCTGAGAAGATGACGGCTGGTTACGACCCTTCACCAGACGCTGGCAGCCACTGGCCCATCCGAGCATGCGGGCGGTGAGCGGCATGGAGAAATGGAGCCGGCGGGCAGGGGCTGTTTGGTTTCAGGTAAAGATAGCCAGAAGGTGAACACAGGAGGGATGGCGGGGGCTGCAGACACACACATGCGCACACACACACACTCGCGCGCATGTGTGCATACACAGCCAGCAGATGCGAGTGTGCAAGGGAACGCCTAACCCCTTCTCTGTTTTTTAAGAGATGGGGTCACATTCTGTCAACCCAGGCTGGGGTGCAGCGGCATAAATGTAGCTCACTGCAGCCTCGACCTTCTGAGCTCAGGCAATCCTCCTGCCTCAGCCTTCAGACTAGCTGGGACTACAGGCACACACCACCATACTTGGCTAATTTATTTAATTTGTAGAGATGGGGTCTTGCTATGTTGCCCAGGCTGGTCTCAAACTCCTGGCTTCAAGCGATCCTCCCACCTCAGCCTCCCAAAGTGCTAGGATTACAGGCATGAGCCACCGTGCCTGGCCTATGGCCCCTTGTCTTAACCACCACTCACTCACACCTTCAGTCTGAAGTACTATTTGTAACACAGCAAGACCGTGTCCCCGTGAGTCCTCGCATGGATCCACACACAGCCAAGGAACACACAGAAGGCAGAGAGGGAGCCCGCAGACACCAACACAATACCAAACCAAACCAGCCTCCCAGGCCGGGTATTTTTCCATGGCTCTGGGCACTAGAAATACAGTAGGGTGGCAAGGACAGTCCGGTACTGGCTTCTCCGCCTGCCCCAGCAGCTTGGGGCCTACATCAAATCCCCAGCACAGGATCCCATCCATCTCCCCATTACCTTTTGCCACAGGTCTGGTGACAGTGAGCCACGCAGACTGGTTAGCTTCACCAATATAATTGGAAACCTTACACACATACTCCCCGCTCTGGGCCTCTGTCACATTGAACAGGGTCAGCACCTCCGCATCCGAGCTATTAATCCCCGAATGCTGGAACAAACCAACGACACACCAGTCAGTTGGGCAAACGCTGAGACGTGGCCACGCATGTTGCTCCCGTGTAACTTTCAGGCAGGCCCAGGGAGCGAAGGGAGATGTTAAGTGAGATTTCTTATCTTTCCCTTTTAGATTTTTTTTTTTTTTTTTTTTTTTTGAGACAGAGTCTCACTCACTCTGTCACGCAGGCTGGAGTACAGTGGCGTGATATCAGCTCACTGCAACCTCCGCCTCCTGGGTTCAAGCAGTTCTCTTGCCTCGGCCTCCTGAGTAGCTGGGACTACAGGTGCCAACCACTACACAAGGCTAATTTTTGTATTTTTAGTAGAGATGGGGTTTCACCATGTTGGCCAGGCTGGTCTCAAACTCCTGACCTCAAGTGATCTAAAGTGCTGGGATTACAGGCGTGAGCCACTGCGCCCGGCCTTCTTTCCCTTTTAGAAGGACAGAACAAGTGGACTTCAAAAGTCCAAAGCATTTGATTTAAAAAAAAAAAAAATCACTGCTTCAAATGGAATGTTCTATTTGTGTTTAACCCACTCCCTCCAGGACTAGAGCAGGGGTTGTGTGAGTGGGGACAGTGGCCAATGACCTACAGAGCAGTTTTAGCACCAGTAGCAAAGAGAAGAGAAGGGAGGGCCAGTATATCTCTGAGACAGCCAAGCCAGGGGAGGATGAGGTCTAACTCTGGGACAAAGAGGTAAACAACTTTCCCAGCTTCTGGTTCCTTCCTGTTGCGAGATCCACTGGAGGTTTAGGCAATTACCTTCCCTGGATTAATGGAGCATTCAGGGACAATGAATGTCTGGGAGTGAGAGGAAAAAGGAAGAAAATGCCATTCATTACTCCTCATATGGCTTAGAATTTATAGGTGGCATCTGTTTTTCCAACTCTTCATAAAAGATGCTCTTATCATGCACCCCATTTGCCAGAAAGATTGTACGTAACTCAGGACGCAGGGCTAAGACTGGGAAATGCTTGTCGGAAAGGCTCTGGTTTCGGGCAATGAAAAGGCAGGGGTCCAAATGCCTTCCTCGCGTAGCTGACCCCAAAGCCCCAGTGACGTTGCTCTCAAAAATTTTAACAGACCAGCATCACCCATCCCTGCAGCCCTCTGTTCCCAGCTCACCTCCACTTTGTGACCTCTGTCACTAGTCCTGGGGGATGTGGCTAGATCCCTACCGAGATGGAGTGTGTGTGCCTGAAGGGTGAGGAATGATCCCATTCGGGGGCACTGAGCCTGCCCACAGGAACTTGAGCCCCCGAGACACTGGTCTCCTCCTCAGCAGACTGGCCCACGAAGACTGGTGCCGTGATTACCTTCAAGATCTGGACATAAGGCAGGTTGTCTGGACCAATCTTGCTCCCGTTCACCTCGATGTGCTTTAGCCACTGGATATGCGGCTGTGGGTCACTGTACACCTTACACATGAACTCCACGTTGCTACCCAGGGCCACTGTCTTGTTGGCGGGCAACCCTGCTTGCAGGATGGGCCGGTGAGGGGACCGCTCTGTGGAAGAGGGGAGAGGAGGAGCTTGTCACGGGGACCTTGCCAGGGCTAAAGAAGGGTGGGCTCACCTGCGTCCCACTTGGCTTTCCCAGTGATGGGTTGTACACGTCCCAGCACTTCTGCTGAGCCCAGGCCTCTCAAAACAGAGCAGGGGAAAGGGACACCATCTCTTCAGGCCCTAAGCCATCAGGATCCTCCTTCCCAAGGCGGTCATATTTATAGTCACAGTAAATCGCTCATGCTTTAATGGAGAACCTTCTAACTCAGTTGCACCCCCAGACCTCAGCATAACCTGCTCCTCCTCAAGTAAAACCAGAGTCACTTAGACTCCTGCTGTTCACAGCGTGATCCGCCAGCAGTGCTACCAGCATCCTTTAGGAGCTTGTTAGAAATGCGGGATCTCAGACCTTACCCCAACCTCCTGGATCAGAATCTCCTTTTTACTTTTTTTAGAGGCAGGGTCTCACTTTGTCACCCATGCTGGAGCACAAGGGTGTCTTCATAGCTCACTGCAGCTTGGAACTCCTGGGCTCAAGTGATCATCCCACCTCAGTAGCCTCAGTTACTCAGTTGGGACTACAAGTACATGCCACTGCACTAGGCTAATTTTTAAATTTTTTTATAGAGACAGGATCTCACTGTGTTGCCCAGGCTGGTCTCAAACTCCTGGCCTCAAGCAATCCTCCTGCCTTGGCTTCCTAAAGTCATGGGATCACAGGCATGAATAATCCCATTACGCCACCTGGAGCTCATAAGCCACTGCGCCTGGCCACAATCTCCTTTTTAGACCATATTATCACAAGAAGAACACTGACTGAGAGACTCTGTACCCAATGATCTCTAGGGAGTGATTTTCAGAACTCCTAGAAGGAAAACGCTGTGGTAATCGCTCCAAGAGGCTCAACATTCTTCCTAGAGTCTCCTGTGATGCCCTGAAGTTGGCACAGGTGTACAGTTCTGCATCAGCAAGGTATCTCACCTCTCTGAGCCTCACTGCCTGGGCTCCTGTGCAGAGCTAGACTAATACCACCTACCTTGCAGGTGTGCCACAAGCATTACAGAGCAGGTATTTAAGGAGCCTGGCACATTGCTGGCATTAAGCGACAGCTCCTGTTGTGCTGCATTTAACACCTCTCCAACAGCATCTCCTTCAGGACAGACTCTGAAACCACCTTCCATTTCACAGTGACAACCAGCTTTGACATGTGTTACTGTCTGATCTTAACTCTATTTTACAGATAAGAAAAGTGAGACTCAAAAGGGAGAAGTGACCTGCTCAAGGTGACAAAGCCAAGAAGTGCCAACCGCTATCCTGACTCTGCCCCTAAGAAACCTGGACACCCCGGCTGTGTTCTCCAAGCTCAGCTCTTCCCACTAAATGCATTCCTCCTGCCGCCTCTGTCCTCTTACCCACGACATCCAGCTGGTAGGTGTGGTTGATGCTGCCATACTCATTCTCCACAATGCAGGTGTAGTTGCCCTTGTCAGAGGGCACCACGGAGTCCATTATGATGCTCCAGGTGGCATAACGGACCTGAGGGGAAATGCCGAAGGGATACTTTCAGAGTCTGAAGGAAAATACAGGCAGAAGCCCCATGACAATGTTGGCACCCCGTGGCACCTGCCCTCCATATCAGAGTCTGGTGGCACAGGGCTCCAGGCTGCAGGGTTGGCTAGGACAAGGCGTGGGTTGCCCCCACTACCAGCCCGTTCACACTCTGCAAGGTGGTAGATGGGGTGTAAAGACTCTGGAAGTCTCCACTGTGACGTTCAAGGTCATTCGTGATCTGGACAGATGTGCCTTCTGCAAACACTTCCAAATACACCAGGAATGTTCCCAACTGTGCACCTCCCCTATTATACTAAGAATCCAGCCCCTGTTGCCCTTGACAGCTCATTTCAAAAACCATCTCCTCCAGTCCACTCTCTGGTCAGAACCGTGCTCACCCTTTCCTCTGCCTACCAGGGCACTGATCACAGTCTGCTTTTTACGGTAGCCACTCATGGACATTTGACTCTGATGAGACTGGAAAATTTTTATGGGCAGGAACACTGTCTTGTAGCATTTAAAGCATGGTGTCTTGCATGTAGTGAGTGCATGGTGAATTAATTTAAAATGTTTCTGGCTGGGTGCGGTGGCTCATGCCTGTAATCCTAGCACTTTGGGAGGCCCAAGAGGACAGATCACTTGAGGTCAGAAGTTCAAGACCAGCCTGACCAACATGGGGAAACCCCGTCTCTACTAAAAATACAAAAATCAGCCGGGCATGGTGGCCTGCACATATAATCCCAGATACTCGGGAGGCTGAGGCAGGAGAATGGCATGAACCCGGGAGGCGGAGCTTGCAATGAGCCAAGATGGCATCATTGCACTCCAGCCTGGGCGACAGAGCAAGACTCCGTCTATAAATAAATAAATAATGCTTACACCCTTTAAGTTGTTAATTTCACTTGTAACAATCTGTCCTAAGGAAGCACACTTAAAAATGCTGACAAGAGATTCACTGCAACATTATTTATTATGGTGAAAAACCAGAAAATACCTAATATCACAAAATAGTTCATTAAATTATGGGACTTTTTTGTTGTTTTTTGGAGACAGAGTCTCGCTCTGTCACCCAGGCTGGAGTGAAGTGACATGATCTCAGCTCACTGCAACCTCTGCCTCCCGGGTTCAAGCAATTCTCCTGCCTCAGCCTCCCGAGTACCTGGAATTACAGGAGCCTGCCACCACGCATGGCTAATTTTTTGTATTTTTAGTAGAGAGGTTTCACCATGTTGCCCAGGCTGGTCTCGAACTCCTGAGCTCAAGCAATCTGCTCACCTTGGCTTCTCAGAGTGACAGGATTACAGGTGTGAGCCACTGTGCCCAGCCAAATTATGGGATTTAAAAATAATGGAATCTTATATGTTTCAAACATTCATGCTTGAAATATATCATGAAAACACTCATGTTAACAAATGACAAGGCAAGGAAATTATTATACATGACGTGATCAACTATGTAAAAACCATATTACACAGAAAGAAGACTGAAGAAATTTTTAAACTTTATTTGCATTTTTTTGCATTTAAAAATTTTAATACATAACCTGTATAGGTAGAAAGTATTACTTAAAACAATGAAAAGCGTGTAATCAGGACTTCCTAGCTCGGCCTCCCCTGTTCCCGTTACTCAACTTTAGCATGCACACACACGTACCTTGTAGCCTCCAATCCTGTGGTCAGGTTTGAATTCTTTGCCATTTTTCAACCAGCGCAGTGTGGGGTTTGGGGTCCCACTGGAAGGGCATTTGAACTTCACTGTCTTGGCAGCTGGCACCGCATGCAATTTCTTTTCCATCTTTTCTGGGGATGTCCAATATGGAGCTACGGCTGCCCGGGGAAAGCCGAGAGAGAGAGGCAGGGTGGGGAGGAGCAGCTGGTCAGGCTCAGGAGCAGGGCCCAGGCCAGGACCTGGGGGTGCCCTGCCCATCTGCCCAACACCTGTGAGCAGTGCCTGGCACTTAGCAGAACAGGCATCGTGACCCCATGTGCCCTCTCCTCCTCCCCTTTCAGCCTTCCCCTCCCCTCTTAAACCCAACGCCCAGACCCAAAGGGCAGTAAGATAGGAAACAGTGTCTCACGCATACGGTTTGGTTTGGTGTTATCTGTCTCTTTCTCCTCTGAAGAGGAGTCATCATCATCATCATCATCCTCTGAGGAGGGGAGAGCATCTATGGGAAGAAGAAGGGGCACTGAGGTTCCTCCTAGGGACCCCTAGATTTCGCCAAGGCTAGTGCAGTTCCAGATGAACACAAACACCCTCCCCACGGGGATACCAGTCCCACTTCTCCCTTAGTGACGATCTCTTGGTGGGATGGAAACTGTTTAAGAACAGTTCCTGTGCGTGTTTCCTTCCTTCCCCAAAGCACTGCTCCCACTGCCTGGAAGCCTTCACACTGGGTGGTTCCATCAGGGTCAGCTGTTCCTCTTTAACTTAATTCCGTCCTACATTCAAAGGCTCTCTCTCAACTTGTGGTACCACCTGGGTGTGCTGGTGCCAGGCAGCGTGTATTCTTCTTTGGACGGCTGACTACAGGGAAACCCAGGCAGGTCTAGACACATTGTAGCTAGATGCTATTTCCAAACGATGGGCTAAACACTCCACAGTCAGAATTTTTCTAGCATGTGTCCACTAAGGTTTGGGGGCTGCCCTCCCTAACCAGAGCAGATAGGGCACCCAACACCCCGGCAGCTGCCAACACCTCTCCCCAGTAAGTATTTATTTCTTGTAAGAACAGGCTTGACACACATGTTATCTCACCCATCAGGGTTCATGCCAGATCTTTCTCCAGTCCTTCCTATCACCTTTGGGGATCTGGTGCCAAGTCCGCACCCCGAGGTGCAAAATTGGCATAAAGAAAATTTCAGCAACACTTTCTCAACTCCTAGTTTTGTGAAAGTCACATTCTAATAGTGGCAGGTTCCCAAGTTCACAGAGCTCCAGGGCTCCCTGGCTGCCCTCGCACAGCTCCCTTGCAGTGCACCTGGGTTCCTCTCCAGCAGAGCAGGGATCCCACCACCTGTTCGGGGGCTCTAATCACTAAGCCGAGTACCAAGTCCAAATGGCAAGGGAGTGATGGGGTGGAAGCTGGCCGAGCACCACTTAGCCTCCTGGAGATCTGGGCAAGCTGTGGTGGAAAAAAATCACAGGGTCTTAACATCCCAATAGCCCTGGCAATCACCTCCGAGGTGTGTCCTGGAAGCCCCAGATCTCCGGCCCTGGGGCCCACCCCACCTGGTCACCCCTCTGAGAGCCAAGCCACGCGGCAGGCAGGGAGCAATGTTAGTGGGCAGCAGTTTCTGAAGCAGAGTGGGGGCAGACCACGGAGGGGGAGGAGGTTCACCTTCCCCTGATACTGGCAGAGAGGGGTGGAGGGGGTGGGTCTAGGGAGGGGCGAGGGCACGGCTTGGCTACCAACCTGAAACATTGACGGAGAAGTAGGTGGTGTCGCTGCCCAAGGGGCTGCTGGTTACGCAAGCATAGAGGCCGGAGTCCGCGGGCACGGAGTCCTGCACCTCCACCTCCTCCCCTGTGATGCGGGTGCGGTTGCTTTCTGCCAGCTGCACCCCGTCCCGCAGCCAGTTGATGCTCTGCACATCGTCCCGCAGCCGACAGCGAAGCTGCAGCAGGTCACCGGGGTGGACCAGGAAGGACTCCACTTCCACAGGGGCTCCCCAGGGCTGGGCTGCAGCCACCACGGGGCCGGGAAGGGAGGCCAAGGGGCGAGAGAGGAAGACAGGGAGAGGGGAGGAGGGGAGAGACAAAGGGAATTATGCTGGCCACACGGAGCCGCACCGTCCCGGGCATCACTTACTGGAGGCTACTGAGCCGGGGCAGTGGGAGTTGGAGCATGGGTCAGTGGGGAAACAGCTGGCTGCCTGGGAACCCCTATCTCTTTTCCACCCCACTCCTCCAAAAGTCAAAGGAAGAAAGAGGCAAAGTTAGGAAGCAGCTGTAGCAGCATTAAGCGGATCACATTTCATTTCCCCCCATCCTAAGGGGAAAGGTCAGCCCTCCCCAGGACTTCTTTGTGTCCAGAGTTGCCCCCTCCCCGGACACTCAGTTCTTTGCCAAGATCCCCACTTGCCAGAGGAACACCCCATTTCTTTTGGGATAGCTCAGCCTCACCCTTCCCTAGCAACAGCTGAACAAACCCCGCCCCTCAAAACCCCAGCAGCCCCTGCCCAAGTCGAGAGAAGGCAATTTGTCAACCAGGGGCTGACCGGGATGTGTGTGATTCGGCGAGGGTGGGGGTCTCGCCCCCGACATGTCAGATGCACATGCTGGGAGGGGGCAGCCCAAAGAGAGGTCAGCTCAGGGAACCTCTCGCTAACAGGTGTCAGGGCAGGGGATTTGGAGCTGTTGACTATATTAGAACCAGAGGCCACAGCTGCCATAAAACCCACACTTGCTCTGGCAGCAGGAGCTGTCGCACACAAAGGTCCTTTCTCCTCAGCCCTCTGCCTGGGCACACCCTCTCAGGCCCCCCACCATCCACTCTCCCTCCCCGTGCCCCGTCCTTCTCTGTCCCTGGGTGGGAGTGCTGGACCCACCGGGGTGTCCGCACCTCACACAAGATCTGATACCGCCAAGAGCACCCGTCCCTCCCCTGACCAGTGCCTCTTCCCACACGCGTTCAAGAAGGCCCGTGGCCCAGACACACCTGAGTCCACCATGCTGGGCTGTTACCCATCTCCCGAACACACCCCTCTGCACTCACGAGGGGAAATGAAGTTTCTATTTCCTTTTAGGATGTTCAAACGTACTCCTGGAACCTTCCACCTCTCACCTACCACCCACACCCCGCCCACAGCCTTGGAGAGGACTTTTCTCACCATCTGTTCACCCTAAGAGACTCTGGAGAGCAACTGTCGCTCCCCAATGCGATGCACAAGGCTCTGAAAGAGCCTGCTCTCCCTCAGCCCCTGCTGTGGCTCACGCCTGCCCCAGCGGCCACAGAGCCCCCGACTGTTTCTGTCCAGCTCTCAATACTCACTCTTCTGTCTCAGCCTAGTTGTTGACTTCTCCTCGAGGGCGGTGCTGACTCCGAGTCTGGGTTAGGTGCCCTCCCCTTCCTGGCACCTGTCACACTGAAGGGCAGTCCTCTTTCTGAACCTGAGTGTGGGGATGTGTCATCGGTACCTTCAAATCCCCAGCGTCCACCATGATGCCTGGCGCCCAGGAAATGCTTGCTCAGTAAATACCACACGTGCAGTCACCCTAGCTCTTCACTGCCTTCCTTTCTAATCTCCCTTTTCTCTTTCACTCCCCCTTATTTGAAAGAGAGTCTTTCTGAAGTGCTCAGCAGGCTTCCGCTAGAAACCTTAAAAATGAAAATAGGTGTCCCGCGCTTCAGAAGTGACCAGCAACTGACAGGGACTGACAGTGGTTTCCCTCATGGGGGCTGAGGTTGCAGGCCCAGTCCTGCATCGACCCATGGGCTTTATCTTAAATAAGAGTTGTCAGACACAAGGGTGCTGCTTTAGAAGGGCTCAGACACCACTAGGCTTGCACACGTTTATTTTTGTGAGTCCGGTCAAGGGGAACACCACAAAGGTGAGTAGACCACACAACTGATTAAAAATAAGCTTTTGTGGGCCTTAGAAGAAGTTATTCTTTCCATTTTTAATGGTCTGTGGTTTTGCCCAATGAAGGTAGGGGAAAAGCAGTTTAGACTCGACTCTTAAGGAACAGAGCAGACACTCCTATTGATCAAATCTCATTTCCCTCAAATGACCTCAGTGATTAAATATTTTGCAGCTTGTGATCTGTGCAACCCGTTGGTCAAGAGTAAACTTGAATTCTTACCCTCTGGCAACCCAAGGCCTATTGCAGCCTGGTCCCAGAGAAAAAAGCAGCTCCCAAAGACAAAACCGTAGCAAAGAGAACCCCCAGGCTTTTATTTCCCTCCAAGAGAAAGTAGCAAAGGAACACTGGCCCTGGTGAGACCCGCTCTAGCTGATACCAGCTTGGATCCATACCTTCCTGACGGTCCCAACCAGAACGTGCAAACAAAACTCCACTATACGTGATCTCTAAAAGCCTCAAGAACCAGCTCGCTTTCCTCCTGATGCAAGCTTAGACCCCAGTTCCCTTCCAAACATGGCTCAGGTATGCTCTATCCTCTCCCTTTCCCAGAACCATCTTGGGATAATTTTTTTTTTTTTTTTTGAGATGGAGTTTCACTCTTTTGCCCAGGCTGGGGTGAAGTGGTGCGATCTCAGCTCACTACAATCTCCGCCTCCCGGGTTCAAGCGATTCTCCTGCCTCAGCCTCCTGAGTTGCTGAGATTACAGGCGTGCGCCAACACACCCAGCTAATTTTTGTATTTTTAGTAGAGATGGGGTTTCACCACGTTGGTCAGGCTGGTCTAAAACTCCTGACCCCGTGATCTGCCTGCCTAGGCCTCTCCAAGTGCTGGCAGGATCCACCACACTTGGCGGGGATGATCTTTTAAACGGCCTCCCTGGGGCTGCAGCTCAGACTCCCGCTTCCAAGCCGTCATGTGCTTGACATTATTTTTCTGATCAAAATCTACCCTGTGTACTGAATAAAATTCACATCCCTGCCTCACCTTCAAGACTCCCTGCAATCGGCTTCCACTCTCTCCAGCCAACCCCATTCTCTCTACCAGGGTTTGTCCCTCCCCACCGCCACCCTCCCCACCCCCCAGTCGGGATGCTTTCAGCCCCAGCTGCATCCTCCCTGCCATGGCAAAGCTTACTCCATCCGGAGGACTGTCAGCGCCACTCCAGAGTCCTCCTGCCTCAAACTACTCAAAGTCCACCATCCAAAATGTCTAGGGACTGGGCGCAGTGGCTTATGCCTGCAATCCCAGCACTTGGGGAGGCTGAGGCAGGCGGCTCACTTGAGCCCAGGAGTTCAAGACCAGCCTGGGCAACATAGTGAGACCTTGTCTCTACAAAAAAATTTAAAAACTAGCCAGACTTGGTGGCACATGCCTGTGGTCCCAGCTACGCGGTGGGCTGAGATAGGACTGCTTAAGCCCAGGAGTTGGGCTACAGTGAGCTATGATCATGCCACTGGGCGACAAAGACCCTTTTTTTTTTTCTTTTTTAAAGACAGAGTTGCTTTGTTGCCCAGGCTGGAGTGCAGTGGCACAATCTCGGCTTGCTGCAACCTCTGCTTCCCAGGTTCAAGCCATTTTCCCACTTCAGCCTCTGGAGTAGCTGGGACTACAGGCGTATGCCAAAATGCCTGGCTTATTTTTGCATTTTAGTAGAGACGGGGTTTCGCCATGTTGACCAGGCTGGCCTTGAACTCCTGACCTCAAGTGATCCACCCGCCTCAGTCCTTGCATCTTCAGTTAGCAAGTGCTGGGATTACAAGTGTGAGCCACTGCACCCAGCCAGACCCTGTCTTAAAACAAAACAACAAACTAGGAAGCCTTGTTTACACCAATGTCTCATCTCTAATTTTCTGTAAAACAGTTACTGTCTGAATCACACAAATTCACACTCAATTACATTCTATTTTGTATTGTTTCTATTGTTTTAAACAGCAGACAGGTAATTCACATGCTGTAATATTCATCCATTTAATGGTTTTTGTATATTCAGAGTTGTGCAATCATTCACCACAATCACACTTTAGAACATTTTTACCATCCCCCACCCCTCAAAAAATGCCTGACTCATAGTAGTCACTCCTCTATCCCCTATTCCCAGTCTAAGCAACCACTAATCTGCTTTCTGTCTATGGATTTGGCTATTCTAGATATTTCGTATCAATGGAATCATACAATATGTGATCTTTTGTGACTGGCTTCTTTCACTTAGCATGTGTTCAAGCTTCCTCCATGTTATAGCATAGAATCAGCACTTTGTTCCTTTTAATGACCTAATAATATTCCATTGTGTAGACATACCACATCGCAGTCCTCAATTGACAGACATTGGGTATAATGTTTCTTTTTTAAAATAATAAGTTAAAGTTTCAACATGTTGCCCAGGCTGGTCTTGAACTCCTAGACTCAAGCAATCCACCCACCTCGACTTCCCAAAGTGTTGGGATTACAGGCGTGAGCCACTGCACTCAACCCATATTGCTGCTGCTTTTTTTTTTTTTCTTTTTAAACAACTGCTAATCAATTTATTAGTAGTTGACTTTGAGCATCTGCATTGGTGACTTCCACCTCAATTCCTGGCTCAATACTGATGGACGTCAACCGCTTAACAATCTCAGGACTGTGCAAGTCAGTGGGTAGATGGTGGATTCTCATCTAGAAACGATCCATGACTCTGAACCTTCACCACAAGGAGATTTTCTTATAGTGAGTCTCAAAGTCTTGGCATGCATTCAAACTGATCCCTTCACCTTGACATTCTTTTCCTTTCCTCCTCTGAATCAAGTCAGCACACACTTTCTCCAGGGATTTTATGCTGTGGCTCATTAGAGGGATTCAAATTTGATGAATGGTCACCTCCAGCTTCACAGGTGATTTTAGTATCTTTAAAAGCCATGGCTGCAGTGCGACTTCCTGACTGACTTGTTCAGAACAGCGGTGAGTGAGGAGCAGGAGCGGGTGGACTGCAACGCCACACCACCTACGACTGCATCTTTCTCAAAGAGCTGTATTGCTTCTTTTCTTTTGAGACAGAATTTCACTCGTTGCTCAGGCTGGAGTGCAATGGCGTGATCTCGGCTTACTGCAACCTTTGCCTCCTGGGTTCAAGCAATTCTCTTGCCTCAGCCTCCCGAGTAGCTGGGATTATCACAGGCACGTGCCACCACGCCCGGCTAATTTTGTATTTTTAGTAGAGATGGGGTTTCACCATGTTAGTCAGGCTGGTCTTGAACTCCTGACTTCAGGTGATCCACCCGCCTCAGCCTCCCAAAGTGCTGGGATTACAGACGTGAGCCTCCGTGCCTGGCCTGTATTGCTTCTTTTTATTTTTTGAGACAGAATCTCGCTCTATCGCCCAGGCTGGAGTGCAGTGGCAGGATCTCAGCTCACTGCAAGCTCTGCCTCCTGGGTTCACGCCATTCTCCTGCCTCAGCCTCCTGAGTAGCTGGGACTACAGGCGCCCACCACCACGCCTGGCTAATTTTTTGTATTTTTAGTAGAGATGGAGTTTCACCGTGTCAGCCAGGATGGTCTCGATCTCCTGACCTCGTGATCCGCCAGCCTCGGCCTCCTAAAGTGCTGGGATTACAGGCATGAGCCACCGCGCCCGGCCTGTATTGCTTCTTAATTGTCCAGAATGTCTAAGTCTCTCCTAGGAATTAGCAAGCAACTCAGCACAGACGTACGTATAATTTTCCCACAGTGCCTAACAAGGTCAAAAACCCAGAGACTACTCAATAGGTCCAGAACTGAATCTAGCATCTGGCAAAAGCTAATTTTCAGAGGAACCAAAAATCAGCCTAACCTCGGGTTCTAGCGGCTTTTTTCCATGGCTAGGAGTGCTCTTGGTGTGTGTCAGGTTCTCCGTTTACAAAGCAGGGATGATGCCACCTTCCTATAGGAGATGGAACCAACTGCTTGTATGCTTTCCAGGCCCTGCTTGACCGCGTCACTACCCTGTCCAGTGGCCCGGACCTTGGGGAATTCTAGATAAGGTGGCTGATTTGGGGGCATGACTGCTCACTAGTCAGTGAGCATGACTCACCCTGCAATTACCAGTCAGCACTTTCCATTCGCTTTTGGTCTTTCCAGTGTCCTTCACTTATGTCCTCATTAGAAAGGTTCTAGCCTCTTCAGCTCCAGTTGCCCTGAGTCAACTCAGGTTCTCTGGTCAAGACCAACAGGCCAGGGTGTCCATTAGCAAGGACTGGCCAAGAAGACTTTTATTGGACTGGCCAAGAAAGACGAAGAAAAGAAAGCCACTTTATTGTTCAGTCACTTGAAACCAGCATTCCAACTCTTGGAGAACCTGATTGATTGGAATCAGATACAAAGGTTGTCCTCAAAATGCACAATGGGGATGCTGACAGGAAAGCGGCACCTAAACACTTGCTTTATGCATCTGTTTCCTGGATTCCCTGGTGACCAAGCCTGAGGCTGAAAAAGACTGGCTGTTCACTATTACAGGCTCGAGGTGCCATGTGTTAACAATGCATTGTGGATTGGGTGCGGTGGCTCATGCCTGTAATCCCAGCCCTTTGGGAGGCCAAGGTGGGAGGACTGCTTGAGGCTAGGAGTTCAAAACCAGCCCTGGCAACACAGTCAGACCCTGTCTCTGCAAAAAATAAAAAAATCAGCCAAGCATAGTGGTGCATGCCTGTAGTCCCCAGGTACTTGGGAGGCAGAGGAAGGAGGATCCCTTGAGTTCAGGAGCTCAAGGCTGCAGGAGCTATAATCTTGCCTGCACTCCAGCCTGGGCAACAGAGACCCTGTCTCAACAACAAAAAAAGTGCTTTGTGAAAAAAAAGGTGCCTTATGCTTTGATGCCAACAGAATGGAGTCACTCTTCTCACCAACAGGAGTGGGAAAGTCAGGGTTACGGTTTGACTTGAACATCATTAGAGGACTCAGGCTGCTGATCTCATTACCACACAGGTTCCTGGGTCAAAGCAGCTGGCAGGTGGACCTTGGGAATTTGTGCAGGCTGCAACCAGTGATCCTTTTAGAGCGAGTGACAGGGATTCATACATCAAACCCACCCTGCTTCTCTAAGGTGTCTCTATCCCCTAAGAAAGAATTAGGAGCCCACCAGAGACCCACACTTTTTGGTAATCCTCAAGGAAGCAGCTAGAAAGGACAGAAGCAGGGGTGGGAGGAGACTTTCCCATGGTGCTTTCACGTTCAAGGAACACAATTAATGATAATGAGGCCCTACTGAGTCCCTCTTCCCTTCCTACTTTCCCCCCAAATACTGCAGGCTTGTAATCCCAACAAGCCAACAGGTACGGCATTTTGCTTCTGGCAGGACTGGACAAAAATCTCCTAGTCATTTAGAAGGCAGTTCTGGGATCTTGGCTCACTGCAACTTCCATCTCCCGGGTTCAAGTGATTCTCATGCCTCAGTCCTCTGAGTAGCTGGGACTACAGACGAGCGCCACCACACCCGGCTAATTTTCTATTTTCAGTAGAGATGGGGTTTTGAACTGGCCAGGCTGGTCTTGAACTCCTGAACTTAAGTGATCCGCCCACCTCGGCCTCCCAGTTCTTGATTCTAAATCTGTATCTTCCACCAGTCATGGGCTCTATAAAAGGTGAAGGAATGGAACCATGAGAGGCCCAAACCCATACAAACTTTGCTATTCTTATGAGAAGATGAGACCCCAGTTCTCAGAAATCCAAGACGACAGGGAACTTTCTTCAACATAGCTACCATTAGGTGACTCTGGGAGCCCTTGTCACTGTGCAAGGAGAAATGGGTGAAACAAAGGCCCAGAAGGCATATGTCTTGCCCTAACAGGGGGGCTAAGATTTGCATAGCACCTTAATATGGATGAAAATTTTATATTGCAACATGAGACAAATGGAGAACGTGAGGACCAAGTACAGGCAGGTCCAGCACTGGCTCTGACGTCATGAAACCTAAAGAAAAGTATCAGCAGTGAGAGTAGAGGTTGGACAAAATGACAGGGAAGGGAGAGGGGAGGATTTAGATGAGAGGTGAAATGTCTGGGGGGGAACACGAGAATGAAGTGCTTACAGGCATGGCTGTGCCCTGGTCTGAGGGGCAGTGGGAGATAAGGCCAGGCTGTACAGCCAGCCAGGAACGGAAGGTTCATGGAGAATAACAAATAATGATTTCCATTTGTAAGCTGAGGGATAGAACAGAGCCACCAAAGATATCCCAGGGAACACACCTCTCTGCAGAGACTATGAATGCAGGGCATTCATGCCACATGGACAAACACACCTGAAAATGTATTTTGAAATACCACTTCACCAGCCTGGTCCCATAGCAGCCACTCTGGTCTGGAAGTTATCCATCCCCAAACCCCACAACTTAACAGGAACCCAGTGAAGAATAACAACATATTTACATAGCACTTTGCAATGTACCATGTGCCTTCCCATATATTATCTAGGGATCCATAAACATCTGAGTAAACAGCAATACTACCACTGGCCAATATTTCCAGCACACTCACTAGATCCCATAGGCCGCACAAAGCTTTTAACACAGACCCTCCCATTTCATCCTCATAGGAACCTTATGAGGTTGATCCTACTATGATTTCTATCCTACGGATGCGGAGGCTTACTACATACCAGCATAGTTCTCAGCATGCGTTAACTTAGAATCTTGTGAAATATTTAAGAGTTAGAATTATTAGTATTATTATTTTTTATCATACTTTAAGTTCTAGGGTACATGTGGACAACGTGCAGGTTTGTTACATATGTATACATGTGCCATGTTGGTGTGCTGCACCCATTAACTCCTCATTTACATTAGGTGTATCTCCTAACGCTATCCCTTCTCCCTCCCCCTCGTTATCTTCAGGCCAGGTGCGGTGGGTCACACCTGTAATCCTAGCCCTTTGGGAGGCCAAGGTGGGTGGATTACCTGAGGTCAGGAGTTTGAGACCAGCCTGGCCAACATGGTGAAACCCTATTTCTACTAAAAATACAAAAAATCAGCCAGGCGTGGTGGTGCATGCCTATAATCCCAGCTACTTGGGAGGCTGAGGCAGGAGAATCGCTTGAATCTGGGAGGCAGAGGTTGCAGTGAACCAAAATCACACCACTGCACTCCAGCCTGGGCGACAGACCCAGACTCTGTCTCAAAAAAAAAAAAAAAAAGGAATTATTATCTTCAGAGGGGAAACTGGGGCACAGAAAGATTTGGGATTTGTCCAAGATGGCCCAGCTAGGTTGTTAAGTGGCAGAGCTGGGATTCAAACATAGGTAGCCTGGTCCTCCAGAATCCACACACACCCAGAGTCCAGCTTTACTGCTTTGCAAGGTAGCCTCAACCTTCACAGTGTCTTGACGTCCCCAGGTGAGGAAGCCCTTCTGGCTCAGCTCTTTGATTCTGTCTAATGGCACCCCCGCATCCTACCACCTCCCGTGAGATTCTGAAGTTGGTTGCTTTGGCCTTACCTCCCCTCCTTCCCTCATTTCCTCAAGCCCACAGCTCGTATCAATCATTACCTTACAGTTGAGTGCTTTTAATTATAAAATGCACTCTCCTGCCTCTGCGAGTCCAGCAGGCTGGGCTGTCCAAATGTGGCAGGTGAGAAAATGGGGGAGGTGCTCGTTGTGATTGCGGCAGACTCAAGACCAGTAACAATGCCCCATTTTGGCAATGCACTCCATATTTCACAGGGCCTGCTTCTTCTTCACGTACAGGTGACTTGTGTTCCTTCCCATTTAAACAGGGAAAAACGGAGCTTAAGAGATGGCTCCCAAAGTCACAAAACAAGGACAACCTCTAGAGGCTGCATCTGCTGGGTCCTGGCCCCTCCACTGTGTACAGCTTCTCTCCCAGGGCTCAGTCCAGCCAGCAATGTCACAGCACACGGGGTGATGAGGCGTGGCCCACTCCAGGTCTGTGCCACTCTACCTGGACCACAGGAGACAGCACCCTGCCTCCCCTGTCCTCAGCTCAATCCCCAGCAGTCACCTGACACCTTCTCTCTTCTTGAGCCCCTCACCCTTGATTACAGCTTCCAGCTGATGACCCCTGATGACCCACTGAGAAGATTAAGAACACGAGGCAAAAGAGCTGGTCCGCCCTCCCTCTTGGGCCACATCCTCAGGACTGCACAGGGCTCACAGGGGTCCCGGCTTTCAAGCCCTGACTGCTGCCTCCTGTCTGCCCCCCACCTCAAACACTCCATGACAGCCCCAGCTGGTCTGGAGCCTCTCAACCACCTCCTCTCCCACTCTCCCCAGTTCCACCTCCCCAGTGGAGCCAACATCCTCACTGCTCCTTTGATTTTCCTTTTCCTCTCCTACAGGCCTTTCTCCTTCTCTCTCTCCAACAAGCAATCATCTCCATCACTTTCCTAGGCCTTAAAACTCACTCTTCTGAGACTGGCCAAACTGCATTCTCCACCTCTCCCCAACATGAATGTGCCTTCCCCTAGAGCTGAAAATGTTCATGGCTATGTCTTGCACTTAGTCATGTTGCTGGGGTGCTGGGCTGATGGTAGGTGTTTGTCTTACCTACTCTGTGTTCTACACTCCAAAGGGCTTAGGGCTTAGATAACTGACCCCCAACAAAATCCAGGTATCCTCCATTAGCATGATGTCTCAGGGTAGCAATTTCTATCATCCCTATTCCATCTTTTTGATTTCTGGATTTCTGGGTTAAAAAAATTAGAGAGAAAGGCTAAACTCCCCAGCAACACAGGGGAAACTGGTGGTCCAGAAATGTTTACAGTCTTGGTATAAACTCCCCAGAGATAAATGAGGGGGCAATTGTGGGTGGGGGAGGAACTCGGGGTGGCTTTGAAAGCAACTTAAAAGGAGCACAGAACAGCGCAGCAGGACTCCAGAGGCCCTCTGCAGAGGTTTTTTTATTACATTATTTTGGCTTTGAAATGGAACTGAAAACTTACCTTCGGCTGGCAGGACCCGGCCACAGCGCGGAAGCGTCTCACCGGGTCACAGCTACCACCCTACAACGGTTCGGGTGGAGGAAGCCCAAAAAATACGTATTTCCCTCAACTCTCGGAGTCCCCAAATAGAAGGAGAACTGCAAAAATGGGCTCCACAGGTATGTGTGGAAGGAGAGCCAGGAGCACCAAATCAATTAGCAGGGCCTGACGCCCAGGGCCAGCGGCGTCCACCAGCCCCCGACCCAGGGGATTTGGAGAAGCACTTTTTTTTTTTTAAATTGAAGAAAGTGAAAAGAGTAAGAAGGGACATTTTGCATGCAAATGGGCCACTGCCAGAAGAGCCCATTAAAATGTAAAAACTCTACATTCAGCCTGACAAAACGGTGCAAACTGCTGTGTTTGCCAGAGGGCCGGCAATAAAGCTCACAACAAAGGGGCCGGGGGACAATGGCGGGCTGAATGGCCTCTGCCAGCAGGTCCCCCCGCGCGTTGCCATGGGGACCCCACCGGGGCTTACTAAAGGTATTTCCTGAGGAGAAAGGCAGAGCACACAGGCCCAGGCAACCCGGCTAATCCTGACAGGAAGCCATGGCCATTCAGCAGCCCAGGGGCTTGGGGCCCGGAGTTTTGTTTTGTTTTTATTAAAAAAAGATTTCAGCCTTTTGTGTGTCCCACCTCGTCACTGTAATTTAGTGCTGAGCCGCCTGCACTGGCCAAAGCCACAGCCAGGACCCTGCACCCGCCCCAAGACCCCCCAAAAACAGATCCCCCTGAGCTGGGCAGCAAGACACGCGTAGAATCCCACTGGGGAATCCCAGGCGGAAAGTGCTCTTGGCCTGAGAGTTGTGTGTGGATCTTAAAAGACAGAGGGACTCTGGGTGTCGCAAGGGATAACGCAGCCTCAGAACTGAGTCTGGGGCTCAAGCTTCTATGCACGGGTTCATCTGATGCCTCCTTCAAATCTGTACTTTTTTTCCCCTAGGGATTTTGCCACCTTTCTCCGATCAGCACCAGTGTCCCCCACCTCCTCCCTACCTCTCACAAGGGGGAGTTCACTCCCTTGTTGGGAGGAGGACTATAATTAAGTGATTAACAAAGGAATGCACCCAAGAGTTGTCTTAAAAGAAATTTCCCTCCCTCCTCCCTCCTTCCTCTCTCCCCAGCAAAAGTTCTCACCCCATTGTTTACTGATATTAAGGACACAGCTGTACAGAAAACTCTTACTACACCCATTCGCTCAACCTATTCCCAATACACTTTGCTTCTCTCCCTCCTATCTAAACAGGAAGAAAGCATTGCTCTGGAAAGAGGGAAGATCACTCACTCATCCAAGAAGAGCAAAGGTAGATGCCCTGCGGCTACGGGGGAGGGCCGTCCAAGCTCACAGTTCCTAGAAGTTTGTGTCACCATTTCACATGTGGCACCAGAATCCAGCCTTGGCAGATTCAGGGAAGGGAGCCAAGGACACAGCTGGCGGTGGAGACAGAAACTCTTGTGTGACAACTGCCCCCTAGGACACAGTTTAGGGTCAATTAACATTTCCTGAACAACTTGCAAATGGAAAGAGCCATCCCCAATGAAGACTGAAAAATGAGAGGCTCAACTCATCCATTATGACTTGAACTCAAGTCTATCAGTGTTTGCAAAGGCCATGCTGTTGCATCTAGACCTCCACTCGGAAACATGTTTTGGGCCTGGCATTTTAATAGAAACACAGAGAGGAAAACACACTATTTCGGAGGCATTAAGACTGTGACTGGCAACTGCCCTGGATACCTTGGGAAGCTTCTAAGGCCATATTGGGTGGGTCCTATCTTGGGAAAAGAAGTTGGGGCATCTGCACGATGATAGAAAGCTCCCAGGATCTGCTAAGGACCACTTAGGTGGACTGTAAGTTGGGGGGATCTAAACACTCAGGTTGGGGGAGGGGTTTTCTCCTGCCTTTATTATAATATAAAACACATCCTAAACTTCAAGCAAAATTTAACTCGTCATCACTTGTGACAGTGCATAAGAACATCTTCCACCAAGTTGTTAGCTAAAGCGGGTGTGTGTGTGTGTGTGTGTGTGTGTGTGTGTGTGTGTGTAGGAGTCCCACTGCTGGAGGGGAGCTCAGACCCTCCCACCACTGGCCCGGAGCCCAGGCCTCCCAGCCATGTGTCTGCAGCTGCGACCTGTCATGCACTTCCTGGTCTGGGTTCTGTAATGGAAAGATCATTAACAGTGGGGGAGGGTGGAGAGATGAATCAACGGCGAAGAGGTAACCCTGCAGCTCCCACTCTCCACTGAGCTCTGACCTTAAAGTTCGGTCAGGTTCCTTAAAGAAAAGAATGTATCGCCCTCCCCCCACCTCTCCCAGCTGGGGCCTCTTGAACAACCCCCCCTCCCTCAAACTCAGCAGAAATTGTATGGGGAAGGAAACGCCAGCAGCTGGGCAGGGAAAACTTGCTGCTCCCTAAACTTGCTGATGAATTAGTAGAGGTTTCAGCTGTTTCAGGATGTGTCTTCTGGTCCCCCAAGCCTGCCATGGGTGCTTGAGCTCACAGTTCACCTGGAATCTCAGCTCCCCAAGTGCCTGCCATCTCCCCGCAATCCCGTCTCATCCCTGCAATGGTGGGGCTGGGTCACAGCCTCTCCAGGGTGGAGAAATGAATGGGCTTCATAAAGTTACTTTTTTTTCCCACCGTAAATAAATTCCCTCGTGGTTTTACACGATGCGACTAAAGACAATAAAACATCCTTTGAATACGAAAAGGTGTGGAACAGTGGTTACCAGGGGGCTGGAAGAGGGGAGAAGAGGGAGTTAGCGTTGAACAGGTAGGGTGTCGGGGAAGGTGAAATGGATGGTGGTGACGGCTACATAACGTGAATAAACTTAATGCCACAGAACTGTACACTTAAAAATGGTGAAAATGCACCACAAAGAAATGATAAATATTTAAAGTGATGGATACAATACAGCAATTACCATGATTTGGTCGTTACATAATGTGTGCGTGGATCAAAACATCATACTGCACCCACGATTATACATAACCATTACACGTCAATTACAAATTTAAAAATTGGTCGGCACGGTGGCTCACACCTCTAACTCCAATACTTTGGGAGGCTGAGGTGGGATGAGTCCAGGAGTTAGAGATCAGCCTGAGCAACAAAGTGAGACCTCAGCTCTACAAAAAAAAAAAAAAAAAAAAAAAATGAACAAAATTAGCCAGGCATGGTGGTGTGCACCTGTAGTCCCAGCTACTTGAGAGGCTGAGGTGGGAGGACCTCTTGAGCCTGGGAGGTCGAGGATGCAGTGAGCTGAGATAGCAACACTGCACTCTAGCCTGGGTGACAAAGTGAGACCCTGTCTCAAAAAAAAAATACATAATTAACTTAAAAAAAATAAAAAGTTAAAATGGTTAATTTTATGTTATATATATTTTACCACAATAAAAGAATTAGACGGCGCTGGGCTCGGTGGCTCACGCCTGTAATCCCAGCACTTTGGGAGGCCAAGGCAGGCGAACACCTGAGGTCGGGAGTTCGAGACCAGCCTGACCAACACAGAGAAACCCCGTGTCTACTAAAAACACAAAATGAGCCAGGCGTGGTGGTGAATGCCTGTAATCCCACCTACTTAGGAGGTTGAGGTAGGACAACGGCTTGAACTTAGGAGGTGGAGGTTGCAGTGAACTGAGGTCACACCATTGCACTCCAGCCTGGGCAACAAGAACGAAACTCTGTCTCAAAACAGAAAAAAAAAGAATCAGATGGTAATGGTAGTAGGCAGCATTAGTTTATTAAAAATGTTCTTACTTGGCATAAAAGTTGGTGATCCTTTGTTGGCTCCAAAAATTTGGGGGGAAATTTTACTGGCCTATGAAATCTAAAAATCTGGGACCACTGGTCTGTTCCACGCATTTCCAGGAGAGCATGGACCCAGAGACTGCTTCATTCATATCCCATCCATCCATACACCACACATTCTTCCTTCAGGCTCACTTTTATGCACACAACATGAACGTTGAGCATTCAGTACTCTCAGTTTTAAGAAATTAAAAACGTGGTTTGGGTTTTTTTTTTCGTTGTTTTTTTTTTTTTTTCCTTTGAGACAGGGTCTCACCCTGTAGCCCAGGCTAAAAAACAGTGGCACGATTTCAGCTCACTGCAGCCTCCACCTGCCTGAGTCAAGTGACCCTCCCACCTCAGCCCCCCAAGCAGCTGGGAGTATAGGCACATGCCACCATGCCTGGCTAATTTGTTTGTAGATACAGGGTTTTACCATGTTGGCCAGGCTGGTCTTGAACTCCTGACGTCAGCTGATCCACCCGCCTGGGCCTCCAAAAGTGCTGGGATTACTGGCATGAGCCACCGTGCCCAGTCAATTTAGGGATTTTTCTACCTGGAGTACATGGCTCTGTGGTAGCCAGGAAGCTAAAGCCTAGTATCTATGCTCAGGGCTCCAGTGATCAGGAGATCTAGAATAATCCTGGGAAAAGAGCCCTTACTCTCAGCAAAGTCAGTATTCCCCATGTCCTACTAGAAGAGAGAGAGCATACTTTGAGGTCCTTGTAAAACCATTTAGTCCCAAACTCAGTTTGAGTCACAGGTGGTTGTCACTGGCTGGATCCAGCCAGTGACAGCACCTGAAGAAATCACTCAGATGACAGCTGATCACTTACTGTGTGACCTCAGGCAAGTCACCTCCCCTCTCCCTCTCAAGCCTCAGTTTCCTCCACTGGAAAATGAGAGGGCTGACTGACCCTGTCCCAGCCCTAACCAATGTCCCATTTTAGTTGGGTCTTGTGAGATGATAGAGGGGCATCGCTTACTGACATCCCTTCCCGTGCCCACCGTGGGCACAAAGCTCCCTCCAATGTGAGGGAAGTGAAGAGCCCTCAACTGAACTGTCCTTCAGAAAAAACGATTCTTTGTTGGTCTCAGGGCTCCAGCCACCAGCACCTTCAATAAATGCTTCTCCTCTTCATCCCTGCTCCCTGGCCTGGAGTGCTTCTCGAGATTCTAAGGCTGACAGAAAGCCCAGCTATACATGGAGGATTCACTTTAGCGTCATCTTTTGACGGTCATGATATATTATCCCATGAGAACGGTTAGGCAAATAAATTTTTTAAATGCATTGGGAGTTTGGGAGTAGTGAAGGACTAAAATTATAAAATAAACATATGAAAAATATGTTTATAAAATTATGAAATAAACAAATGAAATTGACACTTCATTTTTGGGGGAACAGAGTCTCTGTTGCCCAGGCTGGAGTGCAGTGGCGCGATCTTGGCTCACTGCAACCTCTGCCTCCTGGGTTCAAGTGATTCTCCTGTCTCAGCATCCAGAGTAGCTGGGATTACAGCCACCCGCCACCACGCCCGGCTAATTTTTAAAAAACATTTTTAGTAGAAACACTCACTATGTTGGCCAGGCTGGGCTTGAACTCCTAACCTCAGGTGATCCACCCACCTCAACCTCCCAAAATGCTGGGATTAAAGGTGAGCCACTGTGCCAGGCCGCAACTGACACTTCAAATCATGACTACCCACGTTTTGAATGCCTAACTTCATTCAGTAGTTAGTAAAGGAACCTGAATCTTCTAAGGTTCAAAAGCTACTTCCTAAAACCTAAGGAAAATAAACCTTAATTCCAAAAGTAAACTCTGGAGTTTGACACCAGAGGAGCAGAGTTTTCTGAATGCAAAAGGACATTTCTGAAGGGCCGGGGCGCTGATCAGCATTCTAAAGGCTGTGATAATTGACCGAAGGCTGTGGCAGAGCAAGACAACATAAGCTCTTAGATCACTTCCCTGTTCACATCCTTCTCCTCCCCCATGCCTCCAAGGCAAATTGACTCAGACCTTTTTTTTTTTTTTTTTTGAGAGGGAGTCTTGCTATGTCGCCAGGCTGGAGTGCAATGGCACAATCTCGGCTCATTGCAACCTCTGACTCCGTGGTTCAAGCGATTCTCCTGCCTCATCACGGTGCTGCCCAGGCTGTTCTCGAACTCCTGAGCTCAGGCAATCAGTCCGCCTTGGCCTCCAAAAGTGCTAGGATTACAGGTGTGAGCCAACACGCCCGGCCTAGGTGATCCTCCTGCCTCAGCCTCCCGAGTAGCTGGGATTACAGGCACCCACTACCACGCCCAGGTAATTTTCTGTATTTTTTGTAGAGACGGGGTTTACACCATGTTGCCCAAGCGGCTGTTCTGAGCTCACTCTATCTGCCCACCTCGGCTTCCCAAAGTGCTGGGATTACAGGTGTAAGCCACTGCGCCTGGCCCTTCTTCATTACTTAAAAAATACACTAGGCCGGGCATGGTGGCTCACGCCTGTAATCCCAGCACTTTGGGAGTCCAGGGCGGGCAGATCACGAGGTCAGGAGATCAAGACCATCCTGGCTAACACGGTGAAACCCCGTCTCTACCAAAAATACAAAAAATTGGCCGGGCGTGGTGGCGGGCACTTGTAGTCCCAGCTACTCTGGAGGCTGAGACAGGAGAATGGCATGAACTCACTCGGAGCTTGCACTGAGCCGAGATTGCGCCACTGCACTCCAGCCTGGATGATGAGCGACACTCCGCCTCAAAAAAAAAAAAAAAAAAAACACTAGTAGCCTCAAAAAAATGTTAATGCCCCAGCCTCTGAAGCTTTTGATATGTTTACTTCCATCCATCAGAAATTGTTGGATCACGGCCATATTAGAAGCAATCTAGTTTATGTGTCCAGGCAATACCCATACCATATACCACACAGTCTAGGCTGTGATCTATGAAGAAAACTCAGGTATCGGATCTGATACCTTGGGAACCTTCTCCAAGTAGGAGGTCTCTGGCAACAGTGGAAATGGCAGCGTCCATGGGGATTTTGTTACACTGATTATTCTACGCTAGGGAACCTGTTCATTAAGGCAGCTCACAGACCTGTGACTGATGTGTAACCTCTCTACAGAATGCCACAGGAGACGTTACTGCAAGCAAGCAAGCAAACGCGCGCGCGCGTGCACACACACACATACACACACACACCCTGACAAAGGGAGGGGATGCGCAACTCCTGTGAGACAAAGGGGACTGAGCCAGCAATGTTTACTTTCAGAAGTTGGTCCACCTGGATTTTGTGGGGAAACCCAATTTGACATAGAAACATAGTGAAATACAGTGGAAAAAAAAAATACTATAGTCAGAACCACCTGAGTTTAAATCCTAGTTCCACCCCTCACCCACTATGTAAACTTAGATAGGTTACTTAACCCCCCAAACCTGTTTACTCATCTGATTATGGTCATAAAACCGATGTCTGTGGAATCATTGTAAAAATGGGAAAATGTCAAGCATGCAGAGTGTGGAGATGATATTTATTATTATTATTATTACTTTTGAGACAGAGCCTTGCTGTCGCCCAGGATGGAATGCAGTGGTGCAATCTCAGCTCACTGCAACCTCCACCTCCCGGGTTCAAGCTATTCTCCTGCCTCAGACTCCTGAGTAGCTGGGAGACTACAGGTGGCCGCCACCATGACCGGCTAATTTTTGTATTTTTAGTAGAGATGGGTTTCGCCATGTTACCAAGGCTGGTCTCAAACTCCTGACCTCAAGTGATCTGCCTGCCTCGGCCTCCCAAAGTGCTGGGATTACAGGTGTGAGCAACTCCGCCTGGCTAGTATTTATTATTATTTTAAAAGACATTTACTGGTATAATATTTTGGGGGCAATTTGGTATAGTGATATAACAGTGATATAATCAAAACTTAAAACAAATGGAACTATCCTTGGATACATGGACAGATTTTATTTGTAAGAGTATGTTCTACTGAATGCAAACTATTGAAAATAACCTAAATACCCAAATGTAGAGAACTGGATCAATTCTGTACACCCACACAATGAAATATTATGTAGTTCTTAAGCATGATGAAAAATATTCTCTGTATGACTCTAAATGCTGATATCAGTTACAAAACATCGTATACAGTATAAATCCTAATTCTGAAAAGTCAGGTTTATACAAATGCAAGAAAAAAGTCTAAAACAATAAATTCAGTTAACAGTGATTGCTTTTGAATGACGGAAATATAGGAGTTTTCCTTTTCCTCTTTACAAGTCTGTATTTTCTGAATTTTGAAAGATGAACCCAGATTACCTATCAAAACACCATTTATTTATTTATTTATTTATGAGATGGAGTTTCGCTCTTTCACCCAGGCTGGAGTGAACTGGCGCAATCTTGGCTTACTGCAACTTCTGCCTCCTGGGTTCAAGTGATTCTCCTGCTTCAGCCTCCTGAGTAGATGGGATTATAGGTGCGTGCCATCACACCTGGCTAATTTTTGTATTTTTAGTAGAGACAGGGTTTCGCCATGTTGGCCAGTGCTGGGATTACAGGAGTGAGCCACCGCGCCCGGCCTAAACACAAATGTTTTTAAAACAGTGATAAAGACATACTTGCTGACTTTCTAGAACTTTGCTCTAGTGGAGTAAACAGACATATATTAAAAACTCCACATAATGTGAGGCAGAGTAAAGTATGTGTTAGAATGAAAGTTAAAAAGAGGCCAGGCATGGTGGCTCACACCTGTAATCCCAGAACTTTGCAGGCTGAAGCGGGTCAGGAGTTCAAGACCAGCCTGGCCAACATGGCGAAAACCTGTCTCTACAAAACATATAAAAATTAGCTGGGCATGGTGGTGGGTGCCTGTAATCCCAGCTTCTCGGGAGGCTGAGGCAGAAGAATTGCTGGAACTTGGGAGGCAGAGGTTGCAGTGAGCCAAGATCACATCACTGCACTCCAGCCTGGATGACAGAGCGAGACTACATCTCAAAAGGGCATGGTGGTTCATGCCTGCAATCCCAACACTTTAGGAAGCTAAGGCTGGCAGATCGCTTGAGCCCAGGAGGTCCAGGCAGCAGTGAGCCACGATCACTCCACTGCATTCCAGCCTGTGCAACAGAGTGAGACTATGTCTCAGGGAAAAAAAAAGGGGGCGGGGGAGGTGGCCCTTAAATTAAGCCTTAATCTAAACCCAAACTAAACCTTAAACTAAGATTTGAGTAGGAATTATAAAAAGTGAAAAGGAAGAAAAGGACAGGAACAGACATTTCCAGCTAAGGGACGAGGATACACAATGTATAAAGTATACGTTGTATTTATGGAAAAAGGAAGAGATTTGCTTGATTAGATGAACGAATAAATGAGTGAGTGAGTGAAAAAAAATCAGTGAATGAATAGACCATTAGCCAGAGGCTAGTTTTTGATCCTAGAGAAATGTGAGGAAGGCCTAAGCTGTGAATTCAATGTTCACTGTTGGTTAACTCTTACAAACCTCAGTGTTGCTGTTTCTGACCTCTTTCCCTGCCCAACCTCGTAACCACTAAGTTCACTCTTTGCGGAACTCCTTGACCCTCTCACCCACTTCAGGCTCCATGTGTCTCCATGTCCAGGGCCTGCGAACATAAACGGCACAGCCCCCGCCCCACCATCCTCCTCCTTTTACACAACCCATCCCGGGAGGCTCAGCCACGCCACAGCACGTGAACGAGAAGAGGGCGTGGAGTTTCAAGCTCTGCCAGGGTGGATCTTTCTCAGTGCCTGAAACCAACTACACGGACCCCTCACCCCACAGCCCCTAGTTTGCAGGGCACAAATGCTTTACATGAAGGCAGTGGATACCTCGTTTGGCAAGTGGAAAGGTGAGAATTGTGTGAGCCAAGAAACAGGAGAAGGGAGGGAACTCTGAGGGTAGAAGTTCAATGTCTCTTGGTGCCACACTGGCAATGCTAAGAGGCAACAGGCCCACTACTGGGGAGGAGGGGTTCGGGCAATTGGCCCTGCTACTTGGCTGCCACCAGCTGGAAGTCAGAGCAAATCCCAAGGTAAGAAGTGGCCCAGACTCCAGCAGGCTTCTCCTAGGAGGAAACAGTTTGGGATTTGCCCAGGCCTTTCAGATCCACGTAGGGCAGTGAGCTTTCAGCTTAATTATTTAGGGTGCAGTGGGGCTGGGGAGTAGGGCAGGCGGGGAGAAGGGATTGCCTGCAATTTGGTGAAAGAGCCAGGCCCAGGAGAAAGGCCTAGGTTGCCCCATTCAGGAGCCCAGGAGAATGAGAGCAGCTGGACTTCCCCGGTCAACAAGGAAACAGTTGTCTCATTTCCAAGCCTCAGGGAAGGAAGAAAGAGGCAAAGGTGGTGTCTACAGGGTGAGCTGGAGCCCCCAGTGGCCCTGGAGGAACAGGCATTGTGAAAACAGGACCAGCTGCTGGTCAGGCTCTCTGACCCCAGACCTCGCCCTCCGGGATAATGACTCCCCAGGACTCACTTCTCCCAGGGCCATCCATCACCGCCCAGACACAAGCCATCACTCACTGCTTCTGCCTGGCCAGAGCAAACACCCCTCCGTGCCGGGGCCACAGGCTCCCAAAGAATCCCTGACACTGTCTCTCCAGTTCCTGCTGACCTGACTCCAGGTAGTCACAGAAACCGGGTGATGGAAACCCTGACAGAGTCTTTGTTTGGGATCCCTCCCTTCCCCCACTGGCAGCAAGCTCTCTGGACAGCCATTTGTTCTTCCCTGAGAAATTCCTCCTCCCTGACTTCAGGGAGCGGGCCTGGCAGAGCCAGAGTGGAAAATCAGTGAAGCTAATGGTGTAGCAATGCAGAAGCTGGAGCCAAGAACACAGCCTCGGAGCAGCTCTGCTGCGCTCGCCCCAGCTTGGTCAAGAGGGCCACGTGAGCATCCTCACATTCTCTCACAGGCCGAGGGCTGGGTCCTCCCTCTCCAGCTCCGAACACTTGCAAACACCCCTTCCAGGCACTGGAGCCACCTCTCCAGGGGAAGCAGGACAGAGCTGATACTCTGGGGAAACCTGTTACGAGCTTAGCACCTTGCAGATTTCTAGAGGCCTAAATCCTCCACCCTTGTTCTCGAGTGGGTCATCTGACATCACCTTTTGCTCCATGGAATTCCACTAGCCTCCTGGCAGGGGATGAAGAAACTCCTCTTACCATCCAGTGTGAGTGAGAAGCAAACAAGTTCTTCTCATCAGAAGAAATTATGCTGGAGATGGGGTGGGAGTAGGGGAGGGTCATGCCTGTGTCCCGAGGCAGCCTTAGGACATTGGACCACAGTCCAGTGTAGATGCTAGACTACAGGTCTGGTAGCAGAACAGAGGATGTCCCACTACCGAACCTGTAGTACCTATCTGAGACTCTCCCTGCAGCCACGCTGAAATGCACACCCCTTTTGGCCAAAGGCAGCTGGACACGCCCAGGGATGGAGAAGCTGCAAGGGTCCTATGATTTGAGGCTAGGCAACGGCTCTGGACAACGCACAGCCTCTCCCCCATAGGTGCAGGTTTCTGCAAAACACAGAGACAAAGCCCCGCTTTGTGGTGCACACAGGGTATCCAGGGGGCTTGAGGCCAGAATGGAAATGTGCGGTTTTTCCATTAAGCGCAACATCTCCCGCCTCTAACAGGCCACCAGACTCCTTCAAATCTGGGTGGGTGGGAGGAGCTGTAAAACTCAGCCCATTAAATCGCTTATGAGCTGCAGGTTTTCTGAGCAGGGAGGCAAAAGCAGGGGGCCTGGGGTGTTTAACCCACAGTACTGTTGAAAAGGGGGCAGGAACCCCACCCCAACTGCCAGCAGTGGCCTTGCAAGCAGTGTTGCAAACACTCACTGGCTTTCCCCACCAAGACTTGACTTACTGCAAAACACAGACAAATGCACCCTCCACAAGCTCAGAATGTTGGTGCTTATCATCTGAAACTGGCTTCAGTCTTTCCAAACAACTCCCTCGCCACTCTCAAAGCCTGATCTAAAACAAGTTGAGGCTCTGTAAGATCCCAAACCAAAGGAAGGGAAGGAGAGGGAGAGGGGAGGGAGGCTGGTTTTCCTGGAACCCTTATTAAATCAACTTTCCAAGGACAGCCAGAAACTCCAGGCCCTCCCCAATCCCTCAGGAGCACTTGCAGACTGAGGGGCGTTGGCACTGCGCTCAGTGGGGAGGGGCTCCCAACACACACACACACACACACACACACACACACACAATTAAAATCACAGCAAGGCCATTCAAATGGGGAAAACTCAGTGTGAACAGGGTTTTGGGTGGTTTGTTCTCACCTTTTGGACAGAGCCCTTAATACATAGATTATAATGTGCTTTTTCTTTTTTTTTTTTTTTTTTTTTTGAGACGGAGTCTCGCTCTGTCGCCCGGGTTGGAGTGCAGTGGCCGGACCTCAGCTCACTGCAAGCTCCGCCTCCCGGGTTCACGCCATTCTCCTGCCTCAGCCTCCCGAGTAGCTGGGACCACAGGCGCCCGCCACCTCGCCCGGCTAGTTTTTTGTATTTTTAGTAGAGACGGGGTTTCACCGTATTAGCCAGGATGGTCTCGATCTCCTGACCTCGTGATCCGCCCGTCTCGGCCTCCCAAAGTGCTGGGATTACAGGCTTGAGCCACCGCGCCCGGCCTGCTTTTTCTTTTTTTAAAGACAGGGTCTCCTTCTGACACCCAGGCTGGAGTGCAGTGGCTTGATTATAGCTCACTGCAGCCTCAACTCCTGGGCTCAAGCAACTCTCAAGCAATTCTCCCATCTCAGCCTCCTGAACAGCTAGGACTGCCAATGTGTGCCACGTTACCCAGCTAATTTTTAAAATTTTTAGAGATGGGGTCTTGCTATGTTGCCCAGGCTGGTCTGGAACTCCCCAGCTCATGCAATCCTTCTGCATCAGCCTCCCATAGTGCTGGGATTACAGGTGTGAGCCACTGTGCTCGGCCTATGATTTTTTTTAAGACAATAGCAGCACTGGCCAGGCATGGTGGCTCACAGCTGTAATCCCAGCACTGTGGGAAGCCGAGGTGGGTGGATCATGAGGTTAGAAGATCGAGACCATCCTAGCCAACATGGTGAAACCCCGTCTCTACTAAATATACAAAAAAAAAACTAGCTGGGCATGGTGGCACATGCCTGTAATCCCAGCTACTCAGGAGGCTGAGGCAGAAGAATCGCTTGAACACAGGAGGTGGAGGTTGCGGTGAGCTGAGAATGTGCCACTGTACTCCAGCCAGGCAACAGAGTGAGACTCCGTCTCAAATAAATAAATAAATAAATAAATAAATTTTTAAATATAGCAGCAGCATTATTTAATAATCAGCAGGCCCAAAGACTATATAATACACTTTACACTTACGAAGTTCCTTACGGCTTACAAAGCATGAAGCCAGATCTCCCCTTAGAAGGTCCTGGCCACAGCAGTTCTCTGTTCTGTCAGAAAGCTCATGAGAGACAGGCTATGTGAAAGCAACACACTCACACTGAGATAGGGTTTACTTCACCAAATGGAGACCTGGGGCTTGTTCTCCAAGTGCAGCGGCTTTCCGTTGCTGTGTCCCATGAAACAACGTGCTCCTCGCCATGTGCTGCCTCCCCTGGAGGCCCAAGAAAAGGGACCCACAACTGCCATTGACTGCTCACAGCCTAGGACCAGGCAGGATCCTATGAGCTCTGCAGACATACTCATATGGCATTTACAAAGACTTTATGAGCACACATTCATTATCAATATATTTTATAAAAGGGCACAAAGAGGAACTTTCCCAAGAGCCAACAGTCAGTAAGGTGTGGAGCCAAAATCAAAACCAGGGCAGTCCAAGGAAAATGTGTGCCCACACAGGCTTGCTTGCACATGAAAGTTCACAGCAGTTTTATTAATAGCCCAAACTGTTAACCCAAATACAGGTGACCCAACAAATATGGGACGGACTGCAAAAGGGCATGAGGAAAATGTTTCATCACTTGATTGGGGTCATAGTTACACGGGGTGTAGACATTTATCAAAACACATCAAACTACGCACTTAAAACAGTTGTATTTTATAGTGGATAAGTTATACCTAAATTAAGTTGGTTTGGCCAGGTACGGTGGCTCACACTTATAGTCCCAGCACTTTGGGAAGCCAAGGTGGGTGGATCATTTGAGGTCAGGAGTTCAAGGCCAGCCTGGCCAACAGGGCGAAACCCATCTCTACTACAAATATAAAAGTTAGCCAGGCATAGTGGCGAGAACCTGTAATTCCAGCTACTTAGGAGGCTGAGGCAGGAGAATCACTTGAACCCAGGAGGCAGAGGTTGCAGTGAGCCAAGATCATGCCACTGCACTCCAGCCTGGGTAACAGAGCGAAACTCTGTCTCTTTAAGAAAACAAACAAACAAAACCCACTTTTTTTAAGGTCTTGCTCTGTCACTCAGGGTAGAATGCAGTGGGGTAATTACAGCTCGCTATAGCCTCAAACTCCTGGGCACAAGTGATCCTTTTGCCTCAGCCTCCCAAAGAGCTGGTACTACTGGCGTGTACCACCACATTCAGCTACCTTTTTTTATTTTTTATAAAGATGAGGTCTTGCTTGCTATGTTGCCCAGGCTGATCTTAAACTCCTGGGCTCAAGTGATCCTCCCGCCTCTGCCTCCCAAAGTACTGGGATTATAGGTGGGAGCCACTGTGCCTTTGCCAGTTAAGTTGATTTTTAAAAAATGGTCATTTAATGTCAGTCTTCCTGGGTACATGGCCTCCTAAGAGCCCCATCCACCTCTCTTCCTCCCTTTCTTCTGTTCACAAGGCCAGTACTTTGTGCTCATCAAGACCTTCAGCCCCCAGGTTCCAGCCTCCACCCTGCCCCAGCAGCTTCCGTGACACCCTCCTCCTCTACTAGCACCCTCACTCTGGTCCTAAAGTTCCTTGTACTCATCCCGTTGGGCTGGCCCACAAGCGGCCAGGCCCGAGACCCACATCTCCCTTCTGGGCTGCAAAAAAAAGAAAGTACTTTAGGATCCATCATAAATTCACATTCTCAAACCTCAACCAGGTCCTCGCTGCACTTCGACTCCTTTATCGTTGTCTACAATTGGCAGACTCAAATCTCAACTCCCCTCAAACCTCCCTTTACACTCTCATCTTAGTCTCCAGTTGCCCAGAGTTGACACCTAACCTACTTAAACCCACAGATGCTATTGCTATAGGGTCTTTACTACTTTTTCCTTCCTTTATCATCTCCCAGTCCCCATCCTGGTCAGTACCTGCACTTCCTCTAGCCAGACACTCAAAACAACCTTCAACCTCATCCTTCTGGCAGCAGCGGTGGCAGCAGTAACAACTACTAACACCTTACATGGAAGTGCTTCATCTGGATTATCCCACTTAACCCTTTATTATTTATCCCTGTTTTACAGATGAGCAAACTGCGGCGTACCATGTTTGAGTAGTTTGTTGAAGTAAATAATGCAGTTATCAAGTGGCAGAGCAGGGCGCAAACACAGGTGCACCTCACTCTTTCCCCCTAGCCATCCAAACTGAGCTGCCAAATTAACTTTCTGAAAGCCGATTGTGACATTACTTGCTCAAAACTTTTCAAGTTTCCCAACATCTACCCATTTAAGTCTAGTTTTCTTTTCTTTTTCTATTTTTTTTTTTTTTTTTTTGGTGAGACAGTCTCACTCTGTCACCCAGGCTGAAGTGAAGTGGCATGATCATGGCTCACTGCAACCTCCACCTCCCAGGTTCAAGTGATCTTCCCACCTCAGCCTCCTTAGTAGCTGGGACTACAGGCATGTGCCACCACATCTGGCTAATTTTCCTATTTTTTGTAGACACAGGATCTCACTATGTTGCCCAGGTTGGTCTCAAACTTCTTGGCTCAAGCAATCCTCCTGCCTTGGCTTCCCAAAGTGTTGGGATTACCAGCAAAATCCACGCCTGGCCTAAGTATAGTTTTCTTCTCCTCCTTTTTTTTTTCAGACAGAGTCTCGCTCTGCTGCCCAGGCTGGAGTGCAGTGGCACGATCTTGGCTCACTGCAAGCTCCGCCTCCCAGGTTCCTGCCATTCTCCTGCCTCAGCCTCCCGAATGGCTGGGACTACAGGCGCCCGCCACCACGCCCAGCTAATTTTTTTATATTTTTACTTGAGATGGCGTTTCACTGTGTTAGGCAGGATGGTCTGGAACTCCTGACCTTGTGATCCACCCGCCTCAGCCTCCCAAAGTGCTGGGATTACAGGCGTGAGCCACTGCGCCCGGCCCTAAATATAGTTTTCTTGGCAGGGCGTTAAGCTTTCCATATGCTAACTCAATCCAATTTTTCCAAGTGTTGCTTCCCAACTATCTACTCACCAGGCAAACTGTTCTCCATAAACCATATACATGCTGCCTCTGAACACTCATGCTGTTCAACATGGAGGGCCCTTCATTTTCCCCTTCTGAACTCAAGCCCATCTCAGGTGCTCTCTGTTCCCCTCTTCCTCTGCATTCCCATCACCTTTGGTTGTAATTTCACCGGGTGGTTTAAACACAGTCTGTCTGTGTTACTTATTCCTGTACTTGCCCATCCCCTCCTGACCATAAACTCCCTGTGGGCAGACAGTCTCTCCCACTTTGGGTCTCCACTGTGCTCCAGCAGTTCAGACCTTGCCTTCAGTTCTGTTACTGACAGCAACATGAATATGCCTGCTCTAGACACTGTACCTTCTATAAAGTCTCACACAACTTTCCCTGTTCACCCCCAACTCCATCCAGGGGACACATATTCTCACCCATAACTCATCCTTCAAATAGGTCCCTGGCCAGCTGAGTGGCAGCCTTTTGAACACAGCCACACCATCACGTGCACCTCCAACCTTTCACCCACTGTGTCAACCTTCTCTGTGTGACCAGCCACTGAGTCACAAACCACACTATCCTCTGGCAGCAGAAATGCCCATACATTAGTTTTCAAAGTCCCTCGAAAGCCACCAGGTATGCTATACCTGTAATCTCCCAAGAGGCCTTTTCACAGCTCAAACAGATCCCAAGAATGGTCGGGTAAGTCCTTCCTGTTACCGATGATGGCTCTGAATTTCCAACACGCCATAGGTCTCCATGCTCCTTCATGCTTCCTGGGTCTCAATCACTTCAAAACCCCTCAAACACTACCTATCCAAAGCAAACCACTTGGCAGGCCCCCAGACAGGACCTGTGAGATACAATCAAGGATAGGAAAATGCAGGCATGGAGCCATGACTGCTGATCTTTATAGAAGATGTCCTTTTTTTCACCCAGGCTGGAGCATGGTAGTGCAATCATAGCTCACTGCAGCCTCAACTCAGGATCACGCGATCTTCCTGTCTCAGCCTCCTAAGTAGCAAGTAGCTGGGACTAGCAGCGTGCACCACCACACCCAGTTAATTTCCTTTTTTTTTGTAGAGATGGGGTCTCGCTATATTGCCTAGGCTGATCTTGAACTCCTGGCCTCAAGTGATCCTCTTGCCTTAGCCTCCCAAAGTGCTGGTGTTACATGTGTGACCCACCATGCCTGGCAAAGATGTGGCTCTGGAACAATTTTCTAGAAGCCAGAGGTCTTTAGCAAGCTCTCACCTCCTACAACATCCCCTGTACTCCAACCCAAGTTCTACATCCAAATTCAAAGGTCATTCTCTCCCCACGGCACCACCAGCTGCATTTTATACATCACCTATGTTAAAGTGTGACACTAGGGTCCTAATCAGATATTCTTTCTTCAGAAAGAGAAAAGCACAAATTAACTCCCACAAACATGTCACCTCAGGTAAATGGATGTCACCAGCCTTCATGACCCCAACCTCTGATGAAGTCAGTTATGTTTATAACCAGACCAGAACCAACCCAGGTATCTTGAGAGTTTCTCCTGCAGGAAGGGAGTTCTTTGCTCCACCTGGGAAGGAGCCTTCCCTGTTGACCACATTACCTGCAACCATATCACCTCCCTCCCAGCCCATCCTGTTTCCCAGGCCCAGGAGTCCAGGCTGCCCCCAGCCAGTACCTTACCTTGTTCAGGCAAGGTCGGGGACGGCCTAGCGGTGCAGAGCGTGGCTGTGACCAGCACAGCCCAGAAGAGGAGGCACTTCCAGCTCCACATCCCAGTTCTGCACTTAGAGGTTGGTGACAAGGCTCCACACCTCCATGGATACTCCACCTTGAGCTCAATCCTCCTTTTCAAACTGACCCTGGGGAAAGAAAAAAAACCCCAAAAGTTAGGAGGGTCCAGGTAGGGGAGGGGCAAGGAGAAACAGAAGGTAAAGCATGCCACGTGGCGGCTGCTTAAAGCATGGACTTACTAAGGCGTCCAGAAGAAAACTGTGAATCTACCCCAACAATGAATTAGATTATCAGTCCTGGCTGGGTGCGGTGGTGCATCCTGTAATCCCAGCACTTTGGGAGGCCCAGACAGGAGCATCACTTGAGGCCAGGAGTTTGAGACCAGCCTGGCCATGGTGAAACCCTGTCTCTACTAAAAATACAAAAAATTAGCCAGGCATGGTGGCACACACCTGTAGTCCCAGTTACTTTAGAGGCTGAGGCCGGAGAATCACTTGAACCCGGGAGATGAAGGTTACAGTGAGCTGAGATTGCGCCACTGCACTCCAGCCTGGGTGACAGAGCGAGATTCTGTCTCAAAAAGAGGTTATATGTCTTAATTGGACAGAAGGATGCTTTAGTTCAATTCTACAGCTATGTTTTGAGTGTAGATTATGTACAAGCCTGGGAATACCATCATGAGGTTTTCCAAGGTATAAACTTCCAGGTAGTATGTGCTACCAAGTGAATGGTCTCATGAAAGTCCCAAATAATTCTGCCCTTTTGCGGGAAACAGCTTTACAAAGTGTGCTACAATTGCAGGAGGTTTGAGCATGCCGATGGCTCCCCAGCATAAGACTTCACTCCGCCCAGGCCAGGTGCGGTGGCTCACACCTGTAATCTCAGCACTTTGGGAGGCTAAGGTGGGCAGATCATTTGAGGTCAGGAGTTCGAGACCAATCTGGCCAACATGGTGAAACCCCATCTCTACTAAAAATACAAAAATTAGCTGGGCGTGGTGGTGCACACCTGTAAGAGGCTGAGACAGGAGAACTGCTTGAACTCAGGAGGCAGAGGTTGTAGTGAGCTGAGATAGCGACACCGCACTCCAGCCTAGGTGACAGAGTGAGACTGTCTCAAAAAATTAAAAAGAAGGCCGGGCGTGGTGGCTCACGCCTGTAATCCCAGCACTTTGGGAGGCCAAGATGGGCGGATCACGAGGTCAGGAGATCGAGATCTCCTGGCTAACACGGTGACACCCCGTCTCTACTAAAATACATAAAAAAATTAGCTGGGCATGGTGGCAGGTGCCTGTAGTCCCAGCTACTCGGGAGGCTGAGGCAGGAGAATGGCGTGAACCCGGGAGGCGGAGCTTGCAGTGAGCCGAGATCGCACCACTGCACTCCAGCCTGGGCAACAGAGCGAGACTTTGTCTCAAAAAAAAATTAAAAAGAAAATTTAAAAAAGACCACTCCATCTAGGGCCAACCAGTCCCTCTGGTGAGAAATAAGGGGCAATGAAGAATCATGGAACAAGCTAAGGACTAGTAAATGGAAGCCAAGTACAGAGATAACTAGTTAGTAGCTGCTGGACTTGATGCTCAACTCCCCGACTTATGCAATGAAGCAGCTAAAATAAATGACCTCCTGGGTACTTTCTTTTTATCTCTAAAATTGTATGAATCACATCCATAGTTCTACCAGCCTCCCTTGCAGAGGGAGCTACTTACAAAGAGCCTAAGAGTGTGGAGCCAGGAGGGATCCAGTTCTCCCTGATGCTAGAAGGTGACAAGTGACATCTGACAGATATGAGTCCAGAAGCTGCAGGGGGCAAAGGGTCCTAGGAGGTCCCACTGCAGAATCAAGGGCTGTTGCAAGCACTGAGTCAAAGATGGCTCACGCTGGCCCCAGTTAAAAGAACAGAATCTGCAGCCCTTTACCCTTCTCAGGTCTGGAGGGGTAAAATTTAAAACTCCCCAGGGTCTTAAAGAACGGATCATAGCTGTTAACATTTACCAAGTGACAAGACTTTCTGGGCACTGTCAGGGCTACGTGGGGGTGACCATCTCTATCTTCCAGGTGGCTTCTGTCCTAAATGCTCCAGGGAGCCATCCAAGTTATTCAGAGAATCTACTTCCCCGGAACATGCCCTAATGTGGTACTTCAGCCCTGCCTCCCCCGAGCCAGGCAGGGCCCCTCGCAAGTGAGTCAGTGCTGGCTGGCAGAAAAGCCCCTGGATTCTTGGCTTCATTCACATGTGCTTGGCCAGCGGGATACACATGCCACACCACTAGCTCCCTCCCAAGGCTTACTAAAATGTTTTAATGATTTCAAATCAAAAGAGAAGTAAACATTTCTCAAAATTTCATTTTTCTAAATTTACCAAAGGAATTAGAAAAGACAAAATGAGGCCGGGCGTGGTGGCTCACGCCTGTAATCCCAGCACTTTGGGAGGCCAAGGCGGGCGGATCACGAGGTCAGGAGATCGAGACCATCCTGGCTAACACAGTAAAACCCCGTTTCTACTAAAAATACAAAAAATTAGCCAGGCGTAGTGGCGGGCGCCTATAGTCCCAGCTACTCGGGAGACTGAAGCAGGAGAATGGCGTGAAGCCGGGAGGCGGAGCTTGCAGTGAGCCGAGATCTCGCCACTGCACTGCAGCCTGGGCGACTGAGGGAGACTCCGTCTCAAAAAAAAAAAAAAAAAAAGACAAAATGAAATGAATACTGAACACCCACTATGTACCACGGATGCCCTAAGTAGAACTAATTTAGAACTATAAAACGTCATTTATTCCTCACTATAAACTTATGGGGGATAAGTTTCATTATTCCTTTTAAGCAATGGAGAAACTGAGGCTCAAAGAGATTAAGTACTTTACCCAAGGAAATGTAGCTAGCATGTAATAGTGCCTCAAAGTTTTTGGATATTAGAGGACATGGTGGGAGGAAGTAAATAAGGGACTGATCAAGCCTGACTCCATCTGATGCAAACTCAATTTCTCCAAACCAAGTAGATAAGGCAAATCCAAGGTAACTCTGGTAACAAAAGAGCCTTGATTTGCAGTTCCGTTGGTCAAAAGACCCTTGTGCCAGGGTGTGGTGGCTCACACCTATAATCCCAGGACTTTGGAAGGCTGAGGCGGGTTATCACCTGAGGTCGGGAGTTAAGAACAGACTGGCCAACATGGTGAAATTCCTCATCTACTAAATCTACAAAAATTAGCTGGGCGTGGTGGTGCACACCTGTAATCCCAGCTACTCAGGAGGCTAAGGCACGAGAATTGCTTGAATCCAGGAGGTGGAGGTTGCATTGAGTTGAGATTGTGTCACTGCACTCCCACCTGGGTGACGGAGTGAGATCCTGTCTCAAAACCAACTAACTAAAAGAAAGACCCTTGAAAGCAGACCACAGATGGGCCATCTAGGACACTGCATGGGGCACATTCCCAGATCCCGGATAGAAGCAGTGCTTGCCAGAGGATACCCCTAAACCCATATTCCACATCTCACTACATCCCAAAGATATACCTGATGCAGGCCTGTCACTCAGAAATGCATACCTGACCAAGAAAACCCAGGTCCCATGGTAAATGCCAGAGTATTGAACAAGTTCTCAGGTTCCAATGGGAAAGAGTGATGTCATGTTGAGATGGTTAAGCTTGCTTGGACCTGGCCACTCTGTCCCCAGAAAAACCTGCCGCCTCCTCCCAGGTGTGGGCTGGCTGCAGACCGCCCTCTCTTAGCTCCCTGGTCAATGCACTGCAAATTCATCTGCCAGCTTCCCTCTCGTTCTTTCCCAAAAAAGGTGCAAAAAGTCTCTTCCTCTCCTACCCCTCTGGCCCTCAGGTTTGACATCTATAAAACAAAGATGTTAAGAAAACCTGGCCTCCTGGCACCAACTCCTGGAAAAAGAAGTGGGCATACACCCCATGCCACCCGCCTGCAAAAAACACAGTGACAGGCCACTAGTCCACATGCTGTCTGGACCCTGCCACCTCCTCCTTCACCTCAGTTTCTCATTCTACTAATTAATGAATTTTTCCAATCCCTTAGGAACAGTTTCCTTCCTTCACTGCTTGACAGATGTGACCTGCAGCCTTGCAGGTGTACACAGCAGCTTCCTCCAAGACCCTGCAGCTGGTTCCCCCCCGCCCTGCCTCTCCAATATCAGCCAGGCTCCTGGGATTCACGCCTGCATGCAGAGGTCCTCGGTGGGGAGGAGGCAGGGGGCAGATCTCAGTTTCCCACTCATCGCAGGGGGCTGAATTACTTGCCCTGCCTCCATCACAGGTGGTTATGAAGACTGAATGGGCTGCATGGGTGAAAGTGCCTGCTGTCTTCTCACTGGAGTACTGATCCAACATAAAGGGTGGACAGTATCTGGTGAGACAGCAGGGGCTGGCTGGACCACCGTGACCTTGCAGCTCTCCCACTTCTAAGAGAAAAGCCTTCTGTGAAGGTCAGATCTCCTTGTCCAAAATTTACGTAAGAAAAATTATCTGATGAATTCATGGCCGAGTCTTTTTATTCTTTCTGAGACGGAGTGTTGCTCTATCACCCAAGCTAGAGTGCCGTGGCACGATCTCGACTCACTACAACCTCCATCCCCCAGACTCAAGTGATCCTCCCACCTCAGCCTCCCAAGCAGCTGGGCTAAGTTGCTGTATATTTTTTAAAAATGGGGTCTCACCATGTTGCCCATACTGGTCATGAACTCCTGAGCTCAAGATATCCACCCACCTTGGCCTCCCAAAGTGCGGGGATTACAGGCATGAGCCACCACACCCAGCCTGAGTCTTTTCATTCCTGTCGGCTGGAGACAGTATGAATTCATGCCCTTCCATTTGTGATCCTGCCACCCTGGGACAGTCACTTAACCGTTCTGAGCCTCAGTTTCCCACTTAGAGGAAGCTACATCACAGGTGATTACGAGGCTCAAATGGTTGGTGTGGGTGAATGTGCTCATTCTCTCCTCTTTAAAGTACCAATCGAATGTAAAGTATTATGTATTTGTATTTCACATATAATATTAAGATATTTATAATTCTCATTGTGTAGTGCTTTGAGTCACTCCTTGACAGCACTCTCAGGAGATCTGGTAATTGGCAGCAGGAGGACAGGAACTTCCAACCTTTCCAAAGGCATTTCTCACTCTCCATCTTCATGTCTTATATTCTAGATCTGTGGCCCACACGGTGGCCACTGCACACTTGAAATGTGGCTGGTGCTAACAGATATGCTAGAAGTAAAAAGTATACACCGCATCTTAAAAACTTATTATGAAAAAAATGTAAAGTATCTCATCAATAATTTCTATATTTGATTACATGTCCAAATGATAATATTTTGGAAATATAGTTATATTAAATAAATTATTAAAATCTAAACAAGTTAATTAAAAAACAAATTTTGGCCAGGTGTGGTGGCTCACGCCTGTAATCCCAGCACTTTGGAAGGCTGTGGTGGGCGAATCACGAGGTCAAGAGGTTGACACCATCCCGGTCAACATGGTGAAACCCCATCTCTACTCAAAATACAAAAATTAGCTGGGCGTGGTGGCACGCGCCTGTAGTCCCAGCTACTCGGGAGGCTGAGGCAGGAGAATCGCTGAACCCGGGAGGCAGAGGTTGCAATGAGCAGAGATTGCGCCACTGTACTCCAGCCTGGCAACAGAGCAAGACTCTGTCTCAAAAAAAAAAAAAAAAAAAAAAAATTACCTGTTTCTTTCTTTTAACTTAAATTTCCAATGTGGCTTCTAGAAAATCTGAAAGTACACATAGCTCATGTTATAATGTTATATTTCTTTCTTCCTTTCTTGTTTTCCTTGAGATGGAGTCTTGCTCTGTCACTCAGGCTGGGGTTGCGTGGCGCAATCTCGGCTGAACCTCTGCCTCCCGGGTTCAAACAATTCTTCTTCCTCCCAAGTAGCTGGGATTACAGACATGAGCCACCAAGCCCGGCTAATTTTTTTATTTTTGAGACAGAGTTTCACCATGTTGGCCATGCTGGTCTTGAACTCCTGACCTCAGGTGATCCACCCGCCTTGGCCTCCCAAAGGGCTGGGATTACAGGCATGAGCCACTGTGCCTGGCTGTTTTTTTTTTTTTTAAACAGGGTCTTCCTCTGTCCCCCGGGTGGGAGTGCAGTGGTGCAATCACAGCTTATTGCAGCCTCTGCCTCCTAGGCTCGAGTGATCCTCCCACCTCAGCCTCCTGAACAGCTGGGACTACCAGACAACATGAGCACACTCATCTAATTTGTGTATTTTTTGGTAGAGACAGGGTCTCACCATGTTGCCCAGGCTCATCTTCATCTCATGGGCTCAACCAATCCGCCTGCCTTGGCCTCCCAAAGTACTGGGATTACAGGCATGAGCCACTTCGCCCAGCTGCTCATGTTCTATTTCTTTTTTTTTTTTTTTTTGAGACGGAGTCTCGCTCAGTCGCCCAGACTGGAGCCCGGTGGCGCGATCTCCGCTCACTGCAAGCTCCACCTCCCGGGTTCACGCCATTCTCCTGCCTCAGCCTCCCAAGTAGCTGGGACTACAGGCGCCCGCCGCCATGCCCAGCTAATTTTTTGCATTTTTAGTAGAGACGGGGTTTCACCATGTTAGCCAGGATGATTACGATCTCCTGACCTCGTGATCCGCCTGCCTCGGCCTCCCACAGTGCTGGGATTACAGGCATGAGCCACCGTGCACGGCCTCATGTTCTATTTCTATAGGGCACCACAGCTCGAAGCAACCTCCATGCCTCTGTGCAAGACTTTCTTCTTTGCCCTTCCTTGTTCTGCAACAGGCCAGGCCTTCCCTTTTCTCTGAACCCCACCTTAAGAAGCTGTCTCTTCCATAAGACTTTCTTGGGCCTCTTCTAGCTGGAGGATTTTATTCCTCCAAATTCGCAAACCACATTACTAGCCCCTCTCACATGGTGCTTAGGCCACATGATATGATTATTATTTATGTTCTTCATTCTCTTCTCTCCCCATGAAACTGCAGGCTCCTTCAGAGCAGGGTCTGTGCCTCCCTAACCTTTGCTAACACTCTCTGCACCTAGTATGTACACAGGAGATGCCAACATGTTCGTTAACTGGATGAGTAAGTGAATGAAGGAAAAAAAAGAGCTGATGAAAAGCAACTGATACAGATACTCCTCCAGAAAAAGAGGCTCAGAATATCAGAGAAAAGCAATTAGCTAGTATCCCTTGTTAACCAGCCAAACTGTAGTCCAAAGGGTACCGAGAAAATTTCTGGACAACTTGGTTCTTCAGAATTAAGGAAGTAATACCAAAACATTATTCCCTTCAGATGGGAGTAAGACTTATTTCTTCCCCAAAGTGAGCATTCTCTACTCACATGTTGAGAGGGCAGGGGGCAAGTACTTAATAAACATGGAGAAAGTTACTTAGCTCAGCTTGCAAAATTTTAGTTGGTCCAAGAGAAATGCTTATTTTTTGTGTCTCTGTTAAAAAAAAAAAAAAGTCTACCTGTCCTTGGAAGTAAAAGACATATAAAAAATTAGCAATAAGTGGCCAGGCACGGTGGCTCACACCTGTAATCCCAGCATTTTGGGAGGCCGAAGCCAGCAGATCGCTTGAGGTCAGGAGTTCAAGACCAGCCTGGCGAACACAACTGCTGCACATAATCTAGAAAACCTTGCTCTTGAAGACAGGATGTACTATGAGTGGAACCCCACCAAATTCTTGGGATAGTTCACCCAGGTGAGTGCTATTAAATGGGAGAGAGGGCCCTAAACATGGTTTCTTTCATTGCAGGGGAGAGAGAAATGGTGGTGAGGAGGCAATTTCTGTTTAAAGTAGATGCAACCTTAGGGGGAAAAACAAATATCCTAGCCCAAGTCTGACATTTCATCCTCTCTGGGAACACCAGAATCTTCTCTAAAGCTCTGCATCTGGACTCCTACCAGTCCCTGGTGCTTTCAGGCCTTTTACAAAGCTCTGGGGAAGACAAATGCAAGACACAAATTTCCCAGGAGGAAATTAAATTCATCAAGTGATGTGAGGCCCTTTCAGAATAAGACATTTGAATCAATTCTAATGCCTTTTCCTCCAGCAACAACAGGCTCAAACTTTGCTAGGACGTTCTGTAACTAACAGCCATTTTGACAAAAGACACTTTAGAAACGGAGGCAAGAAAAAAAACTTTGGAGAAGCCCGCTGCTAAACCCCCAAGTTCACACCAGCAAATCTCCCATTTTAGGAGTCTTGTTTCAGGTCAATACTGAAAACAAAGAGCACACCACTAAAAGAAAAACCCATGGATTTTCCTTGGTCTCTAAGGCTTGAGTCTGCCTACCCAGTGTTCAATTCAATTTTCTTGCCCTCTGGAGTCCACCAGGAATAAAGCTAGCCCAGCCTGAGGGATGCACCCGACGTATCTAATCCTCTGCCCCTAGGGAGTGGGGGACACTTCGCCATTTCTTCCTGAGCCTTTGCTTCCCTGGCTATCAAAGGGCCACCTAATGGAACTTTCTAACATCCTCCATGGCCAGAGGTCAAGGAAAAGAAGCACCCTAAGATTGTTCAAGCGGTGCCCACTCTGGCCCGAATCTGTACTGGGAAAAATACCTGGAAAATGAGCATTTCTGCAGGCATGTTTGGAAAAGCAAGCAGTGAAGTCCAAGTGGCTCTCAATCTGGATGAACCTCATTAAAAAGCTGACACTCAGCTATGACTAAGAGTAAATGCAACAGATATTTCAAGGAGCTCGTCACTGATGCAGTTCATAACCCTCCCAGCTGGAGTCAGGCCCCAGCAGCCTCCCGGTCCCCAAACACCCTGCACTCGGAGGGTCGGGGCAGCCCCGGAGCTTCTCCTAACCCACTGGGGGTAGGATATGTAAACAAGTCATTAGGGAGGCAGGCCCTGGGCACAGACGGGACGGCAATAGCAGAGGCTGCTGAACCTCGGTCACTGAGAGGAAGGTGGATGACCCGGGGATGGGGGTGATTAACCAGACCAAGGCGCGTCCCACGGGGCCCTGCTACTTCGCTTTTAAACAAGCCTCAGGGAGGAAACCGGGAGCCCGGGCCAAGGGAGGAAAATGGCCACTTTCTGCTAAACAGTCTCAAGGCTAGATAGTATTCCAAAAAAAGCCCTGGTCCGGAGGTGCAAAGGGTAGGGCACATCTGCGGAGGAAACAGTCACCTTAATTACCACGTCTAGAGAAAGTGCGATTTCATTACAGCCTCCAAAACTACCGCCCAAAGAAGGAAACCAGAGAAGTGTTTTCAATCTGAGAGAGGCTGGAAAGAAGAGGGTGAGAGAGACTGACTCTCTCCACCCTCCCGCAACTTTGGACCACAAGGCGCTTTCCTGCCTCAAAGACTATTACCAAACACAACTGGACAATCCAACCCCCCGCTTTCAAACCTGTAGCCGTTACTTAAATGGTAAAACGCCCCACTTTAGTTTCCGGGGGATGCGTCCCAAATCAGTCCTTAAAAACACACAGGGAGCGCCTCTGGCAGCAGTCGCCCACGCCCCCGGCCCAGCGCACCGGGCTCGCTCCGGGAGGGGCGCGTGACGCCACCGAGGGGCGGCCGAGAGGGGACCGCGGGCTCCGGGCAGGGCAGGCGCTCTCGCAGCTCCAGCTATAACACAAGGGAGAGAAAGCAACGCTTTGGTTCCAGAAACTTCCATCGTCAAGGCCAGTTCTGGCCAGACGCACAGCCAAAGAGCCTCCCCTAGTCTAGCGGATGAACCGTTCGCGAATGCCACCCCCTAAAACCTTGGACCCATCTCCCAAGATGCCTCTTTTCTGCGCAATCCAGAAAGCACCCCGACCGCCGCCACCCACTAGCGGCGGCGAACAACTAACTTAGTGAGATCTTCGATAACTCGGGATCCAAGGGAACTTTCTTTTCTCAACGCCGCATCTCCATGTCTCCAGAAATGTTAAGGAGGGAGGTGGTCAAGACGAGTTGAAGAATCCGAGTTTCAATTTGGGGGAGGGGGAGGGGAGGAAGAGGGAAGTTAATAACGCGGCTGCGGTGTACCCGTGTGGGGTGAAACGGAACCAGATGCGGCTGTTACATCTGGAAAATGGGGGTGGGGGAGGGCTGGGGGAGAAAGACATCGTGGTAATGTTTTTCAAACGGGTTGATAGCTTCTGGGACCAGAACAAGAAACACGCTTCACACCCCCCGCCCCACCACCACCAAAAAAGTGTCTGGCTGCTTCATAGGGGGCGTGTGTTCTATATGAACCCCATCTACAAGGTCCACAAATTCCTCTGCAAACATGGGTCGTAGCCTCCCTTTTCTCCCAACCCTAAACATAACGGGAGGGGAAGCGGGGTGCAGAGGGGTCTGGGCCAGAGAAGCCTACGCATCGCTGCCGAGTGAACCGCACCGGACAAAAACCTCATCCCTTCCCCCACCTCCAGGAACGAGATTGGGACGGAACGGCCCTCCCGCCCCCGTCCCATACCTCGGCTTAACGACTGTGGGTCGTCCTCCCGTTCCCCAAACTTCCGACCCTCTCAGAGACCGTCCAAGTCATAAGATCACCCCTTCTGGAAAGCGGAGTCGTTTTTCGCTCTCAGCTCAAGCAGATTCAGCCATTTGGTGACGACACCTCCTTAAAGCCTATTCCAAGAGAAGCTAACCTAGCCCTCCACGTCCTCTGCAGTTCATCCCCTACTCCATTCGCCCACAACCCGGACCCCAGGTTTAGCGGGGATGGAAAAGGACTGAGGAATGTCCTGGATTTTTAGCGTTGAGCCCAAAGCTACCTGCTGAATTGGGGGTGAATCCCCAAAAGGGGACCAAAAAGAGATGGAGTGGAATGCAACACACACACAACACACACACAACGCACCCCACCTCGCCGCCCACTCCCGCCCTCCTCCCCAGTCCAGGAAACCGCGGGCCTCGCCGCTTTCGCCCCGGGCCTGTCCTTCCCAGGACTCACCGAGGAGCCGCCGCCGCCTCGCCAGCTCCCGAGCGCGAGTTGGCGGAAAAGTTGGGCAGCGGGAAGAGCGGCGGGACGAGCGTAGGGAGGGGGCGCAGAAGGAGACGCGGGCGGAGGGAAGGGAGGAGAGACCCAAGGGGGGCGCGGATCGCCCGGGAGGGAGCCGGGAGGTGGAGGGGGCGGGCGGCGAGCGGAGGGAGGCGCCGGTCCCGGCTGGGCTGCGGCGGGCAAAGCGCGCAGCCGGGAGGCTCCGGCGCCGGGGGCCGCTCGGGACGCCAAGCCAGCCCCGGATCCGGGGGCGCCGCGACTCTTACCTCGCTCGGCGTGGAGGTTCCGCCTCGGGAAAGTCCGCCGTGGCTTGCGCGAGCGGGCGTGTGCCCGCGTCCCCGGCTCCGGCCCGCCGCCCCCGGGCTCTTTTCGGGTCCTGGCGGGGTCGCGAGAGCTCCGCGGCCGGCGCTCGACTCCCGGCGGCGCTCGGTGCTCGGCGCCTCCAGCCCGGGCGGGAACAATGGAGCCGGAGCTGATGCCCCGGAGGCGGGGCGGGGGGAGGGCTCCCGTCCGCCGCCCGGGGTCTCCAGACCTTGTGCCCCTCTTTTCCAGACCGCGGCGGCGGCGTCTCACGCTCCTTGCAGACCGGGCTCCATCGTTCCGCGGAGGCCCCGGCGCCGCGGCGTGCCCGACTGCAGCACGGGTACCGTGCGCCCTGTGGGGCGCCCCGAGCTCGGACGGGAGAAAGTCCTCGGGTTCCGCGGCTTTTCGAGCAGCTGCGCGCTCGCGGCCGGGGAAGGCGAGGTCGCCGCAATGCGCTACGCGGAGTCTCGGTCCCGTCCGGACGTGGCCCTGCTGCCGGCACAGCCCGGGTTCCTCCGCGCGCTACGGCTGCACCAGCGTCCCGGCTCCCGCTCACTGCCGCCCGCCGCCGAGGACGCCGCGCCTGTGGCCGAAGGAGCGCTCCGAGCGCTGTGCGCCGGCGAGGCGCGAGGGCTCGCCCTCTCACTCCCACCGGCGCTGGTCCCTCCTCCGCCTCCGCCCCCTGCCGCTGCCTGCTGGGCCTTGTAGTTCTCCAGCCGCGGCCCCAGAGGAGGGGGAGCCGGCCGAGCGGGCCGAGCTGTCCGGCGCTCTGCCCTTCTCTTCCTGCAGCCTGGTCTCCTTTGGCGCTTGCGCCCCTGCATCTGAGCGCGTCCCAGAGGGCGCCGGAATGTCAGGCCCTAGACATAGCTGCAGTTTGGGGGGGTGTGGGGGACAGGTGAAGAGACGCCGCAGCCTTGAGATTGTACCTGGTAGCGTGGACTTTGGAGTCTGTGCACCTTGGGGAATGATTTTCGCGTTCTAAATCTCGGTTTTCCCATCTGTGAAAGGGGGATAATAGTGCTTTTTCGTATAGAGTCGAGAGGTCAACGAGGGCCTGGCGCATAGTTAACACCTAGTAAATACAAGCTGGTTTTATTATGAGAAGGTCAGCCCCTCCTCACACCCTTCCATTGGATCTCCGCTTTCCCCAGCCACATAATTTAGGTTTTGTGCTCCACCGGGAACTGGACCCTGTAAATTCTACAGCAATGTTGTTGGTCTTCAGAAGTCTCCAGCCTGAAGTGAACGTCTAGGAAGCAAAGAGTAAGTGGGAGTTGAGGGGAGAGGTGTGGTTGGTTTGGAAATTAATCACAGCCCACTCAGAACACCCTCCAGTACTGTGGAACTCAGGAAAGTGGCTAAATTCTTCCCCCTGAGTCTTGCCGCGGGGTGGTATAATGTAGTGGTTTCCTAATCCAGATGGACACGGGTCCTCCAGGGAACGTCTGAAAAATACAAATTCATGGGCCTGCTCAGACATGAGGAATCAGGCTGTCCCAAGAAGGAGCCAAAAGCCTGTATTTTTTCCAAGTCTCCGTGGGGCCTGTGATGTGAAAGCCCAGGCTGAGGCCACCGTTGGGGTGGGAAGTAGGCAGCACTAGGTCTGAAGGATTCCTCCATTCTGTCCATCATTTGTGAAGTTTGATGTACGACAAATCTTGTATCTGATAAAATCAAAACAGCAGTATCTGTTGATACTCCTTCACAAGATGATCGTAAGAATCAAATAAAATGATAGCTCTCCGTGGACCAAAAATACTACACAAATAGAAGTCACTATGTAAGTTAGTGGCAGGGCCTGTTCACCTCATCCCCAAAACTTGTAGAAGTTTGAATACTGAATGAGTTACCCCCACCCAACTCCTCACCCACCCCACCCACGCCTCCCTGGCTAATTTAAGAAAAGAGTTGGGGGAGGGGGGCGGTGGCTCACACCTGTAATTGCAGCACTTTGGGAAGCTGAGGCAGGTGGATCACGAGGTCAGGAGATCAAGACTATCCTTGCCAACAAGGTGAAACCCCGCCTCTACTAAAATACAAAGAAATTAGCCAGGCATGGTGGCGCTCGCCTGTAATCCCAGCTACTGGGGAGGCTGAGGCAGGGGAATCGCTTGAACCCGGGAGGCGGAGGTTGCAGTGAGCCGAGATCGTGCCACTGTACCCCAGCCTGGCAACAGAGAAGACTCTGTCTCAAAAAAAAGAAAAAAGAAAACGGTCCTCGCGTTATTTTTCTAATCCACCAGTAGGTGACAGACTAGTGGCCAACACGGTGTTATTCACATAGTAGACACTCATAAAATTCCTTGACTGGCCAAAGAGCAAATATTCAATAAGTATTTGTTGAACAAATGAATAAATAAACAACTAAATTACAGCTCCCGCCTGTAATCCCAGCACCTGGGGTGGCCAAAGCAGGAGGATCACTTGAAGCCAGAAGTTCAAGACCAGACTGGGAAACAAAGTGAGCCCTTGTCTCTACAAAATATTTTTAAAAATTAGCTGGAGGTGGAGGCTGAAGAAGGAGGATGGCTTGAGCCTAGGAGTTTGAGGCTGCAGTGAGCTATAATCAGCCACTACACTCCAGCCTGGGTGACAGAGTAAGACCCTGTCTCAAAACAAAATAATATAAAACAAAAAATGAGAGCCGGGCGCGGTGGCTCAAGCCTGTAATCCCAGCACTTTGGGAGGCCGAGATGGGCGGATCACGAGGTCAGGAGATCGAGACCATCCTGGCTAACACGGTGAAACCCCGTCTCTACTAAAAAATACAAAAAACTAGCCGGGCGCGGTGGCGGGCGCCTGTAGTCCCAGCTACTCAGGAGGCTGAGGCAGGAGAATGGCGTGAACCCGGGAGTCGGAGCTTGCAGTGAGCTGAGATCCGGCCACTGCACTCCAGCCTGGGCGGCAGAGCGAGACTCCGTCTCAAAAAAAAAAAAAGAGAAACAAGAACTCATATCTTTGTTGAATAAATGAACTTCAGCCACTGTTTATAGAGTTTTCCCCTACAAGCCACCATTTAACCCTTCAGCTCCTGGTCAGGTTTGGTTTATACTCCTAAATAAGCTGCCCACCCATTAGGCCTCCTGCATTTTAATTAATACTCATCACAGGCTTGTAAGGCCAAACTCACACCCTACCCCCAAGAGGCCTTCCCTGCCCATCCCAGCTTTGTCAGTTGCTGGATCCCCTGCTCACTTTCTGACTATCCACTGAGTTGATACTAACCATAGCTTTGTTAATAGTTTTCCTTACTCTGCTTTCTAACTGGCTTCTAAACTGCTTTAGGGCAAGGATCTCATCTAAGGCGTCTGACCAATTCCACTCAGGAGGTTTTCCATGTATATTTGTGGTTGATGGACTTGCTAAGCATAACCCACCTGGCTTACCAGAGGAGGAAATACAATTTGAGGAAATATGATTGGGAAAACAAGCCATGAAAAAAATCCAGCATTTAATGTTAACACCCAGCTACTATTTTTCTACTTCGTTCCTAAAGGAGTGTGTATCGCCCTTCCTCTCCGTAATTCTTCTCAAACAAGGTTTTTGTTTTTGTTTCTGAGATGGAGTCTTGCTCTTTTCATCCAGGCTGGAGTACAATGGCATGATCTCAGCTCACTCGGCTCACCTCCGCCTCCTGGGCTCAAGCAACTCTCCTGCCTCAGCCTCCCGAGTAGCTGGGACTACAGACGCCTGCCACCATGCCCAGCTGATTTTTGTATTTTTAGTAGAGACAGGGTTTCACCATGTTGGCCAGGTTGGTCTCAAACTCCTGACCTCAGGTAATCTGCCCACCTTGGCCTCCCAAAGTGCTTGGATTACAGGCATGAGCCTGGCCCAGAACAAGGGGTTTTAAATCAAGCCCCTTTTTCTTATGGTTTAGAACCATTGTAGGAGTATCTTGAACCTCGAAGAAAAGGCTAAAGAATGTGTTCTTGATTTAAACAGAAAGAGAATGATCTAAATGCTTGTTTGGTGTTGAGGGACATGGGTCTGCTGCTGAAAAATCCTCTATAGATTCATCAAGAAGCCAAAATGAAAGCAAGTGGCCAACTTGCCAGGGTTCCCTTCTCCACTTCTCAGGGAAAGAGCTGATGGCAGCTGAACAGAGAAGGTGAGAAACTCAGCGAAGGCATGGGCTGTCCACGCACTGCAGACATGCTTCTGAATAATTGAGAGTTGGCTGCTTTTATCCTTCCAGCCCACCTCCCCTTCTGTCCCACTCCTGTACCCCTCCCCCTTTCTGAAACGCAGCCCTCCCATTTCTGGAAGGGCCCCAGGCCAGTGGAGGGAGTGTCCCTAGGGCAGCCCTGAGCTGATCCAGGCAATGGGGGTCAGACAGCAGCTCTGCCTGTCTCTGTCCTGCCCGAGGCCTCCTGGCACCTTGCCTCCCCATACAGAAATGTAATCTTCCCTCTGAGATAACAAAGAGCTGGGAGGGTCAGGGAGGATTTGTCGGCCCTTCGCCCTGCCAGCTAGATGTCTAAGGGGAGACAAAGGCCCTCACGCTGGAGGGCCTGATAACCAGTTGGGGGCCTGTTGCCTCCCACATCTGTGGGAGGAGGAGACCACTGCTGAATGAAACGAAGGGAAACGGAGCTCTCCCCAAAGCCCCGCCAGCTCTCTTTGTTTGGGAACACTGTAGGAAATCCCTTCCCTGTTCCTCCAGCTACTTGTGTCCTCAGAGTTTTCCCTGGTAGAAGGGAGCTCCTCTTCCCCTCTCCCCACATTCCTTCTGCCCCAGGGCTCCCCTGCTCTGTCTGGGTTCAGTTATTTTAGGGCTCAGCTGTGCCTACCAGGGGTGATCACCCCACTACCCTGGGTCAATACTGCAGAATTAACACCTCTCTGTTAAGGAAGAAGTCAGGTAAAGTAAGTGCCATTGACATGGGGCAAGGTTGCAGAACTTCCAGCCCAGGCTTCAGGAGTCCCCAGGATGTGGTGAGAGCTGGCAGAGTCTCCACTCCGAGAGCTGGTTGCAGAAGGGGATTTGGAAGGAGGGAACTGTCTGGGTTTTTCCCTACAAAGTGGATCGTTCACAGGTCCTGGGAGCAGGTGGGCAGCCAAGCCTTTTGCCCCAGGCCCCTGGAGTTATGGAGTAGCAGTCACCATCTGGCCACCATTTGGTGACCCCTGTCTGTTCCCAGAGCAGCTTCAGTGTGTCAGGGAAGGGAGGGTCTTGTTTGGCTTGGTGTTTTTGTAAATAACATTCACTCTCTTCTGCCAATTTGGAGTGAGAAAGGGAACGAGCTGCATGGCAGCTCAGCTGTCTGGCCTGAATGCCACATCTATTCACGGAGCCTTGGGGTGCCAGGGAGCACTTCTTGTGTGTCAGGCGCTGTGCCGGGCACAGTGGATCCAAAGATGAGAGAGATGAGGGCACAGCCTGGGGAACCTCACTTGTCTTGTGGGGGAGACCAAACATGACATGTAGTGCCCCCCAGGGGCATCTGCAGGGGGCTGCAGGAGGAGAGATCAGGAAGGAAGATGACTCAGGGGAAGCGATGCCTGAATCTTGAAAGATGACAACATGAAAATCCACAAACTCATCTGGGATAGCTGAGGAAAGCAAGCCTGGAGAGTATGTGTTGAGGTGTGGGGGTGGGAGGTAGACAGTTGGTAGTCATTGAAGCATTGAATTATTTTGCCCTGAAGGGATGAACTTAGTCTCTGGGGTCAAACAGTTTTGAGCATGGGTCCTGATTCTGCCACTTATTGCTAGCTGTGTGATCTTAGGCAAGCTAGTTAGCTACGCTGCATTTGCTCAATGGTGAAATGAAGATGACAATGGTAACTGTTCTTCCCAGGACTGTTGAAAGGATTAAATGAGAAAATGCATGTAATGCACTTGGCAAAGCGCCCAGCACATTGTAAATGCTCAATAAATGGTAGTCATTATTGTCGTTATTATTATTATTTTTTTAGCCCAGGAACTTCCCTTTGATGGAAGACACCTTCTGGAGGCTGCATATCTTTGTGGCTTGTTTTTTGTTTTTTTGTTTTTTGTTTTTTTTGAGATAGGGTTCCTCACTCTGTTCCCCAGGCTGGAGAGCAGTGGCACGATCTTGATTTACTGCAGCCTCGACCTCCTGGGCTCAAGCAATCCTCCCACTTCAGCCTCCCAAGTAGCTGGGACTGCGGGCATGCACCACCATGCCTAGCTGGTTTTTGAATTTTTTTGTGGAGGTGGTAGTCTCCTTATGTTGCCCGGGCTGGTGTTGAACTCCTGGGCTCAAGCCATTTACTCGCCTCAGCCTCCCAAAGTGCAGGGATTGCAGGTGTGAGCCACTGCACCCAGCCTTCTTTGCGGCTTTACTATGTATTTACCATCTCTACCACCACTTCTACCCCAGATTCTTTGTTCCCCAACACCAGCCGCAGAAAAGGATATATTTTTCACCCTCATCTCCCTCTTCCTTGATGTACCCCAAGATAAACAGCCCTTTTTGTTATAGGTTTTACTGTGAAATAAGAGAAAAACGACAAGAACACATATGGGGAAACTAAGGGGGCCTATAAAACCTCAGCGAATCCTTCCAGTTATGGTCGCTGGTCTAGAATTGTGACTCCCTTCAGAACACTAACTGCAAACAGGCTGGTCTTTTGTCCTCTGTGTTTCTTCAGGGTTCTCCAAAGGCTCTTCTCTTTCTGACACAGACTTGTAAACCCTCTCCCAGTTAAAGCCACTCATCCAAAGGCTGGGGTCTGGAGAGGTGACAGAGGAGACAGTGGCAGAACAGCGAACAATTTGCATTTCTGAGAACCCCCCTCCACCCCCAGGAGTGAAGGACCCAGTTCCTTAGGCTTTGCCCTGCCTAGGGACAAAGATCAAAGTTTCAGGGTTAGACTGAGATACTTGAGGATTCAACTTTGAAGTGGATTCCATCCAAGGATATGCTAATCAAGTTGCAGCTGACTTCTCCTGGGTTGTTAAGAACCTTTGGTGATATTGGGCTGGGTAGGGTCAGAGAGGAAGAGAATTTAAAAATAGACGGTGTTCTCCCATTCAGGTTAAATTTCCCCGTAACTGAATTTTATTATTCTGTCAAAACAAAACAAAATAGTTAACCAAATTTTTAATAGTGATTTTCTTTGGGAATGTGATTATAAGAGGCTTATACTTTGGTTTAGTTTGTTTTTTGAGCCAGGCTCTATTTTTTTGAGCCACCTCTCTCTGTTGCCTAGGTTGGAGTGAAGTGATGTGATCACAGCTCACTGAATCCTTGAACTCCTTGGCACAAGTGATCCTCCTGCCCCAGCCTCCCAAGTAGCTGGGACTACAGGTCCATGCTACTATGGCTGCCCAATTTTACAATTTTTAATTTTTTGTAGAGACAGAGTTGTCTCTGTAGCTATGTTGCCCAGGCTGGTCTTGAACTCCTGGGCTCAAGTGATTTTCCCACCTTGGCCTCCCAAAGTTCTAGGATTACAGGTATGAGCCACTGTGCCTGGCTCATTTTTTATGTACCTTTAAATTGTTTGACTTTTTTGAGAGGAGTTTTTTTTATAGGCCTGTCCGTGTGGTTGAGGAGGTTGTGTCCTGGGCTGGAATCCTATGCGCTACTGCCCGGCTGCCTCTGCCTAGAGGAAGTGGCCTTCTTCCAGCGTGTTCCAAGGCACCCTGGCCCTGATCGTGTACTAGTTTTCTAATCAGCAAAACATAATAATTATAATAGTGACTTTTTTTTTTTTTGAGGCAGATTTTCGCTCTTGTTGCCCAATCTGGGGTACAATGGCGCCGTCTCAGCTCACTGCAACCTCCGCCTCCTGGGTTTAAGCAATTCTCCTGCTTCAGCCTCCAGAGTAGCTGGGATTACAGGCTGGTGCCACCACGCCCAGCTAACTTTTGTATTTTTAGTAGAAACGAGGGTGGTGCGTGCTGATATCGCGCTGATATGTACTCTGGCCTGGGTGACAAGAGTGAGACTCCATCTCAAAAAAAAAAAAAAAAAAAAAGAAGCCTTCTTAGTCATCAAAAGAGAAAGAGGGACAACATGAAAGCTGATCTCCTGATACCTCAGATGACTGAAGAATGGTTTGGGTCCTGGAAGGGCTGGAGATGCCTCTGACTGCCTGTCTTCACCAAAGCCTGGTTTTCTCCATGCCAATGAGTGCAGAGAACTTGCAGGGCACCTTTATGAGGCCTGCCCAGCCAAGAAGAAGCCAGGCATACCGCGACAGTGCCCTGCAGCCAATATAGGGGTTTTTTTTTTTTTTTTCTTTTTTTTTTTTTTTTGAGACAGAGTCTGGCTCTGCTGCCCAGGCTGGAGTGCAGTGGCATGATCTCAGCTTACTGCAAGCTCCGCCTCCCGGGTTCACGCCATTCTCCTGCCTCAGCCTCCCGAGTAGTTGGGACTACAGGCGCCCGCCACCGCGCCCGGCTAGTTTTTTGTATTTTTTAGCAGAGACGGGGTTTCACCGTGTTAGCCAGGATGGTCTCGATCTCCTGACCTCGTGATCCGCCCGTCTCGGCCTCCCAAAGTGCTGGGATTACAGGCTTGAGCCACCGCGCCCGGCCCAATATAGGGTTTTGATTAGCAGATGAGGGAGGTCTGTAGGTATCTCTTTGCTGAGTCAGCTGGGATGGATTTCTCAGGCCTATCTAGAAAGTAATCTGCATGGGTGTTAAATCCCCTTAGTTCTTCCAGGATGTTTCTTGCTAAGGCTAGATACAGGCCAAGTATTTGCGGCTGTGTTCCTAACACCGCTTGTCTGGTTCTGATAGGTTTCCAAGCATGTGAGCTTATTTTCTGAGATATACAGATGGACCTTGTTTGATGGTACTTTGCTTTTTTTGAGACAGAGTCTTGCTCTGTTGCCCAGGCTGGAATACAGTGGCATGCTCTTGGCTCTGCAGCCTCCACCTCCTGGGTTCAAGCAATTCTTCCGCCTCAGCCTCCCGAGTAGCTGGGACTACAGGCACGTGCCACCACGCCTGGCTAATTTTTAGTAGAAACGGGGTTTCACCATATTGGCCAGGCTGGTCTTGAACTCCTGACCTTGTGATCCACTCGCCTCAGCCTCCCAAAGTGCTGGGATTACAGGTGTGAGCCATCGCGTCCGGCCAGTGCTTTGCTTAATTGCACTTCCCAAATAGTGCGATTTTTAAGCATGGAAAGTTTGTGGCAACCCTGTGTCAAGCAAGGCCATCGGCACCATTTTTCCAGCAGAGTGTGCTCACTTCATGTCTTTGGGTCACATTTTGGTAATTTTTGCAAAATTTCACACTTTCTCATTATTATTATATCTGTCATGGTGATCTATGATCAGTGATCTTTTCATTATTGTCATTGTTTTGCGGCACCATGAATCATACCCATATAAAACAGTGAACCGAATCGATAAATATGTGTTGCAACTGCCCTACTGACTGGCTGACCCCCACCCCTCCCTTTCCTTGGACCTGCCTATTCCTTGAGATACCACAATATTGAAATTTGGTCATTAATAATCCTACAATGGCTCCTAAGTGTTCAAGTAAAAGGAAGAATTCCATGTTTTTCACTTTAATTCCAAAGCTAGAAATGATTAAGCTTAGTGAGGAAGGCATGTTAAAAACTGAGATAGGCCCAGACCCAGGTCTCTTGTGCCAAATGGTTAGTTGAGTTGTGAATGCAGAGGAAAAGTGTTTTTTTTTTTTTTTTTTTTTTTTTTGAGATGGAGTCTCAGTCTGTCCCCAGTCTGAAGTGCAGCTGCACTATCTCAGCTCACTGCAGTGTCCATCTCCCGGGTTCAAGTGATTCTCCCACCTCAGCCTCCTGAGAGTAGCTGGGATTACAGGCGTGTGCCATCACACCCAACTACTTTTTGTATTTTTAATAGAGATGGGGTTTTGCCATGTTGGCTAGGCTGGTCTTAAACTCCTGACCTCAGGTGATCTGCCTGCCTTGGCCTCCCAAAGATCTGGGATTACAGATGTAAGCTACCACACCCAGCCAAAAGTTCTTTTAAAAAATTAAAAGTGAGGCTGGGTGCGACGACTCACGTCTGTAATCCCAGCACTTTGGGAGGCCGAGGCGGGTGGATCACGAGGTCAGGAGTTCAAGTCCAGCCTGGCCAACATAGTGAAACCCCGTGTCTACTAAAAAAACAAAAATTGGCTGGGTGTGGTGGCACGCCCCTGTAGTCCCAGCTACTCTGGAGGCTGAGGTGGGAGAACTGCTTGAATCCGGGAGGCAGAGGTTGCAGTGAGCTGAGACCATGCCATTGCACTCCAGCCTGGGTGACAGAGCGAGACTCTGTCTCAAAAAAAAAAAAAAGGCCGGGCGCGGTGGCTCAAGCCTGTAATCCCAGCACTTTGGGAGGCCGAGACGGGCGGATCACGAGGTCAGGAGATCGAGACCATCCTGGCTAACACGGTGAAACTCCGTCTCTACTAAAAAATACAAAAAACTAGCCGGGCGAGGTGGCGGGCGCCTGTAGTCCCAGCTACTCGGGAGGCTGAGGCAGGAGAATGGCGTGAACCTGGGAGGCGGAGCTTGCAGTGAGCTGAGATCTGGCCACTGCACTCCAGCCTGGGCGACAGAGCGAGACTCCGTCTCAAAAAAAAAAAAAAAAAGTGCTGCTCCAGTGAACATATGAATGATACAAAAGCAAAACAGCATTATTACTAATATGGAGAAAGTTTGGGTGATCTGGATAGAAGATCAAACCAGCCATAACATTCCCTTAAGCCAAAGCCTAATCCAGAGCAATGCCCTAACTCTCCTCAATTCTATGAAGGCTGAGGGTGGTGAGGAAGCAGTGAAAGAACAGTTGGAAACTAGCAGAGGCTGCTTCAACTTAAGGAAACAAGCCATCTCCATATCATAAAGGTGCAAGGTGAAGCAGCAAGTGCTGATGTGGAAGCTGCAGCAAGTCATCCAGAAGATCTAGCTAAAATCATAGATTTTTTAATGTAGATAAAACAGCCTTCTACTGGAAGAAGATGTAATCTAGGACTTTTCTAGCTATAGATAAGTCAATGTCTGGCTTCAGAACTTCAAAGGACAGGCTGACTCTTGTTAGGAGGTAATGCAGCTGGTGACTTTAAGTCGAAGCCAGTGTTCATTTACTGTTTCCAAAATCCTATTGCTGTTAGAAATTATGCTAAATCTACTCTGGTTGTGTTCAGTAAATGGCATAACAAAGCCCGGATGACAGCATATCTGTTTACAGCATGGTTTACTGAATTTTTGTTTGTTTGTTTGTTTGTTTGTTTTTTGAGTAGGAGTCTCACCCTGTCACCAGGCTGGAGTGCAGTGGTGTGATCTCAGCTCATTGCAACCTCCGACTCCCAGGTTCAAGCCTCAGCCTCCTGAGTAGATGGGATTACAGGCACGCACCACCACACCCAGCTAATTTTTGTATTTTTAGTGGAGACGGGGTTTCCCCACGTTGGCCAGGATGGTCTCGATCTCCTGACTTCATGATCCGCCCACCTCAGCCTCCCAAAGTGCTGGGATTACAGGCGTGAACAACCGCGCCTGGTGGTTTACTGAATAAAGCCCACTGCTGAGACCTACTGCTCAGAAAAAAAAAGATTCCTTTAAAGGTATTACTGCTCATTGACAATGTACTTGGTTACTCAAGAGCTTTGATGGAGATGTTCAAGGAGATAAATGTTTTCATGCCTGCTAATACAGAATCCATTCTGCAGTCATAGACCAAGGAGTAATTTTAACTTTCATGTCTTATTGTTTAAGAAACACATTTCATAAGGCTATAGCGGTCTTAGTGATTCCTCTAATGGATCTGGGCAAAGTCAACTGGAAAACCTTCTGGAAAGGATTCACCATTCTATATCCCATGAAGAACATTTGAGATTCATAAGAGAAGGTCAAAATATTCACATTAATCAGAGTTTAGAAGAAGTTTATGCCAACCCTCATGAATAACTTTGAGGGGTTCAAGACTACAGTGAAGGAAGTAACTGCAGATGTGGTGGAAATAGGAAGAGAACTAGAATTAGAAGTGGAACCTGAAGATGTAACTGAATTGCTACAAGCTCATGATAGAACGTGAATGGATGGGGAGCTGCTTTGTTGCTTCTTATGGATGAGCAACGAGAGTGGTTTCTTTTTTTTTTTTTGAGATGGAGTCTCGTTCAGTTGCCCAGGCTGGAGTGCAGTTGTGCGATCTCGGCTCTCTGCAACCTCCGCCACCTCCCGGGTTCAAGCAATTCTCATACCTCAGCCTCCCGTGTAGCTGGGATCACAGGCGTGTACTACCACGCCCAGCTAATTTTTGTATTTTTAGTAGAGACAGGATTGGAGTTTCCTTCTTTTGCCCAGGCTGGAGTGAAGTGGCACTATTTCGGCTCACTGCAACCCCCACCCCCTGGGTTCAAGCAATTCTCCTGCCTCAGTCTCCCGAGTAGCTGGGACAACAGGTGTGTGCCACCACACCTGGTTAATTTTTTTTTTTTTTTTTTTTTGAGATGGAGTCTCGCTCTGTCGCCCAGGCTGGAGTGCAGGTGCAGTCTCAGCTCACTGCAACCGCTACCTCCTCGGTTCAAGCGATTCTCTTGCCTCAGCCTCCAGAGTAGCTGGGACTACAGGCATGTGCTACCATGCCCAGCTAATTTTTGTATTTTTTAGTAGAGGCGGGGTTTCACCATGTCGGCCAGGCTAGTCTTGAACTCCTGACCTCAGGTGATTGACCCGCCTAGGTCTCCCAAAGTGCTGGGATTACAGGCATGAACCACCACACCCGGCCAAACGTAACTTTTATATGCACTGGGAAACCAAAACATTCACGCAACTCACCTTATTGCAATATTAGCTTTATTGTGATAGACTGTAATCGAACTTACAATATCTCCAAGGTATGCCTGTATAGAAAATACAAATAGTGGACCAGGCGTGGTGGCCTATAATCTCAGCACTTTGAGAGGCTGCAGATCCCTGGAGCCCAGGAGGTCAAGGCTGCAGTGAGCCGTGTTCATGCCACTGTACTGTAGCCTGGGTAACAGAGGAAGATCGTGTCTCAATAAATAAATAAATAAATGTCACAGTGTTAGATTTTATCTCTCTACATAAGCCTTTTTGGGGGTATTTTTTATTTTGAAGTCATGATAGCTACTATTTAATGAATACTTACTATGAGTTGGTACTATGGTAAATGGTTTTATAGAAGTTATCCCATTTCAGCCTCACAGATGCAACTGTTAGCTCCCAATTCACGGGTGAGAAAACTGAGGCTACATAATTCCGCAAGTCATTATGTAAGGAAGCAAGCCTATCAATGCAGATAGGCTGACTCCAGAGCATTTGTGTCCAGCCAGTCCATGTGGGAAAAGAGGCTGTTCTTGATTAACAGTGTCTACAGAAGGGAATTTAAAACCCCTCTTTCTTTAAAAATTCAACTATTAGAAAAAAAGTTTAAACCACACCAAACAGAACTGTAACATTTTGAGTGTGCGTTTTTAGAGAAAACTTGTTAGTAATCTGCTTGAATCAACACCAGTACTAGTTTTCTAAAACAGTTCCACTTCATAGGATCCTGTGAAGTGTGTGTGTGTATGTGTGTGTGTGTGTGTTGAGGGAGGTGGTGGGATGACAGAAAAAAAAAGAGCTGCAATCTGACACCTGTGTGCCCAAATCTCAGTGTCACTAAGGGTGTCCCTAGGTTTCAGAACCACCCTGCCTGCTCCAGTTCTGCCAGCCCACTTGGAGATGATGTTCAGGAATTATGAGTTCATGCTAAAGCAGGGGCCAGTGAAAATATGGAAGGCATTTTTGAGGAGACTCAACCCACCAGTGCAGAAACTGTATTTTAAGAAACCATATTTCTGGCCGGGCGCGGTGGCTCAAGCCTGTAGTCCCAGCACTTTGGGAGGCCAAGACGGGCGGATCACGAGGTCAGGAGATCGAGACCATCCTGGCTAACACGGTGAAACCCCGTCTCTACTAAAAAATACAAAAAACTAGCCGGGCGACGTGGCGGGCGCCTGTAGTCCCAGCTACTTGGGAGGCTGAGGCAGGAGAATGGCGTAAACCCAGGAGGCAGAGCTTGCAGTGAGCTGAGATCCGGCCACTGCACTCCAGCCTGGGTGACGGAGCGAGACTCCGTCTCAAAAAAAGAAAAAAAAAAAAAAAGAAACCATATTTCTGTGTTACGAATAGGTCCACAGAAAACTGAGATAGAATCTTTCAAATCAAGTGTGCTTTCTGCTAGCATGTTTCGAGTTTATTTTTCATTTGTATCTTTTTGCATGCCTTCAGCCTGCCTATAGTTCCACCTCCTTCCATCTTTCAGAATTTTTTTTTTTTTTTTTGAGATGGACTCTCACTCTGTCACCAGGCTGGAGTGCAGTAGTGCGATCTTGGCTCACTGTAACCTCCGCCTCCCGGGTTCAAGTGACTCTCATGCCTCAGCCTCCCCAGTAGCTGGGATTACAGGCGCACGCCACCATGCCCAGCTAATTTTTGTATTTTTAGTAGAGATGGGGTTTCACCATATTGGCCAGGATGGTCTCCATCTCTTGACCTCGTGATCTGCCCACCTTGGCCTCCCAAAGTGCTGGGATTATAGGTGTGAGCCACCTTGCCTGGCCTTTCAGAATTTTTAGTAGAGGAGCAAGGGGTAGGTAGTCTTCTGATTAAAGAAACTATTTTGATTGGGCATGGTGGCTAATGCCTGTAATCCCAGCACTTTCAGAGGCCAGGCGGGGTGGATCACTTGAGCCCAGTAGTGGGAGACTGGCTTGGGCAACATAGCAAGACCCTATGTCAAAAAAAAAAAGAAAGAAGAAAGAAAGAAGGAAAGAAGGAAGGAAGGAAGGAAAAAGAAAGAAAAAGAAAGAAAGAAAGAAAAAAGAAAGAAAGAAAGAGAAAGAAAAGAAAAAGTAAAAGAAAAAAAGATATGGTTTTGTTTCTGACTTCACTGTCAGGTTTCTCACCATAAACTTTCTGTTTGGCTATTGTGTTCCTCACTTCTATGAAAGATCTCCTGTCCCTGTCTCTCAGCTTCAGCTTCCTGAGTAGAACACAGGTCACTAGTTGCTCAAATTAGAGCTGTACTTTATACCATAATTCAAAACCAAGTTTTTAAGTGCAGTGAAGTTTTAAAACAATCAGAAAGAAAGTTTGGTTTTTTTGGGGGGTGGGGGACAGAGTCTCGCTCGGTCGCCCAGGCTGGAGTGCAGTGGTGTGATCTCGGCTCACTGCAACCTCCACCTCCCAGGTTCAAGTGATTCTCCTGCCTCAGCCTCCTGAATAGCTGGGATTACAGGTGCCTGCCACCATGCCTGGCTAATTTTTTGTATTTTTAGTAGATATGAGGTTTCACCATGTTGGCCAGGCTGGTCTCAAACTCCTGATCTCAGGTGATCCACCTGCCTCGGCCTCCCAAAGTGCTGGGATTACAGGAGTGAGCCATCGTGCCTGGCCAGGAAGAAAGTTTGTTATGTCAAAATGTTGAATATGGGGGCAAAGAAAAGAGAACAATCCAGGAATACAAATACTCAACACATGTCTGTCCCCTGTTCATCCTTAAGCCTGTTCCTCCACCAGGAGGGTCCCCTCTGCAACAGCACCTGGCAATCCACACTGAAGCTGCACAGTCCTCTCCTGAGTACTTAATGGAGACTCAGGAAGGACTTGCTGATGTGGACTCCGCTCTGTGGCTTCTTCCTTCCTGCATTTTTATGGAAGCCCTGGGAAGGGAGCCAGGACATTTCATGATGTTTGTTTCTACAGATATTCCACTGCTTTTTTTTTTTTTTTTTACTTCCAGATTAGATTATCATGTGTTGGTGGCAGCAAAAACAGAGGATTGATGACAGATAGAGGATCGTTGGAGCACACATTGGGACAATAAATGCCCACATAACTTTGTCCAGATAAAGATGTGGTCCGTACCCCTGGTCCTGGCTAAGGGGGGTTGTCCTGGGACTGGGGAGCAGTTATGCACCCTTCCTACCTTCCTGTTCCTGTTCCTGTTTCTGCTTCAGGTGGCCTTTTATTTAAATTCTAAAGCCCTTCAGAGGATCTAAATGAGACTATCCTTAATCAAATATACAGAATAACTGCAACCCTCCTTAGTATTTTGCTTCACTGACTTTCCAGTATTCTCATTGGAACTGGGTAAGCATCCGTCTGTCCAAGGTACAAATTTTTTCTTTTGTCACTTTGGCAAATTTAGCAGCCTCTCTGCACCTCAATTTTCTCAACTGTAAAGTGGATTTGTAGGGTTAGGAGAATGTAAAGCTCAGGGCTTTTTAACTGGGTTGGTGCTCATTAGATGTGGAGCACCTTTACCTGAGCTGCTGTGGGGGGTACCAGGAGTCACCGATGGGCAAGAAAGCCTGAACTACCCTCTGGTTTATTGCTTAGACATTTGGGGGTGGTACCAGGCTCACCCCTCCACAGAGCCATTCTGAAGCTGCCACCCAGATTGGTGCCAGTTTGGATCTAAAGAGGTGGGGGCCAGGCACAGTGATTCACACTTGTGATCCCAGTGCTTTGGGAGGCTGAGGTGGGAGGATTGCTTGAGGCCAGGAGTTGGAGACCATGTCTCTATAAAAAATTTAAAAATTAGCTGGGCATGGTGGTATGTGTCTGTAATCCCAGCAACTTGGGAGGCTGAAGCAAGAGGATCCCTTGAGCCCAGCAGGTCAAAGTTGCAGCGACCTATGATCACACCACTATACTCCAGTCTGGGAGACACAGCAAGACCCTGTCTCTTAAAAAATAAAAGGAGGTGTGGGGAGGTCCTGCCCCCTTTGCCTTCCTTATTTTCATCAGTGGTCTTCCTTTGTTCCATCCTCACTCAACATTTCATCCTGCACCTGGGTTTCGTAACGACAGATATCAAAGAAAACGTGATTAAGGCAGAGAAAGAAGGGCGAGCAATCCAGGAGCCTGAAACACATTGGTGATTCTCAAATCCCTTTTCTCAATAACTTCCTTGGCAATCTCTTGTGCTCTCTGTCCTCTCACTCTCTGGCCTCGGATTTCCCTTCCCCTCAGCGTCACTGCCAGGGCTGAAGTGATGGAAAGCTGCAGATTGATGGAGTGGCTGCAGTGCTCTGGCCCTGGCTTCTGTCTTCTGCCACATCTCCCCTCCTGGACAGAAACTGCTGCCTTTCTTCTTTCTCTTTGGAAAGCTCCTTGCAATTCCTCTTCAATTGTATTATCCTTCTCTAGGGAATCCACTAGTGAGCTCAGGAGGACCCTCAGCATTTCCTGACCACATTTTGTAACACACAGAGCCCTGTAATCTCCATTCATCAAGGCTGATTTTTCCACAGCTCTGGTTCTGAAGAGGTCAGGTGGGGGTGGAGAGTGCAGGCCGAGGGGTGGATGGTGAAGGAAAGCTGGCAGCGGCAGAGGAGACCCTCCCCAGCAGTGAGGCTTCTTACAGACAGATTCACAGCTGAAGCCAGCCAGCCAGGCTGTAGGGAAGGCACCCAGGAGATGCCCTAAAGTGTGGCCTGGGCTGGGAGGGGCCCCCGGTGCCCATGATTGGCTCAGTCTCTGCTGCCCATGACCCCTGTCACTGCCAATCAAGGAAGGAAGAGCAGGAAGGCAAACATACCCAACTGCGTACTTTCTAGATCAGAACTTTCCAGTTCTCCATAATGGCAGAGAAAAAGAAGCCATCCTGCTGGTGCTTAGAGAACTTTAATACAGGGGCACAGCATGGCAGCACACACAACTAACTTATATCACAGGGGCTTTTCCTTTCAATCACAGAGATGCGCTGACTATTCCACATTCCCAGCAGCAGGGAAAGCAGGATTTAAAAACAGCCCCCAGGGCAGGCGCCGTGGCTCACTCCTCTGTGTTCCAGCACTTTGGGAGGCCAAGGCGGGCGGATCACTTGAGGTCAGGAGTTTGAAACCAGCCTGGCCAGCATGGCAAAACCCCGTCTCTACTAAAAATACAAAAATTAGGGGCCGGGCACGGTGGCTCACACCTGTAATCTCAACACTTTGGGAGGCCAAGGTGGGCAGATCACAAGGTCAGGAGATCAAAACCATCCTCACTAACACGTTGAAACCCTGTCTCTACTAAAAATACAAAAAATTAGTCGGACGTGGTGGCAGGCACCTGTAGTCCCAGCTACTTGGGAGGCTGAGGCAGGAGAATGGTGTGAACCAGGGAGGCGGAGCTTGCAGTGAGCCGAGATCGCGCCACTGCACTCCAACCTGGGCGACAGAGCAAGACTCAGAGCGAGACTCCATCTCAAATAATAAAATAAAATAATAAAAGTACAAAAACTAGCCAGGCGTGGTGGTGCACGCCTGTAATCCCAGCTACTCAGGAAGCTGAGGCAGGAGAATCACTTGAACCAGGGAGGTGGAGGTTGCAGTGAGCTGAGATCACGACATTGCATTCCAGCCTGGCAACAGAGTTAGACTCTGTCTCAGATAAATAAATAAATAAATAAATAAATAAATAAATAAATAAAAGCAGTCCCCAGGAAGGAGAGGGGATACATGCTGCAGCAATTGTTCAACTCTGTGATCCAGGAATGGGGCAACCACAGGGCAGAAAGGAAGGGTGATTTTGTGTCTAAGAAACAACAGAAATCAGGAGGATGGAGGAGAAAGAAGAGATCAAAAGGGAACAGGAGAGTTAAAGTAGGTAAAAGACAAAGGTAAGAAAGAAAGGAAAAGAAGAGAGATTGCCAGAGGTAGAATAAGAGAGGAGATTGCCACAACACAGCCCCTGTCACTGCTGAAAAACAGCGACCTATTCAGGAAGCCTGTGCCACTTGGCCATTGTGGGATTCCAGAAGGGACTCATTAGGGCTTGTCACATGGGCTGCATTGTCTCCAGACAACAGTTCCGCCAGACAGTCCCACCACGGTCTGTGCAACCAGGGCAGACTCTCCGGGTCTGCTGGACCCGGATCCTGGGGCTGGGTTGGGAGCTGCTCCCTCAATTGTTTCTGTCACCACAATGACAGCTCTAGGGAAGAATACCTCCCTTCCCTCCTGGCTGATCTGTTGCGAAATTCTGGAGCCCGTAGCCTGGGGTGGGGTCTATTAAAACTATGCACATACAGCTTCTTTCTTTTGTGTAAAGCATAGAGTCTCTGGACCTCAGAGGATAGAAGTGAAATCTAACATATGTTCATTGAAAGACATCTTTTTGAGACTGAGTCTCACTCTGTTGTCCAGGCTGGAGTGCAGTGGCAAGATCTTCAGCTCACTGCAACCTCTGCCTCTTGGTTCAAGTGATTCTCCTGCCTCAGCCTCCTGTGTAACTGGGACTACAGGCACACGCTATGCCTGGCTAATTTTTGTATTTTTAGTAGAGATAGGGTATTACCATGTTGGTCAGGCTGGTCTGGAACTCCTGATCTCAAGTGATCCATCCCCACCCTCAGCCTCCCAAAGTGCTAGGATTACAGGCATGAGCCACCGCCACCGTGTCGGCCCATTGAAAGACTTTCACCTACAAATGCTGCAAGGGCGAGGTGCGGCTCCTCCCCTGTGTGATTTATTGCCTCCAGTGCAAGAAGTAGGGGGTATCTCCCAGCTTTCTGCCTGTAGCACCCTGCCCAGACCTTCACAGCTACAGGAAATCCCTAGAGGAAGCTTCTTGGGCACCCCAGGACACAGGAGAAATTGGAACGGCTAAACAAGAGGAATGATAACTTTCTTTCCAGGTGTCAGGCATCACCTGCAGAGAGTACATCAGTCACCATTCTCTGAGAGTTATTACTATGCTGCAGCCTTGGGGAAACACCCAGTACCTATCTATATTCTCTCATTGAGCCACCCTCATTGTATAGAAGGTTAGGTGATTTGCTCAGGTGGGATTCAAATCTTGAAATCTTTGGAGCTAGGAAGCTCCTCTGGAGTCATCTATTCTTGAATCAGTTTCCCTCCATAATGAAGCTTTCAAGAGTCTTTGATGAAATGAGAAAAGTACGATCAGGTAGTGTTTTCCATATAGCCGAATTTCTTTAAAGGCCTCTCCTTACTATTCTAAGATGATGTCTCATCTACTTTTTTTTTTTTTTTTTGAGACGGAGTCTCACTCTGTCACCCAGACTGGAGTGCAGTAGCACGATCTCTGCTCACTGCAACCTCCGCCTTCTGGGTTCAAGCAATTCTCCTGCCTCAGTCTCTTGAGTAGCTGAGATTATAGGCATGTGCCACCATGCCTGGCTAATTTTTGTATTTTTAGTATAGACGGGGTTTCACCATGTTGGTCAGGCTGATCTCAAACTCCTGACCTTGTGATCTGCCTACCTCGGCCTCCCAAAGTGCTGGGATGACAGGCGTGAGCCACTGCACCCAGCCTCATGTACTTTTTTAGTACTGAAATGTGCTTTCTTTTTAAAACTGATAGTGATGGTGATATTTTTAAAATATTCTTTTTTGGCAGCATGAAAAGTTAGTCCCCCAAACTTTAAGTTAACTAGACTGGTCTAAAATTCAGGAAATCACTGATCAAATCCAACCCCCTCCTCACCTTGGTGAGAAAACTGAGGCCCAACCAGCTTGAAGTGTTGTCCAAGGTCACTCGGCAGGTAAGCAGCCTCTGCCTGGCTGTGTCTATTTTCATTGTGTTCCCCATTCTGGGGCTTTTGTGCCACTGGACCTGTGGAATATGACAAACACTACCTGGTCCCTGACAGTGGGATGATCTCCCTCTGTGCAATCTCCTCTCCCTGTGTCTGGTATTACAGCATCAGTCCCTCCCTCCTACCCAGCTGCCACTGGCTCTCTGCATTTGCTCCTGTGCTTAGTGGGCACAGCGTCCCGTGCCGGTCACACCACAGCTTCCCCTGTAAACCTGATGGCAGCCTGGCACTCCTCTTCATGACAGCGGATTGCTGGCCTCCTCTGCGAGGTCATTCCTAAAACGCAGGCATGAAAGTCATCCCCAGCAGTGGTCCCCAGGTCTGACCTGCAAGACATGTGCTTTGTGCAGGGCACTGGCTCATAAATTTTGTATTTAAGTGGTTTAGCCTTGTACTCACCTGATCTAAATTAAACTTCCTAAGGGAAACAACTGTTTCTTCTCTTTGTTCTGTAACTCTCTACCCCTTCTGTGGGTTATCTGTAACGATGGAGTGTGCTCTGTTCTGAGTTCTATGAAGGTTGGATGGCGGAAATAATATGGCAGATAAGTCAGGGGTGCAGGAGAGGGTGGAACTGGACTGCGGAGAAAGGAATTCTTGAGGCCAAGTTTGAGAGGAAAGAGGAAAGCTCAGCCCTATGGACCCAGAGCTTAAAGATGTGCCGTTCTTTAGTTCTGGGACAGGATTGCTGCAGAAAGGACCTGTAGGACCTCTGTAGGAGGAGGAAGGCCTTTGAAGCCCCCAGAAGTCAAAGAAAAGCTGATAGAGTGAAGAAGTTCCTTCCTGTTCTGGAACCTTCCCAGCTTCCTCTCTCTGGCAGAACCAGCTGAATTGGGGAGTGGATTCGTCTAGCTTTCCAGCTCCAAGGGAAAACAATGATCCTGATCCTCCCCCTCAGCCTCTTTACTGTCTGGGAGAACCGCTGCCGGCCCCATGTTTACGTGTCCTAACCAATGAGGGTGGGACTCAGACTAAAATAGGAGTTATATTTTGCCTTGGATCCACGCACACCCCTCCCCCACAACACACACACGCACACACACACGAAGAAGAAGAGCACAGAGCACTCCCTGCTCCGATGCCACGTTCCTGGCTAGCTCAAAGGGCTCTCAGCCAGTTTGCAGATCAATGAAGGCTGAATAGATCATTCAGCTTGAAACGGGCCCATTCAGGCCTCTCTGCTGTAGCCAGTGCAGTCGCCCTTCTCCACTGAGATTCTGCTAGAAGGGAGCATTACTCTCTTCTGGAATAAAAGTGTTCAGTGAAGGAAGGAAGAGAGGACCACATTTGTAGGAGAAGGAAGCACTAGTTCTCTTCCTGGAGAATTTCATTAGGGAGAAGACCAAGGGCGGCCGTCTGGTTGGAATCCAGGGTTGGAAGCATTTACTTCACCTGTTAATTGCCTGAATCAGAGAATAAGAAGGAAGTGCCCCTGTCCTATCCCCTTCTGGCACAGAAATCAGAAAAGAAATCAAAACTGTTTGCATTCAGATAGCCTTTGGGCAACAAGATGTGAAAATGGAGGCCTGACACAGTGGCTCACGCCTATAATCCCAGCATTTTGAGAGGCTGAGGGAGGATCTCTTAAGGACAGGAGTATAAGACCAGCCTGGACAATATAGCAATACCCCATCTCTATAAAACTTTAAAAAATTAGGTGGGCATGGTGGCACATGCCTGTAGTCCTGGCTACTTGGGAGGCTGATGTCAGAGGATTACTTGAGCCCAGGAGTTGGAGGCTGCAGTGAGCTGTGATTGTGCCATCACACTCCAGCCTGGGTGACAGAACGAGGCCCTGTTTCTCTTTAAAAAAAAATCCTGAAGTTAGGTGATTTAGTGAAGGTCACTGCTGTGACTTAGCTTTGTAAGTCTGGACAGTTCCATAGCTTCTTTTTTTTTGAGATAGAGTCTCGTCTGTCGCCCAGGCTGGAGTGCAGTGGCACAATCTCCTCTCACTGCAACCTCTGCCTCCCGGGTTCAAGTGATTCTCCTGCCTCAGCCTCCTGAGTAGCTGGGATTACAGGTGCCTGCCACCATGTCTAGCTAATTTTTGTATTTTTAGTAGAAACAGGGTTTCACCATGTTGGCCAGGCTGGTCTCCATCTCCTGACCTCATGATCCACTGGCCTTGACCTCCCCAAGTGCTGGGATTACAGACGTCAGCCACCACGCCCTGGCCCCATAGCCTTTTTAAGTGTCAGTTTCCACAGCTGTAAAATGGAGGGGAAAAGTCATCTTACAGCTGGAACTAATGCAGAAGATTAATTAAGGAGGAGACATATGGGGGAGCTGGTGCTTGGCGGCCTCTTAACATGGCTCCTTCCCTACTACTTCCAGCTGCCTACCTGCTCCTGAAACTTCCAAAAAGGCATGTGCCAGACTTCTGAAAAGGGAAAGGCAAGGAATTCATTCTCTCATTTCAAAAGCTGTATAGACTCCCTTTCATTGTGTCCCGTCCCCAGGCGGCTGAGTGAACCCTACCATCCTTGGAGCTCAGTTGTCCAGCCACTCATCTGTTTAAAGGCAGCTCAGTGTGGTGGAGAGATTTGGGAATCAGGGTCCACTGCTTACCTGTCACCTGGTCTCAGACACACCATTGACTCTCTTGGGACAGGAAGGGACCTTTGATGTCCTGTCATCCAACCTCACACCTGAAGCTTGAATCTCACCACACACACACACACACACACACACACACACACACACAAACACACACACACACACACACACACGCCAGCCCGAATTAAGTGGCTGTCCAGCTTCTATAGGGATGATTCATTATTCCCCAAATGCCTTGCCCTGTCTTTAGAGCAGTCTGACTGTGACAATGATTTTCTTCCTATTCAGGTGAAATTTGTGTGCCTAAGGTTTTTTCCTATTCACCATCGTTCCATCCCTTAAGGCTATAAAGAAGGGCTATAAAGGGCTGTCTCCCATGATAGCCTGTCTTCATGTAAACATGATGATTACCTCTGCCTGAGTTTTCTCTGGCCCCTCATATGGAGGTTTCAATTTCTTTGTCATTCTGGTTATCCTCCTTTGCACTCACTTAAATATAGTGAGCCTTGGTTTCCTCATTTTATTTTATTTATTTTTTTGATACAGGGTCTCCTTCTGTGGCCCAGGCTGGAGTGCAGTGGTGCGGTCTTGGTTCACTGCCACCTCTGCCTCCTGGGCTGAAGCAATTCTCCCACCTCAGCCTCCCAGGTAGCTGGGACTACAGGCATGTACCACCATGCCCAGCTAGTTTTTAAATTTTTTGTAGCGACAGGGTCTCACTGTATTGCTGAGGCTGGTCTCGAACTCCTGGGCTCAAGGAAGCCTCCCACCTTGGCCTCCCAAAGTGCTGGGATTATAGACATGAGCCACCACACCCAGCCAGTTTCTTCATTTTAAAAACAGGAGTAGTTATTCCTGCCTTAAAAGACTGCAGTGAGGATTTAACAATGAAAAGTGCCCTTAGACCCAGGATGTGCTCTGCTGATATTTGATGATGAATGAGTAGCTGAAATGAGGATGTGGAGATGCTGTGTACACCGTAGTTTGCTCCCTGTACTGGATGCACAGACCGAGTGGCTGAAACAATAGACATTTATTGTCTCATGGGTCTGGAGGCTGAAAGTCCAAGATCAAGGTGCTGATGAGGTGAGTTTTTCTGGGGCCTCTCTCTGGGCTTACAGAGGGACCCTTCTCCCTGCGTCTTCACATGGTTGTCCTTTGGTCTGTGTGTTTGTGTCCTAACATCCTCTTCATATGAGGACCCTAGTCCGATTGGATTAGGCCCACTCTAAAGACCTCATTTTAACTTCAATCACCTCTTAAAAGACCTTATCTCCACATATGGTTACATTCTGAGGTATTGGAGGATAAGGCTTACAAATAAACTTTTTTTGAGACAGAGCCTTGCTCTGTTGCCCAGCTGGAATGCAGTGGTGTGATCCCGGCTCACTGCAACCTCTGCCTCCTGGGTTCAAGGGATTCTCCTGCCTTAGCTTCCCGACTAGCTGAGACCACAGGCGCGTGCCTCCATGCTCAGCTAATTTTTGTATTTTTAGTAAGGACGGGGTTTCACCATGTTGGCCAGGATGGTCTCAATCTCTTGACTTTGTGATCTGCCTACCTCGGCCTCCCAAAGTGCTGAGATTACAGGCATGAGCCACCACGCCCAACCAGACAAATGAATGTTTGAGGAATGTGGTTCAGCTCATAACACTCACAAATGTATTATTAGCAATTTTATTTATTGTGACACTGTTCAGACATGATATTTTTGTATAAAGTGGTAGGCCCTTTGTATATGAGAAATGAGTTATTGCAGGCCCATTTTAATAAATAAATATTTTGGACAGGTAATATATTTACATGGTTCAGAATTCAAAGGGTCATAGAAAAGGAAACACAAATGGCCCAATAAACAGAAGAAAATGCTCTCAATGTTAGCAGTAACCAAAAAAATGTGAATGAAGCTTATAAGATCGCACCATTTTACACCCACTGGATTGGCAAAAAATTTAAAGACTGTTCATATCAAGCATGGATAAAATGGTAAACAAAAGAAAACCCCTTCATGCTGCTTGAGAGGATTGGCACAACCATGTTGGAAGCCATTTGGCAAAAGCTGGGAGTCTGTCTACCCACTGGCCCAGCAGTTCCACTGCCAGGAGCCAACCCTGGAGAACTCTTGCATGCATGCAGCAGGAGGCAGATATATGAATGTTCATAGCCACATAGATGGGAAAGAACTCATTGTGGATCACCAGGAAAATGGATGGAGAAAGTGGGTGTATGCACTCAATGGAATGTTAGTTAACAATGAAAATACATGAATAAAAGTTGCCAGGCCAGGTGCAGCAGCTCACACCTGTAATCCCACCACTTTGGGAGGCAGAGGCGTGCAGATCGCTTGAGCTCAGGAGTTGGAGACCAGTCTGAGCAACATGGTGAAACCCCGTCTCTACTAAAAATACAAAAATTAGCTGGCCGGCTAGGCGCAGTGGCTCACGCCTGTAATCCCAGCACATTGGGAGGCCGAGGTGGGAGGATCACCTGAGGTCAGGAGTTCGAGACCATCCTGGCCAACATGGTGAAACCCCGTTTCTAATAAAAATTTAAAAATTAGCCAGGCATGGTGGCACATGCCTGTAATCCCACCTATTCGGGAAGCTGAGGCAGGATAATTGCTTGAACCTGGGAGGTGGAGGTTGTAGTGAGCTGAGATCATGCCACTGCACTCCAGCCTGGGCAACAGGGCGAGACTCCGTCTCAGAAAAAAAAAAAAAAAGCTGGGCATTATGGTGCATGCTTGTAGTCCCAGCTATTTGGGAGGCTGAGGCAGGAGGATTGCTTGAGCCTAGGAGGTGGAGGCTGCAGTGAGCCAATATCGTGCCATTGCACTCCAGCCTGGACAACAGAGTGAGACAGAGTTACCAGCATCAGCATGGATGATATTAGTGCTATAGTGAGAGCAACTAGCGAGTCACAGTAAGATACAAACAGTGTGATACCATTTTTATAAAGTTGAAAGCAGTAAAGTGAAATGATATATTACTTAGGAATATATACATTTGTGATAAACTCCAAGAAAGCATGAAAATAGGACTGAGGCCAGTGTTTCCCTCTGTGGAAGCAGGGAGGGGCTGCAGGAAGATTCAGCACCATTGGTGAGGTTCCATTCCTTAAGATGGGAGGCTGGTGGCTCCATGGGGAAGAAGTATTTCTTATTATACCTCAAGATAAACATTTATTTTAATTAAGCTTCATATATATCAAATAATTTATTATTTTTTAAGTTTTAAAAGCTCTAAAGGCATATAATGAAAATCTCCAAAGGCAACTGATATTTTCAGATGTTGGTGCATCATTCAGAGATAATGTATAGTTACGGAGATAATTTAGACATATCATTCCAAGATAAGTTAAACTCGACAGCAAAAACATACATACCTATGCATGTACATATTTATGTATAGCTATCTTGTGTGTATGTGTATTGCGTGTTTTGTGTGTGTGTGTGTGTGTGTGTGTGTGTGTAATCTACCTCCCCTCCTTTTTAGACAAATGGTAGCATTTCTGCAGGCCCCTTTTAAACAACACTAACCTCAGATAACCAAAGATCAGGGTAAGTAGAAAGTCTGAGGAAGAAAAATGGGCCAGGTGTGGTGGCTCATGTCTATAATCCCAGCACTTTGGGAGGCTGACGTTGGGGAGGCTTGCATGAGCTGAGGAGTTCAAGACCAGCCTGGGCAACAGAGCGAGACCCCATCTCTACTAAAAATTAAAAAACTAGCCAGGCATGGTGGTGTGGGCCTGTAGTCCCAGCTCCTCAGAAGGCAGAGGTGGGAGGATCACTTGAGCCCAGGAGTTTGAGGCTGCAGTGAGCCATGATCACACCACTGCACTCTAGTCTGGGAGACAGAGTGAGACTCTGTCTCGAAAAATAAGTAAATAAATAAATTGACTTGTCTATCTCTTTCATAGCTTAAATTTAAAAAAATCAAAGATAGAATTGTTGCTCATGGATAGAGAGACTTCTGGGAAGCAGGAATCCAGTTAGCTAGCTGAAGCTAGTGAGACATGGAATTTGGATTTGTTTAAAGCACTGGAAATGAGAGTCCAGCCATCTCCTCATCGGACCCAAGAAAAGGGCAGAGGCATGAGGTTCTCCTTTCTTGATAATGAAACCCCCTGAGTTACAAATGTCTCCGATGAACCACACAGATGTGAAGAAGCAAAGAGAGGGCACACTTGTCACCAAATGAAAGCAGGAGGCGAATACATGAGGAGATGAAAAAGTATTAACATCAAATGTATGTCAAGCTGCAGACCGGAATCAGGGCAGATTGGGGAGCTGTCGGGTGCAGGAAGGGAAGCGGGGAGCCAGGAGGGGCCTAGCCACTGGGAAGAGGGGACAAGGCCATATGCCCGCAGGGGTGGAAGGTGGGTGCATGACACCCAGGGAAGTACGAGGTTCAGACCGGGCCAACCACAGAAGCTGCCAGTCGCTCAGTTGATCTGGGAAGACTTCCCAGAGGAGACGGGCTTTCAGGAGCAGCTTGGATGAGGGAAAGTAACAGGTTGGTGAACAGATTGAGGCTGGGAGTTCCAGGCATACTGCCGATCCACACTGGCAGAGCGCCCAAGGAACACTCGGTTATCATCTTTCTGTTGTGTCTTTCACTCTTTTGTATTTCCTTAAAGATCCCAGAATCTGGCATGGGTGTTTGGTTATATGATAAGCTGGCAGGAAGCGGGTGTGCACTAAAATGCAAATGATGGTTGTTGGGTTCTCTGTGAGGGAGGCGAGAGGAAGGTGTTTAGCGCCAGGAGAATGGGCCCTGCCAGACATGGAAGCCGTGTGGCATGAGCCACGGAGCCCTGTGTGGGAATTGGGGGCCCTAGGCTGTTGTCCCAGCTCAGATACCGACTTGTTCTGGGACAAGGGAGGTCACAACATCACACACTGTAGCTTTTCTCAAGAACAACATGGGTGTGTTGGACTCAATGACCTGTAAGACTTCCCAATCTAAGCAACTCAGTCATTGACAGCCAAAAGAAACAGAGTCTCCCAGTTCAATGGAACTGAATATCTCAACAGCCTCAAAGCTTCACAGTGTAAACACCCTTTAGAGTCATGCCTGCCAAGCACTTCACACAGGTCTTTCCCAAGCAGCGTTTCATCTACATCTCATAATAACCCAAGAGGCAGGTAGGGCAGGGATAGGATTAGCCCCATTCTACAAACGGGGACCCAGAGAGACAGACTGACTGTTCAAGGTCCCAGTGCTGGATGCTGGGTAAGCTGAGCTAGACCCCTGAGGCCCTGCCCTCCCTGCCAACTCCCACTTGGATGTTAAGTGATGTTCAGAGCACACCCAATGCTAGCTCTGGGAGGAGGGCCTGAAGCACTGATGCCAGATCTACTCTCCCAGCCTCAACTTTAAGGCCATAGTGAGCCGCTTTCACCTGAGTGCCACCCACCCACAGTTCCCTGCCCCACCTTGCACAAGTCTGCTGCACAGGGGCTGGGTCAAAACATACTCTTTATTTCTGTAAAGACCTGCCCTGGGGCCGGTGAGGTGGTTCACACCTGTAATCCCAGCGCTTTGGAAGGCTGAGGCAGGAGAATTGCTTGAGGCCAGGAGTTCGAGACCAGCCTGGGCAATATAATAAGACACTGTGTCTACAAAGAAATTTAAAAATTAGCTGAGTGTGGTGGTACACGCCTGTGGTCCCGGTGCTGGGAAGCCTGAGGCAGGTGGATTGCTTGAGCCTGGGAGGTCAAGGCTGCAATGAGCTATGATTGTATCACTGCACTCCAGCCTGGGTGACACAGTGAGATCTTGGCTCTAAAAAGTGAAAAAAGAAAGACCTGCTGTGGGCTGGCACTCAGATCCCAGAGGTCTGATCCTCTGGGCTCCTGAAGCAGTGGGACAGCCTGCCTGGGCTCTAGTGTGAGGGGAGTGTCGTTGCTTTTGTCTCGGCCTGACTTCCTGTCTAGACATCTCGAATGGTCCCCTGAATTTAGCGTGCCGCGTCTGCTGCCAGCTCTGTCCAACCCACACAGGCCAGTGCCCAGCAGCTGCTGCTGCCCCCTCATCAGGCTGAGTCCTAAGAGGAGGGGCTGGCAAGGGAGGGTCGAGCCTAGAAAATTGTATAATGAAGGTACCCATCAAGATGACAACAGCCTTAGAGGCAGCTCAACATCCTAGAATTCTGTCCTTTTCAGAACTCACGCAGGCGCTCTCTCTCTCCCCCACACCTGGAAGGATGGGTTGTCAAGGCAACTTCTTGAAGGCACCAGCATCCACAGTGCCATTGGTCCCCACGGACCCACTGAAGCCGGCTGTGAAGGAAGGAGGTCGTCCCTCAGACTGGCTCTGGAGAGACTAGTCCTCCGGAATATCCAATCCCAAGCCAAGACTCTCCCTCTTGGACCCATCTTAGCAGGAGGCCAAATCTTCCATAAGACGTGAAGCTGGAACATCATACCCAGCGCTGGTGCAGTGAGACCAGAGCCTTTTAAAATTTAATTAATTAATTAATTAATTTAGGAGATGGAGGTCTCGCTTTGTCACCCAGGCTGGAGCGCAGTGGAACAATCACAACTCACTGCAGCCTTGACCTCCCAGGCTCAAGAGATCCCTCCACCTCAGCCTCCAGAGCATCTGGGACCACAATCATGAGCCACCACGCCTGGCTAATTTTTAAATTTGTTGTAGAGGTGGGTCACAGTGGCTCTCACCTGCAGTTCCAGCACTTTGGGAGGCTGAGGTGGGTGGATCACTTGAGCCTAGGAGTTCAAGACCAGCCTGGGCAACATGGTGAAACCTCATCTCCACCAAAAAATACAAAAACTAGCCAGGCATGGTGGCATGTACCTGTAGTCCCAGCTACTGAAGAGGCTGAGGCATGAGAATCGCTTGAGCCCAGGAGGGTGAGCCAAGATCATGTCACTGCACTCCAGTGTGTGCAACAGAGTGAGCCCCTGTCTCAAAAATAAAAATCAATCAATCAATCAATCAACCAATCGATCCATTTGTTGTAGAGACAGGGTCTTGCTATGTTGCCCAGGCTGGTCTTGAACTCCTGGCCTCACACCTGTAGTCCCACTTTGGGACTGTAGAATGTGCCCGGCCTTCAGAGCCTGTTTTCTGAAAACCTCCCATGCTTCCCTAAAGCACAGCTTTACCCCTGAGCCCTGGCTTCTCAGTGTCCCTGGACTCATGGTGTAGGGAAGAGGGGTTCTTCTCCCTCCTACTTGCCTGGGGAAAAGCAGCGGTTTCAGCTCTGTGGGCCCTATCATGGTTCTGAGTGACTTGAAATCAAGTTGAGAAGAACAGACAAAGCCCCATTGAGGGTATTCTGTAAAATACCTGACTCCTCAAAATTGCCAAGGTCATCAAAAACAAGAAAAGTCAGAGAAACTGTCACAGCCAAGAGGACCCTATGGGCACATAGAATATGCCCAGCAACCATGTGATGGGACAGGATGAGCACTGGATTGGGAGTCTATTATCAACATGAGCAATCTCAGCATTTTTGAAGGCTGAGGTGGGAAGATCACTTGAAGTCAGGAGCTCAAGACCAGCCTAGGTGACACAGCAAGACTCTATCTCTACAAAAACCATTTTTTTAATTAGCTGGGTGTGGTGCCACCCTCTTGTAGTCCTGACTACTCAGGAAGCTGAGGTGGGAGGATCCCTTGAGCCCAGGACTTTGAGGCTGTAGTGAACTATGATCACGCCACTGCACTTCAGCCTGGGCAACAGAGGGAGACCCTGTCTCAAAATCAAAAAACAAAACAAAACAAAAACACTTGTAATGACTAACATTGACAGAATTCCCTTATTGTTTAAAAGCACAATTATTAGGCTGGGCACTGTGGCTCACGCTTGTAATCCCAGCACTTTGGGAGGCCGGGGTGGGTGGATCATTTGAGGTCGGGAGTTTGAGACCAGCCTGACCAACATGATGAAACCCCATCTCTACTAAAAATACAAAAAAATTAGCTGGGCGTGGTGGCCCTCACCTGTAATCCCACCTACTTGGGAGGCTGAGGCAGGAGAATTGCTTGAACCTGGCAAGCAGAGGCTGCCGTGAGCCCAGATTGCACCACTGCACTCCAGCCTGGGTGACAAAGTGAGACTCCGTCTAAAAAAAAAAAAAAAAAAAAAGCACAATTATTTTGAATAAAAATATTCTTTTAGAACCATTTAGATTTACAGAAAAATTGCAAAACAGTAGAGAGTTCCCATCTACTTGCATCAGTTCCTCTACTATCAACATCTTACATGAATAGATACATTTGTTACAATTACTGAACCAACATGGATACATTGTTATTAACTAAAGCCAGTATTTTATTCAGATATCCTTTTTACTTAGTCCTTTTTTTTCTGATTGCAGGATGCCATATTACATTTAGTTGTAATGTTCCCTCAGGCTCCTATTGGCTGTGACAGTTTCTCTGGCTTTCCTTGTTTTTGATGAATCTGACAGTTTTGAGGCATATTGGTTGAGTATGTCTGATGTTTTTCTCATGATTAGACTGGAGTTATAGGTTTGGCGAGAAGGACTGCAGCTATCAAAGGTCATTTTCAGCCTATCATACCAAGACCACATACTGTCAACATAACTTGTCACTGTTGATGTGGACCTGGGTCACCTGGCTGGCGTACAGTAATTGTTAGGATTCTCCACTGTAAAAGTTATTTCAGAGTGTGATTTTTTTTTTTTTTTTTTTTTTTTTTTTTTTTTTTTGAGTCAGAGTCTCACTCTGTCGCCCAGGCTGGAGTGCAATGGAGTGATCCCAGCTTACTGCAACCTCCGCCTCCCAGGTTCAAGCAATTCTCCTGCCTCAGTCACCCGAGTAGCTGGGATTACAGGTGCATGCCACCACACCCGGCTAATTTTTGTATTTTCAGTAGAGACAGGGTTTCACCATATTGGCCAGGCTGGTCTCTTGGCCAGGCTGGTCTCAAACTCCTGGCCTCTTGATCAGCCTGCCTCAGCCTCCCAATGTGTTGGGATTACAGGCGTGAGCCACCACGCTTGGCCTGATTTTGTTTTGTTTTAGCTTTAGGGGTATAAGTGGTTTTGGTTACATGGATAAATTGTATAGTGGTGAAGTCTGGGCTTTGAGTGCACCCATCACCTGAATAGTGTACGGTGTACCTGACTGATAGGTGATTTTTCAATCCCTGACCCCTCCCTGCTTCTGGGTCTCCAATATGCATGATACCACTCTGTATGCCTTCTCATATCCCTAGCTTAGATCCCACTTATAAATGACAGCATGAGGTATTTTGGTTATCCGTTCCTAAGTTACTTCACTTAGGATAATGGCCTTCAGTTCCATCCAAGTTGCTGCAAAAGACATGATTTCGTTCTTTTTTTAAATGGCTGAGTAGTATTCCATTGTGTATATATACCACATTTTCTTTTTTCTTTTTTTTTTTGAGACAGAGTCTCGCTCTGTGGCCCAGGCTGGAGTGCAGTGGCCGGATCTCAGCTCACTGCAAGCTCCTCCTCCCGGGTTTACACCATTCTCCTGCCTCAGCCTCCCGAGTAGCTGGGACTACAGGCGCCTGCCACCTCACCCGGCTAGTTTTTTGTATTTTTTAGTAGAGATGGGGTTTCACCGGGTTAGCCAGGATGGTCTTGATCTCCTGACCTCGTGATCCGCCCGTCTCGGCCTCCCAAAGTGCTGGGATTACAGGCTTGAGCCACCACGCCCAGCCTATATACCACATTTTCTTTATCTACTCATTTGTTGATGAGCACTTAGGTTGATTCCATTTCTTTGCAAAGCACATTTTCTTTTTCTTTTCTTTCTTTTTTTTTTTTTTTGAGACAGGGTCTTGCTCTGTCACCCAGTGGCACCAACATGGCTCACTGCAGCCTCAACCTTCCAGGCTCAAGCGGTCCTCTCACCTCAGCCCCCCAAGTAGCTGGGACTACAGGTGCACACCATTGTGCCTGGCTAATTTTTGTATATATATATATATATATATATATATATATATATATATATATATTTTTTTTTTAATAGAAACAGGGTCTTGCTGTGTTGCTCAGGCTGGCCTTGAACTTCTGAGCTCAAGTGATCCACCTGCCTCAGCTTCCCAAAGTGCTGGCATTAGAAAGCACACTTTTAAATGTGTGATTTGCTTTCATCTCATTGAAGTATCTTTGGAGCTTTGTACTTTCACTTATAATCTATAGTTCCTGGCTATAAAAGCAAAAGAAAGCCGGGCGCGGTGGCTCAAGCCTGTAATCCCAGCACTTTGGGAGGCCGAGACGGGTGGATCACGAGGTCAGGAGATCGAGACCATCCTGGCGAACACGGTGAAACCCCGTCTCTACTAAAAAAATACAAAAAACTAGCCGGGCGAGATGGTGGGCGCCTGTAATCCCAGTTACTTGGGAGGCTGAGGCAGGAGAATGGCGTAAACCCCGGAGGTGGAGCTTGCAGTGAGCTGAGATCCGGCCACTGCACTCCAGCCCGGGCGACAGAGCGAGACTACGTCTCAAAAATAAATAAATAAATAAATAAAAGCAAAAGAAAGACCAACAGCTCTGAGGTCCTGGTTCCTAGGTTCTACATTGCACTCTGTTACTCACTCTGCCATACAGAGTAAAGGCAGCAGCCACAGGGCTACCAAGGGTAGGATTCCAACCTTCCCTGGAAATGACAGACTCACAGAACCGGGAGTGGGCTGGAGGTGGGCTCCTACTTTTCTGTAATGTCTGTGCCAGACATTATAAGGAATGACCAGGTCTAAGCCATAATCAACAAAATGTAGTGTGGGAGACAGCTGTAAGCCGATGAGTGGTGAGGGATACATTCAGGCTGTCCTTTGCAGCCCATCATGAACACCACCTCCTCCATGCAGCCTTTCTTCATGGTCCTATCTGGGTGTTTTCTCTTCCTCCTCTGAACACTTCTAACAATCTGTGTTGAGATATGGCGTGTACCTCACTGAGGCTGCTAGTGGTTTCAATGACTTGCCCTGGTAGATAGAGATTCTGCCATTTATATCAGGGAGTTATCATAAAAACTCATTAACTATGGGCTGACTAGGTCTAAATCTGAGATCACGAGACATTAGTATTAGAGGCAATAGATGTGCTGGGCTCTGAGGAGGGGAGATCTTGGGTGGCTTCCTGGAAGAGGTGAACGTGGAAGCATGGCTGAAGGATAGGCGGAGGTCTTTCTTCTTCCTCAGATGAGGCAATAGTGAGTTCAAAACCAGGCCCAACCTCAGTGCAACCCAGGGACTAGACCCTTAATACCCAATTCTTCAAGGTTGGCTCTTCTCTCCACACCTTCCATAATCCTACCTTAGGTCTCAGTTCACGGCAATCTCTCCACCTGGAATGCTCTTGCTTTCTCCTTCTTCCCTGATCATTCCAGCCCACAGTGACGCTGTGCTCCTCTGACCGTCCAGACTAGCACTTAGGGTTTGTAAGCCCTTGTGTGGCAGGTCATAAACAACCCTGGGTTAGGGGTTCTCACCTGGGAGTGGGTCTGGGTCTCCTGGGCAACCCGGCTCAGCCCTGGCCCCTGCAGGTTCTCAGTCAGCAGTGGCTGATGGGATTCCCGCTCCACAGTCTTCATGGGCTGAAGCCTCCTGTGACCTGTGTTTATCGCATCTCCGGAGCCTAAGGAAGCCTTCCTGTCAGGCTGCTCGTCCTGAATGCCCAGCCGCCTCTCCATGGTGGGAAGATGCTGCAGAAGGGAACACGACTCCCACCTTCACATCCACAAGGAACTTTATCATTGCTCCAAACACGCCCACACAGTCTGTATCCTAGCGACTCTGGAGAGCTCCTCCCAGCCTCTCATGAATGAGGAGCAGCTCGCTCTGAGGCGGCCTCTGAGACCACACTGGCGTGTGAGTGTGTGTGAGAGAGTGTGACTATATGAATGTGTGTGTGTGTGAGTGTGTGACTGTATGTGTATGTGTGTGACAGTGTGTGTGATTGTGTGAGGGTGCGAGTGTGAGTATGTGATCGTGTGTGTGAGAGTGTGTGAGTGTATGTGTGTGTGTGTGTGTGTGAGGGTGATAGTGTGTGAGTGCAGTTGTGCGTTTGTGAGTGCATGTGAGAGTGTATATGTGCATGTGAGTGTGATAGTGTGAGTATATGTGAGTGTGCGTGTGTGAGAGTGTATGTGTATATGTGTGTGAGTGTGAGTGATAGTGTGTGTGAGTGTATGTGTATGTGATAGTGTGTGTGCATATGTGTGTGAGTATGATAGTATGCGTGTGTGTATGTGAGTGTATGTAAGAATATGTGTGTGTGTATATGAGTGTATGTAAAATGTGTATGTGTGATAGTGTGTATGTGAGTGTGTGAGTGGTAGTGTGAATTTGTGAATGTAAGAATGTATATGTGTGTGAGTGCGAGTGTGTGATTGTGTATGTGTGTGAGTGTATGTGAGAGTGTGTATATGGGTGAGTGTGATAGTGTGAGTGTATGTATGTGATAGTGTGTGAGTCTACATGACCGTGTGTGAGTGTGTGTGAATGTGTGTGTGTGAGAATGATAGTGTGTGAGTGTGTGAGTGTATGTATGTGAGTGTATATGTGAGTGTGAGAGTAAGTGTGTGTGAGTGAGGGTGTGTGTTATGTGCATGGTATGTGTGGGTGTGTGATGTGGGTATATATGTGTATAAGCCTGTGTGTCCTGTGTGAGGGTGTGTGAAGGGGTGTGTTTATGTGTGTGGTATTATGTGACTGTGAGTGCGAGTGTGCACATATGGGTATAAACCTATGTGTGCTGTGTGTGGGGGTATATGGGTATGTGTGAGTGTACATGTATGAGGGTGGTGTGCTGTGGGGTATGTGTGTGATTGTAGGTATGTGAGGGTGTGTGTATGTGACTCTGGAGGAATGTGCTGTGTGTGAGTGGGGGTTTAGATAGAGTGTATGTGAACCTGTGTGGGAAGTATGAGTTTATACAGGGGTACAGGGACACAGGTTGCATGTGGATGTGTGGGGGTGTGTGTGTGCAAGTGGGTGTGTGGGAGGGAGGAAACGTGCCCCAGCCTGATCATGTGAGAACACTCAGGACCGTATCTACTCCCGTGGGTGGAAGACCGTGTGGTCCTGGGACCGTACCTGATGCCAGCACCCACTCCCTTTTCCCTCCTAGCCCACACCTCTCCCTCCTACCGCCAGCAAATCTCCACGCTCCAGGGCACCTTTGCAAGAGGTCAAGTCGTCCAGCGCCCACTGGAGATGGTCCCCACCATGCAGACCAGTCTCCTTCTTCCCATCCTGGCCCTGCCTGCTTCCAGCAAGGTCAGGAAACCTCAAAGGATGCTGGAAAGTGGTTTCCCGCTCCACCCAGGCCACGTGCCAAACCTCTGGAGTCCCCTGAACCCCATAGCGGAGGGAGATGAATTTGCCATTAGACACCAAAGGATAAGAAACTGCTGACACAGGCCCAAGGCTGTCTCGGCCCTGCTGGGGTGATGGATGATGAGTTTTCAAGCGAACTCTAATAGGAAGTCCATGCATAATACATCATTAGGGGAGCAAATTCCAATTTGCATCCCATTAGGCCTCTGAGGTCTGGGAGGCCCAGCCACACAGCCCAAGCCTTCTTTCAGGACTCAGAGCAGAGAGGCGCCCGTGCCATCAGAGGCTGACCCACCAGGCCAGTGCCCGACTGTAGGATGTATGTGTGGTCAAGGGTGGGACTGTGTTCTCCCAGCACTGCCCCTGGTATTGTTTCAGGAGCCCCTGGCTTGACTCTGGGCTGCTCTGGTCCTGTCCACTGCCTCCACATTTCTTGTTTTTGTTGTTGTTGGCTTGTTCTTTTGAGTCAGGGTCTTACTCTGTGGCCCAGGCTGGAGTGCTGTGGTGCAGTCAAGGCTCACTGCAACCTCAAACTCAAACAGGCTCCATCAATCCTCCCACCTCAGCCTCCAGAGTAGCTGGGACTGCAGGCATGCATCATAACACCCAGCTTATTTTTTTCTTTTAATTTTTAGTAGAAACGAGGTCTCACTATGTTGCCCAGGTTGGTCTTGAACTCCTGAACTCACGCAATCCTCCCGCCTCCATCTCCCAAAGTGCTGGGTCTCCTGGAGTGAGCCACCACACCCATCCCACCCCCACGGCTCTTTACAAGCAGGATGGAAGGAAATCCCCAGCTTCCTGTGGCTGCTGTCATTTATAGTCACTGTCATGCTGAAAGTCAAGTATAGGGAGCAGAATAATGTGTGCCTCAGTTTCCAAAGACCTAAATGGGGGCCCAAAGAGAAGGGCCCCCCGGCAAGGACTGGGAGCTGCAGGGCAGTGGAGAATGCCAAGCTGAGGACCTGCAGCCTGGGCTCATTCCCTGCTCTGCCACTCACTGTACCAACCTCCTTTCTATCCTCTGCACTCAACCTCTCTGAGCCTCAGTTTTCTTATCTGTGAAAGAGGGATGGTCACCTGCCCTGCAGAGCTTTTCTGAGTATGGGAAAGTGCATTTGAGACTTTACGGTGCTGCGATGCTTTGGAGGGTGCTCTGCAGACCCTGAGATGGGATCAGGTGGGAGGTGGAGTTTGGGTGTGGGACTGATGTTTGGGGTGGGCAGGGCAAGGGGAAGATGGAGTAGAGTTTCTGGCCCTGGAGCCCAGCATTCTGTCTTCTGCTTCCTGCCTTAGGAGAGGCTTCAGGCTTCCTCTGAAGACTGCGGGGCGGGTTAGGCGCATGGCAGTGGGCCTCTGAGAAGTTGGGGCTTAGTCTGAGAGTGTAGTGTGGTTTTCCTTTCAGGGGCAGAGCCTGTCTGGGAGGAAGCGCCTGAGCAGGGGGTCAGTACAGCTAAACTGAAGCTTATGATATTTTAAGAGCATTCTGGAAAAACTGGGAGAGGAGCCAGGCTCGGGTGGTTGGCGGGCGGGGGGGTGGGGGGCGGTGAAATCTGGTCAAAGATTGCCCAGTAGAGGAAGGGCCCAGCTCTGAAGCTGTATAGTAGAGTGGGCAATTCTGACAGTGATCAGGGACGGCCGCTATTCCTCCCCACATGCCCTAAAAATGCTTTAGAGGCTTGGGTCACAGGCCACACCCATTGGCCTTTAAAGAAATCTCCTTTTTTTAAAAAAAAATTATTATTTTATTTTTAATTTTTTAGAGATAGGGTCTTCCTCTGTCTCCTAAGCTAGAGTGCAGTGGCACAATCATAGCTCACTGCAGCCTCAAACTCCCTGCCCGAAACCATCCTCCCACCTAGGCCTCCTGAGTAGCTGGGGCTACAGGCGTGAGCCACCATGCCCAGCTAATATTCTAATTTTCATAGAGATGGGGTCTTGCTATGTTGCCCAGGCTGGTCTCAAACTCCCAGGCTCAGGTTGAAACCATCTTCCCACCTTGGCCTCCTGAGTAGCTGGGGCTGCAGGCGTGAGCCATCATGTCCAGCTAATATTCTAATTTTCATAGACATGGGGTCTTGCTATGTTGCCCAGGCTGGTCTCAAACTCCTAGCCTCAAGCAAGCAATCCTCCCACCTTAGACTTTGTAGTATCCTCCTGGTTCTCAACTGGGATGGGGATGTGTTTGTGGGGGCAGGGGTCTCTGTGACCGAGCCTGTCCGTGAGCTCCACCTAAATCCTGTCTGACCTCCGCCCTGCTGACTGCTGGCCCTACCTCACGTGTTCTGCAGCCCACCAAGGACTGATTGATTGGCACTCCCTAGACCCAAACTCTTAAATTATTTTCTATGGTTCATGGAGAGGTGCAGGGCTGTGGCCAGGTGGGTCAGGGGCCAGGGCAGAATCGTCCTGGTGAGATGTACCTTCCCCTGGTGATGTGTCAGGGCAGGGTGTGGAGGGAGCAGGGAGGACCTCCCAGGTCTCAGATGCATGCAGATGGCACATTTTACGTGGAAGTTTTGCAATTGTCTAGCAACTTAGGGTCGTGAAATACTTTCCAGTTTTTCCTCTCAATTATTGGAGTGACACAGGGGAAAGCCTGTGACGTGCTGTGTTATTATCATTTGGATAATATACCTTGAACTGTAGGGATGTGTCTCTGAGGGTATGAATGTCTTGGTATTGCTCCAGCAATACCCCGGGCCACAACGACAGGCCTGAAATTGCTGAGGGTTTAAGGCACTGGAAGGCCTGACTGTGCTTTAGTTTTCTCTCTTGTCAAATGCTAGTTCCACTAGTCCCACAATTTTCTTGTGGGTAGTAAAATGAGAGCATAGAAACAAAAATATGCAGTGAGACACGATCACGCCACTGCACTCCAACCTGGGCAACAGAGTGAGACTCCTGACTCTAAGAAAAAAAAGAAACAGAAAAAAAGTTTAATAAAAGTGCAATAATGCTTTGAAAGTACTATCAATACTGTGAAACTTTAAGGTATAATGTAATTGTGTTTGTATAACTTCTAACAATCCTTGTGGGATTAATAGCTAACAATGTGGAAATAATCTGTTGTTGGGACAGGAATGTCATGCTGATATGGCAATTGTCTAGATGTACTGCCTTTTGAATGGATGCCAAAATGTGCTAAGTCCTGATACCTGAAAAATGGGCAGTGAGTGTCTGGAAACCTCTCCAACTCCCAGAGGGATAGCAGATTTTACTACAAGAGTTTCTCAGGTTCCATAGTTACTCTAGGGCTGTTCTGCTGGGGACACGCATTGTTTTATTTTTTTTAAAAAAATAAGTTCTGTGATTTTCTATCAAGACTTTTGTGTTTCTGTTGATAACTTCCAGAGTAATTATTCATATTCTCCAATAGACAGACTGTTTGCTCAGTGGGACAGGATTTGTTGATCACGTTCATTTCTTTCCTTCCTTCCTTCCTTCCTTCCTTCCTTCCTTCCTTCCTTCCTTCCTTCCTCCCTCCCTCCCTCCCTCCCTCCCTCCCTCCCTCCCTCTCTCTCTCTCTTTCTTGCTTTCTTGCTTTCTCGCTTTCTCTCTTTCTCTCTTTCTCTCTTTCTTTCTTTCTTACATGGAGTTTTGCTCTTGTCGCCCAGTCTGGAGTGCAATGGTGCAATCTCGGTCACTGCAACCTCCGCCTGCCGGGTTCAAGTGATTCTCCTGTAACTGGGATTACAGGTGCCCACCACCACACCCAGCTAATCTTTTGTATTTTCAGTAGAGACGGGGTCTTGCCATGTTGTGTGGGCTGGTCTCAAACTCCTGACCTCAGGTGATCCGCCTGCCTCAGCCTCCCAAAGTGCTGGGATTACAGGTGTGAGCCAACGCACCCGGCCATTTCTTATGTGCCTGTCACAATGTTTAGTGGTGAATGCATGATCCTGAATCCCCTAAGCAACTGTGTAGTCCTGATCAAACATTGTACTTTATTTCAGTCACAAGCTAGACCTTGCTTTATCTGTGTGATTTTACCTAAGCTGCTTTAATAGGTACCTGAAGGTTTTTTTAGTTGTCTCATTTACATTTGCTCCATGGGCTTTTTTTCCCCCTGTAGTTTTTCCAACAGATTTGGCTGTTCAGTTTTCCGGTTTTAATGTGAAACTGCTATAATTTTCACAGACCAATGAGGTTGCTATGATACTCCCCGAAGGCTTGCCTCATTTTGCATCAGGGGGCTGCATCTGTTGTCAATGTGAATTACTTCCTTTCCACCTGAGGAACAGGAAGGCTTTTAATCGGGGTATTTCCATAGATAGTTACTCATTAACACTTCGATACTGTATACAAGATTGGCTTTCAGACCATTTTATAATACCATTAACATGTTAGAATACAGAGAATAAACGGCAATATTGCCTAAATCTCATTGCCTGTGTTGAGGCAACTTCTTAATTTTTTTCTCCATGGGAATTTTATATACATATATATATATATATATATATATTTTTTTTTTTTTTTTTTTTTTTTTTTTTGAGATGGAGTCTTGCTCTGTCACCCAGGCTGGAGTGCAGTGGTGTGATCTCGGCTCACTGCAACCTCCACCACCTGGATTCAAGCAATTCTCCTTCCTCAGCTTCCTGAGTAGCTGGGACTACAGGCACGCACCATCATGCCCGGCTAATTTTTGTATTTTCAGTACAGACGGGGTTTCACCACGTTGGCCAGGCTGGTCTCGAACTCCTGACCTCAGGTGATCCACCTGCCTCGGCCTCCCAAAGTGCTGGGATTACAGGCGTGAACCACCACACCTGGCCAAGTTTTCTATCATCTAAAAATGAGACATTCTCTTTAGGGTGGGGACATGGTGGGGGACATGTTAGATTGGGAGAGGGAAGTTTGAAAAAAGATTTTTCTGCATTATACTATAATTTAGTAATTATAAAATTGTTTTTTTAAAAAAGAACTTATTACTTTCAGAGTGCAAATCAGAGAGAGTCAAACATCTGCGAGGGGAGAGATGTAGATTCAGTATCAGTTATTCTCGGGGGGAGGGAGGAGCCTACGGTCTTTATCACAGTTGTTCTTTCACAATTTGGTTCAGTTTACATTTCTTTTTGACAGTCCATCTGTGCCAGGGAGCATGGGGACCTGGCTGACCTGTCAGGTATACCTAATGCGTTTGGAAGCCAACAGTCTTCTGGTAGACCCAAGGAGACAAGGGAGCCAGCCTGACTTTGCAAAATCCAGCCTCTCCCCACATATGCCCTGTCTTTAAAGCAGGAGAAGCCTCTCAGAGAATGAGTACCTAGTCTCTTGGCTGTCGAAGGCAGAGGCAATCTGATTCAGGGAGGAGGATATAGCACAGTGAGACTGGGGAAAAGAAAAAAATACCCAAAAAACAAAAAGCCTGAATACAGAAAGGATTCCTTTGGAGAGGAGGGCCTGGCGGGGAACTGCAACCTTATCCCCTGAGACTGCGGCTCAGAAACTCAGCCTGGAGGTTCAGTGAACCCGTTAGTAACATGAACTTGGTCACTGTATTTCTCAGCCCGAGCTCATGCATTATTTACCTGGCGTAAGTAAACCTGCTTCTCCCACGGTTGCTGGGGAAACCACTTTGATTTATTGAGTTCTGTTCTACTCTCCAGTGAAAAATGTTGCAGGGTGGAAAGAAGTAAGGGGGGCACTACTGGGTCTCAGGGGCTCAGGATGTGGAGCAGTAAAGGGAGTCCCCACTTTTCCCTGGGAAGGGACCGACTAGGAAAGAATGCAGATTCCAGTGCTGGGAGCTCCAAGGTTGCCATTTCCTGCTTCTCTGAGTATCCCTTTTCTCTATAATACATCCTCCAGGAAGAGAGGGGAACAGGGAGCTAGGGAGAAAGGTGTCCCTTTCCCGAGGCCCCGGTGAAGGCCACTTGCAGCTCTCCCTCTGACTGCTTGCAGAGATAGCATCAGTTTGTGCAGGGCAGGGAAGGGAAGGAGTCAAGTTTCCCCAGAGGCTGTTTCCCAGGTGGATCAGCCTGGGAAAGCCAACTCCATAACACAGGTAAAGTGGTCCTATCTGCTCCCAAGCTTGCTGCAGCTCATATCTGGGGAGTTGCCTCATTGACCAGGCAGCTATTGTAGCTTAGAAAGGGCTTGGGACCCTGGGCTCAAATCTCAGTGCTTTTATTTATAATTTGAACAAGCTGTATAATCCTTCTGACTCTCAATCCCCCAATGTGTGGAAGACGGATAGCAGTGTCTGCCTTGGAGTGTTTTTGCGAAGACTTCTCAGTGAGTGGTCTATGGAACACGTCCATGCCCAGGCATTACAATGTGGGGTGAAGGGTTGCTTGCTTAGACCACCTGTTTCCTTTTCTTGCCAGCAAGATTCAGACATTGTGCCGGGCTCCCTTCCTCCTCTTTACTGCGTATTGATTTTTCCTTTCCTCCCTTTGTTCTATTTGTGGCTCCTCTGGCCCCGCACAATTGCATTATTTCTTCAGAGGCACATTGTATGAGGAAGTCTGTTCATGCCCAGCAGCATCCTGGGCCTTCCTCCATGCCCAGCCGGCCTGGGCTGCTGTCCTCCTGGTCTGTGACCTTGTTGCATTTCCTTCTATAAAATGGCACTGTGTGGAGCCTTTTCCATTCCTTTCAGATTCTTTGCTTTTACTGGAAGGAAGCTGCTGCCTGTCAGGTGAGTGTGGTGATGTCCGCCAGGGTAACACAGACCGAGACATGTCAGCAAGATGCTTGCAATGACCCATGCATTTACAAATTCTTTAGGCAATAGCCATAAATTGGTGAAGTTTCAATTTTCTTTCTTTTTTTTTTTTTTTTTTTTCCTGAGACGGAGTCTCACACTATTGCCCAGGCTGGAGTGCAGTGGCACGATCGCGGCTCACTGCAACCTCCGCCTCCCAGGTTCAAGCGATTCTTCTTCCTCAGCCTCCTTAGTAGCTGGGATTACAGGCAGCCACCACCTCGGCCTCCAAAAGTGCTGGTATTACAGGCGTGAACCACCACGCCTGGCCTCAATTTTCATTTGTAAACCACAATGACATGTTAAAAAAAAAAAAAAAACTTTCCTAGATATCACTAACATAACTGTTTTTAGCAGCAACTTTCTAGATTTTCTTTGTGTCTCCTGGGGTTATTTTGTTATATACGGGCTTATGTTTAAGTCTGTACTTAGCTACTATTGAGATTAGAATATAACTGTTAATTACGTCTTTGACATTTCTGCCTTGATATTAGGTGCTAAATATCCCCAAATGACTTAGTTTCTCTCTACTTAAGCCAGTTCACCTGCTCCAGGCCTCTGTGCATTGTTTTCTCTGAAATGTCCATATGGCCAGAAAACCTATGTGTGTTACTGCGCTGCCTCCAGATCTTCCGACTTCATCTAGAACTGTTCCCATTGGGGCGGATGTTTCAAACTGGCTTTTTTTTTTTTTTTTTTTGAGACGGAGTCTCGCTCTGTCGCCCAGGCTGGAGTGCAGTGGCCAGATCTCAGCTCACTGCAAGCTCCGCCTCCCAGGTTTACGCCATTCTCCTGCCTCAGCCTCCCCAGTAGCTGGAACTACAGGCGCCCGCCACCTCTCCCGGCTAGTTTTTTGTATTTTTTTTAGTAGAGACGGGGTTTCACCGTATTAGCCAGGATGGTCTCGATCTCCCGACCTCGTGATCCGCCCATCTCGGCCTCCCAAAGTGCTGGGATTACAGGCTTGAGCCACCGCGCCCGGCCTCAAACTGGCTTCTTAAAGAGACTTCTGATTTCTTCCAAACTAAATGATAAATCAACAAAGAAAACCCAGGCCATCTCACAAATGTTTTTTGGCAGCAGCCACTCTTTAGAGAGGAATAAGAAGGAATTCTTCCATGAGGGAGGGGCCAGGCAAAAGAAGAGCAGACCTAAAAATGTTCTCGGCCAGTGGTTCTTAAACTTCAGCACACATCAGAATCACCTGTGCCCCAGAAAGCATGGCTTGCTTGGCCCACCCCAGGGTTTCTGATTCAGGAGGTCTGGGCGGGGCTGGAGAATGTGCATTTCCAATCAGTTCCCCGGAGATTGTGATGCTTTCTCTGCAGGAGCCACAGTTCAAGCAGAGAGGACTGCAGAGGCTTGAGACAGGAAAGAGTTTGATAGGTTCCAGGACAAGAAAGGAGTCCGGTGTGGCTGGAGGGTAATGACTGAGGGGCTGGAGAGGGAGGCAGGTATCACAACATGCAGTGGAGACACAGACACAGGCACACACACACACACACACACGATGTTTGAAGTGGGGTGTGCGTGCGGGGTTAATGACCTGATTTGCCTTTGCAATTGTTATTTCATTTGATTCTCTTCGCAGTCACCATGCTGTGAACTCGGTGCCTTTGATCTCTGTAAACCACCCCACCCCGCACCTTCCACAGAGTAGATGCTGGCTAAATTGTATTATGTGCCAGATGCTGTCCTAAGCTCTTTATAAACATGATCTCATTTAATCCTCCTAATGACCCTGTGAAGCAGGAACTGTTATAATCCCATTTTACAGATGAGGAACACTGAGGCATCAGAGAGGTTACATAACTTGCCTGGGGTCACATAACTAGGAAATAACAGCCTGGCTGGTAAGCTCCAGCTGAGCCCTCAGCCTCCACCCTGCGCTGCCTCTGCTGCCCCACGATGCTGCCCTTTTACATGAGTGACCAACCTTGAAAGGCAGTCAGGTCAGACATGATGATCACCATCATTTAAAGATGGGGAAACTGGCCGGGCGTGGTGGTTCACGCCTGTAATCCCAGCACTTTGGGAGACCAAGGTGGGTGGATCACAAGGTCAGGAGATCGAGACCATCCTGGCTAACACAGTGAAACCCCGTCTCTACTAGAAATACAAAAAATTAGCCGGGCGTGCTGGCAGGTACCTATAGTCCCAGCTACTTGGGAGGCTGAGGCAGGAGAATGACGTGAACCCGGGAGGCAGAGCTTGTAGAGAGCCGAGATCGCACCACTGCACTCCAGCCTGGGTGACAGAGCGAGACTTCGTCTCAAAAAAAAAAAGATGGGGAAACTGAGGCTCAGACAGGCACCTGGTCATAGGTAGAGGAAGGGTATGACCCAGATCTCCTGAGGCCAGATCTCAAGGTCTTGTCCCAAAACTGGGCTGCCACAAACCTGGAGTCTCCAGTGTGCTTGGTGCTGAACCAGGCAGACAAAGAAGTTAACTGAGAAAGAAAAGGCCCCCGCCTGGCAGGTGTGAGGGCGAGGCTGGTACCCTGCAGCGATGGGACTGATAGCTTTGTTCTCGGGCTGGGCGCCCTGTCCGCAGCCTCCTCCTTACCTGGGCTGGGGCAGCAGCTGGGCTCCTGTGCCTGGAGGTGCCAACAGGGCCGGTCATTCACAAAGCCACCGTTGGTTTTGTAGCCATAAAGAAAGATACAGCCCTTCCCTCGGGGAGCGAAAGCTGATACCGTAAACACTGTGGGCTCTATCTTTGATCTGGTGGGTCATAGGAATGGCTTTTCTCCCCAGGTAGGGTTACCAGGAGAGGACTGGGCAGACCTTTGGGAAGCTGTGCCCTGCTGAACAGATGGTGCAGGGTGGGAGGGCAGGTCTGAGAGGGGAGCCAAACAATTACCCCCAGGTCTGGAACCCAGACACCAAATTTCAGGCCTTGGGGAAATTCTCAGTTTTAAAATAAATCCCTGGGGCTGCTTGTAACTTTTAGTCTTTGGCTTTAAAAATAGTTATTTTCTAGATAAAGGAAAATAATAACTTGCAAACTTGAAAAAGCCACAAACCCCTTTATGGCCGGGTGCTGTGGCTCATGCTTGTAATCCCAGCACTTTGGGAGGCCAGGGTGGGCAGATCCCTTGAGGTCAGGAGCTCGAGACTAGCCTGCTCAACATCGTGAAACCCCATCTCTGCTAAAAATACAAAAATTAGCCTGGCATGGTGGCAGGCGCCTGTAATCCCAGCTACCTGAGAGGCTGAGGCAGGAGAATTGCTTGAACCCAGGAGGCAAAGGTTGCAGTGAGCTGAGATTGCACCACCGCACTCCAGTCTGGGTGGCAGCAAGACTCCATTAAAACAAAACAAAACAGCCACAAACACCTTTAAACTACATGTTGGTAAAGGCTAGTGTCAGGCCCGGAAGAGACCTAGGGGTGGGATGGTGGATGGAGGGCCCGGGTCTGAAATGCTTTTGTCTCTTCCTATGAGCTGATTTTGATTTGGGGTCATTTCCCTGGTATTGCGTTGAGTCATAGCTCTGTTCAAGAAGATGGTTATTTTCAAACTAACTTTAAAAATTGAGAGTGGCTTCTCTTATTCTGCTTCCTCTATCTATGATGCTCTTGTTGTTTTTCAGCTCTGTGAACTCCTAGTTATCCCTCAAGACCCTGTTCAAACATCACCTTCAAAACTGCCATATCCTACCCCCTTTCAACCCTAGAAAATCATGAATACATCCAATTATCCCTTCGTTATGCTCCATCTAAAAGTGCCTGTTCACAACTTCACATAACATGGGAGTTCACCATCAAGGTCGTTTTTTCTGGCCAGATGACCCACAGAACTCGATAAAAGACTTTTTTACATATCATTTTATCCCCAATACCCAGCACATTGCCTGATACTTAACAAATGACCTTGACTGGGCGCAGTGGCTCATGCCTGTAATCCCAGCACTTTGGGAGGCTGAGGCGGGCGAATTACCTGAGGTCGGGAGTTCAAGACCAGCCTGACCAACATGGAGAACCCTGTCTCCACTAAAAATACAAAATTAGCCAGGTGTGGTGGCACATGCCTGTAATCTCAGCTACTCGGGAGGCTGAGACAGGAGAATCGCTTGAACCCGGGAGGCAGAGGTTGTGGTGAGCTGAGATAGCACCATTGCACTCCAGCCTGGGCAACAAGAGTGAAACTCCATCTCGAAAAAAAAAAAAAATGGCCTTGAATGAATGTTGTTGAATGAATGTTATTCGCTCTGCATCATAAGTAGAGTAAAGAGAAAGAAATATTTATAAGCATCTATCACAGACCAAGTACTGTGTAGCCGTCATCTATATGTTATTTAATTTCATCTCTATTAGAAGAGCTTTCATTTGTTTAAATCTAGACTACACGGGCAGTGATATCTTAACACAGTTAAGATACCTGGGAGGCTGGGCACAGTGGCTCATACCTGTAATCCCAGCATTTTGGGAGGCCGAGGCAGGTGGATCACCTGAGGTCAGGAGTTTGAGACCAGTCTGGCCAACGTGGCCAAACTCTGTCTCTACTAAAAATAGAAACATTAGCCAGGTGTGGTGGCGGGTGCTTGTAGTCCCAGCTACTTGGGAGGCTGTGGGGGGAGGGTTGCTTGAACCCAGGATGCGGAGGTTGCAGTGAGCTGAGATCGCACCACTGTACTCCAGCCTCTGTCTCTAAATAAATAAATACATACATACATAAATAAAAGATACCTGGGAAAACAGTTTTTTTTTTTTTTTTTTTTTGAGACGGAGTCTCAGAAAACAGTTGATGAATACCTGTAAGGTGCTACAGGGCTGTAGGAAATGCAAAGAAGGACAATGTCTGTCTTCTGGGAGTTTCAGATATTATTGAGAACACATATATGTACACATGCACACATCCCACACATATATACCTTACTCACTCAAAGAAAGATTATTGAACTTGTAAAACACACTGATTTCTAAATGCCTGCTACAGACCTAAATGTGATAGAAATGGGAAGAATGAGAGATCACTGTGGGCTCCAGTGTTTTTGAAGAAACCTCAGATGTGAGTCTCTCCCAGTGGCCTATATTCTCATATGCCTAGAGACTGGGAACAGATGAGATGATCTCCAGCAGTCTGCTGGCTGGAGAATGGAGAATTGTTTATAACGATACCTTATATTAATGACTTTTCAAAAAGTGCTGTAACATCCATGATCTTATTTTTATCTCCAAAGTCATACAGCTGATAATGAAGCAGAGCCTGGGGTTGGATTCTGTCTCTGTCAATTACTAGTGGGGCTTCTGTCTGCCCATATGGCATCTCTGTGCAAATTGGAAAACAATGCCCCTTGCTCAGGTAAAATTGTGTTAAATTTAGTATATTACCGCATAGCTTGAACAACTGTGGTGGCAGCCTTATCCTGGTTGTGCTTTCCGGAACATCTGCACTGCAATCTTCCTGGCTGAGGGCATACATGTGCCACACTCTCATCGCTTATGCTCCCTGCCCACCCCTGCCCTCCAATGCCAGGGCATGTCTGTCTCTGGCAGCTTGTACCTTTGCCTTAACCCGAATTCCTCCATTAAGTAAAGGGATTATACCAGGTTCAAAGTGGGGAAGGGTAAGGAATTAGGCCCCCTGAAGTGTGTCTGGGAGAGGCACAGTGGTGCATATGAGAGTGTCAGCAATGTACTTGCAGCTGTTCTGAGTGTGTGTGTGATCCATTGTATGGTGTGGGTTTTAAGTAGGAGAGGACTCTCCCCTGCAGCTTCAGAACTTTGGCTGGTGTCTCCACACATCCCTTCATTCCCTGACATGTACGATGTGAATACTACACATACCTCCCACCCCAGATCCTTTATACAGTGCTGAACCTGAGCAACTGTATATAGTGATCCTTGGATTGGAAGGTCATTAATTTATTATTTATTTATTTACTTATATTTATTTATTAAATAAAGTAAGTTTCAGTGTAACAGTGAGATATTTGTTTATTTTTGAGACAGGGTCTCACTCTGGTTGCCCAGGCTGGAGTGCAGTGGTGCAATCAGGGCCTCCACCTCCTGGGTTCAGGTGATCCTCCCACCTCAGCCTCCTGAGTAGCTGGGACTATAGGCCACCATACCTGGCTAATTTTTGTATTTTTAGTAGACTCTGGGTTTCGTCATGTTGGCTAGGCTGGTGTCAAACTCCTGAGTTCAAGTAACCCACCCGCCTCAGCCTCCCAAAGTGCTGGGATTATAAAGGCATGAATCACTGCTCCCAGCCTGTCCTTAATTTTTTAAAATTGTGAAAATTACAAAAGTTACCTGCTCTTTTCTAACAAATTAAATTAAATAGGGATACAAAAACAAATTGAACACTCATTCTTGCTACTCTTTGCCTCTCATGCCTACTAAGTAACCAGTGCTAAGCTTGCTTGCATATTTCCACTACTTAATAGTGCATTTTTTTTTCATATTTTTTTCCATATTTCCAGTACTTAATGCGTGATAAGGGAAACAGAAGCAAACATATGTATGCATATATGGGTTTTTGTTTCTTTAAACAAGTGTTTTAACAAAATTGAATCATACTATATATGTACTTTTTAATTTTTTGTTGTTGTTGTTGAGACGGAGTCTCACTCTGTCGCCCAGGCTGGAGTGCAGTGGCGTGATCTCGGCTCACCGCAAACTCTGCCTCCTGGGTTCACGCCATTCTCTTGCCTCAGCCTCCCAAATAGTTGGGACTACAGGTGCCCGCCACCACGCCTGGCTAATTTTTTTGTATTTTTAGTAGAGACGGGATTTCACCGTGTTAGCCAGGATGGTCTCAATCTCCTGATCTCATGATCTGCCCGCCTCGGCCTCCCAAAGTGCTGGGATTACAAGCATGAACCACCGTGCCCAGCACTTTTTAATTTTTTAAAAATGTTTACATTTTAGTTAATTAGTTAATTAATTTTTTGGAGATGGAGTCTCACTCTGTCACCCAGGCTGTCCTGCCTCAGCCTCCTAAGTAGCTGGGACTACAGGTGCATGCCACGATGCCCAGCTAATTTTTGTATTTTTAGTAGAGACGAGGTTTCACCATGTTGGCCAGGATGGCCTCTATCTCCTGACCTCGTGATCTGCCTGCCTTGGCCTCCCAAAATGCTGGATTATAGGTGTGAGACACCGTGCCCGGCCATGACTGGCTAATTTTTTTTTTTTTTTTGTATTTTTAGTAGAGATGGGGTTTTACCATGTTGGCCAGGCTGGTCTCGAACTCCTGACCTCAGGTGATCCGCATGCCTTGGCCTCCCAAAGTGCTGGGATTACAGGCATGAGCCACCATACCCGGCCCTATGCCCTTTTATAAAGTTTAAGAATATAGTGTGGAAATCTACAGTCTGGGCCAATACGTTGGCATGTGCTCGTTAATATTTTTGATAACTGCATGATATTCCATAGTGTAGTTGTACAATAATTTGTTTTAAATTTACATTTAATTTAATTTATTTTTTTTGTTAGAGACAGGGTCGTGTTCTGTTTCCTGGGCTGGGGTGCCGTGGTGTGACCATAACTCACTGCAGACTTGAACTCCTGGGTTCAAGTGATCGTCCCACCTCAGTCTCTTGAGTGAATGGAACTACAGGTACATGCCACCACACTTGGCTAAAACTTAACAATTTATGTAGAAATGGGGGTCTCACTATGTTACCCAGGCTGGTCTTGAACTCCTAGACTCAAGTGATCCTCCTGCCTTGGCCTCCCAAAGCACTGGGATTACAGGTGTGAGCCACTGTACATGGCCTCTCTTTTTCTGACTGTCTTTTTCTTTTTTTTTTTTTTTTTTTTTTTGAGACGGAGTCTCGCTCTGTCGCCCAGGCTGGAGTGCAGTGGCGGGATCTCGGCTCACTGCAAGCTCCGCCTCCCGGGTTTACGCCATTCTCCTGCCTCAGCCTCCCGAGTAGATGGGACTACAGGCGCCCGCCACCTTGCCCGGCTAGTTTTTTTTGTATTTTTTTAGTAGAGACGGGGTTTCACCGTGTTAGCCAGGATGGTCTCGATCTCCTGACCTCGTGATCCGCCCGTCTCGGCCTCCCAAAGTGCTGGGATTACAGGCTTGAGCCACCGCGCCCGGCCTGACTGTCTTTTTCTAATCAATTTGTAGGCAATCTTTGTGTGTTAGGGCTATCAATTCTTATGTTATGGGCTACCAATTCTTATGTTTCTTTCAGTCTTTTGTCTTTTAGTTTTGTTTAAGGTGTCTTTTACCATATTTTACATTTTATATAATCAAATGTGTGTTTTTAATGTCTTCTAGTACAGAGTCTGGCCTGTGTAGGTCTCCAGTTCCTACAGTTATATAAACATTCTACATTTCTTCATTGAAAAAAAAAATAGTACATTGTGAATCCATTTGGGTTTTATTTTAAAATCTTTTGGGAGGTATGGAGAAGTATTTAAATCTCTCTGAGGCTTCAGTTTCCTCTGTTGTAACATGGGCATCATTAGGACGAAAGAAAACGTGTGTAAAACTTACAACATGATGCCTGCAACAGGGCTGATACTCAGTACGTGGTTGTAAGAGTTAGTTTGTGAGTGATGGCATGCACTTGTTGTCCCAGCTACTTGGGAGGCTGAGTGGGGAGGACCACTTAAGGCCAGGAGTTCAAGTCGAGCCTAAGCAAAGTAGCCAGATTTCCATCTCTTAAAAAAATAAAAAATAGGCCGGGCGTGGTGGCTCACGCCTGTGATCTCAGCACTTTGGGAGGCCAAGGCGGGCAGATCACCTGAGGTCAGGAGTTTGAGACCAGCCTGGCTAACATGGTGAAACCCTGTTTCTACTAAAAATACAAAAAAATTAGCCGGGTGTGGTGGCATACGCCTGTAGTCCCAGCTACTTGGGAGGCTGAGGCAGCAGAATCGCTTGAACCTGAGAGGCAGAGGTTGCAATGAGCCGAGATTGCACCATTGCACGCCAGCTTGGGCAACAAGAGTGAAACTCCGCCTCAAAAAAATATAAAAATAAAAATAAAAATAAATAAAAGAGAGTTAGAACTAGAATCCTGACTGTGGCCTAGAGTTTTTTTCCTCCATCTCAGTAACTTGGCTCATATTGGTGACTTTGCTTTTTTCTCTTGGACAGATGTGCTGCTTTGAACTGGGTGAGTGCTCCCTCCTGGTGCTGGAGCTGGGGTTGGGCACTGAGCCAGGATGGGAAGAAGCAAGGAGGAGTGGTTTACAGAAAGTATTTCTGTGTAAGGGATTCCACACTTGGAAGTTCCCTCTGGACACCAGTGGGACCTGAACTCACACTGCGTCAGGGCCTCCTGAGCTCCTGAGGGACATCAGGTCACCAACTCCCTGTTTAGGATGGACTCTCCCTGTGGGAACAGGGAAAGAACTGGAGCTGAAGTAGATGTGAGAGGTGAGGGTGGCAGACTGTTGGGGCTCTGGAGAATCTTCCAGACATTTCTGCTGCCTCTCCCAGCAGACTATGCCAATGAACGAATCAGAAAGCTTAAAGAGGGAAGCAGAAGATGAAAGAAATCCTGGGACCATGAAGCTTCAGAAGGCTGGGTGCCACAGTCCCCAGGCTCGGGAATGAACGCCTTAGCTGGAGCGTCGGGGCTTGGTGTCCCTGGACTACCCACACCAGGCAGGTTGCTATGCATGCTCATGTCATCATCCATATTCAATTTCATCAATTACACTCAGTAATGTCCTTGACAACTATTTTTTTCTTCAATTCAGGATTTAATCCAGGATCACACATTGCATTTAATTGTTATTGTCTCTTCAGTTCTTTTAAATTGGGCAATTCCTTAGCCTTCTTTGTGTTTTATGACCTTGACTTTTTGTATGTGTGTGGCAAAAAAGTTCAAATTATACCTTGACATTTTAAAATAGTACAGGTCAATTATTAAGTAACATTTCTTGTGATTAAATTCAGGTTATGGGTTTTGGGCAGGACACTGGGGAGATGCTGTGACCTCCTCAGAACACCATATCAAAGATACACATGATGTTGGCCTATTCCAACACTGGAGATGTTAACTTTTTTTTTTTTCTTTTTAGATGGAGTTTCACTCTTATTGCCCAGGCTGGAGTGCAATGGCGCAATCTTGGCTAACTGCAACCTCTGTCTCTCTGGTTCAAGAGTTTCTCCTTCCTTAGCTTCCCAAGTAGCTGGGATTACAGGCCCGCCTGCCACCATGCTGGGTTAATTTTTTGTATTTTTGGTAGAGATGGGGTTTCACCATGTTGACCAGGCTGGTCTCGAACTCCTGACTTCAGGCGATCCACCAGCCGTGGCCTCCCAAAGTGTTGGGATTACAGACGTGAGCCACTGCACCCAGCCAGCGGACGTTAACTTTTGATCACTGGCTAAGGTAGTAGCCTTCAGGTTTCATCACTGTAAAGTTACTATGTTTCCTCTTTGTAATTAATAAGTAATTTATGGGGAGATGCCTTGAGACTTTGTAAATATCTTGTTCCTCATTAAACTTTGAACCACCAGTTTAAATATCCACTGATGATTTTGTAACATCATTATTCCTTGTTAGTTTATTAATTAACATTTTACTGTAAGAAGAGCTTTTCCTTGACCTTCCCATGTATGCATAAATGGATGGATGGATGGATATCAGTATGAACTTGTAGGTTGTTATTTTATTAGTGGGTTATAATCCATTACTGTTAGCATTTATTTATTGCTCAAATTGTCACAGATTTGGCTGGTGGGTGTGGTGTGGGATTTTGTTTTGTTTTGTTTTGCTTTTTTAGCCTACTGTTTTCTCACTTATTTATTTAGTCATTTTACCTATGGGTAAAATTTATTTACCCATAAACTTTTTCCAACTCGGGTGACTCTGACTTAGAATCAATTTTGAAACTGGAGACGACTTTGCATGTCATGTTGCTTTGCCCAACCTCTTTATTTTCCATATGAAAGCTCTGACCGCCCCCAACACTTAAGCATGTTTTCAAGGTCTTGTGGCTTGTTAGAGGCAGAGCATGAGCTGAAACCTGTGTCCTTGGCTCCTGGGAGGACATTTCCAGCCTCCTTAGCATCGAGAAGCTTCTACTGTTACAGTTCTTTAGGCAACTGGAACTCCCCATGTCCTGTGTGGGCTGTCAGGAACTGATGGTTCCAGTATTTATTGACAAGGCTTTTCGCGGAGTTCTTGGGCATCCTCCCTGAATCCTTAACCTTGGCAATGGAAAAAGAGGGTTCTCAGGGTCTTCAGAACTTCTATCATGTTGAATAATTTCCAAGGGCCTTGTGGTGGCCAAGATATGAAAAATGAAAAACTCATGCTGGCCGGGCGTGATGGCTCATGCCTGTAATCCCAGCACTTTGGGAGGCCGAGGCAGGCAGATCTTGAGGTCAGGAGTTTGAGACCAGCCTGACCAACATGTTGAAACCCCGTCTCTACTAAAAATACAAAAATTAGCTGGGTGTGGTGGCATGTGCCTGTAATCCCAGATACTCAAGGCAGGAGAATCGCTTGAACCCGGGAGGTGAAGGTTGCAGTGAACTGAGATCACACCACTGCACTCAAGCCTGGATAACAGAGCCAGACTCGTCTCAAACAAAAAACAAAAAACAAAAACAAACAAACAAAAAAACTAATGCCTACCAACTTCTCACATTCTCACAGTTTACAGTTTGTTGGTGGGTTTCCCTCCCTCCCTCCCTCCCTCCCTCCCTCCCTCCCTTCCTCCCTTCCTTCCTTCCTTCCTTCCTTCCTTCCTTTCTTCCTTCCTTCCTCTCTTTTCTTTCTTTCTTTCTTTCTCTTTCTTTCTTTCTTTCTTTCTTTCTTTCTTTCTTTCTTTCTTTCTTGTCTTGGCCTATTGCCCAGGCTGGAGTGCAGTGGTGCAATCATAGCTCACTGCAGCCTCGACATCCTGGCCTCAAATGATGTCCCCACCCCAGCCTCCCAAGTACTTGGGACTATAGGAGTCCACCACCACCCCCAGCTAATTTTTAATTGAGATGAAGTCTCACTATGTTGCCCAGGCTGGTCTCGAACTCTTAGCCTCAAGTAATTCTCTTTCCTTAGCTTCCCGAGTTGTGGGGATTACAGATGTGAGTCACCATCCTTGTCCTCTTATTGGTAGGACTCTATGTGACATTGTGAAGGTCATCTGTGGTCTGCTTGTCCAATATCCCTCCTATATTCCTTTGCCACTATCCTTCCATTTTTTTTGGGGTGGGGAGGATCACTACCCCATTTCTAGTCCATGTGATTTGGGAAGGCCTGACCCTCCATAGGCAATCAGATCAGCATGGTAGTTAACTCAGAAATGGGCATGTGACCCAAGCTAGGCCCATGACAGTCATCCCTGCACTTTTGCTGAAACTGCTGGGAATGAGGTGCTTTCTTTTCATTGGAATAGCTACTTGCAAGGCAGTAAGTAACGTGAAATTTCTGGGGCCATCTTTGCTGCTCTCTCAAAAGAGCCTGCTTGAAAAATGGAGCCAACGCAGAAGAAATGAAGGGACAGAATAAGTTTTGGTTGATATTAGCTGACCCCTGATCCCACTGAGCCAGAAGCCATCTACTCATGGACATTTTTAGTTATGAGAGCCAAATAATTTGCTGCCTTGCTGGATTGAGCTAGTTTTCAGTCACTTGCAGTGAAGAGAGTCCTGCCTCATTTCACTTCCTTTTAGGCTTAGGTCCCGCCTCTCACAGCTTTAGAGCCGTAAAAAGGATAAAGTGAACCCAGGCAGTGCTGAGCTAGCCAGTCTCCTGGCTAAGTGTGCAAAGAACTCTGGAATTACTACTACCCTGGTCTGATCAGTAGCCTTGCCTGCTGCTTACCATACAGCCATAGGGGTATTGCTTCCTTGAGCCCTGAGGCACTATACCTGTTTTTAAAAATGATTTTTATTTAGGTCAGGTGTGGTGGCTCACGCCTGTAATCCCAGCACTTTGGGAGGCTAAGGCGGGCAGATCACTTGAGGTCAGGAGTTTGAGACTAGCCTGGCCAACATGGCAAAACCCCGTCTCTACTAAAAATATATGATTAGCTGGGCGTGGTGCCTCACATCTGTAATCTCAGCTACTTGGGAGACTGAGGCATGAGAATCACTTGAGTCTGGGAGGTGGAGGCTGCAGTGAGCTGAGATTGCACCACTGGGCTCCAGCCTGGGTGACAGAGCGAGACTCCATCTGAAGAAAAATAAAAGATTTTTATTTAAAAAATGTTTTGTAGAGATGGTGTCTTGCTATGTTGCCTAGGCTGGGTCTCAAACTCCTAGCCTAAAGCTCCGGGATTATAGATGTGAGCCACTGTGCTTAGCCAGCACTATACTTCTATTAGTTGCCAATGCTTGCTTTGTTCTGTATTGTCTAGCGCATGCTTGAGTGTGAGTGTATGAGTGTGTGTGTGATCACGTGTGTGAGCGTGTGTGTGTGTGTGTTCCTTTTACTCCCACCTTGCAGGGTTATTGCAAGCATCAGGTGGGATAATGTAGGTACAGCACTCAGCCCAGTGCCTGGCACAAATATTGAGTGCTCTCTGCCTTCCCCTTTTCTCCTCCTGATTCAGAGAATGACTTAAGGATCTGTGATGTGTTCCAATTTTCAATGTCCTCAATAAATAATGGGGAGTTGAAATACTGTTGCCAGAAATTTGCACTAGTTTTAATTAATTTTATCTGTTTAGAGTAAGATATCTCAAAGTCACTGAATAAATTTATGTCACATATGTTTATGCACATCAGTATTTTTCTTGAGAACTGACAGCCTTAGTCCTTGTTTTGTTCCCTGATGCTGCAGCAGAGGCCAAATGTGTCCTGATTTCTTGAGTGATGGCTGCCAGCTCTCCGAGTGTCACAGTAGGTGAGTCCTCCATGGGGGCAAGCGCCAAGGATGAGTGTGGCCAGGCAGCATCTGCAAGCCCATTTTGTCTATTCTTTATTTTTGTAATACATTTTATTCTTAGGTTATAAACATGTTTATGTTTATTAATATATTTAATGTAAGTTTATATTTATAAATATAAACTTTATAAAGTGTAGTTTGTATGTATAAACCTTAAATATGTTTTGACTTATCCATATAAGTTTTTGTAACTTATATGGATAAGGCAAAACATGTAGAGTATACAAAATATTAATTTTGTTACCCATTTTAACCCCACCCTCTGAAGTAAACATTATAACCAGCTTCATGTGTATCTCTCTACATTTTTTATGTACTACACTTTTCCCACATTTTTACACTTTTATACATTTTCCTATTTTTTTGTTTACATATGCAAATATATAAACATACATATTTGCTTATAGGATGCCCCTTTTAATTTTTTAATGCAAAATAACATCATATTCTGTTCCTTGCTCTTTCCCCTTCCTTCCTTCCTTCTTTCCTTCCTTCCTTCCTCTCTTTTCTTTCTTTCCCTTCCTTCCTTCCTCCTTTCCTCCCTCCCTCCCTCCCTCCCTCCCTCCCTCCCTCCCTCCCTCCCTCCCTGCCTTCCTGCCTGCCTGCCTTCCTTCCTTCCTTCCTTCCTTCCTTCCTTCCTTCCTTCCTTCCTTCCTTCCTTCCTTCCTTCCTTCTTTCCTTCTTTCTTTTCTCTCTTTCTCTCTCTCTTTCTTTTGTCTGGCTCTGTCACCCAGGCTAGAGTGCAGTGACACAATCATAGCTCACTGCAGCCTCGACCTCGACCTCCTGGGCTCAAGTGATCCTCCTGCCTCTGCAGGGATTATAGGAGTGAGCCACTGTGCCCGGCCTCTTTTCCTTTTTTTAAACCTAATAATCCCATGCCTCTTTTTGGGTCAATGTAGATAGATCTAACTCCTTCTTCATAGTGGCTTGTCTTCCATTGTATGGTTGTACCATGATTGATTTATTTAACTGATCTCCTATCAATGGATTTTTCAGGTCCTTTATAGCTTTTTGCAATTACACATAATGCTGACATAAATACCCTTGCAAATATTTTTTTTATATTCAAGGAAACATTTGGTGATTCTACTCTTTTGGCCCATGTGTCACATATGAAGGACACTTACTATATCAACCCTTAATCTGTCCATCAGTCTGCCACATGAGAAGGCATCTTTTTTTTTTTTGAGATGGGGTCTCAAAAAATCAGGCTGGAGTGCAGTGGTGCGATCTCAGCTCACTGCAATTTCCACCTCCCAGGTTCAAGCGATTCTCCTGCCTCGGCCTCCTGAGTAGCTGAGATTACAGGTGTGCGCACCATCACACTTGACTAATTTTTGTATTTTTAGTAGAGACAGGGTTTCACCATGTTGGTCAGGCTGGTCTCGAACTCCTGATCTCAGGTGATCCACCCTCCCTCGGCCTCCCAAAGTGTTGGGATTATAGGCGTGAGCCACTGCGTCTGACTGAGAAGGCATCCTTTTACCTCCCTTTCCAGGACATGTTTTTAGCAGAGCCCTGTTGGGAAAAACACCAGTTTATGAATGTAGAACCTGGGCCCAAATGTAAGACCAGCCTCACTCCAGATCTAGCCTGGAGCAGTGATTTCTCTGTCCCTCCCATTCTCCCTGTCTCATGTGACCTGAGCACCTCCCCGCGCCTCCATGGTCAGTGACAAGCTGTAATTGGAGCGAAAGGGCTTTGAAGTTCCGATAAATGAGATAATAAATCTCTGCTCTCCGGGGATACAGGGCAGTGTCTGTGCCTATTGAATGGCCTCAACAGTGCTGTGTATATAGTAACTACTTAATTAATATGAAATAAGAACAATAAATCCAGTGGTTGAAGTGATCCCTTTGAAGTTCAGGTCAACTCTGAGCCATCTGAGAAGAATGAATGGAATGGGTAATTGAAACTGATAGATAATCCCCAAACCTCAACTTACTAGTTAATAGGGTTAGGCTCTTTACCTATTAAACCCTTTGAGATACTCAATTTGAAAACTGCTAAAATAAATCCCATACTTTCATTTATTTTTTCATTGTTGTGGGGCAGGAGAAATTGAGCTGTGAAATGGCCACCAGGAAGGTGGCAGGATGACGAGTCAGGAGTCCTGCGTGAGACATCCACAAACATCTCATAAGCAGCTTCTGAATCACACAGCATCAAGGCTGCCAAAATGCCTGGCCAGTTTTGGACCTGGAGACCTAAGAATGGGTCTCCCTGTGGACTCCTCCTGACCTGGGTGGGGCAAGGCTCTGGGAAAATAGGTCAAATGACTCTTGGTCTAGAACCGTCTGGCTAGAGATGCCCCAACTTTGCCTTTTGGGCTATTCATCAAATCCAGCCTTTAGGACGCGACATCAGGGTGTCATTTCATGGGAGGATCTGGGTGCATTTTAGTTAAAAGAAGTGATGTCATCACATCCCTGCTGAAAAAAGGAAAAAGGACCCACTCTGTGCTGACATACCGAGTCCTGGGCAGGGAAGTCTGGACAGACACCTGGGCCCCCACCTGGCTTTTCTACCAGCTAGCTCTGTGACTCTGAGACCATTGTGTCAGTTTTCTCTGCCAGTTCCTCCCTCTGCAAAATGAAGGGCTTGAAATGCAGGATTCTAAGATTGTGGCCATATCTGACTCTGATAACAACCCCATGAGCCTGAAGAATTCAGCACTGCTGCTCCATAGGGGGTTTCAGCAGGAAGCAGGCACAGATGGCTTTCTCTGGAACGTGTTCAGAAATGTGGTGTGTGATGTACGGTGTGAATGAAGCGTGGTGCCCTTTAAACACAGCTTCCCCCTGGGAGTGCTCTGAGCTCCTCGGGTTCTCTGGCTCTCATTCACATTCCACTGTCACTCTGGGCACAGGCAGCCCTCACGTGCTTGTGCACTGAGCACACACACACACCCCGCCCCGACTGACACACAGTTGGTGACTCACAACTGACACAATCATTACACATATCGGATGACTCAGCGGGGACGCTCACACACGGGCTCACGCTCACCATGACGTGTAGAAGTGGTTGTGCCCACAGCGTCAGGCACCCCCACAGCAGCCTTGGTGGAGGCTCTTGCTAGCGGTGTCTGCAAATGATTTGCATTCTTGGCTCTTTGGAACTGCCTGTTCTTTGTCTTTCTGTTCACTGCTCAACCCTTTCCTTCCCTTCTGTCCCAAACTTGGCTGGTTTTAGTCTCTTGCTCCCAAGCTCCTCAGCCAGCTTCCTGGACTGGCTCAGGCAGTCTCTAAGGCTCCTGCCAACTCCAAGGCTGCTTCTAATCAACTCCTCAGCTGGGAGGAGTCCCTTCCTCAGGGGGTCTCATTCCCTCCCTGACCTGAGCATCTCTTCCTGTCTTCTTCAGGAAGATCTTCAATATCTGTGCCATTTGAGCCAGCCCCTTTCACAAGACAAGGAGCACCCAGAGCCAGTCACATCATAGAAAGTGCTGGCGGCTTCTGGAGTCTCTGAGTCTTCAGTGTCTCTGGGGGTGCCCTTTCTCTTTCTGGCAGCCCGGGCAGATAGAAGTGTTGGGGTTCTTAGAAAATCATCTCTGGGAGTTGAGCAGAACCAGCTGGTTCTGGATAAGCAGAGAAAAAAGATGCTGCACGTCCCAGCCATAATGGGCTGGGAGGGACCTACCCCAGAATGGGAAGCAGGGTGGGGAGGAAAGAGAGGCCTGTGTCCATGGCTGCTGGCTGAGGTCTGATGGGAAGATAGGGGAACACGTCCTGGAGCTGCACTTCCTTACAATTCATCTTCTGCTTTCAGATTTAAGGTTACTTTGCCTAGAATAACTCCTGTCTTTCCTCTTTTCCTGGGGGAGCCCTCACACAGGAGAGGGAGTGTGGCAGAGTGTAATGTGAAGAGCCCAGGCCAGGGTCAGAGGCGCAGGCGTAAGTCTCTGCTAATAGCTCTGTGGTCCTGGGCTTGACATTAACCATTTGAGTCTCTGCTTCCTTGACTGTCAGATGTTCTAATAGCACTTTTCCGTATCCTCTGAAGATATGGGGGCGCGGATCAGGTGAGCTAGCAGACGTGACAATGCCTTCACAAATTAAAAGTGGCACACACAAAAAGTGAGAATTTGAACAGCAGCAAGGAGATGGTGGAGGAGCTGCCCACAGAGGGTCTTTGAGGGAGACCTGAAGATTCCCCTCCTGAACATGGGGTAAAGTCCCTGCTGGAATCCCAAGGCTGGTTCGGGACCTCCTTTGACTCCGGCACCAGAGGCCCAGACAAGTACTTGCTAGGCCCCTGCTTTGGACCCAGCTGTCATTGAGCTGAGTGTTTTCCTGGAGAGAGGAGAAGGGGTCCTTCCATGTGGATTTTCCCTAAGTATAGATGCTGGCCCAGCAATGCCAAGAACTGAGACACCCTGTGCCTAGCTCTTGGCTGGCTGCTTATAGCTTGAAATGCCCTTTTCAACTCTGAAACTTTTAGTCTGGCAATCCTTGAGAGCATTTTTTCCCTCCTACTTGGGTGAGAGCTTTATTTTTGACCTCATTCTATCCATCTGAAGAACTAGAGTCCACAGGGAATGACCTTGCTTTAGCAGACCCGAGTCTTCGTCTCTCTACCTCAAGCCCTTGCCCTGTGAATATCCTCAGCTCTCCCTACAACTTCAAATCTGGAAAAGGCACCAGGCACGGTGGCTTATGCCTGTAATCGCAGCACTTTGGGAGGCTGAGGTGGGTGGATCACCTGAGGTCAGGAGTTCGAGACCAGGTTGACCAACATGGTGAAACCCCGTCTCTACTAAAAATACAAAAATTAGCCCAGTGTGGTGGCATGTGCCTGTTATCCCAGCTACTCAGGAAGTTGAGGCAGTAGAATCGCTTGAACCCAGGAGGCAGAGGTGCAGTGAGCCAAGATCGCATCACTGCCCTCCAGCCTGGGTGACACAGCGAGACTCTGTTTCAAAAAAAAAAGAAAAAAAAAAAAAAAATCTGGAAAAGGCTTCCTCAGCAAACAGACTTACAAAAATTTCCAGTTAGCTCTTTCCTTACAGTTGGTCTGCTGTTTTTGGATTTAAGGTTACTTTGCCAATGTGCCTGGCCTTAACGGCCAGTTAAATATTTAACATATATAGCATGTACATCAGACACGGTTCTAAGCATTTTTCTACAATATTAATTAATTTTCAGAAAACCCTTTATGGGGTAGGCACTCTCATCCCCATTTTGCTGCATAGGACTCCAAGGACAGAGGTTAAATAACATGCCTAAAGTGGGGCAGATTAGCGTACAGTGGCGGGCGTGGAATTCAACCCAGGCCACCTGCCTGGGGAAATTAGCCTGTGACCCCAGCTTTCTTCTGCCCACTGGTGGGCGGTGATTCCAATAGCACCATATGCTACTGATGGTTTTCTTGAAAGCAGCAGGAATTCCTGATCTACTGGCAAGAAGGAGAAATGAAGCAAAGCCAGAGCTGTTCAGACTCAGGTCCACTCCAGCACACGTGCCTGCGTTCTCATTCCTCAGGCTGGTCTCTTCCTTGACTCCTTCAAGAGCTGCATCTACAAGAGAATAGAGCCACTCTTTCCCTAACTGTCCTCTCCCCTCTTCTCTCTCTGGGGGAGTCCTGCAGAGCCATTGTTCTCCCAACCTCAGCTATTGGGCCTCTCTTGGCAAGGACCTAGCGGCGTCTCTTATTTACCCATTAACGATTAAGCTCCAGGCATTTGACATATAAACACAGAAAACATCAGCATCATTACGGCAAAGATTTCAAAAGATCTTTGGCAGGGAAGGGTTTGATATTTACTTAACAAAAGAATTCCTTACTTCGGTTTTAAGAAAGAATTCACAATAGGATTTAACAAGCCAGTTTCTCCAGTAAATTAAAAACATTCTTTTACTCATTCAGAATATGATTTGTGTTTTAAAAAATGTGTCTCACACACAACTTTTCAAGAGAACACTCGTGGCGTTTTCCCTGAGAGCTCTGTTCCCACGTTATCTTCCAGTGTTTCTCATTTGTTGAGATGGTCCCGCACTAAGCAGAGAGAGAGAATAGCTGCGGAGGAGGGGGTGTGCCTTAGGATCTAAGATTCCACCCCTAGCGACTCTTTCTTTTGTTTCAAGAGTGACTTCTACAGAAGGGTTTCTTTTGTTATACAAGAAGAGTGTTGCTAAGTATATCTTCCATGACTAGAGGTACTTAAGCCAGTCTATTAGAGTACTGGGCCCTTGGGAAGAGGAAGGAGGAAGGGGAGAAAGAACACAGGTAGGTTTATTGGGGGAAAGAAGGGATAGTCACCTGTTCATTTGTTTGTTTGTTAATAATGACTCATATTCCTACCATTGCAAGACATTTGGAATACAAAGGTAAATAAGATAATAGTACAGTCAAGGATCGGGTGCAGCGGCTCACACCTGTAATCCCAGTACTTTGGGAGGCTGAGGGGGGTGGATTACCTGAGGTCAGGAATTTGAAACCAGTCTGACCAACATAGTGAAACCCCGTTTCTACTAAAAATACAAAAAAATTTAGCCGGGCATGGCGGATGCCTATGATCCCAGCTACTCGGGAGGCTGAGGTAGGAGAATCACTTAATCTGGGAGACGGAGGTTGCGGTGAGCCAAGATCACACCACTGCACTCCAGCCTGGATGACAGAGCAAGACTCTGTATCAAAAAAAAAAAAAAAAAAGGAAAGCCACCCACTTGAGCAAGGGTAAAAACTCAGGATGGGGTGCCCAACTAGACGTGGGGACAGTGTTGGGGAAGCCACCACAGAGTTGACAGCAGAGTTTCCAAGGATGAGAAGTAATAATAATTTTTAAAAGGGTTAGGTGCAGTAAGTAGCTCATGCCTGTAATCCCAGCACTGTGGGAGGCTGAGGTGGGAGGATCGCTTGAGGCCAGAAGTTCCAGACCAGCCTGGGCAACATAGTGAGACGCCTTTCTACAAAAAATTAAAAAATTAGCTGGGTGTGGTGGCGGGCTCCTGTGGTCCCAGCTACTCAGAGGCTGAGGTGGGAGGATTGCTTGAGCCCAGGAGGTCCAGGCCGCAGTAAGCTCCACTCCAGCCTGGGTGACAGAGAGAGACTGTATCTCAACAACAACAACAAAAAATTAAGAAACATTCCTAAAACTTGTATTTGCTATATGCCCAACATATAATACTAAGCATCTTGCATTTTAACTCATATAATCTTCATAAAAATATAAGGAAAGAGCTACTGCTATCCTTATTTTACAGAAAAGCAACCAGGCTCAGAGAAGTTAGGTAATTTGCTAAAGCCCGCAGATAGTGAGCAGTAGAAATGGGAGAAAACCCAGGCTTTCCAGCTCCAGAGCTCATGGTTAGTGCTTTTAACCACTATTATATATTTTTGTATATAGAGGCAATTATTATTTTGACTATGAAATATTTAAAATACCAAGAAGAATGCAAAGAATAACATCATGAAGGTCCATAAATCCACCGTTCATCTCCACTAAATTCCAGTATTTTGCCTTGCTTACTTAATTTTTCTTAAAACGAAAAGAAGTTACGAAAAAAAGATATGACGGAAATCCCCTTGTGTACTGCACCCTGAGATAAAGACTGAATTCGGGTTTCTCTTTTCCAGGCATGTATTTATATTATTAAAGCATTTGTAGATGTCTAACAATATGTAATAGTCTTTTGCATGTTTTCAAACTTGTATAAATAGTGTCATTTTTACAGGTTGCTTTACATTCAACATTATATTTTTGAGATTTTATCTTTGTTAATTCCACATGATTTTAAGTTCATTTATTTGAAATACCATGTCAGGCTGGGTGCAGCGGCTTGTGCCTGCAATCCCAGCATTTTCGGAGTCTGAGGTGGGTGGATCACTTGAGGTCAGGAGTTAGAGATCAGCCTGGCCAACATGAAGAAATTCTGTCACCACTAAAAATACAAAACTTAGCCGGGCGTGGTGGCGGGTGCCTGTAATCCCAGCTACTCAGGTGGCTGAGAATCTCTTGAACCTGGGAGGCAGAGGTTGCAATGAGCTGAGATCGCACCACTGCATTCCAGCCTGGGTGACAGAGTGAGGTTGTCTCAAAAATAAATAAAATATAATATCATATCATAAATTGTATTATATATCTTTAAAATACTACTATATAGTATTCCATTCTATGAATAATATACCATGTTTGAATTTCCTAGCTTTTGAAACTATTTTGCGATTACAGACAATGCTGCAATGAACTTTCTTGAGCACATCCTTTTTTGCCCTCCTAGGAGAATTTCTTTTTTTTTTGAGACAGGGTCTTGCTCTGTTGCCCAGGCTTGAGTGCAATATCATGATTGTAGCTCACTGCAGCCTCAAACTTTTAGGCTCAAGCTCCTAAGTAGGTGGGACGACAAGCACACACCACCACTTCTGCCTATTTTTTTTTTTTTATTAATACTTTTTGTAGAGATGGGGTCTTACTCTGTTGCCCAGTCTGGTCTCAAGGTATCCTCCTGCCTTGGCTTCCCACAGCTCTGGGATGACAAGTATGAGACACGGTGTCCAGTCTCCTAAGAGAAGTTTTAGAAGGGGCATTGCTGCGGTGAAGGGGAGGCCCATTTTCAGCTTCATCTTGTTAACTTCCACGCCAAAGGGGTTGACCAGTTGTACTTCTACCAGTAGTGTGTGAAAGTCCTATTAATCTACATGTTCCCAAGACTTGCTGTTGTTAATGCTTAGGTCTGAAATAATTTCTTATTGTTATTTTAATTGCATTTCCTGATTACTAGGACAGTTGAATATTGTTACAGTTTTTGTTTGTTTCTTCTGTTTACTTGTGTCCATTTGATTGATTTGGCCTTTTCTTAATTGATTTTATAAATTTTAAAAATTAACAGTAAAATTGACTTTTTAAAGGAGGGGATATGTATAGCTCTGAGTTATTTTTTTTAATTTTTTTTTTTTTTTGAGATGGAATTTCGCTCTTGTCACCAGGCTGGAGTGCACGATCTCGGCTCACTGCAACCTCGGCCTCCCGGGTTCAAGGGATTCTCCTACCTCAGACTCCTGAGTAGCTGGGATTACAGGTTCATGCCCCCAAGCCGGTTAATTTTTGTATTTTTAGTAGAGACGAGGTTTTTACAAAGCTGGTCTCAAACTCCTGACCTCAGGCAGTCCACCTGTCTCAGCCTCCCAAAGTGCTGGGATTACAGGTGTGAACCACCGTGCCCAGCCTAGTTCTGAGTTTTAGCACGTCTAGATTCATGTCACCACTGTAGGAAGCAGGATGCATAACAATTCTATTACCCCAAGAAATGATCAGAATATTTTAACCATTCATTAAAAATGAATTCAATTTTTTGGCTTTATAGTTTTCAAGAAATTGGTTCATTTTATGTAAGTCATCAAATTTGTATTTGTGTAAACTGTTTGTAGTATTCTCTTATTATTCTTTAAATGTCTGCAGTATCTGTAGTGATGTCTTCTCTTTTGTTCCAGATACAGGTAATATGTTTCCCTCTCCCCACTTTTTTGGTTAATATGGCTAGAGGATTATCAATTTTATGGATGTTTTCAAAGAAGTAGTTTTGGTTTTATTGATATTCTTCATTGTTTTTGTTTTTAATTTTATTGGTTTCACTCTTATCTTTATTCTTTCATCTTTATTCTTTCCTTCTGATTTTTTGAGTTTATATTGGTTTTGTTTTTCTAGTTTCTTAATGTGGAAGCTTATAATATTGATTGAAGATTTTTTCTTTTAAGATAAGCATTTAATAATATGTATTTCCCTCTATGCATGCCTTAACTGCATCCCACAAATTTTATATTATATTTTTCATTCACTTCAAAGTATTTTCTAATTCCCCTTGAAACTTTCTTTTTGACATATAGATTATTATGTTGTTTAATTTCCAAGTGTTTGGGATTTTTCAGTTATCTTTTTGTTATTGATTGCTAATTTAATTTTATTATGATCTGAGAACATACTTTGTATGATTTCAAGGCTATTGCACTTATTAAGATTTGTTTTATGATCTTGGATATAATCTATCATAGTGAATGTTCCATGTGCATTTCAGAAGAATGTATATTCTGTTCTTGTTGGGTGGGTGTAGTGTTCTGTAAATGTCAATTGAATCCAGTTGGTAGATGAAATAGTTCAACTCTTTATATTTGCTGATTTTATGTTGGCTTGTCCTGTTACTGAGAAAGGAGTATTGAAATCTCTAACTATAATTGTGGACTTCTCTAGTTCTTTCAATTCTATCAGCTTTTGCTGTGTGTATTTTGAAGCTCTTTTGTTAGGTGCGTACACATCTAAAATTGTTATGTCTTCTTGGGGAATAGATTTTGTTTTTTTTTGGAGATAGAGTCTCACTCTGTCACCTAGGCTGTAGTGCAGTGGCACGATTTCAGCTCACTGCAACCTTTGCCCCCTGGGTTCAAGCGATTCTCATGCCTCAGCCTCCCGAGTAGCTGTGATTACAGGTGCCTGCCACCATACCTGGCTAATTTTTGTATTTTTAGTAGAGATAGGGTTTTGCCGTGTTGGCCAGGCTGGTCTCAAACTCCTGACCTCGGTTCATCCAACTGCATAGGCCTCCCAAAGTGCTGGGATTACAGGTATGAGCCACCACACCTGGCTGACTCTTTTATTTTTTATTTTTATTTTACTTACTTATATTTTTGAGACAGACTCTCACGCTGTTGCCCAGGCTGGAGTGCAGTGGTGCGACCTCAGCTCACTGCAACCTCCGCTTCCCGGGTTCAAGCAATTCTTCTGCCTCAGCCTCCCGAGTAGCTGGGATTACCCACATGCACCACCTCACCTGGCTAATTTTTGTATTTTTAGTAGAGACGGGGTTTCACCATGTTGGCCAGACTGGTCTCGAACTCCTGACCTCAAGTGATCTGCCCACTTTGGCCTCCCAAAGTGCTAGGATTACAGGCGTGAGCCACCAGGCCCCACTGGGTTGACTCTTTTATTATTATGTATTGCCTCTCTTTATCTCTGGAAATTATCTTTGCTCTGAAGTCTCTTTTGTCTAATATTAATATAGGCACTCCAACTTTCTTTTGATTAGTGCTTGCATGGTATATCTTTTCCCATTGTTTTATTTTTAACCTACTTGTATTATAAAATTGTAGATGGTAAATAGTTGGGTCTGTTTTTGTTTGCTTTAAAATCCAATCTGGGCCAGGAGTAGTGGCTCACGCCTGTAATCCCAGCACTTTGGGAGACCAAGGCAGGCAGATCACCTGAGGTCGGGAGTTCGAGATCAGCCTGACCAACGTGGAGAAACCCTGTCTCTACTAAAAATACAAAAATTAGCCAGGCATGGTGGTGCATGCCTGTAATTCCAGCTACCCGGGAGGCTGAGGCAGGAAAATCATTTGAACCTGGGAGGTGGAGGTTGTGGTGAGCAGAGATTGCATCATTGCACTCCAGCCTGGGCAACAAGAGCGAAACTCTGTCAAAAAAGAAAAGAAATCCAATCCAATCTGACTATCTCTTTTGGATCACTTTATTTCATATAAGTACCGATATATTTGAAATTAGGTCTCCCTTTTTAGTATTTATTTTATGTTTGTTCTGTTTTTAAAATTCCTATTTCCTCTTTCTTACCTTCTTTTGGATTATTTGATTTTTTTTTTGTATTTCATTTTAATTTATCTGTTTTTTTGTTTTTGTTTTTGTTTTCTCTTTTGAGACAGTCTTACTCCTATTGCCCAGGCTGGAGTGCAGTGGTGTGATCAAAGCTCTTCACAGCCTCTACTTCCCGGGCTCAGGTGATTCACCCACCTCAGCCTACTGAGTAGCTGGGACTACAGGCCCACACCACTACACTTGGTTAATTTTTAGTATTTTTAGTAGAGATGGGGTTTCACCATGTTGCCCAGGCTGGTCTTGAATTCCTGGGCTCAAACGACCCACCCGCCCTGGCCTACCAAAGTGCTGGGATTACAGGTATGAGTCACCACATGTGGCTATCTGTTGAGTTTTAACCACATCTTCCATCGTATAGTTTATTTTATTTTATTTTTTGGCTGGGTGTGGTGGTTCACACCTGTAATCCCAGCACTTTGGAAGGCCAAGGTGGGTGGATCGCTTGAAGCCAGGAGTTTGAGACCAGCCTGGCCAACACAGCAAATCCCTGTCTCTACCAAAAAATACAAAAATTAGGCCGGGCGTGGTGGCTCACGCCTGTAATCCCAGCACTTTGGGAGGCTGAGGCGGACAGATCACGAGGTCAGGAGTTCGAGACCAGCCTGACCAACACGGTGAAACTCGGTCTCTACTAAAAATACAAAAAAAATTAGCCGGGCAGGGTGGCGTGGGCCTGTAATCCCAAATACTGTAATCTCCTGCCTCAGGTCGAGGCAGGAGAATTGCTTGAACCCAGGAGTCTGAGGTTGCAATAAGCTGACTCCATCTCAAAAAAAAAAAAACAAAAAAAAACAAAAAACAAGAATTAGCCAGGCCTGGTAGCACGCGCCTGTAGTCCCAGCTACTCAGGAGGCTGAGGTATAAGAATTACTTGACCTCAGGAGGCAGACATTGCAGTGAGCTGAGATCATGCCACTGCACTCTAGCCTGGGCGACAAAGTGAGACCCTGTCTCAAAAAAAAATTGTTTAAAATAGGTTGTTCTATAATATTATGATATATATACCTAATATTTCACAGTCTACTTAGAATTCATATTTTACCACCCCAGGTGGAATGTAGGAGCCTTACCACCACATGGATTTCTTTACCCTCCCCCTTTCTGCTTGTAGTTGTTAACTATATTATACCTACACACATCAAAAACTCTTTAAACCATAATTTTTTTTTCTTCTTTTTGAGACAGGATCTTGCTCTGCCATCCAGGCTGGAGTGCAGTGGTGCAGTCATGACTCAGTGTACCCTCTACCTTTGAGGCTAAAGTGATCCTCCCACCTCAGCCTTCCAAGTAGCTGGGATTTAACCACCAAACCCAGCTAATTAAAACATTTTTTTTTTGTAGAGACGGTCTCACTATGTTGCCCAGGCTTGTCTCAAACTCCTAGGCTCAAGTGATTCTCAGCCTCCCAAAGTGCTGGGAATAAAGGTGTGAGCCACTGCGCTTGGCCATGATATAATTTTTTAAATTTTATTTTTAATTATTATAGGTACATAGTAGTTGTATATATTTATGGAGTACTTTTTTTTTTTTTGTAGAGATAGGGTCTTGCTCTGTTGCCCAGGCTGAAGTACAGTGGCATGATCACAGCTGACTGCAGCCTTAAACTTCTGGGTTTCAGAGATCCTCCTGCCTCAGCCTTCCAAGTACCTGGGACAACAGGCTCATGCTATCATACCAGGCTGGCTAAGTTTTAACATTTTTTGTAGAGACAGTGTGTCACTATGTTGTTCAGGCAGGTCTTGAACTCCTGGCCTCAAGTGATCCCCCTGCCTTGGCCTCCTAAGGTGCTAGGATTACAGGCATGAACCACTGTGCCCAGCCTACATGTAACGTTTTCAAACAGGCTACATATAATGATCAAATCAGGGTAAATGGGGTATCCATCCTCTCAAGACTTTATCATTTTTGTTAGAAACTTTCCAATTTCACTTTTTTAGTTATTTAAGAATATACAATAAATTATTAACTAGAGTCACCCTATTGTGCTATCAAATACTTGATCTTATTCATTCTATCCAACTGTATTTTTGTACCCATTAACCATCTCTGCTTTATCTTCCACTTCCCGTTATCCTTTTATCCTCTATCTCCATTTGTTCATTTTTTTTTCTTTTTTTAACCTCTCATATATGAGAGCATGTGGTATTTGTCTTTCTGTGCCTGGCTTATTTCACTTAACATATTGTCTTCCAGTTTCATCCATGTTGTTGAAAATGACAAGATTTCTTTTTTTTTTTTTTTTTTTGGAGACAGAGTCTTGCTCTGCTCTGTCTTCCAGACTGGAGTGCAATGTTGCAATCTCGGCTCACTGCAACTTCCGCCTCCCGGGTCAAGTGATTCTCCTGCCTCAGTCTCCTGAGTAGCTGAGATTACAGGCGCCAGCCGCCACGCCCGGCTAATTTTTGTATTTTTAGTAGAGATAGGGTTTCACCATTTCGGCCAGGCTGGTCTTGAACTCCTGACCTTGTGATCCATCCACCTCGGCCTCCCAAAGTGCTGGGATTACAGACGTGAGCCACCGCGCCCGGCCTAAGATTTCACTGTTTATTGCTGAATAATATTCAATTGTATATATGTGCCACAGTTTCTTTCTCTGTTGCCCAGGTTGGAGTGCTGTGGCATGATCTTGGTTTACTGCAACCTCCGCCTCCCAGGTTAAAGCGATTCTCCTGCCTCAGCCTCCTGAGTAGCTGGGATTACAGGCATGTGCCACCACTCCCAGCTAATTTTTGTATTTTTAGTAGAGATGGGGTTTCACCATATTGGCCAGCTGGTGTCGAACTTTTGACCTCAAGTGATCCTCCCTCCTTAGCCTCCCAAAGTGCTGGGATTACAGGCATGAGCCACCATGCCCAGCCCACATTTTCTTTATCTATTCATCTGTTGGTGGATATTTAATTTGCTTCCATATCTTGGCTATTGTGAGTAGTGCTGCAATAACCATGGGAATGCAGGTATCTCTTCAATATACTGACTTCGTGTCTTTTGGATAGATACTCAACAATAAGATTGCTGAATCATGTGGTAGCTTTACTTTCAGGTTTTTGAGGAGCCTCCATACTATTCTCCAGGGTGGCTGTACTAGTTTACATATCTACCAACAGCATAGGAGAGTTCCCCTCTCTCCATGTCCTTGCCAGCATTCATTATTGCCTGTCTTTTGGATAAAAGCCATTTTAACTGGGGTGAGATGATATCTTATTGTAGTTTTGATTTGCAATTCTCTGATGATTAGTGATGTTGAGCATTTTTTCTTATGCCTGTTGGCCATACATTTGAGAAGTGTCTATTCATATCTTTAGCACATTCTAAAATTGGATTGTTTTTCTCCAGTGGAGTTGTTTGAGCTCCTTACATATTCTGGTTATTAATTCTTTTTCCGAATGGGTAGTTTGCAAATATTTTCTCCATTCTGTGGGTTGCTTCTTCTCTTAGTTTCCTTTGCTCTTCACTGTTTCCTTTGCTGTGCAGAAACTTTTTAGCTTGATGTGATCCCACTTGTCCATTTTTGCTTTGGTTGCCTGTGCTTTCAAGGTCTCATGGTACAATTTTTGCTTTCAATTGTCATATGTAAGGGCAGAGGGAAAGTTTCCCTTTTGTTCTCTCTAAAGATTTGCTAAAGTCCGGGTGCAGTGGCTCACGCCTGTAATCCTAGCACTTTGGGAGGCTGAGGTGGGTAGATTGCCTGAGCTCAGGAGTTCGAGACCAGCCTGAGCAACACAGGGAAACCCTGTCTACTAAAATACAAAAAAATTAGCCGAGTGTGGCGACATGCAACTGTAATCTCAACTACTTAAGAGGCTGAGACAGGAGGATCTCTTGAACCCGGGAGGCGGTGGTTGCAGTGAGCCGAGATCGCCCCACTGCATTCCAGCCTGGGCGACAAAGCGAGACTCCATATCAAAAATAATAATAATAATAAAATAAAATAAAGATTTGCTAAAATGGCTGACAATATACAGATTAATAGGAGAAAAAGGCATATAAATTTATTAACATACAAAAACATGGGAGCAATATTATATATGAGACCCAAAGAAGGACCAGATGATTGAGGCTTATATATCCTCTTCACAGGGAAGAGGGAGATGGGGAAAATGTAGGGGTTGTTAATAATTTTTAGGGGAAATGAATGGGTCCAGGAGGCTCAGACATTATCTTGTAAATGATTCTCCTAGGAAACTAAATGATGCCAGCAAGTTACTGGAAGGTTAGGGGTGAAACTTAACTTGGTAGATAAAGCTTCCCAGGTTATCTCTTGGCGCTGCCTCAGAGGACTAGCTGAAGAGTTATCTGACTTTAGTCTTGATTCTTCTCTGACGGTTAATCTTTTCTGATTATTTGATGAGATTCCTAGGAAGGGGATCTTAAGACAATCGCATTTCTTTTGGAAAGAAGTTTCCTTAGTCAGATAAGCAAATTCTAGGGGAAGTCTCTAGGAGAATAGAGACTCTAGAAGTCTCTAGAAGTCTCTAGGCAGAGAGACCAGGCCAGAAAAGCCTTAATTCTGAGGTAGCTTCTAAGTCCTTTCTATTTTAGTTCAAAGTGTTCAGCATACCAAAGCGCCATACTTCTGAGGTATTGTTTTCTGAGCCCCAACATATACATATTTTAAAGAATTTAAGATAAAAATAGTCTACTATATTTAACCAGATTTTTACCATTTTTGTTTCTTTGTCTTCATTCTTGATGTTCTAAATTTCTTTCAGGTATCCTCTTTCTTCCGTTTGAAGAATTTTCTTTAGTATTTATTTTACAACAGGTCTGCTAATGATAAATTCTCTTGATTTTTCACTTGAGAACGCCTTTATTTCCCTCTTATTCTTGAAGAATATTTTCACTGGATATAGAATTTTTTTTTTTTTTTTTTTTTTTTTTTGAGACGGAGTGTCGCTCTGACGCCCAGGCTGGAGTACAGTGGCGCGATCTCGGCTCACTGCAAGCTCCGCCTCCCGGGTTCACGCCATTCTCCTGCCTCAGCCTCCGAGTAGCTGGGACTACAGGCGCCCGCCACCACGCCCAGCTAATTTTTTTTGTATTTTTAGTAGAGACAGGGTTTCACCGTGTTAGCCAGGATGGTCTCGATCTCCTGACCTCGTGATCCGTCCGCCTCGGCCTCCCAAAGTGCTGGGATTACAGGCATGAGCCAGCGCAGCCCGCCAGAATTCTTTAAAAAATTGTCACATAATATGTAATTCACTGTTTTAACCATTTAAAAGTGTACAGTTCAGTGGCTTTTGGTATTTTCATAATGCTGTGCAACCATCACTATTATCTAATTCTAGAAGATTTTCATCACCTGAAAACTCTGTACCCATGAAGCAGTCATTCCTGATTTCTCCCCCTTCCCCAGTCCCAGCAACCCCTCAGCTGCTCTTCATTTCTATGGATTTGTTTATTCTGGATATTTCATTAAATGGAATCATACAATGTGTTAATGTGTTGCTTTTTTTGTCTGGCTTCTTCCACTTAACATGTTCTTTTCTTTTCTTTTCTTTTCTTTTCTTTTCTTTTCTTTTCTTTTCTTTTCTTTTCTTTTCTTTTCTTTTCTTTTCTTTTTTTGGGAGTGTAACTCTGCCACCCAGGTTGGAGTGCAGTGGCGCAATCTCAGGTCACTGCAGCCTCCACCTCCCAGGTTCAAGCAATTCTCCTGCCTCAGCCTCCTGAGTAGCTGGGACTACAGGTATACGTCGCCACGCCCGACTAATTTTTTGTATTAAGTAGAGATAGGGTTTCATCGTGTTGCCCAGGCTGGTCTCTAACTCCTGAGCTCAGGCAATCCGCCCACCTCGGCCTCCCAAAGTGCTGGGTACAGGCATGAGCCCCTGCGCCTGGCCAGCATGTTCCACTCCGTTCCCCTCCCCTCCCCTCCCCTTTTCTCTCCTCTCCTCTCCTCCCCTCCCTTCCCCTCCCCTCCCCTTGCCTTCTCTCCTCTCCTGTCTTTTTTCTCTTCTCTTCTGTTTTTTCTTTTCTTTCTTTTTTGACACAGGGTCTGCTCTGTCACCCAGACTAGAGTGCGGTGGCGTCATCTCAGCTCTCTGCAGCCTCAACCTCCCAGGCTCAAGTGACCCACCCACCTCTGCCTCCTAACATGCCGGGATTACAGACATGAGCCACCCTACCTAGACACTTAGCATGTTTTAAAGGTTCGTCCATTTTGGCATTTATCAACATTTCATTTTTTATGATTGAATAATATTCCATTGTAGAAATATAACATATTTTGTTTATCCATTCATCATCAGTTGATGGACATTTTGAGGAGTTTCTTCCTTTTGGCTATTATAAATAATGCTGCTATGAGCAATCCTGTACAAGTTTTTGTTAGAACACCTGTTTTGAATTCTCTTGGTTGTATACCTGGGGTTGAATTGCTAGGTCATATGTACGTTTTAAATTTTCAAACATCCTATGTTTAACTTTTTGAGGAACTGCCAAACTGTTTTCTGTAGCAGCTGCACCATCCCACATTCTCACCAACAATGTATGATGGTTTCCATTTCTCTACATCCTTACCAGCCCTTAGTATTTTTTGTTTTGTTTTTTGATTATAGCCATCCTAATGGGTGTGAAGTGGCATTTTATTGTTTTTTAAATTTGTATTTCCCTAATAACTAATGATTTTGAGCATCTTTTCATGTGCTTGTTGGTCATTTGTATATCTTCCTTAGAGAAATGTCTGCTCTTTGCCTTTTTTTTTTTTTTTTTTTTTGAGACAGGGTTTGGCTCTGTTGCCCAGGCTGTAGTGCAGTGACACAATCACGACTCACTGCATCCTTGACCTTCCCAGGCTCAGGTGATCCTCCCACCTCAGCCTCCTGAGTAGCTGGGACTACAGGCAGCATGCCACCATGCTGGGCTAATTTTTTTTGTATTTTTTTTTAGAGACAGGGTTTCACCGTGTTGCCCAGGCTGGTCCAAAGTCCTACGTTCAAGTGATTCACCTGCCTTGGCCTCCCAAAATGTTGGGATTATAGGTGTGAGCCACCATGCCTGGCCTCTTTTGCCCAATTTCGAATGAGATTATTTGTTTTTGCTGTGGAGGTTTATTTTTTTAATTTTAAATTTTTGTAGAGGCAGGATCTCCCTGTGTTGCCCAGGCTGGTCTGAAACTCCTGGGCTCAAGTGATCCCCTGCCTCGGCTTTCCAAACCGTTGTGATTATAGACATGAGCCACTGTACCCAAACTATTGTTGAGTTTTAAGAGTTCTTTATATATCCTGAATACTAGATATATGATTTACAAACATATATCTAGCTCTGTTTCCCCAGTCTATAGGCTGTATTTTTATTTTCTTGATATGGGTTTTTTTTTTTTTTTTTTTTTGAGACAGAGTCTTGCTCCATCACCCAGGCTGGAGTGCAGTGGGGTGATCTTGGTTCACTGCAACCTCCACCTCCCAGGTTCAAGTGATTCTCCTGCCTCAGCCTCCCGAGTAGCTGAGACTACAGGTGCGCATCACCATGCCCAGCTAATTTTTGTATTTTAGAGATGGGGTTTCATCCTGTTGGCCAGGCTGATCTCGAACTCCTGACCTCAGGTGATCTGCCCACCTCCACCTCCCAAAGTGCTGTGATAACAGGCATGAGTCACTGCACCTGGCCCGATATAGTGTCTTTTGATGTACAAAAGTTTTTTATTTTTTATTTATTCAGTTTACCCATTTTTAACTTTGTTGCTTATGCTTTTAGTGTCACATCAAAGTCTCCATGCGAAATCCAAGGTCACAGAGATTTACAGCTGTGTTTTATTCTGAGAGATGTATAGATCTAGTGTTTGTATTTAGGTCTTTGGTCCAATTTGAGTTAATTTTTGCATCTGGTTATCTAGTTGTCCCAGCAACATTTGTTGAGGGTGATTTTTTTTTCGCATTGAATGATCTTGAAACCCTTGTTAAAAATCTATTGACTATGGTTGTGTGGGTTTATTTCTGGGACTTTCTGTTTTAGTCCATTGATCTGTATGTTTATCTTTATGCCAGTACTACACTATTTTGATTACTGTAGCTTTGTAGTAAGTTTTGAAATCAGGACGTGTGTCTCCTGGCTTGCTTAATTTCAAAATTGATTCGGCTATTTGGGGTCCCTTGTGATTTCATATATATTTTGGAATCAGCTTGTCCATTTCTGTACAAAAAGTACAGATGAAATAGTCATAGTGATTGCATTAAATTGGATATTATCAGTTCATAGATTTTTTTCCTTTTAGAACTTTAAAAATGTCATTTCTCCCCCTTCTGCTTTCTGTGGTTTCTGATGAGAAATCTGCAGTCATTCAAATTAGAGAGTGATAAGCAATGGGAATGTACCCCACATTCTCCAGACCACAGCTCCTCTGTTTTCTTCTGAGTTTCAGACATCTGCCAGTATTGTGCCTCTATTGTGATAGTGACTGCGGGCTGAAATGGGAGAGCACAAAAAAAGAGAAGAAAAAACAAAAGCAAAATAGAGGACTCTTTCTAACTCTTAGTGGTTCCCTTTTATCCTTTCTCACACTAGAAAAAGTTTTCTCTTGGTTTTCCTTTCTGTTCTCATCTGATGTGTACTCCTGGGTTTTGGCCAGGTAATACTGAAGGAAAACAAATGGTAGACATACCACTGGTTAGGTGGAACTTTGAATTCTGGTATCCTTCCCCAGTTGGCCTATTACCATTTACTTTTCAGTGTGCTTGGATAGTTAGCTGCTCCCTATGCAGCCTAGCCAGGGTTTATAGTTGTGTTGCATGTGACAGACAAGGTAGTGCATGCTTACTCCATCTTGCTGGAACTGGACGCTCTCTTAAATTGATCTTTAAGGGGTCCTTATAAAATATGGATACTAACCCCCTTGTCATTGAGTATACTGCACACATCTTCTTTCAGTCCTTGTCTTTAATTTTTTTTTTTTTTTGAGAGGTAGTCTTGCTCTGTCGCCCAGGCTGGAATGCAGTGGCGTGATCTCGGCTCACTGTAAGCTCTGCCTCCTGGGTTCACGCCATTCTCCTGCCTCAGCCTCCCAAGCAGCTGGGACTACAGGCACCTGCCACCACGCCCGGCAAATTTTTTGTATTTTTAATAGAGACAGGGTTTCACCATGTTAGCCAGGATGGTCACGATCTCCTGACCTCGTGATCCGTCCACCTCGGCCTCCCAAAGTGCTGGGATTACAGGCGTGAGCCACCGTGCCTGGCCAATCTTGTCTTAAAATTTTTATAAGTTATCTCTTGCGTGTGTGTGTGTGTATATGTGTGTGTGTATGTGTATGTATCCTCCTGAGTAGCTGGGACTATAGGCACATGTCACTATGCCCAGCTAACTTTTTCATTTTTTGTAGAGACAGGGTCTCACTATGTTGCCCAGTCTGGTCACGAACTCCTGGCCTCAAGCAATCTTCCTGCATTAGCTTTCCAAAGTGCTGAGATTACAGGCATGAGCCACTGTGCCCAGCTCAATTGCAATTTTTTTTTTTTTGAGATGAAGTTTTGCTCTGTCACCCAAGATGGAGTGCAGTGGCGCGATCTTGGTCACTGCAATCTCCACCTTCTGTGCTCAAGCGATTCTCCTGCCTCAGTTTCCCTAGAAGCTGGGATTACAGGCATGTGGCACCGCGCCTGGCTAATTTTTTTTTTTTTTTTTTTTTTTGAGACGGAGTCTCGCTCTGTCGCCCAGGCTGGAGTGCAGTGGCCGGATCTCAGCTCACTGCAAGCTCCGCCTCCCGGGTTTACGCCATTCTCCTGGCTCAGCCTCCCGAGTAGCTGGGACTACAGGCGCCCGCCACCTCGCCCGGCTAGTTTTTTGTATTTTTAGTAGAGATGGGGTTTCACCATGTTAGCCAGGATGGTCTCGATCTCCTGACCTTGTGATCCGCCTGTCTCGGCCTCCCAAAGTGCTGGGATTACAGGCTTGAGCCACCGCGCCCGGCCAGCTAATTTTTGCATTTTTAGTAGAGTTGAGGTTTCAACATGTTGACCAGGCTGGTTTCGAACTCCTGACCTCAGGTGATCCATCCACCTCAGCCTCCCAAAGTGCTGGGATTACAGGTGTGAGCCACTGCGCCCAGCTGCATCTGTAGATAAGAATTATTGAAAAAAGAAAAACAACCATAGTACCATTATCAAACCTAAACACATTTAAAAATAATTCCTTCACATTAACTATATACTCCATGTCTACGTGTTCAACTGTATTGAGTTTCAGCAAATATTTTTTCTTCATCCATTGTGTTAAGTGGATTTTTTCTCCTTTAATTTGTTAAAGTAGTATAATTTAATAGATTTTCTTATGTCTAACATTCCATTTTTGAATTCCAGAAATTAAACACAACTAGGTCATGGTATATATATCTTTCCTTGAATTTAATATGCTAGTATTTCATTTGGAAGCTCTGCATCTATGATCATAAATGATATTGCTCTACTGTATTTTTTATTCAGTGCTTATGAAGTTTTGATATTATAGTTAAGATCCTAATGAAGTGAGTTGAGTAGCTGTATTTCTTAGGGTAAAAGCTAAGCTCCTATAACACCACCACCACCAAAAAAACTGAAATACGGTTGTTTAAAGAAGATGGAAGTGTACTTCTTGCTCACACTCTAGAAATGAATGGTCCAGGCTGATGGGGCAATTCTGCTCAGTGCAGTCATTTGGAGACCTGAGGGGTTCCTGTTTGGTTTCTGTGCCATCTCCTAAAGGTGTTTGTCTTCATCTACACGGCAACACAGGTTCAGCTCTGTATGTGTGCAACCCTCAGGAAAGGGAGGATAGGAAAGAGGTGGGTGAGCAATTTCCTTTGAAGCAAATGTTGTCCCCTTGATTCATATGTTCAAGTTTTAACTCCCGGTAACTCAGAATGTGACCTTATTTGAAAATAGGGTCATGACAGATATAATTAGTTTAAAGTGATATTGGAGTAGGGTGGGCCACTAATCCAATGTGACTGGTGTTCTTATAAAAAGAGGAAATTTGGGCCAGGCACAGTGGCTCACACCTATAATCCCAGCACTTTCCTAGGCCGAGGAGGGAGGATCACTTGTGGCCAGAAGTTGGAGACCAGCCTGGGCAACAGAACAAGATCCCATCTTTATCAACAATAAAAATTTTAAAAAAAAATTATCTGGGTGTTGTGGCACACGCCTGTAGGTCCCAGCTACTTGGGAGGCTGAGGTGGGAGAATCACTTTAGCCTGGGAGGTTGAAGCTGCAGTGAACCATGATGGTACTACCGCACTCCAGCCTGGGTGACAGAGTGAGACCCCATCTCAAAATTTAAAAAAAAAAAAAAAAAAAAAAAAAAAAAAGAGGGGTGGGGGAATTTGGACACACCTGAGGGAAAACACCATGTGAACATGAAGGTAGAGAGACACCAAGGAATGCCACAGATTGCCAGTGTACCACCTGAAGCTAGGACACAGGGTGGAACAGACTTCCCCTCACAATCATCAGAAGGAACCAACCCTACTGACACCTTGATCTTGGACTTCCAGCCTCCAGACTGTGAGGGAATACATTTCTGTTGTTTGATCCTCCAGTTTGTGATACTTTGTTACAGCAACCCTAGGAATCGCCATTTCTCCATAGCAAGTAATGGAGAAATGGCACCACATTTGCTCATCATCTAAGGTGAGCATTTAGTCAGACACACCTCAGTTGCAAGGAAGGTTGGAAGATGCAGGCCGTAACTGGGCTATCCTGTGCTCTACAGAAAATCTTACCAGAAGAAGAATTTAGGAGGACAAATGGCACAGGAACAGAAAACTCTTTTTTAAGAGTTTATTTGTGGCTGGGTGCAGTGGCTTACACCTGTAATCCCAGCACTTTGGGAGGCCAAGGCGGGCGGATCACCTGAGGTCAGAAGTTTGAGACCAGCCTGACCAATATGGTGAAACCCCATCTCTACTAAAAATACAAAAATTGCCGGGCATGGTGGTGTTTGCCTGTAATCCCAGCTACTCAGTAGGCTGAGACAGGAGAATGGCTTGAATTCGGGGGTGGAGGTTGCAGTGAGCCAAGATTGTGCCACTGCACTCCAGCCTGGGTGACAAAAGGAGACTCCATCTCCAAACAAACAAACAAACAAACAAGCAAACAGTTTATCTGTGCCTTAGTGGTTTAAGAAAATGAGTTCCTGGCCGGGCGCAGTGGCTCACGCCTGTAATCCCAGCACTTTGGGAGGCCGAGGCGGGCGGATCACAAGGTCAGGAGATCGAGACCACAGTGAAACCCCGTCTCTACTAAAAATACAAAAAAAAAAAAAAAAAAAAAAATTAGCCGGACGCAGTGGCGGGCGCCTGTAGTCCCAGCTACTTAGGAGGCTGAGGCAGGAGAATGGCGTGAACCCGGGAGGCGGAGCTTGCAGTGAGCCGAGATCGCGCCACTGCACTCCAGCCTGGGCGACAGAGCCAGACTCCGTCTCAGAAAAAAAAAAAAAAAAGAAAATGAGTTCCTAAAACCATCTGGGACAGATATCATTTAGGGCAAGAGCCTTTTCTTTTTTTGTTTTGAGTTGGAGTCTTGCTTGGCTGGAGTGCAGCAGCACGATCTCAGCTCACCACAACCTCTGCCTCCCGGGTTCAAGTGATTCTCCTGCCTCAGCCACCTGAATAGCTGGGATTACAAGTGCCCGCCACCATGCCCAGCTAATTTTTGTGTTTTTAGTAGAGACAGGGTTTCACCATGTTGGCCAGGCTGGTCTGGAACTCCTGACCTCAGGTGATCCCCTTGCCTTGGCCTCCCAGAGTGCTGGGATTACAGGTTTGAACCACTGCGCCCAGCATTAAGGCAAGAGACTTTTGATTACCAGTTCAAAAAGTTTGATGGTAATTAGTTTAGTTAGGCTTTCCATTTATTTTTGCATCGTTTTGGCTATTTATGCCTAGAAAATTATCCATTTTATCTGAAGTATTTAATACATAAAGCTTTTCACAAAAATTTTCAAATCTTCTGTGTAGGTGGAAATAGTAATTTTTTATTCCTGATATTGTTAGTGCATCCTTTCCTTTTTTTTTTTTGAGACGAGTCTCCCTCTGTTGCCCAGGCTGGAGTACAGTGGCGTTATCTCGGCTCATTGCAACCTCTGCCCCCCAGGTTCAAGTGATTTTCCTGCCTCAGCCTCCTGAGTAGCTGGGACTATAGGCATGCGCCACCATGCCCAGCTAATTTTTGTATTTTTAGTAGAGGTGGGGTTTCACCATGTTGGCCAGGCTGTTCTCAAACTCCTGACCTCTGGTGATCTGCCCGCCTCAGCCTCCCAAAGTACTGGGATTACAGGCGTGAGCTATGGTGCTCAGCCTCCTTTCTTTCTTTTCTATTTTTTTCATTGATCAGGCTTGCTAGAGATTTGTCTGGTTTATTAATTTTCCCCCAAGGACCAGCATTTTACATTATCCTTTCCATTGTTTGTTTTTTGTTTCATTAAGTTCTGATCTTATTTTTTTAGCTTTATCTTTATATGAAATCACACATACACATAAAGAATTAAATTGGTCTATAAGACTTATTATGAAAAACAGCAGTTCCCTACTCCTTGCCTCACGTTTCCCTTTCTTCAGAGGCAACCTTTTTCAGCTCATTGATTGATTGATTGGGACGGAGTTTTGCTATGTCGCCCAGGCTGGAGTGCTGTGGCTACTCGCAGTTGTGATCATAGTGCACGGCAACCGAGGGCTCCTGGGCTCAACTGATCCTCCCCCCTCCTTTTTCAACTCTTTCAGCTAGTTTTTTTTGGTGTTTATCTCTTTCTCTCTAAATAATATGCGTATATTCATTTTTCAACTATAGCTTTTACTTATGGTCTTCTCTCTATGGACAATAAAGCTTTGGCTCTCTTCCACCCCCTTCTCCACCACTACACATACACTATTTTGTCCCTTAATCCCTTCAGTACTATAATTTTGATGAGATCAATATCAAATATTTATATTACTATGACTATTGTAACACTGTGATTATTTTTCCTTTTCTGCACAACTTTTTATTTTCCCTGGAGTTCATGATTGTCTTCCTTTTTCATTTGCTTCATTTTCTATATTCTTACTACTAATTTAGTCCAAGTTATATAAACCTTTTTTTTTTAATCACCCAGGCTGGAGTGTAGTGGCACGATCTTGGCTCACTGCAACCTCCGCCTCCCAGGTTCAAGTGATTCTCCTACCTCAATCTCCTGAGTAACTGGGACTACAGCTGTGCACCACCACACCTGGCTAATTTTTGTATATTTGGTAGAGGTGGGGTTTTACCATGTTGCCCAGACTGGTCTTGAACTCCTGATCTCAGGTGATGTGCCCGCCTCAGCCTCTCAAAGTGCTGGGATTACAGGTGTGAGCCACCGTGCCTGGCCATGTATAAACCTTCTTTCAGTGCATCCAAACATTAAGTAGTTTATCACTTGTTTTTTTTTTTTTTTGAAACGGAGTCTCACTCTATCCCCCAGGCTGGAGTGCAGTGGCGCCATTTCAGCTCACTGTAACCTCTGCCTCCTGGGTTCAACCGATTCTCCTGCCTCAGCTTCCCAAGTAGGTGGGACTACAGGTGCGTGCCACCACGCCCAGCTAATTTTTGTATTTTTAGTAGTGACGGGGTTTCACCATGTTGGCCAGGCTGGTCTGGAACTCCCGACCTCAGGTGATCCGCCCGCTTCGGCCTCCCAAAGTGCTAGGATTACAGGCATGAGCCACCGCGCCCAGCCAGTTTATCACTTTTATCTTCTTGAGGGAATCTTTCCTGGAGCATTCTGATCTGCTGCAATCCGGACTGGTTGCCTTCCACACTCATTACACAGCTCTTACCTTGGTGTCCCCTTTCATCATTGTCCTAGGGATTCTTTCTCTCTTTCCAGGTTTGGTTTTGTATTCCATAGCTTCTTCTTTTTGCTTTCTTATTTTTGGTAAAACACATCCTTCAGTCGCTTCCTGAGAGAAGATACTAAGGAAATACATCACAAAAATTATTTGTACACGTGTAAAATATTTTTTTCTCTATCTTTACGCGTGATTGCAACTTTGAGTGTGAAATTTTATGTTAGAAATAATTTTTCCTTTAGAATTTCAAGGGCATTGCTTCATTATTTTCCAGATTCTATTTTTGCTTTTGAGTGGTCTGAATGAATTCTGATTCTTGATAACTGAGTATACAACTGTTTGTCCCCATCTCTGGATGCTTATAGGATCTTCTTTTTATCCCTAATATTCCGAAATTTCATTATGATGTGCTTTGTCATGGCTCCATTTTCATCCTTAGTGCTGTGCACTAGGTGGGCTCTTTTAATTGACACATTTCTGTCCTTTTTTTCTGAGAACACTTTTTGAATTTTTGCTGAATTCCTTCCCTCAGTTTTCCCCCAAGTTCTGTTTCTAGAACTCTATTTGGATGTTGGGTCTCCTGAACTTGTTGTGATCTTTTCCTCCTGTTTTATAACTCTTTATTTTTTGGGTCTATGTTATGTGGAAGGGTGGTATATCTTCAAATACAGCCATTATGCCTTTATCAGTAAAGAACATAGAAACTAATCTAGGTATTTCAAGCAGAAAGGGGTTGAATATAGGGAATTGGGTGCTAACAACAAAAAAAGAAAATCAGGGGATGCATGTAACTTTCAGATTGACCACTGTAGCTACGGTCCAGAGAGTCTAGAAGTTGCTGTTATCATCTATTAATAGATGTCAGAGAACTGGAGGAAATCTCTGCTGGTATCACACTTATCTTGCATCCCTGGGGTTCATGGGTGGCAGGGGAATGGAGTTTAGCCACTCTGTATAAACTATGTCTGACCGAGTCTAGACACCCACTGCCTCTGCTGGAGGAAGAAAATGACTCATCTCCAATCTCCCTTCCAAATCTCTGGTACAAAGTTTAGAAGAGGGTAGCAAGATGCTAATAGAAACAGAAACAAAAAATAAAAATAAATACATAAAGCCAGCTTCTCTATTCTCCTCTTCTAGATCTCTCTTAGGCTAGAGTCTCTTAATCTACTTATGTCTTGTCTTTCATATTTTTCCTTCTTTGCCTCTTTGTACTTCATTTTGGATAAATTTTTCCATACTATCCCCCATTTCATCATCTTTTCTCTGACCTCACTCAGTCTAGAGTTTAACCTGAATACCGAGGCTTAAAAAATTCAATGGCTATTTTTGTCTAAGATTTCCAGTTTGTTCTTTTTTTTTTTTTTTTTTTTTTTTTTTTTTTTTTGGTTGGTTGGTTGTTTTTGACAGAGTCTCACTCTGTCACCCAGGCTGGAGTGCAGTGGTGTGATCTCGGCTCACTGCAACCTCCGCCTCCCGCGTTCAAACAATTCCCCTGCTTCAGCCTCCTGAGTAGCTGGAATTACAGGCATGGCCTGGCTAATTTTGTATTTTCAGTAGAGACAGGATTTCACCATGTTGGCCAGGGTGGTCTCGAACTCCTGAACTCAGGTGATCCACCCGACTTGGCCTCCCAAAGTGCTGGGATTACAGGCGTGAGTCATCGCGCCTGGACTTTTCCTAATCTTTTTTATTCCCACTTCTTCTTGTTCCATTCCTATTTTCATCTAATATTTATTGCTTATTTTTAATATGTTTTTATGATTTCCTTGAGAAATGTAAATTCATATATACTGCAAAACCTATCTTCTATAAAACTGATAGATTTTACTACTACTCTATAAAACTGATAGATTTTACGACTTCTGCTCTATAAAACTGATGTCAACTGGAATGAATTCATGTTGTTTATTGATTTTACCATCTTTCTTAGCATTAGACTTTTTCATTGTTAAAATGTGTTTTGGAATTTTGATTTGCAGATCCATTTCTAGTGCTGGTTTTCCCCCTTTGATTTGTTTTGTTTTTGTCTTTTTTCCTCCTCTTCCTGAATGCGCAGTTTATAGTTTTGTGGTCGCCTCCACCCATTTTCCTAAGCCGCTGTTCCAGTGCCAGCTCTTACGTGTTGTTTCATGGTTCTTCTTCTGTGCCAGAATGATGCCAATCCAGATGAGGAGCTGTGGGTGGCTTGGCACGGGTCCTCACTTTGAGGCTGTGCTCTATTTCCACCCCACCTTACCTCACCCTATCCTGGTCTCCAGCATCTAAAAGCAGGGTCTTCCTCTCGGCTTTCTCTCAGGACAACGTTTTTCAAGTAAACATTTCTATCGAAATATGACAGACATACAGAAACGCACATGAATCGTAAAGGGGCACCTCGATGAGTTTTCGCAAAGTGAATGCTCCTGTGTAACAAACCCCCAGAGCACAAAAAGAACATTCTTGGCCCCCAGAAGGCCCCTGGTGTTCATCTTAGTCACTGCCCTTTCTAAGGTAACTGCGCTCCTGGCTTCTCTAACAAACTCTTGGGACTCAGAGCCCAGCAGCATGTCGGTCACAGCCCCATTTAGTGATTTTGGGCTCTGTTCTTGCTTCTGGTTCACAGAAAGCTTGCCTTGTTTTTGAGCCCAACTGTGTGTGTTGGGTTACATGCGAGAATGTTTTATTTACTGCTGCTTTGTGGTTGGAATAGAGAACTCACCGCTCCATCTTGACTGGAAGTCCAGCAGAACCTGTTTATGGGACAGTCACTAGTTCTGACTGGAGACCAGGGAAATGGTAGCAGATGGGCTGGGTTCAGCGGATGAAAAGCCTTTGTATGCTCACTAATAAATTCAGATGTTGTCCTCCAGTTAGTGAACGGATGATGAGAGACTGCATGCAGGAAAATGAGATGCTTTGGGATGTGTACATTTTAGAATTATTTCTCTGGCTAAACCAGGGAGGATGGAATGAAGGAGAGCCACACACAAGCATGTTTACCAGCTGGGAGGGAATTTCTGTAATTCGGGTGAGGCATGCGCAGGGTCCATGAGGGCAGTAGTCGTGGGGGTCGCAAGATTATACGAATGAATTTGCCGGGTGTGATGGCTCACAACTGTAATCCCAGCACTTTGGGAGGCCAAGGTGGGTGGATCACCTGAGGTTGGGAGTTTGAGACCAGCCTGACCAACATGGAGAAACCCCATCTGTACTAAAAATACAAAGTTAGCCAGGTGTGGTGGCACATGCCTGTAATCACAGCTACTCAGGAAAGCTGAGGCAGGAGAATCGCTTGAACCTGGGAGGCGGAGGTTGCGGGGAGCTGAGATAGAGCCATTGCACTCCAGCCTGGGCAACAAGAGCAAAACTCTGTCTCAAAAAGAAAAAAAAAAAAAAAAAAAGAATGAATCTGGGAGATAAATAAGAGGTGACTGATTAGATGGATGTCAAGGATGACTTTTAGTTTCTGAAAACTGTGAAAGGTGGTACAATTTACAGGACTTAAGGAATGCCAGGGATGGAGCAGGTTTCTGGGCATATATTTCATTTGCCAGTTTTGTCAGTGGTTGGCTCTGCATGTCTTCTCCCAAGCTTCTGGTCCCATGACTCATCTGACAGATGAATGTTTGTTGAGTCCCTGCTGGTGAGGGCTGGAGCCTGGGGAGATAAGGATGAGGAGGGACATAACTAGGAGACAGGGCCACCTTCAGGCCGGGGCTCTTTGCAGTGGGCATTTGTCAGCGTACAGGAAATGCCTGTGCTCAGATTTCCTGCCCACAAGGTGCGGGGGTGCCAGATCCACCTGAAGCTTGGGCTCCTTTGTGGAAAGGAAAGGGAGAGGGAAGCAGAGAGTCAAGTGCATAAGAAGTAAATAGAGACCCTGAGAAAGAGAGGCAGACCTAGGGGAAAGGAATTCCAGTTTTTCCTTTCTTCTGGTTGGTCAGAGTTCAGTCCTTTGCCCCCATCCTAACACCTTCTGCTTCAAAAGGTCCTTCATTGCTTGGGACCCAGCCTCTTACTGCAGCTCTTCCCCAACCACATCTACCGAAGGGGTAGATAATTCAGTGGCTCAACACAAATGTGTCTTGGCATCTTGGAGTCAGGAGGACAAATTTTGCCTTCTGTGTGATCCTGCAGAAGGCATCCCAGGAGGTCTATGATGTTTCCGCCTTCTGATCCTTCTTTCTCTCCATGTACCCCTTAACCTCTTCCCATCATCAAGCCCTGTTTAGCTTGCCTGGGAGCCAGGCTGGGTGTTGCAATCTTTCTGGGCCAGGCTGTTAACTGAGTAGCAGTCTGAGCAGGTGCTAGAAACGCGTCCCTGGAGTCTAGGGTTTCCGAGGAGTCAGCTCAGAACCTAGAAGTTTACTCTATGGAGGGTCAAGGTACAGAAACCCAAGAATGGGGAATAAGCTGAAATCTATCACTGCATCTCCCTAGGCCTCAGAAACAGGTGGGTCCCACTTCTGTGGTCTTCCTCACATTCATTCTTATTCCTCACACTCATTCTTATTTTAGGCAGAAACAGAATAGTAGGATGCTATGACCTGTGAAATCATAATCTAACCCTTACATTCCGTAGATGAGGCCCAGGGAGGTTAAACTGATTTTTCCAGGTCAAACCAGGAACATTCTACTTTGTTATTCCTTCCCCACCCCCACCTCTGGCTCCCAAAGGGCTTTGGGGTCAACTTAGTGAGCTTTGGGGTGCCATTGCCAATCCAGATATGAACAGCCGGCCCCATGGGCAGCCTAGGATCCGAGTTTGGGGTTTGATCAGAGTCTTAAGTTCAGCGGGTCTCTCCCCTGCAGGCCCCTGCACCTGGGGTTGGGAGAATGAATAAGAACCTTGTCTGGTAGGAATTTCTTTCCTCTGCTGTTTGCTTTGGGTTTTTTCCCTCTCCATTCCTGGCGGCTAACCCAATATTTGGCTTTCTAAATTTCTAAATTTCTGTGCGCACTAAATATATTTCTTCATTTAACCCCCAGAATCATGGTTTCCTACCTGCTTCCCACGACCGGATCCACAGCCTGGAATGAAAACAGAACCCCGAGGGCATCGGCAGCTCAGGGCTGAGGGGGTGGTGGTTCCGGGGAGGGGGAGGAGCAGAGCCAGGGAGGGAGGGTGCACTCACCCACGTTGGGCATCTCAGACATCCTGAGAAAGGCAGGAACACAGGGAGCGGGGAGACGCCTTGGCTTCTCTCCCAATTCCCCGCAGCCAGGGCCCTGCTCCTCCCCTCCCTACCCAAAAGGGGGCCTGGTCCCCACCCACAGCGCCTCTGCGCAGCCCCAACATCCCAGGTGCAGGCCGTAAGCTAGACCTGGGGCGTGGTGAAAACAAGCAAAACCTGCGCCTGAATCCCACTCCGCCACACCTTGTCCCCCTGCAGACCCCTCTAGCTCGGCCGCGGCCCTCTTGCACCGAGTACTCTTACAGGGCTCCCTCACCGCCCTGCCCTCCCCACTGTAAACAGTCAAGGCCGTGGTATAGCTGAGCTAAATTGAACTGGGCAGTGGAAAATTCCCCTCCGGAGCCTCCCGGGGAGGAGCTCTAAGCAGCTGCTACCGAACCCCAGGGCTTGTTAGGCACCTGGCTTTCAGGTTCTCCACCCACTCAGCCCCCAGCTGGGGAGGAGGTGGCTGTTTCTCTCTGCTTCGGAGCAGGAAGGGAGATGCAGAGACCCGGCTCCACAGCCTTGACCTGAGCTAATGCCTGCTAAAACGTCTCGTCTTAAATCAGACTTGGTTTTCCAGATTTGGGAGCCGGTGGCAGTACATTCTGTCTCCGTCTGGCTGAGCAGGAAAACAGGAGACAGAGCTTCCTACCACCTGATTTACAGCCTTGGCGTGGTTTTGAGACACAAATCACCCGAGAGAGCGGCTCAGTTATAGTTCTGCAGATACGATCCGGCAGGATCACCTGGAAAGATCGCTTCCCGCCAGTGGGGAGGGCCACAGGGCCTGGGAAAAGGCCTCCTCCTGGCCTGAAACGCCGTCCACCCCCCGAATGTGTCTGGGACCCCACTGGACCATGTTGGAACCTGGGGGATGGACGATGGGGTGATGGATGGTAGGGCAGGCGGCAGTGGGTCCAGGAGTCCTGATTCCGACCTTCCTCGGTCCCCTCATTCCCTTCCTTGCCTTTTCCTGCCTTTGTTTCTTCAACCTGAATCTGTCAAACACTCCCCAGGCACCCGGCACTGTCGTAGCTGCCCTAGAAGGACACAAGAATAGTAAGTCTCTGGTCCTGCACTTAGTTCCAGAGGAAGAGGAAATAGGAATGTAAATGCTTGCAACAAAAGATTGAATGCAGTTAGTGTCATGACACAGGTACAGATGAGGTGTCCTGGGACTGTGAAGACCTCTCAGCAAGAGTCAGGGGAGCCTTCCATGAGGTGACGCTCATGTTCAGGACAGAACACAGGAGATGCCCTGGTGACAAGGCTGACTTGGTTTTGTGGGGATTCTCTGTTTTATCTCCATCTCCAGGGCACTTTATCCTTTTAAAATACTTTTTTTTTTTTTTTTTTTTTTGAGACAGAGTCCAGGCTGGAGTGCAATGGCGTGATCTCAGCTCACTGCAACCTCTGCCTCCCGGGTTCAAGCGATTCTCCTGCCTCAGCCTCCTGAGTAGCTGAGACTACAGGCGCCTGCCACCACACCTGGCTAATTTTTGTAGTTTTAGTAGAGATGTGGTTTTGTCGTATTAGCCAAGCTGGTCTCAAACTCTTGACCTTGTGATCTGCCTGCCTTGGCCTCCTAAAGTGTTGGGATTACAGGTGTGAGCCACCATGCCTGGCCCATTTTTACTCTTAGATTAGCCAAACCCAGATCTCAGGGTCTTGTCTGTCCTTCCCACACCCTGCTTTTTTTTTTTTTTTTTTTTTTAGATGGGGTCTTGCTGTATTGCCCAGGCTGGTCTCAAACTCCTGGGCTCAGGGAGTCCTCCCACCTCAGCCTCCTGAGTAGCTGAAATGACAGGCAAGAACCACCACACCTTGCTTGTCTGCCCCTGTGTCAGGAGCCATGTGGTTTCTTTGAGGTTGGCAGCAGGCCACCATCAGCCCCTTTGCCCTGCCCCCCCTACCAACGCTTGGGCTCAGCTGTCCCATTAAAGCGAGGTGTGCAGTGGGCCTCAGTTCAATTTCTAGCTCTTGTGAGAGGGCCACAGGGCTCTTTGGACTAGGCTGCCATGAATTTGGTTGACCCAAAAGATGAGGTTTGGGGGACCCCTTATCCGCTTCCCACTCCTAGAACTGTGAGCTCGATCTCTGCTTAGGGTGGTCTGCCGTGTGATGGATGCCTTGCTTGCCCCCACTCCTTCCATCCACACCATGAGAAGAGTTCTCCTCTGCTTTCCATGGGACACAGTGTGGGCATGGCTTCACTCCACTCCAGTAGAGGGCTGATACTCGGTAGAGGGCTGACAACGCCCCAGAGTGGATCTGGATGCTGGGCACACTGTGGTACAGTGGAGGATCTCCCTGTTCTCAGGTGCTCCCAGCCCACTGACACTTGTGAATTGGCTTTGCATTTGCAATTGTCTTCCCTCCGCACAGGGCTAGGAGGTGGGTCAGTGAGGTGCTATTGCGATTCCCAGTGTGGAGACAGGTGGCCCGAAGCTCAGCATCTTAGTGGTTTGCCCACATTCTTGCCATCATCTGGTGGGACTTAGGTTCAAGTCTCACTTTTGCCACTGTGACCTTGGACAATTTTCTCCTCCATGAAACACCAGCGTCAGTGTGTTACTATCAGATTGTGTGACATAGCATATGTCTGGCATATAGAGGGCATGGTACAAGGCGAGTTTCCTTCCTTCCTTCCTTCCTATTATTGTTATTATTATTATTATTAGAGACTGAGTCTTGCTCTGTCGCCCAGGCTGTAGTGCAGTGGCGCAATCTCAGCTCACTGCAATCTCTGCCTCTCAGGTTCAAGCAATTCTCCTGTCTCAGCCTCCCAAGTTGCTGGGATTACAGGCGAGTGCCACCACACCTGGCTAATTTTTATATTTTTAGTGGAGGTGGGGTCTCACCATGTTGGCCAGGCTGGTCCTGAACTCCTGACCTCAGGTGATCCGCTCACCTCAGCCTCCTAAAGTGCTGGGATTGCATCATTCACTCAGTTGCCCAGGCTGGAATGCAATGGCACAATCATAGCTCACTGTAGCCTCCAATTCCTGGGCTCAATTGATCCTCCTGCCTCGGCCTCCTGAGTAGCTAGGACTGCAGGTGTGCACCACCATGCCTGGCTAGTTTTTATTTTTTGTAGAGGTGAGGTCTCACTCTGTTACCCATGCCAGTCTTGAACTCCTGGACTCAAGGGATTTTCCTGCCTTGCTGCCTTGGCCTCCCAAAGTGCTGGGATTACAGGTGTGAGCCACTGCACCCAGCCTAGTTTTCCTTTGCTTGGGTATAGTAGCACATCCTATGTCTATGTAAATGTCCCCAAACATTGATTGAGGTGAAAATTTCTGCTTCCACCCCTCTCCTCTTGCCTTGATTATGAGGGTGAGAGGGGAGGGGTGGGGTGGGGGAGGAAGAGGGTGCAGTCACAGGGGTAGGAGAGACATCTGGGGCTTTACTAACACAGGAACTCCATCCTGGCTCATCCCAGTGGGCGGAGGTCGGGCAAGTTGGTATCCTGCCCCGCCTGCTGGCAGAGGCAGCTTATGGATTTGGTGACAGATTCCTCCCAAGAGATGAAGGCAGCAATTGTATGCTTAGTGTAGAAAAGATTCCAGATAGAGGAAATGTTTTCAATGGCAATAACCCTGAGATAGAGTATTTTCACCGAGTCAACAACAGGTATCAGCGCCGGCTCCCTTTGATGGTCCTGTGAGCACTTGTAAGCCTCCAAAGCTGTTCTTGGCACAGAGAGACCATGTCTAAAAGCTTTCATACTCTTCTTCACTGGAATCACCCCTCCTGTCTCCTGGAGGGATTCCTACTTACATTCTTGGACAACAAAGGAAGTTAACGGAATCCTGGTGGGTAAGGTCCCAAAGCAGGGAGATCATTTTCACATAGCTCCATGGATGCCTTCCCCAGGCTCTGCACTGGTTTTCAAAAACATCTGATGACCAGATTAAAAGGGGTCTCTGAGGAGTTTAAGGGGTTTCATGGGGAGAAAGGCCCTCCTCATCTGGTTATCAGAGTTTCAGAGGATCACTCGGCACTTGCGGTCTGCAGAGATGGACTTGCAAATGTTTGCTTGGTGGCCGTGGAAGGCAGAGGCAGGGCGGATCAGGGAAGGGGGTGGAGGGCCCAGAGAAGTCGCATGAATAGGGTTGTTCACGATGATGGGTGGCCGCACGCCAAGGTTTTATTTGATGCTGTTGAACACTAAATGTGAACAAGCAGTGACCACTGGGCGTTGTGACTCACTCCTGTAATTCCAGCACTTTGGGAGGCCAAGGTGGGAGGATCACTAGAGCCCAGGAGTTCAAGACCAGTCTGGGAAACATAGGGAGACCCCATGTCTTCAAAACATAAAAAAATTGGCCAGGCATGATGGTGCACACCTGTAGTCCCAAGCTACTGATGAAGCTGAGGCAAGAGGATTGCTTGAGTCCAGCAGAGTTGAGGCTGCAATGAGCCAAAATGATACCCCTGCACTCCAGCCCGGGTGACAGAGCAAGACACTGTCTCTAAAAAAGAAAAAGTAATGACTGTGAAGCAATCTGGCCAGTCAGAATGTGATGGGGTGGGGGTTGAGGGTGAGATTTGGAAATTGGAGGTGGGGACGGTGCTGGTCTGGAAACATCTGGGGAGAAAATTACCCTGTTGTTTAGAAGCATCTTCCATCCTGCCTTAGAATTTTTTTGGGGGGGTGGTACACAAGGTGTGTTTTATTTTTCATAATCATAGAAATAATTTTTAGGATATCCCAGGGCACACTGGAGAATTTGGCAGTCTGATTGGGGGGGTTCCCTCAGACACCAACGTAGTACATGGGCGCAGGGTACCTGGGTTCACAATGCAGCTTGTGGCTCGGGCCCATCTTGTGGTGGCTGTTCCTCCACATCAGTGCTGTGAGCTCAAGGATGATGGGGGTAGGGAACCCTCCAGGCTCTTAGGAAATTTCACTCTACTTCTGCTCAGTGGTCTCTGGCGGGCCAAATGTTCTCCTGAGTCTTTCTTTTCTTCAGCTTGGCCTTACCAAAGCCAGCGATTTCCCCTATGTCCAGTTGGTGATTTTGTTTGTTTGTTTGTTTATTTATTAGAGGCAAAATCTTGCTCTGTCATCCACGCTGGAGTGCAGAGGTGTGATCATAGCTCTCTGCAGTCTCCAATGCCTGGGCTCAAGTGATCCTCCTGCCTCAGCCTCCCAGGTAGCTGGGATTATAAGCATGCACTGCCATGCCTGGTTAATGTTTTTTTGGTATTGACGGGTACTTACTATGTTGCCCAGGCTGGTCTTGAACTCCTGACCTCAAGCAATCCTCCCACCTCTGCTTCCCAAAGCATTGGGATTATAGGCATGAGCCACCGAGCTTGACCTGCTATGTTCTTAAAACAATCCATGGAGGCCTGCTCTGCACCCTTGCTCTGAGTGCTCCCACTGGTTCGGCTGTAGTAGGAGACCTGCCTTAGCAGGCAGCCCAACCCTGGATTTTCTGGTACTATCAGAGCTGGCTCAGGGAACCCACCCTCAGCCCCCAGGTTCTCTCTAGCCTGTGGTTGGTGTCCCCAGGCCAGTGTCCGCTTGGTGACACCACAGCGAGGCAGGGCAACATGGCAACTCCCAGGGGTGGGGGAGCAAGGTCAGAAACAGAAGCTGTAATTAAATCTTTTTTTACCCACCCTCATCCCCAGCAGGAAGTTATTCTTGGTGCTCAGCGAGGGGGAAGGAGGGGCGGGATGTGAGCAAAACGGCTGCTTTTGACCTCATGGCCTTCCTGGCGATTGGGTGGAGAGGTTTTTAAAGATTGAGGAAGAGATTTCCTTGAGCATCTTCTGAAAATAGAGACTGGGGCCTCTAGTTTGGCTCCTTCTGGACTCAACTGCTACTTTTGGGACAGAGAGAAGGCCAAAGCCCCATCCTGGGCACTCAATGGCTAATCCCGTCGACTGCAGCTTCCCTGGCGCCTTCCTGTGGACATGGGTTGGGGTTGGATGGGGACAGTGTACTGGGGAGGCGAGTGGGGCAATTCCTCCAGGGTGGGCGGAGGCAGGGGTGGGCCGTGGCCAGCGAGGGTCTTGCGTTTTCCAAATTGGTGGCTTTCGTTTGGGCTGAGCAGGCCTTGGAAACCCGCTTCAGCATCAGCACCTCCTCCTCCTCTTCCCCTGGGGTCAGACAAGGGCCCAGGCCCCAGGCCTGCAGATGCTGAGGAGAGCAGAACATTAGCAGCGTCACCAGGGCTTCCTTCCGGGCTTTTCTTCCAAGGGCCCTTGGGAGGAGCCCCGTTCCTCCTCCTGCATCCCCCTGTGCGTTCTCCACTCTATCAATTCCTCAGCACTCTCCTCTTTCCCCCAAAACTAGAGCCAGGGCCAAGGAAGTGTAGCCAAGAGGACGACTTGGTTTGGTCTCCTGCGGAAGAGATTCCAGCATCTCCCATTCAACAAAAGCCAAAGTCTACAAGAAATAGGACGTGAGGTTTCAGTTCTTGGAACAGGGACTGCAAACCCTTCACCTTCAAGAAGAAAAATTACCAGACACGAAGGGAGCTACCTCCGAGGCGAAGACTCAGGATCCCATTCTGCTCCAGGTACTCTTTGGGGCTGCATTCTCTTTCACTTGCATTTTTTAAAAAATAAAAAGCCAATCTCCATTTCATCAGGATCATCTGTCCCCTTCAGTTTTCTTCCTTTTTAAGCTCCCGCTCCCCACCCCCACCACCTGTATACACGCATCCTATCTAAAGCCTATGCACGCATACACGCGTCCTATCTAAAGCCTATGCACGCATACACGCGTCCTATCTAAAGCCTATGCACGCATACACGCGTCCTATCTAAAGCCTATGCACGCATACACGCGTCCTATCTAAAGCCTATGCACGCATACACGCGTCCTATCTAATGCCTTTGCACGCATACACGCGTCCTATCTAAAGCCTATGCACGCATACACGCGTCCTATCTAAAGCCTATGCACGCATACACGCGTCCTATCTAAAGCCTATGCACGCATACACGCGTCCTATCTAAAGCCTATGCACGCATACACGCGTCCTATCTAAAGCCTATGCACGCATACACGCGTCCTATCTAATGCCTTTGCACGCATACACGCGTCCTATCTAAAGCCTATGCACGCATACACGCGTCCTATCTAAAGCCTATGCACGCATACACGCGTCCTATCTAAAGCCTATGCATGCATACACGCGTCCTATCTAAAGCCTATGCATGCATACACGCGTCCTATCTAAAGCCTATGCATGCATACACGCGTCCTATCTAATGCCTTTGCATGCATACACGCGTCCTATCTAAAGCCTGTGCATGTATACACGCGTCCTATCTAAAGCCTGTGCATGCATACATGTGTCCTATCTAAAGCCTGTGCATGCATACATGTGTCCTATCTAAAGCCTATACATGCATACATGTGTCCTATCTAATGCCTTTGCATGCATACATGTGTCCTATCTAAAGCCTGTGCATGTATACACGCACACACCCGCATTCTATCTAAAACTCAGGCATGCATACACGTGCAATGCACCCATGTGTCCTATCTAAAGCCTATGTGTGCATACATGTGCACACACACATCTTTTCTGAAGTCCACACACGGTTTGATGCCCTTCAAGGATTGCAGTTTTTCAGGAAGAATTTCCTCATAGGTCTCCCCCATCCCACCTTAGACACACATTCAATTTGGGTGTTCCTTGGCCTCTCTATAGTTTTTGCTGCTGTTGTCTAATTTCTCTTATATAAGAACTCTCACCTGTGTTATTTTGTATTGTGATTGCCTCCCTCATGCCCATTCTTTCTATCTTTTGGTAATAAGGTAACTCTTGTACCCTGCTTTTACTTGAGGAATCTACTCCTCTGTTTATGTGCTTTGTGGAAAATCAACTCTATCCTGAGCTCCAAGTCTGGGGAAAATGGCTTTGGCATAAGAAGTAAGAGCCACAGAAATTGGTTGAGGGGTGAAGATGTTACCAAATTCAAGACAATCAGTTTGGGAAAAAAATTTATTGGCAGTTTCTAGGTAAGATGTTTCCTTGATGTACTGGGAGGTCTCTGGGTATGATGGCCTGTTCCCCCTGAATTTGGAGGGGGAAGTAAGAAACCTGGGTGTTTTGGCTACTGGCATTATAATAAAGCTAATCCTGCAGAAGGCAGAGCTGAAGGGCAGAGAGAAACTGGATCCTTGATGCCATTGGTAGAGCGGTTGAATCAAACTGAACCTGAAGCCAGATCTGGCCATGTGTTTCCAGTCACATGTCCCTGTAAATCACTTTTACTATTTAGGTCAGTTTGAATTGGCTTTGTTGTTACATGCAGAGAAGTCCTAATGCACTCTCTTTTTCTGCCCTGATTTTTTCTTCTCTCTCTTATTGTTCCTTTCCCCTTCCCTTTCTGTTAAATGAGGGTTTGCCTCTGTGACTTATCCTTGTTGTCATTTACAAACTGGGTGACCTCATTTATGACTGCAGTTTGCCATTGTCTTCCAAATCTGTAAAGTTCAAGGTCTAGGCAGGAATACCTAACAGTTTTTTTTCTTCTCTTCTTTCTTTTTCTTTTTCTTTCTTTCTTTTTTTTTTGAGACAGGGTCTCACTTTGTCACTCAGGCTGGAGTACAGTGTTGTGATCATGGTTCGCTGCAGCCTCAATCTCCTGTCCCATCTCAGCCTTCTGAGTGGCTGGGACCACAGGTGTGCGCCATTATGTCTAGCTAATTTTTTTATTTTTTGTGTGAGTGGGGTTTCACCATGTTGCCTAGGGTGGTCTCTAACTCCTGGGCTCAAGCAATCCTCCCACCTCTGCCTCTCAAAGTGCTGGGTTTACAGGGGCGAACCACCGTGCCCAGCCCTCTAACAGCTTTCTAGCATCTCTTATTCATCCCACAAAAAAACCCCAAGAAACTCACCCCGCAGTGGCGTCCTTGTCTGTGAGGGCAGCAGCCTGAGCTGAGCCTCCCCTGTAGGGGGACACTGTAAAGTATCTAAGGCCTTCCTGGGGTGCTCCCCCATGCCTAGGGTCACTGCAGGAGATGATTCCAAGGAGTGACTTTCCTCTCCAGGTTGAGGCGGGAGGGAGCGGCAGTGAGGACCCTGGAGGTCACCCCGGTAGCAGCTGCAGGTGTGAAGAGGAACCAGGCAGGAGTTATTGTCCTCACTACCAGGTTCACTGAGGCAGTGAAGACCACTTTGATCCCTAGAATTCCCCAGAAAACGCTTTTTGCTGGGGATACAGGGAAACTTCTAGGCTATTAGGGGTGCGAGGAAGGAGAGTAGAGACAGGTGCTTTAGGAGGAGAGAAGCTCTGTTTGTCCTCTCTGCCCCTCCCCTATTCAAGGGCCTGGTGCTGCCTCCCTCATGAGGCCTTCCCTGACCACCAGCTGCCCCTCCCCCTGGCCACTGTCACTCCCTTTGGTTTGGGGGAGTGGGCCACTCCCTTTCTCTTTTAGGCAGGTCTGGAGGCCTGCGTGCTTGAGGCTTCCACATGCTTATGGGTTCAAAGCGGGAATGTAGGTGTGGGGGAGCCTGGCTCTGATCAGCTGATCCAAGGGCAGCCGCGGCTGGCAAGAGGGCACCAGTTTTGAATTATGAGTTCTGAATGATGATGGAAACTACTGATAATAACAACCACATGATGAGGACTCACCGTGATGCCTAATCCTCTCTCCAGCAGGCCGTCTTAATGAGGTTGCGTTCTGTGGGGAGGGCGGGATTTTGAATGAGTGTCTGAGAGCCCCCACCTCCAGCTCCTCCTCCCACTCCTGCAGTCGGACGTGGCAGGAGACTTCTCAGTGCGGCTTCAGCCTCAGCGGCAGCATGCTCAGAGGCAGCATGCTCAGAGGGCCTGGGGGAGGGGAGGCAGGAGGCAGAGCTCTGACACTCTGCAGTAGTACCACCCTTTCCTGTGCTCCCACCCACTGTGCAGGGGAGGCCTTGCTTTCTGGTCGCCAGGGAAGCAACGAGGCATCGGCCCAGGACAGCAAGGGCAGGAAGGAGCCTGGGAGAAACAGAAGTCAACAAGCAGCAGATCAGGAGCCTTGTGGAGCAGCCTCCGTCTGCCCGGCAGCCACAGATGTGGCCTCAGTGACCGCCCAGGGCCTCTCCCCACTCCAGCGGCTGCTGTGCTCCTGCCAAGGGCCCACGGGGGCAGCAGCTGTGTGTCATCCCTGCCCTTCCTCCTCCTCCCTCCTTGTCTCCCTCCTCCCTGCCTCCTTCCTGCCTTCACCATCTCTAAGCACCTACCCTTCATCTCCATGGAAGAAAGCTCATAGAATGACTATTTCCAGGGACATTTGAATTTTATGAGTGCTTCTCAAGCCCCAAAGGCAAAGGTAATGAAATCATATTGGTGGAATCTGAGAGGCTGTTTTGGAGGGGACTAGAAGACAGGAGGGCCTCCTAGGCTCCATTCTGAATAGACATGCCTAGATCATCCCTCTCTCCTCCTTCCCCATTTCTCTTCCAGGGGTTTCCCTGGGCTAGGCCCTGGGCTTGACACTGGGATGCAAAGGAACTGAGTCCTGGCCTGAAGGAAGGCCTTGCTTCTGCCAACCCTGCAGAAAGTGCTGCTTTTCCCAGAGAGGCAGCAGGGCTCCTGCTGGAGGTGGCGCTGGGAGTGAATTCTCTGCTCTCTTGTGGTCTCTCTGATGAGCTCCTTCTGGAGTCGGTTCAACCCTGGTGAACTGGGGGTTCCCAGTCCCAGTTTCCTTAGAGTCAGCTTTGTCAGGGCTCTGGTGACTGTGGAAGGATTTGTGACTGGAGGCTGAGTCCAGGGCCTGGTGTAAGTGTGGTGAGGCTCCTGTGCACGCTCAGAGCTGGGGACGGGGGACCTCTGATGTCCTCCCTAAGACACAGTGAGACCCAGAAGCTCTCAGCTCTGTGCTACCCTGGTTTTGGTGACTTGGAAAAGGCTGGTGAGGGGTAAAAAACAGAAAGTCTGGCCTGGCCCCGGGCAGGTTCCCTGAGCAGCTGCAGGCTGTGGCCTCCTGTGCTCTGTGGGCCTGAATACAGCCCGTGAAGTGAAACCTCAATCCCAGGACAGCTCTGCCAGCACTCACCAGCCCCTGCACACAGTCCCACAAGGAGATCCTGCTCTGTCCTCATCCTGCCCCTGAAGACCCTTCCTCTCTGTGGCCCACAGGACTGGCTACATAATTTGCTAAGCCCAGTACAAAATGAATACGTAAGATTCCTCCTTAAAAAATTAAGGATCTCAAGATAGCAACAGCAGAGCATTAAACCAAGTGTGGGGCGCTTCCGAGTGCCACAGAGCCAGCTCTGGCTGCGCAATATTTACTTCTCAAAGGGGGACTTTGGAAACATCACGGGAACAACTCTAAATGGGAATTTTCAGGCCCTGGTGACAGGGGGCAGAGGAGTTAGGCCCACCTGATACTCTCAAATTGCACCCTGGAGACTAGGGACCACCTATACCAGTTCCCATCATAAAAGGTAGCTTCCTTTGCTTTTCCTCTTTCCTGTATTCCGCTGTGGGTATTACTCCTGTATTTCATGTCAGGGGTGCAAGGAAGGAGGGTGTGTGTGTGTGTGTGTGTGTGTGTGTGTGTGTGTATGTATGTGTGTGAGAGAGAGAGAGGAGCAGGTGGAGGAGGAAGGATGGGATGGAGTTCGGTTTTCTATTAACCTCTGCCCCACTGCTATTCCTTCGGGGGGTGTTGTGTGCAGTTCTTGTTGTTCCGGTGACCTGCAGCTCCAGGTACAGTCTCTTTCCTGCTTTCCCCTCTCCACGGTGGACTCTGCTCATCCTCCCAGCTGCTTGGAAGGGAAGATAAACACTGCAGAGTGCAGGAGCGCTCATGCTGAGAGCAGAGAAAGAGGTTTAATGGGCTTGTTATCAGGCACCTGCTGAGCAGTCCTTCTCCCAAGAAGACAGGACTGAGAGATAAATGACCTGGCCCGAGCAGCCTCCTGGTGGGAAGAGAAATGCCTGGAACAGGAAGCGGTGAATCCATAGACCAGGCCGGTCATAGGGGCAGGCGAAGATTTGCGGGGAGAAAAGCAGCCCTCCCTCTGCACAGTTGTCAACCATCCAAGGTACCAATCAATATAGAAATATTTGTTGCAGGTCTCCTGGGCTCCCAGTGTTGCAGAGAATGCAGAGAGGCACCCATCTGGTCCCTGCCTCCAATGAGCTCACCATCTAGTCGGGAGACCCGACCGACCTGACCTCACCTCCTTGAGGATTGGGGGTGCGGACTGTTCACCTGGCAGGGCCTGGTCCATGGATGAGACTGAAGAAAAACTGATCAACTGAATGAATTAAACTGAAACAGTGGTGGCAAGGAGTAGAAACGATGACCTCTTCAGAGTTCAGACAATAAGATTCAGAATGACAAAAGAGCATTCAGTTCTCTTTTTGAAGAGTCTCTTTAGCTCTCTTTGGTTGAAGGTAGGACACTGAAAAAAAACAACAACAACAACAACAAAAAACCAGGCATGGTGGTGTGCGCCTATAATCCCAGCTACTTGGGAGGCTGAGGCACGAGAGAATTGCTTGAACCCCAGTGGTGGAGGTTGCAGTGAGCTGAGAGCCAAGATTATGCCATCGTGTTCCAGCCTGCGTGACAGGGTGAGACCTTGTTTCAAAAAAAAAAAAAAAAAAAAAAAAAAAAAAAAGGCCAGGCACGGTGGCTCACACCTGTAATCCTAGCACTTTGGGAGGCTGAGGTGAGCAGATCACTTGAGGTCAGGAGTTCAAGACCATCCTGGCCAACATGGTGAAACTCTGTCTCTACCAAAAAATACAAAAAACAAACAAACAAACAAACAAAAAACCTGGGCGTGGTGGCATGTGTCTGTAATCCCAGCTGTTCAGGAGGCTGAGGCATGAGCATTGCTTGAACCTAGGAGTCAGAGCAGTGAGCCGAGATCATGCCACTGCACCCCAGCCTGGGTGACAGAGTGAGACCTTATCTCAAAAAACAAACAACAAAAAAAGAAGAAAGTGGGACACTATTAAAGAGAGAGATTTCGAGTTGCATCTTGAGGATTTGGATTGTGAGGAGCGGGAGAGAGCAGAGTGTCAGGCAATGCAGGGTAGAGACTGAACGCTGACGTGTTGGTGTTAGGATGACATGGTTTCCCATGCTGGCTCACCTTTGAATAGCTGTGTGGCTGGGTGTAGGTTACTTAACCTTTCTAAACTCCATTTTTCCATATGTAAGATGGGGACGAATAGTACCTACTTCATAGGATTGTTATAAGGCTTACCTAAAATATCCTCTGTAGGGAAAACAGAGTTTTGCTGAAAATCCAACTCATAAAAGGCAGATTACCTAGAGAAAAGGCATTCAAATTTATTTTATGTGTGTACAGGGGAGCTTTCAGAATGACGACCCATGGATACAGGGCTAATTGTCCATTTTTATGCTCAGGTTCAATGAAGTATGGACAGCGGTGCAGAAACATGATGGACAAAAATAGGCTGATCTAATGCTGATAGATTAGTTATTATGAGTGGGAAAACCCAACAAAGCCTGTCTAGATTCTTCTTGGCCTCTCTGAGCAGCTTCTTTTCCATCTGGGAATGGAGCAGGACTTTCTCTAAAATGAAGGTCTTATGACCTACCGTCAAACAAGGTAGGTCAGATAATTTCTTTATGGCCAGTTTTTACATGCAAAGGTGAAGGGAAAGTTGGAGTAATGTTTTTAGGTTTTATGGCTGGTTTTGGGGAAAAGAGGTTCTGGTTTCTATGACCCGCTCTAGTTTCTATAGCTAGGTTTGGGGGTAGAATGGACTAAGTAAGAGACAGGAGAGCGGGAGAAGATCAGAGAAAAACTTTTGCTTTTCAGGTCTTTGTTTTGGGGTATTGTTTTCTGAGTCCCAACACCTCCATAAAGCACTTAGCATGGTGCCTGGCATATAGTAGATGTTCAATAAAGGGTGACATCTTTTATTACTAACTACAAAGACATAAGGCAGGAAAGCTCAATAGGTTTGAGTAAAAGACAATGGTTTCTGCTTCACTAGAGAAAAAAGGAGTTTAGGAAAAAGAAGGCTTTACATTTTATGATGGGGCTAGACTGCTCTTGAATGCCAGGTTTGGAAAATGAGGTTTTGTGGAAGAGGAGATAACAAGACTTAAGTCACTCTTGGAGATCTTGGAGGGTTATTCCTTTTCTTGTAACTAGTTCTGTCAAGTCATTCTCGCATTGGTATTAGAATATATATAGTGTCTCTCTGTGTGCACTGTACACTTTCTTCCGATTTTTAAAATTTTCAGATGTAATGAATGTCATCTAAATTTGTAAATAACCAGGAAATCTTTGGGCCGCATGAGCGAAGGGATTATTAGAAATGAAATAAAAAAAAAAAAAAAGGCTGGGTGTGGTGGCTCACACATGCAATCCCAGCACTTTGGGAGGCTGAGGTAGGCGGATCACCTGAGGTCAGGAGTTCGAGACCAGCTTGGCCAACATGGTGAAACCCCCATCTCTACTAAAAATACAAAAATTAGCCTGGTGCGGTGGCGCTGCCTGTAATCCCAGCTACTTGGGAGACTGAGGCAGAAGAATCACTTGAACCCAGGAGGTGGAGTTTGCACAGTGAGCTGAGACTGCGCCACTGCACTCCAACCTGCGCAACAGAGCAAGACTGTCTCAAAAAAAAAAAAAAAAAGATCCTAGAAATTTAAAAAAATTATCTTGATTCAAGAGTTTGCCTGGATTTTGCTTTCAGTAAGGGTTAAGAAAGCATGAAAAGGCGTGCCATTCCCACTTCTGTTTCCCAGTGGGGGATGCCTGGGGAGTCAGGGAGAGCCCCTTGCCATCCTCCGAGCTCTTTAGAGTTGTAATACTCAAGAAAGATACTTCTTTATGCAGGACCTTCACAGCAGGCCTCCTTTCTAGAAGGTAGCCCAGAAATAGACATTACAATGTAAAATATGCAACTCCTTTGCCCAGGCATCTCTCTACTTCTGGGAATTTATCTTAAGAAAATAATCAAGAAGAATGTCTGTTTTTGACTTGTTTAAAATAGCAAAGACATGAAAACAGCTTAAATATCCATTTACATGGTATTGATTTTTAAAAATGGAAGTTTTGGGCTGGGTGCAGCGGCTCACGCCTGTAATCCCAGGACTTTGGGAGGCCGAGGCGGGCAGATCACAAGGTCAGAAGTTTGAGACCAGCCTGAACAACATGGTGAAACCCTGTCTCTACTAAAAATACAAAAATTAGCTGGGTGTGGTGGGGAGGGGTGCCAGTAATCCCAGCAACCCAGGAGGCTGAGGCAGGAGAATAGCTTGAACCTGGGAGGCAGAGGTTGCAGTGAGCCAAGATCACGCCACTGCACTCTAGCCTGGGTGACACAGCAAGACTCTGCCTCAAAAATAAATAAATAAATAAACAAACAAATAAATAAATAAATAAAGGGGCCAGGTGCAGTGACTCACGCCTGTAATCCCAGCACTTTGGGAGGCCAAGGTGGGTGGATCACCTGAGGTCAGGGGTTCGAGACCAGCCTGGCCAGCATGGAGAAACCCCATCTCTACTAAAAAAAATTAGTCGGGCGTGGTGGCGCATGCCTGTAATCACAGCTACTCGGAAGGCTGAGGTAGGAGAATTGCTTGAACCTGGGAGATGGAGGTTGCAGTGAGCCAAGATTGTGCCATTGCACTCCAGACTGGGCAAAAAGAGTGAAACTCCATCTCAAAAAAAAAAAAAAAAAGGAAATTTTATTCAATGAAAATATTAAGTAAGCATTTATTAAAAATTATGGCTCAAATCTACATGTATAACCATCAACAGTTATCCTGTGAGAAGACTGTCAAAGTATAACGAGTGTTTCAGGACAGTATATTTGAATGACCAAATTCATGTATGTTACATTTATATTTACATACACATTAAAACTCAGGAAGGGTATAAACCAGCCTATTATAGTGGTGATATTTGGGAAAGGGATTATGAGCAGATATTGGGTGTTTACTTCAATATTTCTTTCTATATTATAAATTTTAAAATAAATATATTTTAAAATAGATCTGATATTTCAGATTTGAAAAAAAGTCCTTGCATCTTTTTTGTAGGCTTGAAAAAAAATTAATAAATGGCTTGAAAAGTAGCTGATTTGAGAGTAAATAATGTGACAAGAGAGATACCAGAGAAGAGAAGGTGTCTGGATGGTTGGCATAATTAAAATCAATATGGATCGTAAGAAAATAATTATATTCACTGTACAGTATTTTTGAAGATTGCTTCTATCAAACCTACAACTTGTGAGTAAAGCTAAATGTGTAATATTCACACAAATGTTATGAGGATGATTCATGTTGCTCCTCCCTCTGGCTCCCTCTGGCTGCTTTAGGCTTGGGGGGTCCCCTGTGAAGTTGGAGCTGAGTGGGATCTAGGACTCAGACAGTGCTCACTGGCTCTGTCTGCCAGTGACACATTTCAAGAGGGCAGATCCCACAGTGAACTCAGTTGGCTGGTGGCTCCTGAGAAATGTGCCACTCCAGTCCTTTGCCAGGTTCTTGTCTTGGCACCAGCAGACACCTTCGCCCCATACCTCAACAAGCAGGTATTTAATTGGACACTTAGTACATGCCCCGCTGAGCTGAGGACATAGATCTGAAGGGAAAGAAGCATGGTTGGCCTCAAAGAGCCTGTAACTACCCACTTCTAGGGTGTGGGCAGAGCTGGCAATGTTAGAGCTGCAGTTCACATAGCAGGCTGCTGGCCAACCTGTCCATTACTGATTCAAGAGTGGTGAGGTGGGGGCAGCACTGGTGAGGATGATACCTATCCTAGAGATGATTAAGTTGGGATGACATGGTTTCCCATGCTGGCTCAACTTTGAATAGCTGTGTGGCTATCTCACTCCTTGGTGGAGGCACCAGAGCTGTGATTTCTGAGGCAAGGATGTGGTCCCACTGGGAATTGGAATGTCTGAGGTCGTTTGAGGCCGCATGGTGACTAAAAGCAGGGGTGATGGAGACTGACCAGCTGGGGTTTGATTCCTGGCTCTGCTGTTTACGAACTGTGTGGTTTTGGGCAAGTGACATAAGCATTAAGCTCTAATTTCTTCACTTGTTGAAAGAAAAAAAAGGAATAACCACAGCATGAGGTCATATAAGTGAAGCACTTTGCATCAAATTTAGTCTGTTTAATAACTTTTTCATGCCAGCATCATTGTGCCTATTTTACAAAAAGGGAAACTGAAGCTTATGAAAAAGGTGATATCTAACTCCAAAGCTCAAGCTCTTGCTTCTACTTCTGTACTTCTACTTCAACCTCTATCCCAACTTCATTCTGACACCCACGCCTTCTCCTATCTAGACCCCTGAACGTGTCTCCTGTCCCACCCCTCTACACTCCGTGCATGACTGTACAAGGCTGTAGTCTATACGACTATACCATCTTATTCAACCTGCTTTTACATTGTGTGTAAAAGACAAGCTTGAACTCTGGTGCCCTTGAACAGAGCATAATTAGGAGACTAGAGAGAAGTGTTGGGGGGAGTCCAAAAAGGAGAGTGAGAATAAAATGATGGCTTGAGAGCGGTGACTTCTAAAAAACAGAGGAACAATAGCATGTGTGGCACTGAAGATTCAGGAGAAATGGGGGGGAAAAGGCCGTGTTTTCTGAATGGAATGGGAGCCTGGAGGACTGGATTCTGAGGAGCCTCCCATTACCTCGGCTTGGGAGAGAACGGGTAGGTGTGAAGTGGACAAGGAAAACCAGGTGTCCTGGAGCACCATGCAGGTAAGGTGTGCCCTGAGAAGGGGAGTGCTCAGCAGACCAAGGACAGGTAGAGGCACTGACAGAAAGGGCACAAGGCTGGAGTCTAGTGACATCACATCCCCAGCATTGGAAGATCCTAAATTCTAGGGTCACACAGGGATATCTGCATGGAGAATAAGGTGTTATGAATGGATTATTTTTACATCTCAGACTTGTCAGGATTTTATTTTGGAGCTTGATTCTTCCATTTTCTTCTGTTTCTTCTGTCATGTATTCATTTTCTCTGATGTCAGGCAAGCGAGGACCTCTCTAGGAAAGGAATATACAAATTGGCTTCCTGTCCAGGGATTCATACATATATAGCCATTATTTTTTAAAATAAAGATTGTTCAGAAAGTTTAAAAGCACCTGCTCTTAAACTGGCCTGCATGTGTGGTTGAGGACAGTTCCCAGATGAAGGAGTCGTGCCGAAGGGGAGGATCATGGTGCAGGAGAGAGGCCTCTCGAAAATCAGTAGGCAGGGGATGGAGGTAAAAGGGTGCATCTCGGAGCTGTTGGCTTGACTGGAGGAGGGTTTTGCTGGGAAGGCAGGCATGGCTATGGGATTTATAGAGGCTTAGGGTAGTGTTTGACTTCACCCCTTCTCACTGTGTGCTGGTGTGAGAGCCTCAATTTCCTCTTTAAGTAGAGATCATAGTAACTTATACAAAGCAACTGACCCATGGTTGGGTGGAGACCAGCTACTCCACAAGAACAGGCTGGGCGCTGTGACTCACAATTGTAATGGCAGCACTTTGGGAGGCCAAGGTAGGATGATCGCTCAAGCCCTGGAGTTCGAGACCAGCCTGGGCATTATAGTGAGACCCTTTCTCTACAAAACAATTGTTTTTTTTAAAGTAGTCAAGTGTGGTGGCATGTGACTATAGTCCCAGTTACTTGGGAGGCTGGGGTGAGAAGATCACTTAAGCCTGGGTGGTGGAGGCTGCAGTGAGTCATGATTGTGTCACTAGACTCTAGATTGAGTGACAGAGTGAGACCCTGCCTCAAAAAAAAAAAAAAAAAAAAAAAAAATGCTGGCTTTCCTCCCCTTTAGAGGATTCTCCAAGGCCAGGGTATCTGTGTGGCAAAAATCTTGCCTCCTGAAATGCTTGAAAACCAATGAATAGTTAGTCAAATTGCAACATTGCCAGCGTCCTCCCCTGCCGACTCCTGCTTTCTGGCAAGGCCTACCTGGTTGACTTCTTTCTGGGCAGGTGTGATGGCAGGCAGCAGATGGCCAAGTTATTTTTAGCAACCTGCAGAGGATGACGTATGTGACTCCCAAGGCCACATACCTGGACCCGTGCTTATCAGACATATGTGCATGGATTCAGGGTGCAGTGAAGAAGAAACTTCAGTAGGATGATGTCAGGAAAGCCCACTTCCTGGGCCAGACAAAGCCTTAGCTGGACACAGAGGTTGAGGTCCCAGACTTTGGAAGTTGGTTTCTGAAGGTGCCACCTTCTCACATGGCTCTGTGGCTTCACACGTTCCGTCTCCCCCTACACTGCTTGTTCTTACATCCTGATTGGTGATTTCCTACCAATCTTCTCAAACCTTTTCCTGATACCTTCAGGCAGAATTCAACACCTCATGTGGGCTGCCATGTCACCTCTGTCACAGTTGTTAACACAGACTACTGCAATCATTTGCTTTTTTTTTTTTTTTGAGGTGGGAGTCTCACTCTGTCGCCCAGTCTGGAGTGCAGTTGTGGGATCTTGGCTCACTGCAAGCTCTGTCTCCCGGGTTCACACCATTCTCTTGCCTCAGCCTCCCGAGTAGCTGGGACTACAGGCGCCTGTCACCATGCCCGGCTAATTTTTTTCTATTTTTAGTAGAGACGAGGTTTCACCATGTTAGCCAGGATGGTCTCGATCTCTTGACCTCGTGATCTACCAGTCTCAGTCTTCCAAAGTGCTGAGATGACAGGGGTGAGCCACCGTGCCAGGCCAATCATCTACTTCTTAAACCAAACTGAGACCTTGCTGGGGCCAGGGGCTGTGCCTCATTCGTGTGTGTAGTGCCAGGACATTGAACAGTACTTGGCAGATGGTGGGTGTTGATGAATGAATACATTACATAAATTTGTCAATTTTGTGACATCTTTTCCTTTCTCTCAGCCCCCAGAAAGTGCTCTACGATTTTGCATTAATTTCTTTTTAAGTGAAAATGAATTTGAACTGCTTTTGTTTCAAGAATTTCACAGCCACCCACTGAAGCCACTGGAGATCTGAGGAATCCCAAAGACAAGAATGGGAATCTCTCCCTTACCCTTAGGTTAGGAGATGATTGTCCCAGACTTCTGTGTGGTTAGCAGGATTGGGGTAACCCAAGGTGGGTGTTTGGGCTCAGAAAACAATACCCCCCCAAAATGAAGGCCTCAGAAGCAAAACTTTTCCTCTGGCCCTCTCCTGTCCCCCTGGCTCTGCCTCTCATTCTCCCCTGAGGCTGGCCAGAGAAACTAGAATCCCTCTTTTCCATGGCAGATCATAGAAACCGGAACCCATTTTCCCCAAAGCCAGCCATAAAACCTAAAAATGTTACTTTAATGTCCCCTCTGCTTTTCTGTGTAAAAACTCACCATGAAAAATTATCTGATCGAGCTTGTTTGACAGCAGGGCAGAAGATCTCCTTTCCAGAGAGGGTCCTGCCCCACACCCAGAAGGAAATGCTGCTCGGAGAGGCCAAGAAGATTCTAGACAGATAGGCTTTGCTGGGTGTCCCCAGTCAGTCCATCAGGATGGACTTTTTGTCCAATCCTATTTCTATATGGCTGTCCATACTTCGTTGAACTTAAGCATAAAAGTGGACAATATCCCCTGTATCTTTGGGTCTTCATTCTGAAGGCTCCCGTGTATACACGTTAAATAAATTTACATGTCTTTTTTCCAATTGATCTCCCTTTTGTGAGTTGATTTTTCAGAGAACCTTCAGAAGGCCAAGGGTTTCCCTTGGCCCCTAGGTGGGGGTAACCCAAACAACATGTGTCAGCTGAGCGCTGGGCCTGACCTGCCCTCCACGGAAGTGCCTGTCTTGGATTGACCATTGGACCTGCCCTGGACGGAAGTGTCTGCCCTGGATTGGCTGCTGGACTTGCCCTTGACAGAAGTGCCTGCCCTTGATTGGCTGCTGTGGGCTGGCTGGGCTGGGGCTTCCACAGAAGAGCTGCCTTCTTGAAGGGTTAAAGCACCAGCTCCAGGAAATCAGGGTCAACCCGGGATCTCCCATTAGGATTCAAGTGATGGTCTAACCTGCTGCGCCTCCTCCATCATGGGCTTGATGAACACTGACTGGATTTGTGCAGGCGTGGTGGCTCACGCCTGTAACCCCAGCACTTTGGGAGGCCGAGGTGGGCGGATCACGAGGTCAGGAGATCGAGACCACGGTGAAACCCCGTCTCTACTAAAAATACAAAAAATTAGCTGGGCACGGCGGCGGGTGCCTGTAGTCCCAGCTACTCAGGAGGCTGAGGCAGGAGAATGGCGTGAACCCAGGAGGCGGAGCTTGCAGTGAGCTGAGATTGCGCCACTACACTCCAGCCTGGGTGACAGAGCAAGACTAGGTTTCAAAAAAAAAAAAAAGAACACTGACTAGATTTGAATTTCCAAAAGTCTGGGACTGGCTCTTTTTCCCTCAGGGACCTCATGGGGAGGCCCTATCAGTGTCCAGCAAATCAAAGCAGAGTGACTGGCGGTAGCCCTCAGCTGTGTTTGAAGGCCTTCACTCTGGACTGGTGTGGCACTTCTGTTCTGGTTGCTAGCTAGTAGGTCATCCTGTGGATCGAGGATAGACTGACTCGGTCTTCATTGCCTCTTGGGGAGAGGGGTGGTCAGGATTTTCTGGAGTTAGAGTTTTAAAGATGCCCCAGGGAAGATGCCTGGAGAAACAGTTGTCAGAGGCGTGCAAACCAGAGCAACTCCATCTTGAATAGGAGCTGGGTAAAATGAGGCTGAGACCTACTGGGCTGGATTCCCAGACGGTTAAGGCATTCTAAGTCACAGGATGAGATAGAAGATCAGCACAAGATACAGGTCATAAAGACCTTGCTGATAAAACAGATTGCAGTAAGGAAGCCAGCCAAAACCCACCAAAACCAAGATGGCGACGAGTGTGACCTCTGGTCATCCTCACTGCTACACTCCCTCCCACCAGTGCCATGACAGTTTACAGATGCCATGGCAATATCAATTTACCCTATATGGTCTAAAAAGGGGAGGCATGAATAATCCACCCCTTATTTAGCATATCATCAAGAAATAACCATAAAAATGGGCAACTGGCAGCCCTCAGGGCTACTCTATCTATGGAGTAGGCATTCTTTTATTCTTCTGCTTTTATTTTTTTATTTTGAGACGGGGTTTTGCTCTTGTTTCCCAGGCTGGAGTGCAATGGCGCGATCTCGGCTCACTGCAACCTCTGCCTCCTGGGTTCAAATGATTCTCCTGCCTCAGCCTCCGGAGTAGCTGGGATTATGGGCATATGTCACCACGCCTGGCTAAGTTTTTGTATTTTGAGTAGAGATGGGGTTTCTCCATATTGGTCAGGCTGGTCTCAAACCCCCGACCTCTGGTGATCCGCCCGTCTCGGCCTCCCAAAGTGCTGGGATTACAGGCATGAGCCACCGCACCTGGCCCTATTCTTTTACTTTCTTAATACATCTGCTTTCACTTTACTCTATGGATTTGCCCTGAATTCTTTCTTGTGCGAGATCCAATAACCCTCTCTTGGGGTCTGGATCAGGACCGCGTTCCTGTAACACACTGACCATTTTAAGGAGAGGGCATGCAGATTACAAGTATGGGAAGAAAAATAAGAACTCAGCCCTAACCTAGACTCTGAAGGAGGCTCCTTGTGACGGTCTTGGAGCCTGATTTTGCAGAGCCTGGTTCTCACTAGGGCACTACCACCTGGGGCATGGGGACGTACCTGAAGTACTATCCTTGGATTTTCCTCATTGCATCAACAAACTGAGATACCAGAAGCTCTGAGAACATGTTACTTCAGAGGTTGAAATTATAGACTCATAGCAGTCAAATCGGCTATTTGCTGTAATAACTATTCTAGTGTGGTTGGAAAAGCCTAGTAAATGTTGCCCTTGTTTTGAAATCTTCCCCTGATCCCCACCCTGCCACCTCCCCAGTGCTGAACAGGTTGGGAGGCAGAGTGACTATTTTCTGTTTGTTTGTGTTTCAGAGTCAAGCTGTCTGGAACTACTGTCTGGAAGAGCATCTTCCCCATCCCAGCAACTGTACCCCTCAATCAGGAACTGTTACTGAACCCAGGGCTGCCTGGATAAACATTTATAAGACCCAGAGGGATCATTAGTGGAGGGTAGAGGATGTCTTTGCTTGAACGTCCGAAAGTCACCATAAGTCCAAAACTGAATTCACCCTTTGCCCTTTAACTCATAGAAATTCAAATGAGGCAAGGGTGAGGAGAGAACAACTTAAACCAGTGGTTCTCAACCTTGTCTGCACCTTAGAATTCAGATACCTAGGCTGTTCTCTAGAAGGATGGAATCAGAATCTCTGGGGGTGGAACCCAGGCATCTGTATTTTTCAAAGTTCCCCAGGTGATTCCTATGTGCAGCCAAGGTTGAGAATCATAGACTCAAACTTGCTTGGAGTTCCCGCTAGTCATTCTACCTATGGCTGAAAACCCTGGGGTGAAGGAGTGGAAGACCTGATTCTTCTATCTCTGTGGAGTTCCTTGTGTTTTTCCTGTAATGAGCATCTCTCCATGCTGAGTGATTTTTGGGGTTTAAGATCTGTATTTCAGCTGAGAGCAGTGGCATGCACCTATAACCCCAGCTGCTTAGGAGGCTGAGGCAGGAGGATTGCTTGAGCTCAGGAATTCAAGGCTGCAGTGAGATTATGCCACTGTATTCCATCCTGGGTGACAGAGCAAGACCCTGACTTAAAAAAAAAAAAAAAGTCTGCATTTCACATATAACAAGCCCTTGGAACTTCATCTGATTCAACCAAACCTGTGATGATCTCTACTGTACATTATGGATAATTTAAGGGATTTTCAAGTGCAATGTTGGCCATATGAAATTTTGCTTTCATCCAAACTTTCAAGCCTAAGCCCTGCATGACAACCCTGCCTTCCTTTTTTCAGTGGACAGTTAGCCATTCCCCAGTGGCTCTGCTGGCAATCCAGGCAATTGTCACCCTCCTACATTCCCTCAGCTCCTACCTTGGTCCTCAGATCTTCCCAATCTTCCTCTATATTCTCTGCACGTGCTTCAGGTGAGTCCTTCATCTCGAATCTATTATCATAACCTCCTAACTGACGCCCCTGTCCCCAGCCTCTTTCCCCTCCATTCCATCATCTGCCTGCCTTCTGGTGAACAAGGCAGATACAAATTGCCATGTAGTCCTCTGCTTACAATTCTTCAGAAGTTTGTGATTGCTTTCCCAAGGAAGTTGAAACTTCTTTTTTTTTGAGACGGAGTTTCGTTCTTGTTGTCCAGGCTGGAGTGCAATGACGCGATCTCCGTTCCCTACAACCTCTGCCTCTCGGGTTCAAGAGATTCTCCTGCCTCAGGCTCCCAAATAGCTGGGATTATAGGCGCCCGCTACCATGCCCAGCTACTTTTTGTATTTTTAGTAGAGATGGGGTTTCACCATGTTGGCCAGGTTGGTCCCGAACTCCTGGTCTCAGGTGATCCACCCGCCTCGGCCTCCCAAAGTGCTGGGATTACAGGCGTGAGCCGCTGTGCCCAGCCAGGAGTTGAAACTTCTTGACATGACCTCCAGTGCTCTGATGGCCAAACACCTTTGCAGCCTCATCTCCCTTCACGTCCCGTTAAGGACCTACATTCCAACCACATAGAAGGTGCTTTCCTTCAAGCTTTTGCTTATGTGCTCTCCTCCACTGGGTATGCCTTTCCTTTTCCTGGTGGGCTACTTCTTTTTTAAAAAAAGTTTTATTTATTTATTTTTAGAGCCAGGGTCTTGCTCTGTCACCCAGGCTGGAATGTAGTGGTGTGATCACGTCTCACTGCAGCTTCAAACTCCTGGGCTCAAGTGATCCTTCTGCCTTAGCCCCTGAGTAGCTGGGATTCCAACTGCATACCACCATGCTCAGCTGATTTTTTTTTTTTTTAAGACAGGGTCTCTGTCTGTCACCTAGGGTGAAGTGCAGTGGCACAATCAGGGCTCACTGCAGCCTTGACCTTCCCAGTGCAGGTAATCCTCCCACCTCAGCCTCCCAAGTAGCTGGGACCACAGGTGTGTGCCACCATACCAGGCTGTTTTTTGTTAGTTTTTGTAGAGACAGAGTTTCACCATGTTGCCCACACTGGTTTTGAACTTCTGGCTTCAAGTGATCCTCCTGCCTTGGCCTCCCAAAATGCTGGAATTGCAGGTGTAAGTGCTGTGCCTGGTCACTGGTTAGGCTACTTCTAACTTGTCTTTTTCTTTATAGCCAGTCTATGTGTCCCATCCTCCCCTTTCTCCAGGCTGCATCAGGTGCCTGCTGACCGTGCCCCTCCTCTGTGTGTGGCCAGAACATCCAAGGCCCTCAACCCAAATGATGAGTACTGATTCTCCCAACTATGTTGTGAACTCTACATTCAGGGCAGGAGCTGGGTCTTATCTTTCACTGCACCCTTGGGGCTTGCACAATGCCTAGACGAAAGGAAGCCTTTGTATCCAATGCCTGAACTTGCTCCAATATTCCCCAACCTTTTACCTCCTTTTGCTGATTGGAGACCTGGTTCTGACCTGCTTGGCTTGTGCAAAGCTCTGAGAGAGGAAAAATTTGGCTTGGCCCCCTCCCGATGGAATCTTTCCATTCCAAAGTTGTTTCTCCTTTCTTTGAGTCTCCTTTTAACCGTTCCCAATTCCCTCATTCCCAGGAACTCTTAAATTCTTTCTCCCCTTATCAAAATACTCTTTCAGAATAAGTACATTCGCTTTGGAATAAAACTGCTGTTTCCTTTCCCAGGCTTATATGTATTTTAGCAGAAAAAATTCAAAGGAATTAATTTCTAATTGTGGAAATTACAGGCCATAGGAGGAGAAGGCGGAGGAAAAAATTGAGGGTGAATCAGCCTTCTGCAGAGACTTTCTTCAAAGACTTTCACGCATCCTCTTTGATTAGAGGATTGGAAAAGGGCGAAGCTTACCCATCTTCCGCAGGTGGCCAGAAGAACAAAGAAAAGAGATTTTTCAAGCGTGGTTTCTCTCTTGGCTCATTCCACACATCTCCCTGTGGGGATTCTACTTAGGGAAGGTGTGTCCCAGGGTTTGCCAAAGATGGAGACAATCGGAAGTATCACAGCAAAAGGCGAGGAATCAGAAATCTCCAACTCCTGGGCTCATGTGATCCTCCCACCTCAGCCTCCCAAGTAGCTGGGATTACAGGTGCGTGCCACCACACCCGACTAAATTTTTTAATCTGTTCTTTTTTGTTTTTTGTTTTTGTAGAGACAGGGTCTTGCTATGTTGCCCAGGCTGGTCTTGAACTCCTGGGCTTAAGCGGTCCTTCCAATTTGGCATCCCAAAGTGCTGGGATTACAGTCATGAACCACCAAGCCCAGCCTTCTCTATATTCTCTTACACTTTGCTTAAACCCCTTAATTCCTTATTAGGATTTCATCCCTTTGTCTCAAGACGCTGTCTCTTGTGAGGATGCAAATATCCTAACATCCTCCTCAGTCTTTTTGCTGGTGTATGCTTGCCGGATGCTAATTGGGGCAGGTTTTCACCAAAAAGCGGCAGAGGGAGGGTGGAGTCAGCTGGGCAGTAGGTGGGAACAGGTGGCTGAAAGGGTGTGTGGGGATCATGAAGGTCAAATTTCATACTTTCCCACCAGCCTCTAGCAGTGATCCTAGTTTCTGAAACCCAGCCAGGAGATCTGGGCTGGTGGAAGATATTTGTACCGATTCCAAATGTGAGGGGCCATTTTTGAAATTGTAGCTTGGATGCTGAAATGTTATAATTTCCAGGCCATTTGGATGATTTATGGGGTCAATATATCATTTGAAATGGAAACTATTCCAGAACATCCAGGCTGCTCGGTGACCAGCCCTGGGGTAGTGGATGACAGCGGGTCCCTCTGATAGTGGCCGTCTGCTGACCTGTCGAATCCTTTATTCTGTAAGCATGTAGTGGATGGGGGGACCGTGGACACCAGCGGTCCTGTCCTGGTCATTGTGACCCTCCTCCCAGCTCAGACCATGGCTCAGCCCTAACAGGAACCATTGCTCCCCCAAGAGTTCAGCAAAATGGGTGAGAATCCAGGAGCTTCTCTGCTGTCCTTGTCTTGTGGTCTCATTATGAGTTTTTCTTTTGTGGGAAGGAAAAGAAGAAAAGAGGGAGCGAATAAAGGATTGGGTGGGGCAAGAAACCAGCAAAACACAAATAGAGAAGGGATACACTAACCAGAACCCCTTTTGAACTTCTTGGAAGAGACCTCCAATGTCTGGTTTTCTGCAAACAGCCTGGGACCAGCCTGAAGTCTATTTTGCATTTCTTGGGGGAAAGGCAGGGGTTCTCCAGTTTTCTAGTAGAGAGGGGTAGAATATAAGACATTATGAAACATTATGAAATGTCCCACGTTTCTATCTAAGTCTCTCCTACACTTGGAGGCCTGAGGAAGGTCTGTATACCCCCTCACACCCTCGCTGACAGATTCCATCTCTCATAAAGAGGGTAGTACTAAGTCACTCTGCACACACGCACAAGCCAGTCTTGCCTCCTGAGCTCGTCTTGCACTTGCTGGCAGGATTAGGGTCTATCCCTCTTCATTCTCCCCTGTGGTGCCTAACGGGCTGTGCATGTAGCAGATGCTCAGTAAACTTGTCCATGGCCTTATTAGCTTTGTGGCAGCTGCAGAGGCTTTGATTTTGAAGCTAGGAAGGACCTCCCATCACGTGATCCATGCTTTCTTCAGAGCAGGGAGGCTGTGTGATTGTATTCAGGTGGGAGCTGTGCTATCGAGTCCACCTGTGTTTCCGTGTGACCTTGGTAGAGGTACCTTGTTTTTTTGCCATGTCCCTTCCCTGCCCCGCAACCTCCGCCGCACACCCGGGCTCTCCCATCTGTACACAAAATGCTCTAGATTCTGGGATGAAACATAGTCCTGTCCAGGTGCAAATGATTGCTCCTTTATTACTGCAGACATCCTCCCTTTTTCCTTTTAAGTAGTCTTTGAAATTAAACTAAAAAGGAAATATTTGCACAGAGATTTCCCCAAGGCCATTTTCAATACACCTGGTAATCAGCACCGACTTTCAAAAGCATGGTTATTATTGCCTTAAAATTATTGCATCATTTGACCAAAACCCCCTTGTGAATGTTTCTGATGAAAATTTTTTATTGAAAATGTTTTTTAATGAGGCAATTTTCCTCCCTTTTCATCGGAGGGGCAGAGCTACCTCACCGTGGCTGTTTATTTAAATGGTGGGAGACTTCCTTGACTACATGACACATTTTTCTTCTGAGGGCCTTCTGATGGTCTCTGTTTGCATCTAGGGTGAAATTGAGGCACTGAGGATGGGGTGGAAGTTACTGTTAAGGTCTTCACCTTAACACCAATCCTACAGTGACCAGTCCTGGAATAAGGAAAGGACCTAGGTGTCCTGAATCACCCTTTGCTTTTTAGGTAAGTACCTTTGGAAAAATTATAATAGAGGAGAGATCTATCTATCTTTACCAACCTCACCCCGCGTCATCCTTAGAAAGGGTGTTTGGTAACTATGGTGATCTTGTTAACTTTTGACTTTGTAGTATTTTTCATTTCATTTTTTTTTTTTTTTCAAGTAGCATTGCAATGTCCTTTTGGGGAATTTCCTGTTTTCTACTGGACACTGGGTCAGTTGTGATCATTAATCAGATGGCTGCTGTTCCGTAGGCAAAAAGCAGGTACTTTAGTGAGGCCGTTGGGCTGCCTGTATTTATTGGTAATATTTTCACAGAACTCTCATTAAACTGGATTATTTGATGTCAGCTTAGCATTACCAAATTTAGCAAATAAAAATGCAGCACCCCAGTTAAATTTGAATTTCAAATGAACAACTAATAATTTTTACTTTTTACTTTAATTTTTAATTTTTAGAGACAAGGTCTTGCTCTGTTGCCCAGGCTGGAGTGCAGTGACGTGATCATAGCTCACTGCAGCCTCGATCTCCTGGGCTCAAGCAGTCCTCCTGCCTCAGCCTCCTGGGTTGCTGTGCAAGTGCAAGATACCACACCCAGGTAATTTTTTCATTTTTTGGAGAGATGGGGTCTTGCTATGTTGCCCAGGCTGGTCTCAAACTCCTGGGCTCAAGCAATCCTCCTGCCTTGGCCTCCAAAAGTGTTAGGATTACCATTGCGAGCCACTGTGCCTGACCCAACTAATAATTTTTAAGTGTAAGTATATCCACCAAATTGCACAGGCTATACTTATGCTACAAAAGTATTTATTGTTTATCTGCAATTCAAATTTAACTGGGCATCATGCATCTATCTTTATGCTGAGACGCACTCACTCTTGGGAAATGTTTAGCCATTGTTGCAGCAGCAAAAAGAAGCCCAAGCAACCCAGTGTTGCTACCACAGTTGTCTTACATGCAGACGTTGGGTGGGAATGGTGTCTATGTGGTCCTATGGCCCTTGTGAAAGACTAAAGGGGCAAACTCAAAACAAAACCATGTCCCTCCTTTTAGTAAAGGAGAAGCAGGCCAAGGACTCTGTGGATTTGGTCAAGTTCCACAACCAGAGGTGGAAATGATATAGAGGTTTAGAGCTGTGCTCCAGGATATGAGGTAAGGGATTTTTAGGAGCAAAAGACCCATTAGATGCCTATTAAAATATTGGTCAATGAACCAGAATATTATGAATTTTCAGTTTTAGGGCAGCAGTGAGTGAAGCTGGGAGAATTCAGCTGGAGCTTAGGAAGCGAGAAGACTGAGAGAGGCCTCTGGTTGGTAGACAGTGCTGGGCAGGCTGGTCTGGGCTGTGGGAGAAAGCAGAGATGAAGCCCAACTGATGCTGGAGCCTCAGCCAGGGTCCACAGAGCTAGGCCCCTCCAGCGAGGCCTGTCACAGATGGGAGAGGTGGCCATTGGGCCAGATAGGGGGTGCTCAGCTTTGGATTGTGGGTATCCTCTGCAGATGTGTCTCCAGTTACCCAAAAGGCAGGGAAGACTTTCCTCCCACAACCCTCAGAGGACAGACTGCCCTGCCATCACATGGCGGGACATACTGAATTCACAGGAGTCTTTTCATTTTTTTAATTTATAATTGAAAAAAATAGAGACGAGGTCTCACTATGTTACCCAGGCTGGTCTTGAACTCCTGGCCCAAGCAACCCTCCTGCCTTGGCCTCCCGAAGTGCTGGGACTACAGGTGTGAGCCACCATGCCTGACCAGGAGTTTCAATCTGAAGGAGTCGGTGTCCCAACCCCGTTTGTTGTTCAAGGGTCAACTGTACATTCCCAGTATATTTATTTGGGGGGTTAAACATGTGTTTGCTTAATGTAAACATTTATTATAAACCCTTCTTTTGGAGATATCCTCAAAACCTGTAAGTGGCCTTGGCCTACCATGACTTCAGAGGGGCCTCCCATTTAGGGGAGAGCCCCTGGGGACTTCTCCCAGCAATCCCACCTTCACTAAGTTGCTGAAAAACAGTCAAGAACCTGTCAGGTGTATGTTTGCGGCCAGCTAAGACCTGGTATGGTCTAGGCCCTCCCCAGTGACTCCCCCATATTTCTCTGCTTGCCAATGCCTGAAATTAAATTCTTAGACAAGGGAACACTTCTCTTTCAAGGTGGGGATGGTAAGGAAAGGGTGGAGGACTTCAGGCACCTGAAAATTGGATCCCAACCAGGGGGTACATATTTCAGCAGAAAAAGGAGGCTGGATTCAGAACACAGATTTCAGAGTCTGTGTAAGTTACCCCAGGCTGTGCAGTGCAGCGGGGAACGCATAGACCTGAGGGCTCCACTCCCGGGCTTGGTCCTGGCTCTCTCATGTTCTAGCTGTGTGTCTTCATTCTAGTTGCCTGACCTCTCTGTGCCCCAGTTTTCTTAGTGAAATGAGGATAACAAAATCTTCTTTATAGGTTTGTTATGAGGAACTAAATAACACATACATAAATAAATGTATGTAATATATATATTAAGTATTTATGACACAGCCTGTCACAGAATAAGAGTTATGTTAGAGCCAGCTGTTAACATTTGACCCTGACTGTTCCTGTGAAGCTGTCTGCTTGGGTACTTCAGTCTGCAACTCTAAGGCCACCAGCTGGGTCTCATGTGATTTAAGAAGATTTGGGAGAGTTTGTTTTCTTCTTCTTCTTCCTTTTTTTTTTTTTAACATGCTAACTCTCGATGAGGGAACACCATTCCCAGAAGATTTTTAATTAATTATCTCTGTAAAACCATGGCAAAATGCCTTCTGGGGCACTTGCATATTGATAGATCAAGAAACCCTGGGTTTCAGAATCAAATGCTGGGAAACTTTAGGCATCATTTCATAGGTAACATCCCAAGTCCCCCTTGGGTACTGGAGCGATGGCTGGGGCTGTGATAGCTTAGGAGACAGAGGTAGGATTCTGCGGGGCTGGGTTAGATTAGAGGTTCTTGCAGAGGGGAGAACCACGCCTAGGTCTAGGGCAGTGACTTCCAAAGCCTGGTCCCAGACCAGCGGCATCAGTCTTACCTGGGAACTTGTTACAGCTGCAAATTATTGGGTCCATCCCAGACCGACTTAATTAGAAACTCTGGACTGGGCACGGTGGCTCACTCCTATGATCCCATCACTTTTAGAGGTTGAGGTGGGAGGATAACTTGAGGGCAGGAGTTTGAGACCAGCCTGGGCAACAACATAGTGAGACCACATTTCTACAACAAATGTTTAAAAATTAGCTAGGCATGGCGGTGCGTGCCTGTAGTCCCAGCTTCTTGGGAGGCTGAGGTGAAAAGATCGCTTGAGCCTGGAAGGTCCAGGCTGCAGTGAGCTTTGATCACACCACTGCACTCCAGCCTAGGTAAAAGAATGAGACCCTGTCTCAAAAAAGATAAACAAAAACAAACCTCTGGGGATGAGCAGCTTCTGCTTTAATAAGTCTTGTAGGTGATTCTGATGCTGGCTCAAGTTGGAAAACCTCTCTGGTCTATAGGATAAGTCAAGCCAAGGTTCAAATAACCGAGGTGAAGTCAGAGCCAGGAGATTGGAGGAGGCTAAGATAGAATCTGAGCCAAATCAGAGAATGGAGGTTCTGGGAAATTGCTCTGCACACTGGTGGCTATTTTCAGCTACCCTTCATCTTCTGCAGGTGCAGCCTGGGAGTGGGTTGGGCTAATTTAAAGGGCCAGAAGCAAGTGGACAGGTAGGGAAATATTTGCAGGCTTTTCTGCAGGTCATTCTGACCCCTTTGAAATTACAGCTTGTGGTCTGTTACTCCTCTGCATTCAAAAGGATTCATTTTTGTCAGTGCCTTTCTGGGAGAGTGGGCCTGGCTTGGAGATGGCACTGTAGATACAGAATTTTGCCACTGGGTGAGTCTAGTCCCCTTACCCAATGCAGCAATCAACTCTGCAGCATTCTCAATAGCAGGTCAGGGATCCCCCTTCAACACTAGAGCTCAACGGAATGCATTGCATTTGCTGGCAAGTCCTTCCTTTGGATGGCCCAAAGCGCCTATCACCTTGCAGATTGTAAGTGCTCGCACACATTCATTGAAACAGTAAGTGGCTAGTATTGAACAGACATCTGATTCTTTCAACTCTCTCCCTTCTGGTTCTAACAGTGGTGGCTGCAGCAACGCAGGGCCTGTCCATCCTGTCTGTCATTTGACGGTCCTATTTTGCTTCCCATAGTCTCTTCTCTAGGAGAAATGTATCCTTCATTTCTTCCGAAGCTCCTAGTATGAATTGCAGACCCAGAAGACTGCAAGTGAAATGACTAATGAGCAGAGAGATAAGAAAGGGACCCAGAAAATTAAATTGTGCATAAAATTAAGGAAGCTATGTTGGGGTACAGAAGAGAATGGGCAGCGGTAGAGCTAAGCCTGAGGCTGATGAGACAGGTAAGTTAGGATTGAAGCTCACAGAGACAGGGTGACCATGGAGAGCTCTTTTCCTGTGGGCCCCACGTGTTTCACCAGGGCCTGGAGGATTTGGGTAGGAGTTGAGCAGGACTAGTCAGGGTCAGGTTGAAATGTCAGTCACTAAAAGTCCCAGATTCTTGGTCCATGAGTTGCTGCCAAGTCAGGACACAACAATCCTGTGCTTCACCATTGGAATTTTGGACATAACTTTAGGGCTTTCCCTAATCCTAATTAAATTAAATCTTGTTTATTGTAATCAACCAAAACCATTTGAACCTCATTTCTGGAAAGCGTTATCTATCTCTTTCAACTTTGTGGCATGCATCAGATGTATAAACTGACTTTTTTTTCTTTTTCATTTAAATTTTTTTTAGAGACACAGTCTTACTCTGTTACCCAGGCTGGAGCACAGTGATGCAATCATAGCTCACTGCAGCCTTGAACTCTTGGGCTGAAGAGATCCTCCTGCCTTAGCCTCCTGAGTAGCTGGGCCTACAGGTGCAGGCCACCACACTTGGCTAATTTATTTTTTGTACAGATGGGGTCTTGCTATGTTGCTCAGGCCAGTCTTGAACTACAGGGCTCAAGCAATTCTTCCACATCAGCCTCCTAAAGTGCTGGGATTACAGATGTGAGCCACTGTGCCCAATCTATAATCTGACTTTGATCTCTACATCTAAATAATTGACAAAAATGTGACCAAGCAGCTCATTAGTGACTGCTTTTCAAACTGAAACCTATACAAACCGTCACAATTGGCTATGGGCCATTCAACTCGCTGTTTGTTTATTTATTCATTTGTTCATGGGTAAAATGCTATGCTTTCAGGGGATGGTGGTATCTTGCCCTGATGGTGCTTGGGAGGAGGACTGTCTCTGGGAGTGCCTTCTGTGTCCACAGGCCTTTTTAAGGAAATGGTCCTGGTGGAGGCACCATTAGCCACAGTGTTTTGCGCTATGAGACTTACTCTTCCTCCAGCTTCGCTTGATTGGACCTGACTCAAAAGCAGCCAACTCATGGGCTGCCCATGGCCTGTAGAAGTCTTGGGGAGCTCTGCCTAGATGAGGTGAGCTGGTCCAACCAAGTACGTATTCCTAGGGATTTGAATTTAAAAAATGGAGAGGGCCAGTGTTTTAACAGAAAGAAACTGAGGCTGACATGTTGCCCAGAGAGGCAATAAACTTATGAATATGAGGTCATGAAGTGCCTGAACAAACAATAAGGAAGCTTATTCTTTTATTTATTTATTCATTCATTCTATACAGGGTTTCACTCTTTCTCTCAGGCTGGAGTGCAGTGGCATGATCAGAGCTCACTGCAGCCTGGACCTCCTGGGCTCAAGGGATCCTCTCAGCCTCCTGAGCAGGTGGGACTACAGGCGCACACCACCATGCCAAGCTAATTTTTTTCTTTTCTTTTTTGTAAACACAGGGTCTTGTTATGTTGCCCAAGTTGGTCTCAAACTCCTGGCTTCAAGCCATCCTCCTGCCTCAGCCTTTAATTTGCCGGAGGATCAGATGCTAATTTGTCAATATGGTGACCTAATATAATTTGGGAATTCTTCTGATACAAAACAACTGGAAATCCTAAATATGATACAACAAATACCCCTTTCAACATATAACTGAACATGTAAAAAACTAAAGAAATTCCCAAATTCAAAATTAAAGAGTAAACTGAAAAATAGACTGATAAATATGTGGTCAGAGATTGTGGCAGCCCTGGTAGGAGCATGGCTTGTTTTCAGACCTGGTGATGACCAGGGGTTGGGTCTGAACCTTCTCAGGGACACAGCTTTGGGCCTACTTCAGGCAGAGGGGTTGGAACCAAGGCTCTTGCTTAAAGTTAGAATCATCTGTGGGCCTCATGCACAGTAAAGTAATGGATTAAAATACATTCATTCACACAGCAGAAGGAGACAGCAAGGAGGCCTATCTGCTATGACTTGGGTCTGGATGGGAAGAAGGACCCCCTGAGAATTTGTAGTCACAGCCTGTACCTTGGCTGAGTTTGGTTCTAATTTATACTATCTGAGTGGTCCAGGAATCCTCCAGCTAAGACTTTAATGTTAAAGTGTCCTAAGGCTGACGCTCCTGACGGCCTGGAGAGACGGGCAGCAGCAAACACAAAATCCCACTGGAAGGACACACCCTGATCCCTGGCTTTAAAGGATTTCCACAGATGGGGTTCTGCTGGATGCGGCTCAAAATTTAAAACTCACTGGGAAACAATCCATCATGAGTTTGTATCAGCGGCCATGACTAATAACTTCTGAAAATGGAACTACTAGATAGGAATTCATAAAAGTATATGCTCAAAAAGATTGAAGACATAAATGAAGTGATGAAAAATGTAAGAAAAGAGAAAAATATGATGAAAAAATGACAGGCACATGAAATGAAAAATATAGGCACCAAAATTAAAATATAATATTGTATAAAACAGCACGTTTATATAAAACAGAACATAATAAATAAACTTAAATCTAGAGTTAAAGAAATTGTCCATAATTCATTACAAAGGTTTGAAAATACATAAAATGTAAAAAAGATGTTAAGAGACATGAAGGATGGACTAAAAAGGTTCACTATGTATCTAACAGAAGTTCCAGAAAAAAAAAATAAAAACAATGAGGCAAAGACAATATTTTAGAGGAAATGGTTGATAATTTTCCAGAGTTGATGAGCAACATGAATCATAGATTCAGAAATCATAGGGATCCCAGGCAGACTAAATTAAATGAAATAATAACTAGACACATTATGGTCAAAATGCAGAACCTCAGAGACCAAAAGGAAGTGTTAAAAGCAACCAGGGCACTCTACAAGGGGGGAACAATTAGACTATCATAAGATTTCTCAACAGTCATAATCGAAACCTGAAAATCATGTATCAAAATGTTCAGAATCCTTGTAAAAAAAGAAAAAATTTATACCTGGCTAAACTATCACTTAAGAGTGAGGGCAGGCCAGACGCGGTGGCTCATGCCTGTAATCCCAGCACTTTGTGAGGCCGAGGCAGGCAGATCACTTGAGGCCAGGAGTTTGAGACCAGCCTAGCCAACATGGTGATGCCCTGTCTCTACTAAAAATACAAAAATTAGCCGGGCATGGTGGCATGCACCTGTAATCCCGGCTACTTGGGAGGCTGAGGCTGGAAAATTGCTTGAACCCAGAAGGCGGAGGTTGCAGTGAGCTGAGATTGCTCCACTGCACTCTAGCCTGGTAGACAGAGTGAGACTCCATCTAACAAAAAAAAAAAAGAGTGAGTGCAAAATAAAAACATTTTCAGAACAAAGACTGAAAGACACTAACACAGTCCCTGAAAGAGGATATACTTCAGGAAGAATAAAGTTGAAAGCAGAAGGAAGAATTAAAATGCAAGAAGAAATGATGAACAAATAAATCAGTAAACATATGGTCAGCCCTTTTTATCTGAGGATTCTGCATTTGTGGATTTAACCAATTGTGGATCAAAGAATATGCAAAAACCACAACAATAAAATATAATTATGGGCAGATCATGATGGATGGGAGGCAGGACTAGACTGCAGCTCCAACTTGGACAGACAAAGCAGCATGCGGAGGCTCACACCATGAATTTTTGCTCCAGTACGACTGCAGGAATAAATCAGGGAACCTGAGAGGACCCACAAACCCCCCTGAAGGAAGTGGATTGCCCCTACAGGACCCGGGGGACACCCTAAATACTGTGAGGGCCCAAACTGTGGAAGTGGGGAAGGGAGATCGTCCACCTCTGAAACGCACACCCCCACTGGAGAAACTGAAGGCTTAGATTACAGGAGAAGATTTTGACCTTACCTGAAGCTGAGTTAATTTAGAGAGTCGAGCAAAATACAGGGGTAGAGGAAGCAGCGAGAAAAGTCCTGGGAGCTTGATGGGTCCCCCTAGTAAGACGTTTTTGCCTGGCCTCACAGGAGTCCTTCGGGAGGGTGGCCAGAAGTGCTGGGAAAAGTCCACAGGGAGAAAATCTCCAGCTGAACTTTGTAACAATTTGAACTAATGGAGAATCCTCCTGGCCAGAACCTGGGGGAGGGCGTGAATCTGGTGTGCAGACTCCACAGGCAGGGGAAGAAGGAAAGCCATATTTGCTTTTGCAGCTGGGAGGCAGGTAACCTGGGACAAGTTCTCAGCCCTGCTTGCCCACTCCCTGGAAACAGACTTGGTGCTGTTAGGGGGTGCACGGTGGGAGTGAGACTGGCCCTTCAAGTTGCATGGGAGCTGGGTGAGGCCTGTGACAGCCAATTTTCCCCCACTTCCATGACAACTTGCATGACACAGTAGAGACAGTCATAATCCTCCTAGGAACATAACTCCATTGACCTGGGAACCTCATCCCCATCCCTCACAGCAGCCACAGCAAGACCCGCCCAAGGAGAGTCTGAGCTCAGACATGCCTAGTTCTGCCCCTACCCAATGGTCCTTCCCTACCCACCCTGATAACTGAAGACAAAGGGCATCTACTCTGGGGAGTTCTAGGGCCCCACCCACTACCTCTTCCTCCCCATATTACCACCTCTGATGCCCTTTGGAAAGTGCCACCTCCTGGCAGAAGGCCAACCAGCACAAAAATAGTGCATTAAACCACCAAAGCTAAGAACCCTCACAGAGTCCATTTCACCCCCTGCCACCTCCACCGGAACAGGTGCTGGTATCCATGGCTGAGAGACCCACATATGGTTCATGTCATAGGACTATGTGCAGACAACCCTCAGTACCAGCCTGGAGCCCGGTAGACTTGCTGGGTGGCTAGATCCAGAAGAGAGATAACAATCACTATAGCTCGGCTCTTAGGAAGGCACATCCATAGGAAAAAGAGGAGAGTACTACATCAAGGGAACACCCCGTGGGACAAAGGAATCTGAACAACAGCCTTCAGCCCTGGACCTTCCCTCTGACAGAGCCTACCCAAATGAGAAGGAACCAGAAAACGACCTCTGGTAATATGACAAAACAAGATTCTTTAACACCCCCCACCCCCCAAATTACACTAACTCACCAGCAATGGACCCAAACCAAGAAGAAATCCCTGATTTACCTGAAAAAGAATTCAGGAGGTTAGTTATTAAGCTAATCAGGGAGGGACCAGAGAAAGGTGAAGCCCAATGTAAGGAAATTCAAAAAATGATACAAGAAGTGAAGGGAGAAATATTCAAGGAAATAGATAGCATAAATAAAAAACAACCAAATCTTCAGGAAACAATGGACACACTTATAGAAATGCAAAATGGTCTGGAAAGTCTCAGCAATAGAATTGAACAAGTAGAAGAAAGAAATTCAGAGCTTGAATACAAGATCTTTGAATTAACCCAATCCAACAAAGACAGAGAAAAAAGAATAAGAAAATATGAACAAAGCCTCCAGGAAGTCTGGGATTATCTTAAATGACCAAACTAAAAATAATCAGTGTTCCTGAGGAAGAACAGAAATCTAAAAGTTTGGAAAACATATTTGGGGGAATAAAATTCACCGCAAAAAGATCATTGCCTAGGCACATTGTCATCAGGTTATCTAAAGTTAAGATGAAGGAAAGAATCTTAAGAACTGTGAGACAAAAGCACCAGGTAACCTATAAAAGATAACTTATCATATTAACAGCAGATTTCTCAGCAGAAACCCTACAAGCTAGAAGCGATTGAGGCCGTATCTTCAGCCTCTTCAAACAAAACAATTATCAGCCAAGAATTTTGTACTCAGTGAAACTAAGTTTCGTATATGAAGGAAAGATACAGTCTTTTTCAGACAAATAAATGCTGAGAGAATTTGCCATTATCAAGCCACCACTACAAGAACTGCTAAAAGGAACTCTAAATCTTGAAACAAATTCTGGAAACACATCAAAACAGAACCTTTTAAAGCATAAATCTCACAGGGCCTATAAAACAAAAATACAGTTTAAAAAACAAAAACAAAAAACCAAGGTATACAGGCAACAAATAGCATGATGAATGGAATGGTACTTTACATCTCAATATTAACATTGAATGTAAATGGCCTAAGTGCTCCAATTAAAAGTGGAGCAAATATGCATCTAAGACTGGAGCTCCCAAATTTATAAAATAATTCCTACTAGAACTAAGAAATGAGATAGACAGCAACACAATAATAGTGGGGAACTTCAATACTCCACTGACAACACTGAACAGGTTATCAAGATAGAATGTCAACAAAGAAACAATGGATTTAAACTATACCCTGGAACAAATGGACTTAACAGATATATACAGAAAATTTCATCCAACAACCACAGAATATACATTCTATTCAACAGTGCATGGAACTTTCTCCAAGATGGACTATATGATAGGCCACAAAATGAATCTCAATAAATTTAAGAAAACTGAAATTATATCAAGCACTCTCTCAGACTACAGTGGAATAAAACTGGAAATCAACTCCAAAAGGAGCCTTCAAAACCATTCAAATACATGGAAATTAAATAACCTGCTCCTGAATGATCATTGAGTCAAAAATGAACTCAAGATGGAAATCAAAAAATTCTTCGAACTGAATGACAATAGTGACACAACCTACCAAACCTCTGAGACACAGCAAAGGTGGTGCTAAGAGGAAAGTTCCTAGCCCTAAATGCCTACATCAAAAAGTCCAAAAAAGCACAAACAATCTAAGGTCACACCTCAAGGAACTAGAGACACAAGAACAAGTCAAACCCAAACCCAGCAGAAGAAAGGAAAAAATCAAGATCAGAGCAGAACTAAATGAAATTGAAACAAACAAACAAAACCATACAAAAGATAAATGGAACAAAAAGCTGGTTCTTTGAAAAGAAAAATAAAATTGATAGACCATTAGCAAGACTAACCAAGAAAAGAAGAGAGAAAAATCCAAATAAGCCCAACAAGAAATGAAATGAGAGATATTGCAACTGACTCCACAGCAGTACAAAAGATCATTCAAGATGACTATGAACCTTTACATGCATAAACTAGAAAACATAGAAGAGATGGATAAATTCCTGGAAAGATACAACCCTCCTAGCTTAAGTCAGGAAGAATTAGATACCCTGAACAGACCAATACCAAGCAGTAAGATTGAAATGGTAATTTTAAAATTATCAAACAAAAAAAGCCCAGGACCAGATGGATTCATAGCAGAATTCTACCAGATATTCAAAGAAGAATTGGTACCTTTCCTACTGACACAATTCCACAACATAGAGAAAGAGGGAACCCTCCCTAATTCATTCTATGAAGCCAGTATTACCCTAGTACCAAAACCAGGAAAGGACATAACTAAAGAAGAAAACTACAGACCAATATCCCTGATGAACATGTATGCTAAAATCCTTAACAAAATACTAGCTAACGGAATCTAGTAACATATCAAAGAGATAATCCACTATGATCAAGTGGGTTTTACATCAAGGATGCAGGGGTGGTTTAACATATACAAGTTAATAAATGTGATACATCACATAAACATAATTAAAAACAAAAATCACATGATTGTCTCAATAGATGCAGAAAAAGCATTCAACAAAATCCAATATCCCTTTATTATTAAAACTCTAAGCAAAATCGGCATACAAGGGACATACCTCAATATAATAAAAGCCATCTATGACAAACACATAGTCAAGTAATACTGAATGGGGAAAAGTTGAAAGCATTCCTTCTGAGAACTGAAACAAGACAAGGATGCCCATTCTCACCACTCCTCTTCAGCACAGTACTGGAAGTCCTAGCCAGAACAATCAGAGAAGAGAAAGAAATAAAGGGCACCAAAACTGGTAAAGAGGAAGTCAAACTGTTGCTGTTTGCTGGTGATATGATCGTTGACCTAAAAAACCCTAAAGACTCCTCCAGAAAGCCCCTAGAACTGATAAAAGAATTCAGCAAAGTTTCCAGATACAAAAATTCACCTACACAAATCAGTAGCTCTTCTATACACCAACAACGAACAAGCTGAGAATTAAATCAAGATCTCAACCCTTTTTACAATAGCTGCAAAAAAAAAAAAATAGTTAGGAATATACCTAACTAAGGAGGTGAAAGACCTCTATAAGGAAAACTATAAAACTGCTGAAAGAAATCATAGACGACACAAATAAATGGAAACACATTCCATGCTCATGGATGGGTAGAATCAATGTGTAAAAATGACCATACTGCCAAAAACAATCTACACATTCAATGCAATTCCCATCAAAATACCACCATCATTCTTCACGGAATTAGGAAAAACAATTCTAAAATTCACGTGGAACCAAAAAAGAGCCCAGGTGGCCAAAGCAAGACTAAGTGAAAAGAACAAATCTGGAGACATCACATTAACTGATTTCAAACTATACTATAAGGCCATAGTCACCAAAATAGCATGGTACTTGTATAAAAATAGACACATAGACCAATGGAATAGAAAGGAGAACCCAGAAATAAACCCAAATACTTATAGCCAACTGATCTTCGACAATGCAATCAAAAACATAAAGTGGGGAAAGGACACCCTTTTCAACAAATGGTGCTGGGATAATTGGCTAGCCACATGTAGGAGAATGAAATTGGATCCCCATCTCTCACCTGGTACGAAAATCAACTCAAGATGGATTAAGGACGTAAATCTAAGACCTGAAACTATAAAAATTCTAGAAGACAACATTGGAGAAACCCTTCTAGACATTGGCTTAAGCTAGGATTTCATAACCAAGAACCCAAAAACAAATGCAATAAAAACAAAGATAAATTGCTGGGACTTAATTAAACTAAAGAACTTTTGCATGGCAAAAGGAACAGTCAGCAGAATAAACAGACAACCCACATAGTGGGAGAAAATCTTCGCAGTCTGTATGTCTGACAAAGGACAAATATCCAGAATCTACAATGAAGTCAAACAAATCAACAAGAAAAAAACTAAACAATCCCATCAAAAAGTGGGCTACGGACATGAATAGACAACTCTCAAAGGAAGATATACAAATGACCAACAAACATATGAAAAAATGCTCAACATCACTAATGATCAGGGAAATGCAAATCAAAACCACAATGCCATACCACTTTACTCCTGCAAGGATGGTGATAATCAAAAAATAAAAAAATAGTAGATGCTGGCATGAATGTGGTGAATAAGGAACACTTCTACGCTGCTGGTGGGAATGTAAACTAGTACAACCACTATGGAAGACAGTGTGGAGATTCCTTAAAGAACTAAAAGTAGGCCGGGCGCGGTGGCTCAAGCCTGGAATCCCAGCACTTTGGGAGGCCGAGACAGGCCGATCACGAGGTCAGAAGATCGAGACCATCCTGGCTAACACGGTGAAACCCCGTCTCTACTAAAAAATACAAAAAACTAGCCGGGCGAGGTGGCGGGCGCCTGTAGTCCCAGCTACTCGGGAGGCTGAGGCAGGAGAATGGTGTAAACCCAGGAGGCAGAGCTTGCAGTGAGCTGAGATCGCGCCACTGCACTCCAGCCTGGGCAACAGATCGAGACTCTGTCTCAAAAAAAAAAAAAAAAAAGAACTAAAAGTAGAACTACCATTTTATCCAGCAGTCCCACTAATGGGCTACCCAGAGGAAAAGAAGTCATATGAAAAAGATACTTGCACATGCGTATTTATAGCAGTACAATTTGCAATTGCAAAAACGTGGAACCAACCCAAATGCCCATCAATCAATGAGTGGATAAAGAAACTGTGGTATATATATATACACACACACATTAATATGCACACACATGTATATGTATATATGTGTGTGCATATTTATATATGTGTGTGGGTGTGTATATATATGTGTGACAGAATACTACTCAGCCATAAAAAGGAGTGAATTAATGGCATTCACAGCAACCTGAGTGAGATTGGGGACTATTATTCTAAGTGAAGTAACTCACGAATGGAAAACCAAACATCGTACATTCTCACTCATAAGTGGGAGCTAAGCTATGAGTATGCAAAGGCATAAGAATGACACAATGGACTTTGGGGACTTGGGGGAAAGGGTAGACAGGGGGTGAGGGATAAAAGACTACAAATAGGGTGCAGTGTATACTGCTTGGGTGATGGGTGCACCAAAATCTCACTGTTCTCCACTAAAGAACTTACTCATGTGACCAAATACCACTTGTACCCCAATAACCTATGGAAATAAAAGTAAAAAATATAAAATAATAATTATGTTTAAGGAAGGGACACCTGTTATTTATCCTTGCTTGCCTAAGGCCTTGAAGCAAAGTACTAAGTAGATCGCGATCATGAATGATTTCTGGAAGAACAGCTCCCTATTAAATATTTGGTCCTAACCCCAGCTTACTATGTAGAAATAATGTGTCATGTACAAGTGTGATGGCTGTCTCAGTGCAAATTCATCCACAGCCCTTGCTTGGGAAAAAATCCAGAGAGAAATGCCTTACTCAGTAGTGCCATAGTAGTTTTATTTTGAGAAACTTTATTACCTATAACTGCAACTTTCAAAAAATATTTTTAAAAATGTTTATAATTATAATGTTTCTTCTTTATTTGTATAAATAACAATTATTTAAAAAAATAATTCAAATAAAAAGGTTCAGTATAACAACTATTTCCATAGCATTTACATTGTATTAGCTTTTTGTTTTTGTTTTTTTTTTTGAGATGGAGTCTCACTCTGTCTCTCAGGCTGGAGTGCAATGGCATGATCTCGGCTCACTGCAACATCAGCCTCCCAGGTTCAAGTGATTCTCCTGTCTCAGTTTCCTGAGTAGCTGGGATTACAGTTGCTGGCCACCACACCCAGCTAACTTTTTGTATTTTTAGTAGAGACGGGGTTTCACCATGTTGGCCAGGCTGGTCTCGAACTCCTGACCTCAAGTGATCCACCTGTCTCGGCCTCCCAAAGTGTTGTGATTACAGGCGTGAGCCACCGCGCCCGGCCTGTATTAGTATTAGCTATTATAACTAATCTAGAGATGCTTTAAAGTATACAAGAGGTTGTGTGTAGGTTTTATGCAAATACTATGCCATTTTTTATCAGGGACTTGAGTATCTGAAGATTTTGGTATCTAGAGGAGCCCTGGAACCAGTTCCCTGTGGATACTTAGGGAGGACTGTGTATGAAAATATGAACATGCATTGACTGAATAAAACAATGATGATTAACTGTGGGGGTGTGACAAGAAGTGGGATTAGATACTGGGCACCTACATTGAATATTGGCAGAAATGATGCGTCATAATGCTAAATTCTAGTATTATTTAGGAAGGGGATTAAAATGCTGATGTAGGAAAATTATGCATGTTATAGCAGACATAGAAATGTGCTGCCTAACTCTCTCTTCAAGAAAGAACTTGAGGCTGGGCACTGTGGTTTACACCTATAATCCCAGCACTTTGGGAGGCCAAGTGGGAGGATTACTTGAGCCCAAGAGTTTGAGACCAGCCTAGGCAACATAGTGAGATCCCACCTCTACAAAAAAAGTGTCTCTCTCTCTCTCTCTCTCTCTCTCTCTATATATATATATATATATATAGAGAGAGAGAGAGAGAGAGAGAGAGAGAGACATGTATATAATTTTGCATGTATAATTATATAACACATATATAATTTTGCTCGTGTGTGTGTATGTGTATGTGTATATATATGTGTGTGTGTATATATATATGTGTGTGTATATATATTTATTATTCTTTTTGAGACAGGGTCTCACTCTGTTGCCCCGATTGGAGTGCAGTGGTGTGATCTTGGCTTACCACAACCTCTGCCTCCCAGGCTCGAGTGGTTCTCCCACCTCAGCCTCCCGAGTAGCTGGGATTACAAGCAAGCACCACCACTGCCTGGCTAATTTTTGTATTTTTAGTAGAGACAGGGGTTTCACCATGTGGGCCAGGCTGATCTTGAACTCCTGACCTCAAATGATCCACCTGCCTCAGCCTCCCAAAATGCTGGGATTACAGGTGTAAGCCACTGCAATGGTTTTATATATATAATTTTGCTTAGACATATATATAAGCAAAAATGGATAGACTTTTAAGAAGATATTGGTAATTTATAATCACATTGGTAGATTTTTACATTTCTCTTGGTAATTAATAGATCAATCAGCTCAAAAAATTAGTAAGTGTATAGAAGATTTGCATAACACAATTAGTAAGCTTGATATAACAGATATATATAAGATCCCTGTGCTCACTCTGTTCACCCCCTCCTCACCCACCAATTATAATAGTCATTTAGTGGGAAAGAAATTGGAAGTATGACACAAAATCCAGAAGACATAAAAGAAACAAAATGGATACATTTGATTACATAAAGACTAACACTTTCTCCATGGCCGAAAGTACTACCAACCAAGTCAAAATCCAAACAACAAACAGTAAGATATTTACAACATAAACAGCAGACAGAGGATTCCTTTCTTCAATCTATATGGAGCTTCTACAAACTAATAAAGACCCCAATGCAATAAAGATAAAGGGCATGCACAGAATTCACAGAAAAGGACATCCAAGTGGCTCTTAAATTACATGAGGCTGGGCCCCGTGGCTTATGCCTGTAATCTCAGCACTTTGGGAGGCCGAGGTGGGCAGATCACCTGAGGTTAGGAGTTTGAGACCAGCCTGGCCAACATGGCAAAACTGTCTCTCTACTAAAAACACAAAAATTAGCTGGGCATGGTGGCAGGCGACTGTAATCCCAGCTACTCAGGAGGGTAAGGCAGGGAGAATTGCTTGAACCCGGGAGGCAGAGGTTGCAGTGAGCTGAGATTGCACCACCGTACTTCAGCCTGGTGACAAAGCAGGACTCTGTCTTAAAAAAATAATAATATGAGAAGATACTCAGTGGCACTCAGAAAATAAATGCAAATTTATTTTATTTTATTTTCAGACAGGGGCTCACTCTGTTGTCCCTGCTGGAGTGCAGTGGCTCAATCATGGCTCACTGCAGCCTCAACCTCCTGGGCTTAAGCAATCCTCCCACCTCAGCCTCCTGAGTAGCTGGGACTGCAGGTGGGTGCCACCACACCAGGCTAATTTAAATTTTTTTTTTTTTTTCTGTAGAGACAGGGTCTTGCCATGTCGCCCAGGTTGGTCTCAAACTCCTGGGCTCAAGCAATCTTCGCATCTCGGCTTCCCAAAGTGCTGGGATTACAGGTGTGAGCCACTGGGCCTCGCTGGTATTACATGTAAAATTTGTGTAACTACCACTCTAATTAAGTACAGAACAGTTCCATCACCCCCAAAGATCCCTTGTGCTATTCCTTTTTATTTCCCTCCTCCTTCCAATCCTAACCCCTGGCAACCACTGACCTCTTCCTCATCACTGTAGTTTGCCTTTCTTAGTTTGACCCTCGTTGTTTTGGATTCTAAAAACTCATGCACATGTATTATCAATTAAAAACTAAATATATTTGGTTATTCATTGCCCAAATACTACCTCTTCCCTGAAGCGTTTCCTGATTCCCTCAACTGGATAATTTCTCCTTCTCTGGGAAATCCCATGCCCTTCATTTTTATTTTTTACGCCACATATTATATTCTGTCTTGTGTTAAGGTTGTGGACATGTTCTAGGTCCTTCCTCCTGAATTTTTAGCTTGAGAGCAGAAACTCTGTGTTGACCATGTTTCTTTGCCATCTGGGACCCAGGAAGCACTGCCCCATCCAGGGTTAGCTAATTCCTAGAGCTAACACACAACTTTCCTGTAAACTCATTTTAAAAAAGTATTTAATTTTTTTTATTTCCATAGGTTTTGTGGGGAACAGCTGGTATTTGGTTACATAAGCAAGTTCTTTAATGGTGATTTGTGAGATTTTGGTGCACCCATCACCCAAGCAGTATACACTGAACCCAATTTGTAGTCTTTAACTTCTCACCTCCCCCAACCCTTTTCCCCGAGTCCCCAAAGTCCATTGTATTGTTCTTACTCCTTTGCATCCTCATAACTTAGCTCCCACTGATGAGTGAGAACATACAATGTTTGGTTTTCCATTCCTGAGTTACTTCACTTAGAATAATAGTCTCCAATTCCATCCAGGTTGCTGTGAATGCCATTAATTCACTCCTTTTTATGGCTGAGTAATATTCTATCACATATATATATATAATGTATGTATCACAGTTTCTTTGTCCACTTGTTAATTGATGGGCATTTAGGCTGGTTCCATATTTCCTGCAAGCTCATTTTTGATATGCAAACCAACCAATCCCAAGTCCATAGCCACACCAGATCTGAAGGCTAGGACACTAATCCCCTGCCCTGAATTGCCTGAGGGCCAGGTACTGGACAACCACCTCTAAAGCCCAGAGCCTGCCAAAACTATTCAAATTTTTCATTCCTAGACCTGTTGAGCTGCTTACCCTGCCCTGCCCATTCCTTTCCGAGATAACCACACACAGGCTGTTACCTGTGTTTCTTTTTGACTGACCCTGCTGCTTCCCATGGGACCCTGGGTGGTAGGTGCACTTCCTCCGCTTGGGAACAGTTTGAATGGCGGTTGTCTCCTGATCTGCTGTTTTCATCATGCCTAAATAAATCCCAGGTACATTTTATTATTATTATTATTATTATTATTATTATTATTATTATTTTGAGATTGAGTCTTGCTATGTCACCCAGGCTGGAGTGCAATGGCACGATCTCAGCTCACTGCAACCTCTGCCTCCCAGGTTCAAGCAATTGTTCTGCTTCAGCCTCCCGAGTAGTTGGGATTACAGGCGCCCACCACCATGCCTGTATAATGTTTGTATTTTTAGTAGAGATGGGGTTTCACCATGTTGGTCAGGCTGGTCTCGAACTCCTGACCTTAGGTGATCCACCCGCCTTGGCCTCCCAAAGTGCTGGGATTACAGGGGTTAGCCACCTCACCCAGCCAATCCCAGGTACATGCCTGGGATCTATTAAATACGGTCTATTAAAATAGACCCTGCCCTACTGATCTTTCTGTTCCTAACTGTGCCTAATACTATTTCGTACATGCAATGGGGTTTCCGTAAATATTTGGTGAATTAATTCTAATTGAGTTGTTTGACCCCCATATGCCAGCAAATTTTATTTTGCTTTATTGATTATTAGCAAGCCACTCCCATTCCTTCTTCCAACAGATTTCCATGGTGCAGCATCTTCCACAATGCTTTCTTCACACTTTGCCCTAGAGCAGTAACAACCTCAAGAAGTTGAAAGCCCATAGCATTTTTCTCCCTGGTATGTGTCACTCCAGAAAGCCTCATTCTGTGAAATATATGGTGGAGCTGGCTTCTTGGTAGCCTGGCAGCCCTTACTTAGCCTTGCCTCCTTGGATAAAGTTTCCTGATGTCTGACACTTGCAACCTGAGGGGAGGGATATTGAGATTGTCTGAGGACGGATGCCAACAAAGACCTCTTTGTGCTGCAGCCTGTGTAGTTCTGTGTCTGGCTTTGGAGTGACGAGGGCTGGGACCTGTTCTCACCTGGGCATGTCACTGCTGCAGGAAGACGGCTGTCTGAGCTTGGGTCCCAACTGCCGGATGAAGGGCACAGCCTAGCTGGTGGAGGCAGCAGCCTGCATGTGACACTTTTACAAATCAGATTCAGAGAAGCTCATTATAACTGGTTAGATGGAGGAGTCTGAACTGCTGAGGTGTGAGCTTGCAATGGTGTGATTTATTTTCCCCAATTGCTGCTTTCATTTATATAGGGTAGACCCTCTGTCCCGCTGCTTCACATCCCCTAATGCTTCCCTGGATGGGTGCCATGCCTCCCCTGTCACTTTTGGACATTCACACAGTCTCATTCCAGCATTTAAAGCTTGGGCCTGCTCGCATTTCCAAACTTCAATCTTAAGCACAATGCAACACTGTGTCCTCCCTCCTCCTGGGCTGGTGAGAGCGTTGGCTCCCAGCAGCCTGGAGAACAGGAGGACGGTGTAGTCTGCCTCTGCAACCCTCCCTCCTTTTCTCTTTCCTTGATGGGGCTGGGGGGCAGGAAGGAGGGGTGGAGGCAGAGCTTTCCCTATCTGACCAGCTCCCACCAGTGTGGGGAGACTTCCAGCCTGGCTTTCTTGGGGGCAGTGTTCAGCTTCACCTTGCTTTCCTCCAAAATGAGGAACCACTTCAAGGGTGGGCAGCAGTCTCCCTTTGGGTGCTTGTCCCCCTCTGGTTTAGGTGTCCTACTACCCAGCTCTGTGGCTGTCCTGGAACTCCTGGTTCTTTTTTTTTTTTTTTCAAGACAGGGGTCTCACTCTGTTGTACAGGCTGGAGTGTACTGGCACAATCATAGATTACTGCAGCCCCTCTTGGGCTCAAGCAATCCTCCCACCTCAGCCTCCTGAGTATGTGAGACTACAGGCATGCACCACCACATGGTAGAGAAGAGGTTGCCCACGCTGCTATCGAACTCCTGGCATCAAGTGATCCTCCTGCCTCGGCCTCCCAAAGTGCTGAAATTGCAGGTGTAAGCCACCACGCCTGGCCACCAGAAGCTTCCTCCTGCACAACTGCAGGAATCCCCAAGGTCCTCCATATAGAGAACTGGAGCGGGGTGGGAGACGCCCCATCTTCTTTCTAGACGCTCTATGCTACAGTCCCATCAGGTCCACTGGCCACTCCAGTGAGCCTCACTTTCAGAAATCTTTAGTTCAGAAACAGGCATCGGTATGTGTTATGGGATGTGTTCCCCAAGAAGATACGTGGAAGTCCTAACTCTGAGTACCTTATGCCTTGCCTTATTTGGAATTGGGTTGTTGCTGATGTAATGAGTTAAGATGAGGACATCCTGGAGTAGGGTAGGGCTTTAATCCAACATGACTGGTGTCCTTATAAAAGAGGAGGAGAGACACAGAGACAGAGTCACACAGGGACAAAATGGCTGTGTGATGATGGAGGCAGAGGTTGGAATACTGCAACTGCAAGCCAAGGAATGCCGAACCATATTCCTGCAAACCATGAGGAGCCAGGAAGAGGCGAGGAAGGATTCCTATAGGTTCCAGAGGGAACATGGCCCCACCACACCTTGATTTTAGACTCTCAGCCTCCAGAACTGTGTGACAAGGCATCTCTGCTGTTTAAGCCACCTGTGTGTAGCACTTTGCCACAGCATTCCTAGGAAGCTAATGCAGCGTCTCTGCTCGCCAGTTTCAAAAGGTCAAGGAACATGTGCCAAGTACACTCCTTTGGGCTCCCGTAGGTGGAAGAGGGGAACTAAAATGCCATGCACCATGGTCCTGTTTCCAGAATGTTCTCTGAAGAGTTTTTCAGCACCTCCACTCCAATAGGCGCTGTAGCTCAGTCATTATCTGGTGGGGATGAGAGGTCAGTCCTTCCTTCTTTCAGGCCTCGCCAACATTTCCTAGTGGTTCCCCTGGAGTTCCCCTCACTCCTCTTCTGGGCAGGGAAAGCCTTCATGCCCACTGCAGTGTTCCAAAGACCAGGGGCCCTCCTTCCTGTCCTCAAGCCTCCTCCTTTGGGCTGTGTTTGTGGTGGGCAGGCTGGGTCTGGCTCCTCTTAACTTGCCCTATGTGACCTGGTTGGCAGCCCTCTGGATGTAGGATATGAGGTCGTAATTTTGGTTTTTCTTTCTTGCCCTTCCCCTTGGTCCTGGCCATAATTCTGGCTAACCAGAAGAGCCCCATTCAACATCTTGTCCCTTCATTTAGGGCACACCCACTGCTTCACCAAAGCAGCCCCAAGGGGCTCTGCCCTGAGGTTGCCCTAGGAAGAAACTCATCAAGGCTTTGGGCTCCCTCCAGTGAGGGCTGGGTCTCAGACAATCCCTGACGGTCAAGAGACTGGAAGTGGAAACCTCATTATGTTTCTTTCGCCCAGTCAGTATTGGAGGGGGGAATCTTACTCTTGTCTCTTGTGAGCATCTAGAGCAGAACTGAAAATGGAAGAGCTGATTCTGCTTGAGGCCTGAGGTGGGTGAGGAGATGAGGAGAGTCACCCTTGAGCCTTACCTTGGTTCTAGTGAAAAGCGAGGGAAATGTCCTCTGAGGATTCACAGCTTCCCACCCTTGCGCTCCACAGATTCCTCTCTGAGGGGCTGCTTATTTTTCAGAGTAGGGCTTATGGTTTGAGGCCCCTAGATAGCTCTGTTGTCCAGGCCCACCATGAAGACCATGGAGACAAACATCTGATGTCCTGTGGGGGCTTGAGCAGGCCACATTGGCCGTATGGGAATAAAGAAAAATCTTGAGTTTCTTCAAGGGAAATTCCAGGCACCTAGCTGGCCTAGAGAGTAGATGAGCAACTCGATAAGCAAGAAGGTGGTAGTAGCCTAAAACAATAGCCAAGAAATGAGAGGCAGGAGATGTTTTGTCCCTTACAGAAACTAAAGATAACATCTAAGCATATGTCCCTGAGCTGTTTTTCAGAAACCTGTACCCCTACCGAGTGGATCCCGCTGGCACACAGACCTCAGATAAGGGGGAACTGAGGACTGAACTTTGACTGCTGTTCTTTGTCTTGAAGTTCTTCCTGAGGGGTCTGGAGGAGGTCATGCCCCTGGGCCAGAGCTAACATTCTTGTCTGCTGACCCTAAAGTTTTAGACAAAGCTTTTCCTCCTTGACAAAAGACTTCTTGCACGTTATGAGAAGTGCGTCTTGGGTGATTTGTTATGTGAACATCATAGAGTGCACTTATATAAACCTAGATACTAGAGCCTGCTACACACATAAGCTATTTCATATAGCCAATCAGAATTTCTTTAAATCCACCTATGATCTATGCCCCCCCTACTTCAAGATGTCCCACCTTTTAAGCTCAAATCAATGTATAGCTTCCAATACTTGATTGATGACTGTACTTGTAACCTCTGCCTGTTCGCTTTTAAAAACGCTTACCTCTAAGCTGGCCAGGTGTGGTGGCTCATGCCTGTAATCCTAGCACTTTGGAGGCTGAGGCAGGTGGATCACTTGAAGTCAGGAGTTCGAGACTGGCTTGGCCAACATGGTGAAACCTCGTCTCTACTAAAAATACAAAAATTAGCTGGGTGTGGTGGCGTGTGCCTGTAATCCCAGCTGCTTGGGAGGCTGAGGCAGGAGCATTGCTTGAACCTGGGAGGCGGAGGTTGCAGTGAGCCAAGATGGTGCCATTGCACTCCAGCCTGGGCAACAGAGCAAGACACCATCTCAAAAAAGCAAAATCAAAAACCAAAACCAAAACAAACAAACAAACAAAAGAACAAAAACAGTTCGCTCTAAGCTATTGGGGATTTTGGGTCTTAAACCTGAGCTGCCCAATTATCCTTGCTTGGTGCCCTGCAATAAATGCCTTGCTTTCTCTTGCTGCAGACCCATGTCAGTGTTTGGCTTTGCTGCGTGGAGCAGTTGGGCCCAAGTTTGGTTTGGTAACAATATCTAGAGACTCTGTCTGGGCACAATCAATGTTTTTGCTTGCCTCTGTCATTGGCAAAGAATCAATGCTTTCCCAGACCACCTGGAGCAAGAGACCATGTGGTGCCTGAGCTCTGGAATCAGAGAGCTGCTAGTCGTGAGGGGGCTCTGGGAACTGGCTTCCCGCCCTGAGCTCTCTGGGGCCATGTGGTGTCCCGGTCCTGGCAGGCTGGCCTCTCCTATTCTGGTGTGTCTCATTTCTGACCAGCTTCCCAACCTTCTCTCTTTGTCTTTGCCAAATGTGGAGGAAGCTCGTCAGATGGGCAGAATTCTTCATTCCAGGCCTGCTCCAGAGTTGCCAGCCAGCCGGTGGGTGGGATGCCCTTGGTCACATGTTCAACTCTGGTCCGATTATAGACCACCCTGGGCAAACAGCAGCAATCCTTGGCCCCTCCCTGAGCTGAGGCCATGGGCAGGCAGGATGAGCTCAGCATCATAGCAGACACGTCCAGTTTAAGGGTTTGCTTTGCAGTGATTTCTGCATCCCTCCCTAACTTCTCCTTTTCTTTCTAAATCAGCCCTGGGTGGGCTAAGGCTATAATTTTCCTCAGTGTAAATTCCTCTGGGACTGGGGGACAAGAGGCATTAGGAGGGCAATGAGTGCTGGAGAAGTAGATGGAGGGGCTGGAAGTTGGGAGAAAGGGCTGACGATTAACTGAGCTCTTTTTGTCCTGCCTGGAGAGGTGAGACCATGGGCACTTTCATGATGACAAAGTCCCAGGAATCCCCCTCCCGCCCATGCCCAATGAGGGGAGTGACTTAATGTCTGCCAAAGGTGATGTGTGGAGGCCAGCATTCAGGTCACCTCCTTGGCTTGGCTCCAGGGCTCCCAACCCCTTCTCCCACCCTTCTGAAAAGAGGTACAATGTCAACAAATCCAGTAGTGCTGTATCTGACAGTAAGCCTACCTATAGACCTGGACACAGGAGAAACCACGGCTCTCCTCGGCTTGGATCAACCCAGGTATGAAAGTGCTGGCATGTGTCTAGCTCCGATATTTAGGAGGGAGACATAAAATCTGTCCCCAAGGAGCTTCCAACAGAATTGAGATATCAGTCATCTCTAAAGTACTGTCATATGTTGCTTAATGATGGGGCTACATTTGGAGAAGTGCATCTTTAAGAGATTTCATTGTTACGTGAACATCATAGAGCACACTTAACACAAACCTAGAGAGCAGAGCCTACTAAACATATAAGCTATTTGATATAGCCTATTTCTCCTAGGCTACAATCCTGTACAGCATGTGTACAGAATATGGTAAGCAAGTATAATACAACGGTATTTGTGATCTAAACACAGCTAAACATAGAAAAGGCACAGTAAAAATACCGTATTACAATCTTATGGATCATCATTGTATACATGGGCTGGCGTTGACTGAAACGTCGTTATGTGGTGTGCATGACTGTGCTGAATAATGCAGGCAGTTACAAATCAGTCTTGAATGATCTGCATTGAACCCTATATGCTACTGGCAACCCCAGGGTATTACAGTGCAGGCTTCCTAGAAGGAGGGCTTCCTAGAAGTCAGTGAACAGGCAGTTCTCACTAGGGATGAGAGAGGAGGCAGGATTAATATTGGAACTACTTGGAGCTTGTAACAATTACAAATGTTTCGGTCTCTTCCCCTGAGATTCTGACAGTTCCTCCAAGGGGATGGGAGAATTTATTTTGAAAAGGTTCTCCAGGGGATTCTGATTCTCTCATCTACTCCACACAGATCTCTCTGAGAACTGCTGCTCTACACTCGTGGTCTCTAAGCTTTTTTGATGAGGCATTCCATGGATAAAATGTTTAGGGTATGTGCCTTCAATATTTGGGTATTTATTTATTTAAAAATAGCACCCAGCAGGGCATGGTGGCTCACACCTGTAATTCCAACACTTGAGAGGCAGAGGCGGATGGATCGCTTGAGCCCAGGAGTTTGAGACCAGCCTGGGCAACATAGGGAGACACTGTCTCTACAAAAAATAAAAATTTAAAATAAATAAATAAATAAATACAAAATTAGCTGGGTGTGGTGGTGTGCACCTATAGTCCAGCTACTTAGGAGGCTGAGGCAGGAGGATCACTTGAGCCCAGGTGGTCAAGAACCATGACTGTGTCACTGCATTCCAGCCTGGGCAACAGAGCAAGACCCTGTTTCAAAACAAAACAAATGAAACCAAAACCAAAAAAACCTCTCATATACCTCTGTATTCATATATTAGTCATCATAAAGGAAGCACAAACATGTAGTTCAACAGGGGCAGGCTTAAAAATAAATAGAAATGGAATTTCTAATATTTTCTTATTGACTTTTAACAGATCACCTGGTTCCCCCCCTAAGGCATACACCCCCTTTGGGAATCACTGCTCTCGGTTCATATATGTATCCCTCATGCCTAGCTCGGTGTCTGGCAAGCAGTAGGTGTCCAGTAAATAATTCTGTGGGATGGATGAATAACAAATGAATGCATTAGGGCAAGATCTCCAAGAATATGAATATTTTGAAAATATGCAAGTAGGGAGATGGAATGAGCTGAGATTCTCTTTTATGGTTTACCATTATGATGCATTGACTTTTCTTAACAGTAACATGAAGATTAGATCTTGGAGGAGGACATTAACTCTGAGTAATGATGGATCGTTTAGTTAATTAAATTGAATGTATTTATTTATCACTCATTTCCATTAGCATAGCAGCCCCATATTCCCACGTTCTAACTGCTTGACCATCTCCCAGCCAGGCCAATCCACGCTGTAAGATTCCATCAGCCAGACAGGGATGGGCTCTGGGGGCAGGGATTCGGTGAGGAGTCTCCCAGGAGAAAGAAGCCCCAAATCTCAGCTCTTAGTTAATTAGGTGCTCTGTAAAACAGGTTGGTCGAGCTGAGTGAAAGGGATTATTATAGGCTCCTAATGGCTGGGAAGTGATTTATTAGTGTGGCACCACATTTGCATGTGAGTTGGAAAGCTGGTAACAGTGCAGAGCAGAGTTTTGCAGGCAGTGGGATGGAGGGTTCAGGGTTGCTGGGGTCCTCTCTCCAGGGATTTTTTTTTCTTTTGACACAGAGTTTTGCTCTGTCGCCCAGGCTGAAGTGCAGTGGCGCGATCTTGGCTCACTGCAACCTCCACCTCCCAGGTTCAAGCCTTTCTCCTGCTTCAGCCTCCCAAGTAGCTGGGATTACAGGCATACCACCATGCCCAGCTAATTTTTGCATTTTTAGTAGGAACAGGGTTTCACCATGTTGGCCAGGCTGGTCTTTAACTGCTGACCTCAGGTGATCCACCCGCCTCTCTCTCCCAAAGTGCTGGGATTACAGGCATGAACTATTGTGCCTGGCCATCTGGGGATTTTTAAAAACATTTCTCTTCCTACCCACTCCAGGAGCCTTCCTTGGGGGAGGAATGAGGCACTCTCCTTCCAAGCAAGAGGCCACTCTCAAAGACGGCCTCCTGACTTTGTCAGCAGAATACCAGGGCAGGCCAAGCTCCCGCCTCATTTTGTAGATAACAATACAGGCTGAGCATCCCAAATCTGAAATTTTGAAATCTAAAATGCTCCAAAATTCAAAACTTTTTGAGAGCCGACACGATGCTCAAAGGAAATGCTAATTGGAGCTGTATTAGTCCATTTTCACACTGCTGATGAAGACATACCCGGGACTAGTTAATTTTTATATGTGTGTGTAAGTGTGTGTGTGTGTGTTCATCTATTTAACTATCTATATAGATATATATAAACACACATATATACACACGTGCACACACACACACATATGTATATATACCCATATATGTATATATTTATACATATATAAATTACCATATATACATATATGGGTATATATACACGTGTGTGTGTGTGTGTGCGCGTGTGTGTATGTGTATATATATATATTTTGAGAGCGGGTCTTTTTCTGTTGCCCAGGCTGGAGTGCAGTGGCTCAGTCTCAGCTTGCTGCAACCTCTACCTCCTGGGTTCAAGTGATTATCCTTCCTCAGCCTCCTGAGTAGCTGAGATTACAAGCACCCGCCACCATGCCCAGCTAATTTTTGTATTTTAATAGAGATAGGTTTCACCATATTAGACAGGCTGGTCTCGAACTCCTGACCTCAAATGATCTGCCCACCTTGGCCTCCCAAAGTGCTGGGATTACAGGTGTGAGCTGCCGTGCCTGGGTAATTTATAAAGAAAAAGAGGTTTAATGGACTCACAGTTTCATGTGTCTGGGGAGGCCTCATAATCATGGTGGAAGGCAAAAGGCACATCTTACGTGGAGGCAGGGAAGGGAGAATCAGAACTAAGCAAAAGGGTTTTCCCCTTCTAAAACCATCCAGTCTCGTGAGACTTATTCACTACCACGAGAACAGTATGGGGGAAACCACCCCCATGATTTAATTATCTCCCACCAGGTCCCTCCCACAACACATGGGAATGATGCCAGCTACAATTCGAGGTGAAATTTGGGTGGGGACACAGCCAAACCATATCAGGAATATTTCAAATTTTTGGATTTGGGAGGCTGAATTAGTATAAATGCAACTATCCTGAAATCTGGGGGGGGAAAAAAAAAGACTTCTGTTCTTTAGCATTTCAGATAATGGATACTCAACCTGTAATGACACTTCTGTGATGTTTACTTATAGCACAGTTGCCAGTCTCTGTTCTTAAACTGCTTCACACATATGTTGACATATTGAATCTTTTACAGCAACACTGGGGGAAGGTGCTAAGAGTTTCTTTCTTTTACTGCTGGGGAAAGTGAGACACACAGTGACTAAGTAACTTACCCAAGCTAGTTAGTGGCAGTTCTAGGATTCAAACCCCAGCAAATCTGGCCCCAAAAGCATGCCTTTAACCAAGGTATCACTGATGAGTGAGCAGAACTTCCCCTGACTTAAATGACCGGGTTTGCCTTTGACTCAGTTCAGAGCCCGGTTTCTGCTGATCTTCTCATTTCCCTTCCCCTCAGAACTCTGGTATCCTAGGCGCCCCCACTCCTAAGTCTCTAAATTAATTTGTCCTTAGCGCCCTAATTCACACTAAAGGGTAAATGACTATGAATCCCTTAAAGGGCCAGCCTCCCTGGGAAAACAGGTAAACAGCATCCAGAATGTTAAAGGAAGGGATGAAGTTTCTTCAAAGGTGGAATCTGAAGCAGCTTCTGGGGTGTCTGCTGTGGGATGGGTGTTCAGAGGCTCAGGGTCAGAATGCACCTGCTGGCAGGCAGGCAAGTGCTTTTTCCTCTGGGGGTGCAGCCTCCCAGATGCTGGAGTGGAATGCAGCCCTGGCCTTGCCCCTCTCTCCTTGGTGGTCTCTGCTGGAACCCCGGGGGGAGCATCATGGAAAAGAGCAGCTGCCAGCCACCAGCGACGCCATCGTTAGAAAACTGGGCACAAAGTTTATAGCACATTTCACAGTTTTAAAAGTGTTTGTTTGATATAAATCTTCTCAAACTACTCGCCCTTGTGAGGCAGGTTGGTTTGTCCTCATGCCAACGCCGCAGCCGTCTTGTACATGTGGATGTTTGAATGGCAGTCCCTGCAGCTGGGATTCAAGGGTAGGGGTGGGGGCGCCCTGGTGACAGCCACAGCCTCTTGGAAGGCTAGGGAGAGAACAGAGACCCCACTGAGTGGACACAATCAGTCTGGATCCTTATCAGGTGTCGTTACACCTGTGGCCTGCAGAGTAGGGGCTTTTGATGGGGTTCAGGGGAGCCCAGGGTGGAAGGCGGGATCACAGAGACTTCTGAGGCTCTGTCCACAAGGGATGCCGGCCTCGCCTGGGCTCTGTGACTCGTGTGTGGCCTTTATGAGCCGTGACCAATGGCTCAAGGCCTGGGCTGGCAGCCGTGAGCCTTCATCCTAGGCAGGAATTCTAATTAAACTGGGGCTCCTGGGTCTCACTTACAAAGAGCTCAGCCCCAGACCCTGCTTTCGGGGCCCCACCCAGCTGGACATACTCTTCCGTGCAACCTGCAGTGATATGCAGCTCAGAGAATCTCTGCTTCATGCTGCTGTGGGCTGTGGAGGGCCAGGGCCTGTGCTGATGCTTGGGATGGGCCCTGAGCTTTGACTCAAACAGATGTTTAGAGAAAATTCTCGCTGGGCTCTGGGATCATCCAGGGGCTTGGCTTGCAGATGCTGCCCCTGCTCTCTGTGCTGCTATTTTCTGTCTACGGTCATCTCTTTTCCTCACAGTGAATGTGGTTGGTTTAGGTGCTCAGGGATCCAGGGAAATTCGGGGTGGTGGAATCCTCTCATCCGAGCTTCACCAAGGGACAAATGGGAGGGGTTTCATTCAGCAGTGTCCAACCGAGTACCATGTGGACTGTGAGCTTTGAGCAGCCCGCTCCCCGACTCTTGAGAGCTGGATGAGGAACGGGGTGCTTTCCAGAGAGCTGACCTGAGGGATGGGTAGAATTTGCATAGGCAGAGAGGAAGCCTGAGCGACAAGGACATATCTGCTTTACATATATTAAATAATATTGGAGGGCTGGGTGAGGTAGCTTAAGCCTATAAATCCCAGAGCTCTGGGAGGCTGAAGCAGGAGGATTGCTTGAGGCCAGGAGTTCAAGACCATCCTGGGCAACATAGGGAGACGCCCATCTCTACAAAGACAAACAAACAAACAAATAAAAAAACAAAAAAACCAAATCTGGACATGGTGGTGCTGCCTTTAGTCCCAGCTACCGGGAAGCTGAGGTGGGAGGATCGCCTGAGCCCAGGAGGTGGAGGCTGCAGTGAGCTGTGATTGCACCACTGCACTCTAGCCTGGGTGATAGAGCAAGACTCCAACTCTAAAATAAATAAATAAATAATAAATAAACAAAGTAAATTAGGAGGTCTATTGGCACATCAGACATCCTTAATTCTCAAATGTGTCTGATTCTGCTAATTCCCAAAGCAAAGAACTGAAACAACTCTGCTCCCCTTCCACATTCAGCAATTAGGTTATCCTGTGGCTACTTATTTTTCTCTTTAAATCATGTCCATTTCAGTCTAATTTCAGCAGTATAAAATGAAGACGTGTGTGGATGTGGCTGACGGGGGCTGTGAGGGGGGCTTTGACTGAAGTTGTGTCGACAAATATGCAACTGTAGTCGCTCTGTCCCTGCCTTCTCTCCAGGGCCCCCTGTCCTTGCCACAGCCTCCCACCACCCCAACTCAGTCCAGGCCTGGGTCCTCATTGACAGGTTATCCCCCGAGTACTGTTCATTGGTGAACAAAGAGCTCAGTGAAAAGAAGGCAGAGGGCCTGGGGTGAGAGAAAATCTCCCAGGGAGACCTGATGCAGCCTTGGGGGAATAGAAGCTGCCTAGCTTCTTGGGGTCTGCACAAGCTGAGGCCTGGGCTCCTGGCAGACTCTCCTACTAGCCCAGAAGACACCTACACACCCAAACCACTGGGAACGTGGCTTGCTGACCTTGGCAGGAAGAAGGGCTGAGTCGGCCTTTTGCGTAACATAAATACTCAGCACAGCTGCCTATGACCTGCCCACTTCTTGTCAAATCCAAGAAGGAAGGGACCTGCTGCCCAAACCCTTTTTTTCCCACTGGACATCAGACCCCAAGGAACTTGGAGTCTGCTCAAGTGAGTGATTTGGGCTCTTCACCCTCCCAGAACTGGTTGTTGATGGAAGAAACCCCTGCGTAGGAAGGATGGTAAGAAAATCCAAGGAGCTGCCTGTTCTGTTGGGAAAATAGAAGGTCTGCTTTGAACAAGCATTCTTGGGAAGCTCCCTATCAACTCTTGTAGGGAAGCTCTGAGCCTTTTCACCTAAGCTGATCCAGGAGGGAGGAGGGAAGAAGAAAGCACAAAATAACTTGGCAAAAGAAGTTGTATTTCCCAGTGCTTTGCTCACCCATCTCAACACAGATGCTGGAGCCTTCAGCACCCTCCCAGCCCTATACTCGGGGTCGATCCTGACTCAATCCCTTGTTCATAATGTGCTGTCACCACCCCCAGCCCTTGTCACTATTTGCAAAGTTTCCCTTCCTTCGCTCTCTCTGTCTAGGTCCCACACACCCTTCGAGATCTGATTCAAGTCCCACGACTTCCATGAGATGTGTTTTGCTTACTCTGACTTCTGTCTTCTTGGAACTCCTGTCGCCCTGGATTCAGTGCCACACACGTGGTTAGCACTTAATTTTTGTCTAACAGTTTTGTGAAAATTAGATCTGTCCTCTCAGCACCTTGTCACTGTATAGTGAGCACAGCCCAGATGGATACTGGGATGGGCTCAGTAAGTACAGATTGACAACGACTTCCCAGAAAGATGGCAAGTTCTTCCAGCAGCTGGGGATGATGGTCACTGTACCCGTTTTCTGGGGCCTACCAGACCACGGGGCACATTGGAAGGAGGGTCTTTGGTCTTGAAATTTGGAGGTGAGGCCCCAGCAGGAAGGAGAACTGAGGTGACAGATGTATCCTTTTGGATGGGGCCTGGTTTGGGGGCCATTGCATAGTCCCACGCCAATCCCAAGGCGCCATTGGTAGCCCCTTTGTGAGGATTTGTTAGGGGAAGAGTGGACAAGATGTTGCCTTAGCATTTTAGGACCACAGTTTCCTTATCTGTCTGAGTGGTTTCAGTAGGTGACCTCAATTTTGGGGAGACTGAATTGTGTCTTCCCAGAATTCATATGATGAAGCCCTGATCCTCAGTGGGGCTGTATTTGGAGATAGGGCTTTTAGGAAATACTTAAGATTAATTTAGATCATAAAAATGGGGTCCTATCCAATAGGATTGGTGGCCTTATAAGAAATCTCTCTTGCTGGGTGCAGTGGCTTATGCCTGTAATCCCAGCACTTTGGGAGGCTGAGGTGGGCAGAGCACGAGGTCAGGAGTTTGAGACCAGCCTGGCCAATATGGTGACACCCCGTCTCTACCAAAAATACAAAAAAAAAAAAAAAAAAAAAAAACTTAGCCGGACGTGGTGGCTTGCTCCTCTAGTCCCAGCTACTTGGAAGGCCGAGGCAGAAGAATCGCTTGTACCCAGGAGGCAGAGATTGCAGTGAGCTGAGATGGTGCCACTGCACTCCAGCCTGGGTGACAGAGCAAGCCTCCGTCTGAAAAAAAGAAAAAAACCACAAAAACAGAAACAAAAGAAAGAAATCTCTCTCTCTGAGTACACTCATGGAGGAAAGGGTGCGAGAGTACACAGTAAGAAGGTGGCCGTCTGCAAGCCAGGAAAAGAACCCTTACCCAAAGTCAAACCCTGTTAGACCTTGATCTTGTGCTTTGTCGCATCCAAAACTGTGAGAAAATAAAATTGTCTTGTTTAAACCACCCAATCTATGGTTTTTTGTTATGGCAGCCTAAGCTGACTAATACAAGAGTGTTCACTGTGTGCCAGGAACTCATACCTGTACTGAGGTTGTAGCCGTGAACAAACAGATAACAGGCCCTTTCCTCATGAAGCTTACACATTTTAACAGGGGAAGACAGATTAAAAACAAATGAAGTAAAATAATAGTATGTCAAATGGTGATAAGTGCTACAGAGAAAAATAAAGCTGAGAAGGAGACAAGGAGTGCTAGAGAGGTGTGTTGAGGCAAGGCCAGGGTTCCTGATGGGTTTGTCTAGAAGACCTCACCAAGAGACATTTATGCAAAGACCTAAAGGAGGTAAGCAGGTCATCCACAGGAATATCTGAGATTTTAAAAATTACACTAAAAATATCCATTGTACAAGTAAAAGGTATGGAAACTGAAGTCTAACATTGGTTCGTAATTTAGGAATTTAGTTGACTGCAAGTTCACCAAGAGTCCTGGGCATCCTGTGGCTACTCAGAAAGTGAATGATACATGAACAGAAGTATAGTAGACAGATTGGGTAGTGACATTCCAACTGTATCCAGACTTTTGTATAGACTCAGAGGATGTTGCATAGATGCCTCCTCTATCCAGACTGTTGCATATCTAGACAGTTCTGAGCACTGCATAAGACCACTCCAGACCACAACAGCGAGGCTGAGATTTGGAAACCACGTGCTTGGGAATAGTTGAGGGAACCGGCAATATCTAGTCTAGAGAACAAAAGATGGCCAGTCATGGTGGTTCATGCCTATAATTCCAGCAGTTTGGGAGGCCAAGGTGGGAGAATTGTTTGAGGCCAAGAGTTTAAGACCAGCCTGAGCAACATAGTGAGAGCCTTTCTCTACAATAATTAAAAAACTAGCTGGGCAGGGTGGCATGCCTATGGACCAGCTACTCAGGAGGCTGAGGTGGGAGGATTGCTTGAGCCCAGATGGTCAGGGTTGCAGTGAGCTGTGATCATGCCACCATACTCCAGCCTGGCAACAGAGCAAGACACTGTCTCCCCTCAACCCCCCCAAAAAAGAAAAGATTTGTACGGCTGTGCAAGGGGATCTTTTCCACTAGATGGAGGATTGCTAGAAGGGGTTATTGTGTGGAGACACTGAATGCAGAAAAAGAACTGATCGGCAATAATCCCAAACCCAGCAAGTCAGTGCCAACAGTGGGACAGAAGTCAGGCAGCTATACTTGATAATTAGACTTTCCCCTAGGATTGGTGGAGGATGATTGCTCAGGGGTTGGGAGGAGGATGATACACGTGGTCACATGTCAAACATGCTGGGGAAGAGATGCCAGCACCGGGGAAAAGCAAGGACTGATGGGTTTTTGGTCCAGTCATCTCTAAGGGGTCAATCAGAATGTGCATAGAGTACCATGGAATGCTGGAAAGTTATTGAACTGGAAGATGGGACCCTTCTACAAATCAATTCACCTCTCTGGGGTTCAATTGTCTCCTATGAAAAATGTGGAAAACAACACCTGCACAGTTCAAGGGCAAGGGCAAACCACATAATTGTTTGAGAGTCTTTCCAGCTTAAAGATCCACTAATCTAAGTTACAGGGAGGAAGGCTGCAGTCCATCACAGAGAGCATTTCTAACCCTAAGTGCCACTGGACATGGAAGGGGTATCTCGCCAATGGATTTGTTTCCGTAGGAGCTGGAAGGCATCCAGTGAGACACACTAGAAGAGAGATGACCTCTGAGGTCATTTCCAGCACTAAGGGTCTTCTGTAAGATGATGACTCATGTGTCTATGCTCCCTGCTCTGTCTTCAGCCACCCATTAGCCACTTATACTCAAATGTGACCCCATATTTTACCCTAGTATGAAAATCAGAACACGGCGTAGAGCAAAGTCAAACTGTAAGATTCTCCAGCTTCCCAACTTGATAGCTATTACCATTTGCCTCTTGAGTAGTGGAGTGGTTTTTGTCTCAGGACCTGGGTCTTCTGGTCATGGAAGCCGAAATAGGGTAAGATATATCTTGCAAAGACAGCTAGTGAGATGGGGGCTTGTAGAGGTAAGAATATATGATGGATACAGAGCAAACAGCTACTCAATTGGAGGACACTTTCTGAAAGTGACAAGGGCTTACTGCCCCTCCTGGGTTCTTGCAGAGCAGCCTAAGCTTCTCTCATTTCTTCATCAACTGCCCACCTGTCTTCTTCCAGACCTCTCTGTGTTCCATTCTAATAGGCATCCTTATGGATCGACAGAATCCTAACATTTCTGATCTGGAAGGTTTTTTTAAGAATATGTAGTTCAATGTTTCCCCAAATGTCAGTCTTTCACAGTTTTGCCATATACATATGCCAACTGTTCTATTATTTACTCAAGGTTTTATTTAAATTGAGACTTTTCAAAATGCTGCATGTTTTTATATTACCAACATAAATTGAAAACCAGCCTTACCATACATTTAAGATAGCCATGATTAATATAAACATTAAAATTTAAAAATGTTTGCCCATTTACCCATGTAAAAGCATCTTAAGTACCTTATCATAGTGCATCCATACCATACTTTGGAAACGGATCCACAGCAATGCTCCTCCTAAACAGATTTGAGAGCGATGACCCAGAAAGGTGAAGTGACTTGCTCAAGTTCCACGATGGTGAGGGTCCTAAACTCTTGACTCCCAACCAAAGTCTCTTGGTTTATTCTATTTTATAACTCTTTAGATGAAGCTGATGAGGATAAAAGATATCTACCATCTGAATTAGGGTTCCTAGGGCTGCAGTAACAATGCATCACAAATTGGGTGGCTTAACACAAATAAATGTTTTGTCTCACAGTACTGAAGGCTCTAGTCCAAACTCGGGGTATTGACAGGACCTTGTTCACTCTGAAGCCTCTAGGGGAGGATGCTCCCTTTCCTCCTCCATCTTCTGGTAGCCCTAGATGTCCCTTGGCTTGTGGCAGCGTAACTCCAATCTCTGCTTCTGTCTTTACATGAGGTTTTCCCTGTGTATTTCTGTGTCATGGCCATTTTGTTACAAGGACACTATCTTCTTACAATGATACCAGTCATATTGGATAAAGGCCCCACCTTACTCCCGTATGACCTTATCTTAACATACCTAATTACACCTGCAATGACTCTATTTCCAAAAAAGTTAATGTAACGTATCTTTTTAGGGGTATACAACTCAACCCATAACACCATCTGAAAGGGACCTGAATCTAATAGGGGACATTGAAAGACTCCAGATATATCATGAATAAAAGTAGAATGATGGGACTACATATGTCAATAATATATTAACTTGCACTGGCATTGTACACTGTGATATGCAAGCACTATCTTACTGGTTCCTCACCACAGCTCTGTGAAGCAAACACGTATGGTAGATTGTTGCAGTAACAGTCCCCAGTGAATCATTCTCCCTGTGTCTATGCCTTTATGTAGCCCCTTTGACAATGATTCTGGGCCTGGCCATGTGGCTTGCTTTGGTCAGTGTGATATTAGTGAATGTGATGCAAGCATAGGCTTGAAAGTGCTTGTGTATTGGTGTTTTGACTTCTCTTGCTACCAGGAACTCTCCTGCTATCATGTGAAGCAGCATAGACTAGCCTACAGAGGATGAGGCCTCATGGAGCAGACAAGCTGTCTCAGTTGAGGTCCTCAAAACCAATCAACCTCCAGCTGAACTGCCAGTTGACTGCAGCTGCATGAGTGACCCCAGGCAAGACGAGCAGAAGAGGTATCAACTGAGCCCAACCCAAATAGCTGACTTACGGAATCATGAACAAATAAAACGGTTGTTTTAAGCCACTAAGTTTTTAGATGGTTTGTTACCCAGCAATACATAATTGGTTTATCAGATATCACAGCTATTTTATAGATGAAGAAACTGACTGTCCAAGATTTTAATTGACTTGCACATCAGGACAAGGACTGGGATGGAAAAAGAAAGCCATGTCCTTCTTTGGTTTAAGAACCTAACAGACAAGTACAGTGTAATGGACATTCTGATACCGGAAAATTAGTAATACATGGTGGGGTTTGAAAAATTTTGGAAGACAGAAATAAAGTATTCTAGGGGCTGAAGTCTGGCCAAATATAAAGAGACTGCAGAGATGTGGTCCATTTGGATTGGAAAATCAAATGTGAGGTGGCAGAAGTGAAGCCTGCAGAAACATGTTAGATACAGACTTGGCTCCCAAGGCTGAGAATTACAAAACTGAGGATCAGGGTGAAGACTCCAAGCTTGAAAGAGGCAATTTTAGGGCAAATTTTTTAATTTTAATTTTTATAGATATAGGGGATACAAGTGAAGTTTTGTACGTGAATACATTGTGTAGTGGTTAAGTCTGGGCTTTTCATGTAAGCATCATCCAAATAGTTTACATTGTACCCAATAGGTAATTTCTCATCCCATCCCATCACATCCCACCCCCTCCCATCTTCCACCTTTTGGAATCTCTATTGTCTATTATTAATTTTAGGATGAATTTTTTAAAAAGACATCTTTTCACAGTGGGCATGAAATTAATGGAACTCCTTAATTTCAAAAGCAGTTAGGTTAAAAATATAAATAGTTTTGTTTATATATTACTATATCATATCATATTTACTGAGGGCCTACTATATGCTAGGCATTATGTTTGGAGATGGGGATTCAGAAATTAGTAGAACATGATCAGTTCCTTCATATTCCAGCAAGAGAGACAGACAATCTGACTAATCCATCTACATGTGGTTATTGAGTCCTATGTGCAGATCCTGCGCTATTTCCTGTGCTAGTTCTGCAGATGGAGGAGTGAGCAAAACAAACTTGCTTCTGCTCTCCTTGAGCTCACAGTTTGTTGGAGAAGGCAGATATTAGATAAATAACTAACTAATCATAATACATGATTGATTATTCATAGTGTTGTAAGATAGAAGTGCAAGGAGCTTTAGAAATAGATATAAAAGGGAGTCATTTTCTAATCTGGAGAACCATAAAAGACTTCCTTGAAGATTTTAGTCTTAAGCTGACAAAAGAAGGCTGAAGATAGGTGAGGTTGGCACATACAGGGGAAAAATCTTCATAGAAGAATCATCATGCAGCAAAGGGATGAAAAGAACTGTTTGAGGAACTGAAAGACGTCCAGTATGCCTGTGTTGGAAGGAACAACAGGGTAAAACCAGGCCGGAGAAGGTCCTACTCTGTCCTGTTGTGCACCCCAGGCGGGTGACCACTGAGACTGTGCCTCCTGGGCTCCCTTGCCCTCTGGCTTCCAGTTGGGTCTGGGTGATGGGAGTAATGAGTAGGAGATAAGAGAACAGAGGGAAGAGAAGCCATGGCATTTCCCCTCCTGCTTTCTCCCTGCCTGGGTGCTGAGTTTCTGGTGGTGCCTGTATTCTACAATAGCAGTTCCTGTTGGGTGGCCCCATTCCCATAGCTCCACCTTTGTTGGCTCTGGTAGCACCTTTTTCCCTCTGCCCATTCAGGCCTAGGAGTCACAATGGCTTCCCACGTGTGTTAGTCCTGGAATGCCTTAACTTCTTTTTTTATTTCTTTTAACCTTTGTATATAGTCTCTTTATCAAACCATCCTTGAAATCCTGGTTGAGGGTACTGTGATGGTTAATTTTATGTGTCATCTTGACTGGGCCCAGGAATGCCCAGAAAGCTGGTGAAACATTGTTTCTGGGTGTATTTGTGAGGGTGCTTTTGGAAGAGATTAGCCTTTGAATTGGTGGACTGAGTAAAGTACTTGGCCCTCCTCTGTGTGAGTGGGCATCATCTAGTCCGTTGAGGGCCTGAATAGAAGAAAAGGTGGAAGAAGGGTGAATACACTTTCTGCCTGACTGCTTGAGCTGGGATATCAATCTTTTCCTGCCCTCAGTGCTCATGTTCTTAGGACTTCAGGATCAGACTGGAACCTGCACCATTGGCTTTCTGGCTCTCAGGACTTTAAAATATACCACTGGCTTTCCTGGGTCTCTAGCTTGCAGATGGCAGATTGTGGGAGTTCTCAGATTCCATAATCATGTGACCCAATACCTTCTAATAAATTTATTTATAGATATATCTTACTGGTTCTGTTTCTCTGGAGAGTCAAATGTAAGTTGGCAGAAGTGAAGGCTGTAGAAACATGGTGGAAAGGTGGATACAGACTTGTCTCCCAAGGCTTTACAGGTGTAGTCTGTCTTCTGCTCAGGAGTGTAACTGAAGGGCCCACTAAGGATTTTGGACTTTAAGGGCAATGATAAAATGTTTACAAGATTTTAGCAGAAGAGTGATATGATATTTGCTTTTTAAAAAGATTATCCTGAATTTTCTGCATCCAGTAATGATAGAATAAGGTCTTACCAAATAGACTCTTCTATAAAAATCTACTAAAAGTCTGGATAAGTAGCCAAAAGCAGCTATGTGAAAGTAAACAGAAGCAGACAGGCCCTTCTGGGGGAAGTACACCCTCCGAGGTAGGGAGTTTTACAAAGTGAGTTCTCGTTTTTGTGGCTTCTTTCCTGGGGCCAGGTGCAGTTGATGTGACCCTAGAGGAGACATGGATGCTGGTGGAAAAACTGGAGTCTTTCTGAATTGGGAAACTGGAAAACTGAAGCCAGGAAACTTGTAGTTGCTGAAGAGAGTGGAGGAATCATGGAAGGGAAAGAGCCAACCAGAAGATCCTGAGTGCTGACCACCCATACCTCTCAATGACTCCCTGAATGTGCAGATCAGACTGAAAGTGATTCAGCAAAAAATAAAAATAAAAAATTTGAACAGACACAGGAACTGCCATCCAAGAAGCAGAATTTATAATTACCATAAAAGAAAAACGACAGAATCCACCTTTTCCACAACTTAGTATTTGTAATGACCAAGATACAATCTAAATTTACAAGACATACAAAGAACTATGAAAATGCAAAACTTACTCAAGAGAAAAGAACATCAACCAAATGACCCTGAGATGCTCCAGATATTAGAACTAGCAGACAATGATTTTTAAATGATGATTATAACTATTTTTAATGAAGCAAAACGAATAATGAATGAAAAACTAGGAAATCTTAGCAGAGAAAGAGAAATGATTTTTAAAAGAGAACTCAATGGACATTTTAGAACTGAAGAATACAATGTCAGAAACAAAAATTTACTGCATGAACTTAGCATCTCCAGTGGAGATGGCAGAGAAAGCATTAACAGTAAGTGACCTTGAAAATAAGGCAACAGAACTTGTCCAAATTGAAAAACAGAGAGAAAAAGATTCATTAAAGTCAAACTGCGGAAAGTCAAAAATAAAGGGCAATTTTTTTTTTTTTTTTTTTTTTTTTTTGAGACAGAGTCTTGCCCAGGCTGGAATGCAGTGGCGGGATTTCAGCTCACTGCAACCTCTGTTTCTGGGGTTCAAGGAATTCTCATGCCTCAGCTTCCTGAGTAGCTGGAATTACAGGCACGCACCACCATGCCTGGTTAATTTTTGTGTCTTTAGTAGAGACAGGGTTTTGCTATGTTGACCAGGCTGGTCTTGAACTCCTGGGCTCAAGTGATCCTCCCGCCTCTACTTCCCAAAGTGCTGGGATTACAGGTGTAAGCTACCGTGCCCGGCCATAAAGAACAAATCCTGACAGTAGCAAAAGAAGAATGACGCAGTATATACAAGAAAACAATTCAATTTAAAGTTGATTTTTCATCAGAAATTGTGGGGTTCAGAAGAGTAAAATACCTTTAAAATGCAGAAAGAAAAAACTATCAATCCAAAATTCTATAACCAGTGAAAAGAACCTTCAAGAATCAAGGTTAAATACAGACATTTTCAGGTGAAAGAGAATTTACTACCAGAAAACCTGCACTACAAGAAATACTAAAGGAAATATACATATATTATACTTCATATATATAAAATATATACAGTATATTTCAACTGTAACGTGAAGGATAAGGCGAGACAGAGGAATATAGACCAGTGCAGTTGCAAAAGTTCCACAATGTATGTCAAATGGTACAATGTTCATTTTAAACATGCTGTAAAAACTTAAGGATGTATATTATAGTTTCCAGAGAAACTGCTAAAAAGAATGCAAAGAAGAATAGTTTAAAAGCCAATAGAGGCTGGGCACGGTGGTTCACGCCTGTAATTCCAGCACTTTGGGAGGCTGAGGTGGGCAGATCACAAGGTCAGGAGTTCCAGACCAGCCTGACCAACTTGGTGAAACCCCATCTCTACTAAAAATACAAAAATTAGCCAGGCATGGTGGCGCACGCCTGTAATCCCAGCTACTCAGGAGGCTGAGGCAGGAGAATCACTTGAACCCGGGAGACGGAGGTTGCAGTGAGCCGAGATCGCACCACTACACTCCAGTCTGGGCAACAGAGTGAGATTCTGTCTCAAAAAAAAAAAAAAAAAAAAAAAGTCAATAGAAAACAACCTATGGAATACTGTAAAATATTTGCACACCGTACATCTGATAAAGGGTTAATATCTACAATATATAAGGACCTCAAACCACTCAATAGCAAGAAAACAAATAACCTAATTAGAAAAAGACATGAACAGATATTTCTCAAAGAAAGACATACAAATGGCCAACAGGTATATGAAAAATGCTCAGCATCACTTATCACCAAAGAAATGCAAATGAAAACCACAATGAGGTATCACCTCACACCTGCTAGACTGGCTACTGGAATGTAAGTTGGATCACTTAACGTTATCCAATTTAAAAACTTATCATAAAGTTATAGTGACCAAGACAATGTGGTATTGAAATAAATATAGATATTAGATCAATGGAATAGACTAGAGAGTCCAGAAATAGACCCTCACTTACACAGGGAATTAATTTTTAAAGAGTAGACTTTTTTCTTCCTTTTTTAAAAATAGACTGTATTTTTTAGAGCAGTTTTAGGTTCACAGCGAAACTGAGTAGACAGCATAGAGAGTTCCCAGATACCCGCTGCCCCTACATATGAATAGCCTCCTCTGCTATCAACATCTGGCATTGGAGTGGCACTTGTGTCACAACGAGGGAACCTATGTCCACATGTTGTTATCATTCAAAGCCCATAGTTTAGGGATCACTCTTGGTATTGTACATTCTCTGGGTTTGGAAAAATGTATAGTGACATGTTTCTACCATTATAGCGCCATACAAAATGGTTCCACTGTCCTGAAAATTGTCAACTGACTTTTGACAAAGGTGCCAAAGCAATTCACTTAAGATAAAGAGTCTTTCCAACATATGGTGCTGGGACCACAGAAGATTTGCATGAAGAAAAACCAACCAACCAACCAACAAAAAACCCCAAACACAAAAAAACCTAAATCTTGTTTCTTACCTTAAGCCATTCATGGTTTAAAATGAATACACTCAAAATGTATCAATAAATACATGTATCGTAGACCTAAATGTGAGAACTAAAACTAAAAGAAAGTATAAAAGAGGAATCTTTATTACATTATGTTAAGCAAATATTTCATAAAGATATAAAAGGTACAAATCCAGCTGAAAAAATTAGCTTCATCAAAATTAAAGAATTTTGCCATTCAAAAGGCGGTTAAGAAAACAAAAAGCAAGCCACTGACTGAGAGAAAATATTTGCAGAGCGTACATATAACAGAGAGCTTGTACTTAGAACAAACAGAGAGCTCTTAGAATTCAATAAGACTGGTTGCTTAACCAGTGAAAAAGAAGCAAAGGATTTGAATAGAAAATTTTCAAATGAAGATATATGAATGGCCAATAAACATGAAAAGATGCCAACATTACTAGTAAAGAGGTAAATGCATATTAAACCCTCAGTGACATACACAGCCACTAGAATGAGCCAAGGTAGAAAAAAAAAAGACTAAAGCAAGTGTTGATGAGGATGTGAAGTGACTGAAACTCTCCCACAGAGAACACAAAATGGTACAGCCACTTTGGAAAACCGTTTAACAGCACTTTTTTCTTTCTTTCTTTTTTTTTTTTGTTATTTGAGACAGAGTCTTGCTCCGTTGCCCAGGCTGGAGTGCAGTGGTGTGATCTTGGCTCACTGCAACCTCCACCTCCCAGGTTCAAGTGATTCTCCCACCTCAGCCTTCCGAGTAGCTGGGATTACAGGCACGTGCCACCGTGCCTGGCTAATTTTTATATTTTCAGTAGAGATGGGGTTTTGTCATGTTGGCCAGGCTGGTCTCGAACTCCTGGCCTCAGGTGATCCACCCACCTTGGCCTCCCAAAGTGCTGGGATTACAGGCGGGAGCCGCTGCGCCCGGCCACACTATCTTATAAAGCGAAATATATACTTACCCTATGACCCAGCTATCCCACTCACAGGTATTTACCCAAGAGAAATGAAAATACATGTCCACAGAAAGGTTTGTACGTGAATGTTCACAGCAGCTTCATTCAAAATAGGTCAAAAGTGGAAAGAACACAAACTTCACTGCTGAGTGGATAATCAGATTGGGGTATACCCATACACTACTCAGCAATAAAAATGAATGAAATTATTAACACATGCACCATAAATGAATCTCAAAAATATCATACTAAGTGGAAGAAGTAAAACACAAAAAGCACGTTGTCTGATTCCATTTATATGAAATCTTAGAAAAGTAAAAACAGAGCAATCGTAGTTGCCTGGGTAGGGGTCGGGAGAAGATATGGACAGCAATGGTTGCATTAACAAAGTTTTTATGGTGATGGAAACATCTATACCTTGATTGTGCTCATGCTTACAAGACTGTGTAAAGTTACTAACATTTCATCAAGCTGCCCAATTAAAATGGGTGAATTTTGTGTATAAAATTATACCTGGCGGCAGTGTACTGAACAGAACGGGAAGTGCGCATGAACGGACGGAGGGAGGCCAGTTGGAAGGTCTCTCCTCCCCGCCACCCCCCATTACAGCATTCCCTTCCCAATAGCTTTGCAGCTGGGGAGCCTGCCCTAACAGAATTGGGGAAACCTGGTTCTTTTCCAACTGACTATCATACAAAGGACCAAATCACCACTGCCGCTCTCATCTCCATCTCTGTCTCCCTGGCTGGTTCCCAAGGATGTTATTAGGATAACTGAGATCTCGTCTACAAAGCAATCCCAGTTCCATGGAGACAAATATCCACTAAGCCCGAGGAGGTTAAGCGGCTTATCCATTGCAACTTTATTTCTTTAGCCCCTCTGTGTTCCTGTCTGCAAAAGGAAGGGCTGAACTACATGGCCTCGAAGGGTCCTTTGAGCCCTAACAGCTTGTGATTTTAAGTCGAATGCAGGTTTGAGTTATTATTTATAGTCTTAATGTGTATGCTCCTCTGCAGGAATGCCCTCTCTCTTCCTCAGCACCCGGTTGCATTTTACTCAGTTTCCAAGGGCCAGCTGAAGTTCCCTTCACACTCCATGAAGCCCCTTCTTACTATTCTTAAGTTCTGCTGATCTGGACTCCTCTTGCAGTGACAGCCTGTACTGAATCATCCAGCACTTCCATATGATAGAATGCAAACTGCTTCGGGCTGTTATTATGTATATAATAATGGTTTTTTCTCCTCAACCAGTTTGCAAGAGCCTTGAAGGGCTTCTATTTCTTTCTTTTTCTTTTCTTTTCTTTCTTTTTTTTTTTTTTAGACGGAGTCTTGCTGTGTATGCCCTGGCTGGAGCGCAACGGCGCAATCTTGGCTCACCGCAATCTCTGCCTCCTGGGTTCAAGCAGTTCTCCTGTCTCAGCCTCCTGAGTAGCTGGCATTACAGACATGCACCACCACGCCAGGCTATTTTGTACTTTTAGTAGAGACGGAGTTTCTCCATGTTGATCAGCCTGGTGTCGAACTCCTGATCTCAGGTGATCCACTTGCCTCGGCCTTCCAAAGTGCTGGGATTACAGGTGTGAGCCACCATGCCTGGCCCAAAGGCCTTTATTTCTTATGTTCTCGCCTTCCCCAACCTCCCTGCCCTAGCAAACACACACACACACACACACACACACACACACACACACACACACACACGACTGAGTTTTGAGCATTAAGTACATTGTCAATCCAGTCTTGTTAGATTCTTGTTGCTCTTTTTCTGCGTCTACAACTTGCTTCTCTTTAATTCTGTTTAACTTTCACCTTCTCATCTGGCTGTCCTTGTGCAGGAATCAAGGAGTTTGGCAGCAGGTTCTCAGAAATCAGTAGGAAGCAGAAATCTTACCCACAGCCCTGATACCTCCCACCGTCCTCACTGTCCCTGATTTCACTAGAAGTTGGCAGTGTGTGCACTCAGAAATCTTCCCACCAAACAGATGTGTGGCCGGGCAGTGAGGAGGAGGAGACCCACACATGAGGACTTTCTCCATATTCTCTCAGATACCTTCACTGGCTCTAAAGCATGATTCGTTTTAGACATAGATGAATTTCTATTTGGCCTTAAGCACACGAGTCCCATACACGTGTGGATCAAGGCTTATTTCCAGGGTTTTATAGAAATAAAATGAATTTGCCATATGTTGAAATGTGTGGTCCTGGAAGTCAGCTAGACCTAGGGTGGAGCCCCGGATCTGCCATCTACACACTGTGTGACATTGGTCCAATTGCAGAACTTCTCTGTTTCCCAGTTTCTATATCTTTAGGATAAGGTTTATGAGAGACATGAAGGAACTGACACAGGCACCGTGCTCCGCACAGGGGCAGACAATTAATTGCTCAACAAATGGTACTTGTTATTAGGTTTTCCTGTCATGCATAAAATGTAGGGTGCAAGGTAAAACAGTTCTCCTTTTCCAGCGGGGCGACCCCAGCGGGGTGTGCACTGGAGGGGTCGCTGGTTCCATCCTGCTCTATCCACGGGCCATGTTCTCTGATTCCCATCCTGAGGGATTCTCGAGGGCCCTGCCAGGAAGCGGGAAAGGCTGCAACTGGAGACTGTAGGATTCTGGGCGTGTCTGTGCAGGATTCAAAGACTCAGTGTTTTCCTTTTGAAGAGGAGTCTTTGAAACTCATTAGCTCTGTGACAGAGGCCACCAACCAAATCAAATAGGGGTCTGACTTAGCCTCTACGAGGTCCCCCAGCGACCTCTGCATGGGGATTTTGGAGAAGAGAAGCTTGTTTGCACTCCACTTTCAGACTAAAACTCACTGTGAGGAGAGGCTGGGCGCAGAGCAGGATTGCATGAGTATCTAATAAGCAACAGCTCTTGGTGCTGATGAGAAAGCTTCCAACACAGCACAAGGACTCGCCTTCACTGCCCCGTCACAGTGTCATGCACATCTGGACACTTGGAAGAAAATATCATTTGATGATGATGTTGCTGATAATATGCACCTCCTCCCCAGCCCCTGACCCACCGAAGAACTCTCTGTTGAGATGCACATTAAATTCCAAGACAAATGTGCCCCTGCGGTACTCACCACACACTCGTCAGTGGCGCGGTTTTGATCCATGCCCTTGAGTGAAAGGGTGGGGCTTCTTATTTTTTCCAGCATGGGTAGAAACTATGGGTTGGGACCATAGAGAATCCCACAATCACGGGGTGCCTGGAAGATCCAGCCCAGGATTCTGTGTCCAGGCAGAAATGTGTCTAGGTTAATCTAATTGTAATGAGTACACTGAGTTCTGTCTCCAGACCCCTGGGAGGTGAAGGAGGGAGGAAGATTTCACAAGTCCCCTTGTTCACCACTGGTGGTATTTCATAGCCATTTCTCTACCCTGGAAGTGAGGACAAGAAGCTTCCATTCACGGGATGGAAGCTGTCTTCAGAGAGAATTGTGTGTGTAGTTGCATATATAACTCTACACTGAGAAAATGCAAAGAACACTTTGCCCCCCGTAAACACCTTTCCCCAGGCGGGTGCTGCCTGATTTAATGTTAAAGTCTTTAATCCCACAATTAGGGAAGATTAAAAGGCAAATATCTCTAGGTAGACCTAACACAGGGTTTTAAATTCACACATACATAAAAATGACTGAGGTTGGGAGACTTTTCTTCTGGGGCGGAGAGGGTTAGGTTTTACAAACTCGGAGGGAGTGGGGCTATGAAGGAGCAGAAATGGTGTCAGAGGCGATTGAACCAGAGCATCTGCATCTTGAATAGGGGCTGGGTACAATGAGGCTGAGACCTACTGTGTTGCATTCCCAGACGGTTAAGGCATTGTAAACCACAGGGTGAGATAGGCAGTCAGTACAAGATACAGGTCATAAAGACCTTGCTGATAAAACAGGTTGCAGTAAGGAAGCTGGCTAAATCCCACCAAAATCAAGATGGTGACGAGAGTGACCTCTGGTCGTCCTCACTGCTACACTCCTACCAGCGCCATGACAGTTTACAAATGTCATGGCAACATCAGGAAGTTATCCTATATAGTCTAGAAAGGGGAGGTACTTACTGGCCAGGGGTGGTGGCACATGCCTGTAATTCCAGCATTTTGGGAGGCAGAAGTGGGCAGGTCATTTGAGGTCAGGAGTTCGAGACCAGCCTGGCCAACATGGTGAAACCCTGTCTCTACTAAAAATACAAAAATTAGCTGGGCATGATGGTGCATGCCAGTCATCCCAGCTACTCGGGAGGCTGAGGCAGGAGAATCGCTTGAGCCCAGGAGACGAAGGTTGCAGTGAGCTGAGATCACGCCACTGCACTCCAGCCTGGGTGACAGAGTGAGACTCTGTCTCAAAAAAATAAAAAAAAAAAGGAAAGGCATGAATAATCCACCCCTTGTTTAGCATATCATCAAGAAATAACCATAAAAATGGGCAACCAGCAGCCCTTGGGGCTGCTCTGTCTATGGAGTAGCCATTCTTTTATTCCTTTACTTTCTTAATAAACTTGCTTTTGCTTTGCACTGTGGACTTACCCTAAATTTTTTCTTGTGTGAGATCCAAGAATCCTCTCTTGGGGTCTGGATTGGGACCCCTTTCCTGTAATAATGGTGTTCATGGAAGAGTGCTGCCTGAGGCCTTTACTTGGGATCATGAGTTAAAGGCCTGTGTGGACCAGAATGGCCTTTCTTTATTAGAAATTGGCAGGGTTGGATGTGGACCCATTGGTGAGTATGGACTATGCCAAGTGGTAGGTGTTTGCTACTGATTTCAGATATACTCCTGACCTCAACAGGCTGACATTCTGATGACCTTTTGTCTTCTCTGTGTATTTAAGATGCCAAGATGCCTAGATGTCCCCAAGGACGTGAGAATGCCAACATTCTACCTCATTTAACCAGAGGAGACTCATGGGGCAGGAGGAGAAGGAAGGCAGTGGACAGAGAGACACCTTGGAGAGAAAGGGGTGGGAAGACAAATGGATTCAGGCACTTTTGAGTGTCAGAAAAGTGGGACTGGGGTGGAATTTGAGATGGGCAGGGAATTGGGGGTGAAGAATGAAGGAAGGAGGGAAAAGGAAGCAAGAGAGTGTTTTTATTTATTTACATTTTAAATAAACAAGTACATGGAGAAAAAGAGAAGGAGAGAAGGGAAAGAGATGAGGGCAATGTCACACAGAGAATCTTCAGACACTTTAAAATGGACCTTTACTTCCCTGCAGCAAGGAATCAAGACAGTTTTTTGCGAACATTTTCTCATGCAGCTGTGCAGGGTAGATCTCACAAGAACCAGATCCTGGTTCTTCGGAGAATATTTTTTGAGGCTTTTTCTTGCCTTCCTGAGGCTGCCTGGCTAGCCAGCTAATAGTAAAGGCTCTCACTTCTCCTCCCCTCCCCACCACCCCATCCCCAGCTGCCTCTCCCTTTCCTCCGCCCCGCTGACCTCCCTCTCCTCCTCTCCTGGGCAAGCCCAGGCTCCTGCAGGAAGGGGCAGGAGGATTGTGCCAAGCAGCCCACAGCTCTCGCAGAAAGTGCTGGAGAAACTTTAATGAATTCAAGACCTGCTGGGCTGTCCCAGAGAAAGAGCGGGCTTCAGCCTTGCAGGAAGAAGCAGAAAACTGCCCCCTTGTCGGGAAGATTTACACCCTGGAGGCCCAGCAGGCCCTATTGCATCAGGCAAGCAATTAGTTGGAAAACTACATTTTGTTGAAACAAAGAACACACAAAAAAACATCGAATTCCTTGCTGCTACCTCCCCCACTGCCGCTGTACTTCCCCAAGTCGCAAAGAACTGGGATTTGGCTGCTTTGAAATCAAATGAGAGAGCTGCAAGGCTGTACCCAGAGGAGAAGCTGCCCTCTCTAGGGAGAGGAATGTGGAGGCAGTGAACCGCCTCCAGCCCAGGAATTACCTCTTGTTTGAACCCTTTGCCCTTCTAGTGCAAGCATGTTGGAATTCCCTCATGCTGGGGTGGGGCGGTGTGGGCTTCGAACTCCAGAGGCAGTTTCCAGCCCTGCAGCCCTGCTACAAGATCAGCGGCAACCAGGCTCTGCCTAGCTCCGAAATCCCAACTGGTTAGGAGCAGCCACAAAATGTAGGTCCCCAAAGGCGGCCACAAGTCTCTAGAGAGTTCTCTGTGGGACTTGATTACTGTTTTCAAATACTTAAAAGGCTGCCATTTGGAGAGGGATAGATTTATTCAGTGTGGAGCCAGAGGATAAAATTAAGACCAAAGGTGGAAGCTGTAAGAAAGCAGATTCAGGGCTCAAGAAAAAGAACAGTTTTGCTGCTAATGTTAGCGGGCAGTGTAACGTATGGCCTTGGTGCTCGTGTAATGTATGGCCTTGGTACGCAGTGAGTACCAAGGCCATACATTACACTGCCCCAGCACTGGAGGTGTTGAAACAGAGAGAATTTGGAGAAAGTCTTTTCAATGTTTGCTGTCTCCCCTATGTGCTTCTGGGGGATAGGTACTCAGCTTTTCATGTCTATATGCCGTGCCTGGCACAAACATAGCAAGGACTGGATGGCTGTTGAATGAATGAATGATTCAGTGGGTTACATTAAATGGCATTTAAGATCTTTTCCAACAGTGATGTGCTGGGGGATCTGAGTGTTTTGTCACTCTTCAGAGGCCAGAAATGAGACAAAGTTTTGCTGGGAGAGAGCTGGGTCCACATATCGAGCTCCCGGGAGGCCAGCATGGGGACAGGAGCAAAGCTGTGGGGCTCCTTTCCTGTGGCTCAAAAGACCAGGCTGGTTTCCAGTGGGATCCAACCCGCACACGTGGGTTTGGGGCAGAGATCTCGTTCCCTCTCATCTTTGAGTAGAACTACTCACAACTCTCTGAGAGAACCCCAGGGCTCTGTGAGCCTTCTCAAATGAGGAGTGACAGGGTTGGGGTGGGAGCAGATGGAGTGGGACTTTGGCTCCATACTCCCTAGTTTGAACAAAGCCACTTTGCTTTCATCTGTCTTGTGTATTCGGATTCCTTACCATATTTTTTGAAGAAATTATTACACACTAAAAAGTTGAATATCACAGGCCTGCAGGATTCATTCATTTATTTATTTTTTTGAGACAGAGTCTCACTCTGTCATCTAGTCTGGAGTGCAGTGGTGCCGTCTCAGCTCACTGCAACCTCTGCCTTCTGGGTTCAAGTGATTTCTCCTGCCTCAACCTCCTGAGTAGCTGGGGCTACAGGCACCCACCACCATGCCTGGCTAATTTTTTGTATTTTAATAAAGACAGGGTTTCAGCGTGTTGCCCAGGGTGGTCTCGAACTCCTGAGCTCAGGCAACCTGTCCACCTCAGCCTCCCAAAGTGCTAGGATCACAGGCATAAGCCACTGTGCTCAGCCTCATTCATTTATTGAATACTTACTGTGTACTAGACGGTACTCTAGGCACTGGGGATACAGCAGTGGATCAAACTGACAAAAATCCCTTCTTTCATGAGCTTGTATTCTACTGGGGTAGACAAACAAACAAGAAAGTAAAGTGCAGCACATTAGAAGGTGATCAGTGATATGGAGAAAAATAAAGCGGGGAAAGAAATGGGGTGGTCAGCCGGGTGTGGTGGCTCATGCCTGTAATTCCAGCACTTTGGGAGGCTGAGGTGGGTGGATCACCTGAGGTGAGGAGTTTGAGACCAGCCTGGCCAACATGACGAAACCTCATCTCTACTAACAATACAAAAATTAGCTGGGTGTGGCGGGGGGCGCCTGTAATCCCAGCTACTCTGGAGTCTGAGGCAGGAGAATCGCTTGAACCTGGGAGGCAACAGCTGCAGTGAGCCGAGATCGGGCCATTGCACTCCAGCCTGGGCGGAGCGAGGCTCCATCTCGAAAAAACACAAAAACAAGGAAAGAAATGAGGGTAGGGGAGAGGCTGTTGCAATTTTAAGTAAGGTGGTCAGAGATAGCCTCACTGCTGTGGGAAGAGTATTCCAGATGGAGGACCAGATGCAGCAAAGGGCGCAGGGTAGGAACATGCCCCACTGGTTCAAGGAACAAGGAGGTCTGTGCAGGTGAAGAAGTGGGGTGTGGTAGGCAGTGTCTATGATGGCCCCCAGTGAGCCCTGCCTCCAGGATCCCTGCTATTGTGTAGTCCCTGTTGTTGAGTAAGGGCTGGACCTGGGGATTTGCTTTAAACCAATAGAATATGCCAAAAATGCTGGGTGCCATTTCTGAGAATCAGTTACCGAAAGACTCTGGCTTCTGCCTTGCTTGCCTTCTGTTGTCATGTAACTTGCTTGCTCTGCTGGAAGCCACCTGCTGCATCGTGAGCTGCCCCGTGGAGACACCCCCATGACAGGGCACTGAGGGAGGCCTGTGGTCGACAGCAAGTGAACAACTGAGGCCCTTGGTCCATTGGAACTGAGGAACTGAGTCCCTCAACAACCAGGTAGATTCAACCTCCAGTTGAGAGGACCACAGTTCCAGCCCACACCTTGATTGCAGCCTTGTGAGAGGCTGAGTTGGAGGACCTGCTAAACCATACCCCACCTCCTACCTGGAAACAGTGAGATAACAAATATTATTTTAAGCCATCAAGTGCTGGGGTAATTTGCTATGCAGTCAAAGATAACAGCTACACAAGGGAGACTAGTAAGAGATGAGCTCACAGAGCAAATGAGAGCCAGATCATGTAGGATCTGTTGCTTATTAAAGCCCTTTGACATTTCCCTGTTGGCAGTGGGAAGCCCTTGGAGGGCAAAGGAGAGAAGGGAGATAGGTCATCCAACTTAAAAACCTATTGTCATAATCCAGGTGAGAGAAGATGATGGCTTGGACCATGGGGGTATTAGTCGAGGGATGGAAGTGGCCCAAATCTGAACATATTTTGAAGTAGAGTCAATGGAATTTCCTGCTGGATTGGATGTGAGGTGTGACAGAAAGAAGAGTCAAGAATGACTCCACGTGTTTCAACCAAGAGGTAGAAGAATGGAGTTGTCATTAAATGAGATAGAGAAGCCTAGGAGAAGATCAGGTTTAGGGGAAAAACTGACATGCTCATATGCTAAGTGAAATACGCCAGTCACAAAAGCACACATTCTGTATGAGCCCACTTATATGTGGTACCTAGCTCAGTAATATTTATAGAAATAGGAAGTAGAATGGTGGTTGCCAGGGGTTTGGGCAAAGGAGGAATGGAGGGGGCTTGTTTATTGGGTAAAGGGTTTCAGTTTTGCAAGATTAAACGGGTTCTGGAGATCTGTTTCACAACAATGCCAATGTGCTTGATACTACTGATCTGTACTCTTAAAAATGATTAAGTTGGTAAATTTTATGTCATATATATATTTCCACAATTTAAAAAATTGGCCAGGCCCGGTGGCTCACGCCTGTAATTCCAGCACCTTGGGGGCCGAGGCGGGCAGATCACTTGAGGTCAGGGGTTTCAGACCAGCCTGGCCAACATGGAGACACCCTGTCTTTAGTAAAACTACAAAAATTAGCTGGGCGTGGTGGCGGGCACCTGTAATCCCAGCTACTTGAGAGGGTGAGCAGGAGAATCACTTGAACCTGGGAGGTAGAGACTGCAGTGATGTGAGATCACGGCACTGCACTCCCGCCTGGGTGACAGAGCAAGACTCCATCTCAAAAAAAAAAAAAAAAAAAAAAATTAAGACAAAAGAAAAAGTAAGCAAACACTGACTTAAAAAAAAAAAAATGAAGAGGTCCAAGCCAGAGCCCTGGGGTACTCCAGTGGGAAGAGGTCAGGGAGATGGGGAGGAACCAAAAAACACTGATCACAGGAAGCATCTCATGAGGTAGGGGGAAAACTGGGACAGTGTGGTATGTGGAAACCAAGTGAAGAAAGCATTTCAAGGCGATGGTGTTGATCAGCTACGACAAATGCTCTTGAGGGGTCCAGAAAGGTAAACATTGGTTTGAACAATGTGGAGGTCATCAGTGACCTTGAGAAGTACAAGCTGAGCATCTCAAATCTGAAAATCTGAAATTCAAAATGCTCCAAGATCAACAATTTTTGGAGGGCCCACGTGATGCTCAAACAAAATGCTCATGGGAGCATTTTGAAATTTGAATTTCAGATTTGGCACGCTTAACTGGTAAGTAAATTGCCAATATTCAAAAATCTGAAAAAAAAATCCAAAATTTGAAACACTTCTGGTCCCAAGCATTTGGGATAAGAGATACTCAGGCTGTATAGTCTCAGCAGAATGGTGAGTGTGAGAGCCTGAAAGGGTGGGCTGTGAGCGGTTAGGAGAAGGAAAATTGGAGACAGTGAGTGTAGCTAACTTTCTAGGAGTTTTGTTCTAAAGGTGAGCAGAGGCGTGGAGTCAAGGAGGCTTTTGGTTTTGTTTTGAGATAGGTAAAGTAATAGCATATTTGGATGTTGACAGGAATGACATAGGAGGGGAGACACAGGAATGCTGCAGGAGAGAAAGGGGAAAATTGCTGGAGGGATGTCCTTGAATAGGCAAGAGGGGATGTGATCTAGTGCACACATGCAGGAAAATACACTCCAACCTCAAAACCCCAAAGGTTCCAGTAATCCCCAACTGTCTAGCCAGATTCTCCCCCTACTCAGTATTTTTTCTCATGGTGCTTCCTCCCCTAGAAACATTCTCCTCTTACTGTGGCACACTGAACTCCTGCCCTCGAAAGCCCTGCTAAGTGCTATCTTCCTCTCAAAAGTCTTCCCTCATCACCCCAAGGAGAGGAAGTTTCTCTCTCACCCCCACTGCCCAGAGTTCTTCATCCATGCCCTCTTGATTTTCTTTTCTCCCTTGAATTGCAGTTTCATCTGCGTCCTAGATGGAAAGCTACCCAAGTGAATGAGTCGTACCTCATCATCATCGTCATCATCCCAGTTGTGCAGAGCTGACTCTCTGCCAGCACCACGCTAAGTGCCCTGTGTCATTTAATGAAATTGAAGCTTAATTTTACAAAGGAGCAAACAGAAGCTTGGAATAACTTGTCTGAGTCACAGAGACAAAAAGTGATTCATAGAGAGGTCTGTGTGACTCTGGCTGGTGCTAACAGTGGCTTGTTCCTACCTCTGTACTCCCTGCTACATCTCCCACTGCTCAGGGCCCGGCACACAGCGATGCTCAATGTACAGATAGAGCTAAAGAAGTACAGATAGAGCTAAAGAAATACAGCCGGCCGGGCGCGGTGGCTCAAGCCTGTAATCACAGCACTTTGGGAGGCCGAGGCGGGCGGATCACAAGGTCAGGAGATCGAGACCACAGTGAAACCCCGTCTCTACTAAAAATACAAAAAATTAGCCGGGCGCGGTGGCGGGCGCCTGTAGTCCCAGCTACTCAGAAGGCTGAGGCAGGAGAACGGCGGGAACCCGGGAGGCGGAGCTTGCAGTGAGCCGAGATCGCGCCACTGCACTCCAGCCTGGGCAACAGCGTGAGACTCCGTCTCAAAAAAAAAAAAAAAAAAAAAAAAAAAGAAATACAGCCTGCCCCAGGAGGAACAGCTCCACAAATGTGACCGACTCTGCCTCTTATCTGAACCAATTTTTTAAAGCAGGGAAATAACTAGACACCACAGCCTGGCTTGCTGTGGAGACTGTGGGCTCCAGGGCTCTGCTGTGTGCCAGGTGTGTGCTGCACAGGGGCAGCGAGAAGACTTGGGAGGGCAGAGGAAAGGAAGAAAAGGCGAACGAAGAAAGAAAGAGGAGGGGAGGAAGAAGGACGGGAGAGGAGGGGTGAAGGGAGATGAGGAAAATGAACAAAAGGGGGAAATGAGTTGGGGAAAGAGCACGAAAGCAGAGGACAAAGTGGGGAAAGAGGAAAGGCAATTCCTTGGGACATTTGATTGTGTGCTGCTGGTTGACTATGTGTGTGAACCAGTGGGCTGCTTGAGCTATGCCGTGGCTCTGTTCTAAAGAGAAGGGGTGCCCGTAATCCCAGCACTTTGGGAGGCCGAGGCAGGTGGATCACTTGAGGTCAGCAGTTCCAGACCAGCCTGACCAACATGGTGAAACCCCGTCTCTGCCGAAAATACAAAAATTAGCTGGGCATGGTGGTGCATGCCTATAGTCCCAGCTACTCTGGAGGCTGAGGCAGGAGAATCGCTTGAGCCTGGGAAGTGGAGGTTGCAGTGAGCTGGGATTGCGCCACTGAACTCCAGCCTGGGCGACAGACTGAGACTCCATCTCAAAAAACAAAAAGAAGAGGCCTTTGTGACTTTTGTGGGAAGCAGAAAGGGGCCTTCTCCGCACTGTACTCAGACCAACAAGCCAAGAGGAGTCAGGCGCAGAGCCTGGGCCTCTGGCCAACGGAGAGCAAGCTCCTAATAGGGCTGGCCTAGCACAAACCTTTCTCTACCTCTTGCAGCCCTACTTCATGCAGTGTGTGTTCAACATGCTCTTAACAACCACTGTGTCAAAGTAGTTACCTTTAAAAGGAGGCTGGGCATGGTGGCTCATGCCTATAATCTCAGTACTTTGGGAGGCTGAGGTGGGAGAATCACTTGAGCCCAGGAATTCAAGACCAGCCTGGGCAACATAGCAAGACCCCATCTCTACGAAAAACAAAAACAATTAGCCAGATGTGCTGGCACACACCTGTGGTCCCAGCTACTTGGGAATCTGAAGCAGGAGGATGGCTTGAGCCCAGAATTTGAGGCTGTAGCAAGCCATGATCATGCCACTGTATTCTAGCCTGGGTGACAGAGCAAGACCCTGTCTCAAAAAAAAAAAAAAAAAAAAAAAAAAGCAATGTTTCTTTTGATAAAACTACATGGGTTTCTTAGGTCCTCCCTTGAGAGCAGCTTTTGGCTGGGGAAACGGCTGCTGGGGCACCGAATTGTGGGGAATGAAAGAACAGCACAGAGTGTGATGCAGAAGGAGCTGGAGTTGTGCCCAGACCACAGCTCAGCTCCCGAACCTACCCATTTTGAAGGCCTCTGAGGCCCAAAGGTCAGCTCGGATATGCTCTGTGGACTCCATCAGTGCTCCATCAGCGCACTCCAGGGCCCAGGTGACAGGCCTTGGCCGTTGTTCCCATCCAGTGATCCCGGTATATGCTGGGACTTCCTGGAACTGAGCGAGCCTCCTGAGCCCCTCCCTAGGACCCTGCCTTCTGAGGCTGTGGGGAGGGCCCATGACTTGGGGCAGTGTAAGGGGCAGGGAACGTCCTAGAGCAGAGCCACTGCCTTCTGCACAGAGGATTTGACTTCAGGCCTGAGTCATTAAGGGACTGCCATGGCTATAAAAACAAGTTTGGCAGGTTTTTAAAGAGCTAAAATAATTGCCTATGCATGCCAACAGCTCATTAGCTCAAGCCAGAAGCTTCAGTGCGGACAGGAAGCCTCGCACCCTGGGCAGGGAGTGCCCTGCGTTCTTCTGCCAGCTGGGAAGCGGTGCTACAGCTTGGCCTTCCTGGGCAGTCAGCTCCCCGTCCAGCCAAAAGATGAAGTAGACAGGCGTTTATCAGACAACGGGCACCTCAGCACTGAAATACCTCCAGTTTTCACACTTTCAGCTTCCAACTACCCAGTGGAAAAGCAGAAGAAATACAGACAGGAAGAACCCTGGCTGGAAGCTGTGTTCCCTTAGACAAGAACAACAGCCTTAGAAAATGGCTTTATTCATAGCTGAGGACCATCTCCACGCGGCCCAGGGAGTCTTGCGATTTGCAGACATGCTCACCTTCCTGCCATCCCATCTTTCCATTGTACAGAACTCAGCATTTTTTATTAATTAAAATAATTTTGATTTTAGACTCATGGTGTACACATGCAGGTTTGTTATATGGGCATATTGTGTGATGCTGGGGTTTGGGCTTCTAATAATCCCATCATCCCAGTAGTGAATATAGTACCCAATAGGTAGTTTTTTCAACCTTTGTCCCACTCTCTCCCTCCTTTCTTTTGGGGTCCAGTGTTTACTATTCCCATCTTTGTGCCTGTGTGTACCCAATGCTTAGCTCCCACTTATAAATGAGAACATGTGATATTTGGTTTTCTGTTCCTATATTAATTTGCTTAGGCTAAGGGCCTCCAGCTGCATCCATGTTGCTGCAAAGGACATGATTTTGCTCTTTTTTATGGCTGTGTAGTATTCCATGGGGCATGTGTGCCATATTTTCTTTATCCAGTCCACCATTGATGGGCACTTGGGTTGATTTTCATGTCTTTGCTATTGTGAATGGTGCTGCAATAAACATTTGAGTGCAGGTGTCTTTTTGGTAGAATGATTTATTTTCCTACACCCAGTAATGGGATCGCTGGGTTGAATTGTAATTCTAGTTTTAGTTCTTTAAGAAATCTCTAAAATGTTTTCCACAGTGGCTGAACTAATTTGCATTCCCACCAACAGTGTATAAGGGTTCCCTTTTCTCTGCAGCCTTGCCAACATCTCTTATTTTTTGACTTTTAAATAATAGCCATTCCTGACAAATGTGAGATGATATCTCGTTGTGGTTTTGATTTGCATCACTTTGATGATTAGTAGTGCTGAGCATTTTTCCATATATTTGTTGGTCACCTGTATGTCTTCTTTTGAGAAGTGTCTGTTCATGTCCTTTGCCCACTTTTCAGTGGGGTTATTTGTTTTTTGCTTGTTGAGTTGTTTGAGTTCCTTATAGATTCTACATAATAGTCCTTTGTCATTTGCATAGTGTTTGTAAATATTTTTTCCCATTCTGTAGCTTGTTTGTTTACTCTGTTGATAGTTTCTTTTGCTGTGCAGAAGCTCTTTAATTAGATCCCAATTTTCAATATTTTCTGTTGCATTTGCTTTTGAGGACTTAGTCATAAATTTTTTGCTTAAGTCAATGTCTAGAAGGGTATTTCCTAGGTTTTCTCCTAGGATTTTTATCGTTTTAGGCCTTATATTTAAATCTTTAATCTATCTTGAGTTAATTTTTGTATATGTTAAGAGGTAGGTGTCCAGTTTCATTCCTCTGCATATGGTCAGCCAGTTTTCCCAGAACCATTTATTGAATAGAGCATCCTTTCTCTATTGTTCATTTTTGTTGACTTTGTCAAAGATCACTTGGTTATAGACATGTGGGTTTGTTTTCAGGGTCTCTATTCTGTTCCATTGGTGTATGTGTCTATTTTTGTACCAATAGCATTCTGTTTTGGTTACTGTAGCCTTGTAGTTTAGTTTGAAGTCAGGTAATGTGATGCCTCTGGCTTTTCTTTGCTTATGATTGCCTTGGCTATTTGGGCTCTTTTTGGTTTCACATGAATTTTAGAATAGCTTTTTTTCTAATTCTGTGAAAAATGACATTGGTAATTTGACAGGAATAGTGTTGAATCAGTAGATTGCTTTGGGTAGTATGGACATTTAATGATATTGATTCTTCCAATCCATAAGTATGGGATGTTTTACCATTTGTTTGTGTCAGCTATGATTTCTTTTTTTTTCTTTTTCTTTCTTTCTTTCTTTCTTTCTTTCTTTCTTTCTTTCTTTCTTTTATTTATTTATTTATTTTTTTAGACAACATTTCGCTATTGTTGCCCAGGTTGGAGTGCAGTGGTGCAATCTTGGCTCACTGCAACCTCCGCCCCCGGGATCAAGTGATTCTCCTAAGTAGTTGGGATAACAGGCACCCACCACCTTGCCTGGATAATTTTTTTGTATTTTTAGTAGAGATGGAGTTTCACCATGTTGGCCAGGCTGGTCTCGAACTCCTGACCTCAGGTGATCTACTCACCTCAGCCCCCCAAAGTGCTGGGATAAGCCACCGCACCCAACCCTATGATTTCTTTCATCAGTGTTTTGTAGTTCTCCTTGTAGAGATATTTCACCTCCTTGGTTAGATGTATTCCTAGGTATTTTATTTGTGTGTGTGTGGCTATTGTAAATGGGATTAGATTCTTAATTTGGTTCTCAGATTGAATGGTATTGATGTATAAAAATGCTTTCAATTTTTGTATGTTGATTTTGTATCTTAAGGCTTTGCTAAAGTTGTTTATCAGATCTAGGAGAATTTTGGCAGAGTCTTTAGGTATAAAATCATATCATCAGCAAAGAGAGATAATTTGACTTTCTCTTTTCCCATTTGGATGCCTTTTATTGTTTTCTCTTGCCTGATTGCTCTGGCTAGGACTTCCAGTACTATGTTGAATAGGAGTGGTGAAAGTGGACATACTTGTCTTGTTCCAGTTCTCAAGGAAAATGCTTCCAGCCTTTTCTCATTCAGTATGATGCTTGCAGTGGATTTGTCATAGATGGCTCTTATTATTTTGAGTTATGTTCCTTCAATGCTTAGTTTGTTGAGGGTTTTTAATCATGAAAAGATGTTGTATTTTTTGAGGGTAGGGGAGATGGTGTTTCTCTCTGTCATTCAGGCTGAAGTGCAGTGGCACAATCATGGCTCACTGCAGCCTTGACTTCCTGGGTTCAAGCAATCCTCCCACTTCAGCATTCTGAGCAGCTGGGACCACAGGTGTGTGCCACCATGCCCAGCTAATTTTTAAATTTTTGGTAGAGATGGGGTCTCACTAGGTGGCCCAGGCTGATCTTGAACTTCTGGGCTCAAGTGATCTTCTCACCTTGGTCTCTCAAAGTGTTGGGATTATAGGAATGAGCCACCACACCTGCCTGGATGTTGGATTTTATCAAAAACTTTTTCTGTGTTTATTGAGATAATCATATGGTTTTTGTTTTTAATTCTGTTTATGTGATGAACCACATTTATTGATTTGCTTACACTGAACCATCCTTGCATCCCAGGAATAAAGCCCATTTGATCATGATGAATTAACTTTTTGATGTGCTGCTGGATTTGTTTTGCTAATATTTTGTTGAAAATCTTTGTGTCTGTGTTCATCAGGGATATTGAACTGTAGTTTTACTTTTTTTGTTGTTGTGTCTTTGCCAGATTTTGGTATCAGGATGATACTGGTTTTATAGAATGGGTTAGGGAGAAGTCCCTCCTCCTCAATTTTTTGGAATAATTTCAATAGGATTAGTACCAGCTCCTCTTTGTACGTATGGTAGAACTTGGCTGTGAATCCATCTGGTGCAGGTCTTTTTTTGGTTGGTAGGCTTTTTATTACTGATTCAAATTTGATTAGTCCTTATTTGTGTGTTCAGGATTTCTGGTTTTGTTTTTTTTTTTCCCTCAATATTGGGAGGTTTGTGTGTTTCCAGGAATTTATCCATTGCCTTTAGATTTTCTAGTTTGTGTGCAAAGAGATGTTCATAGTAGTTTCTGAGGATCTTTTGTATTTCTGTGGGATTGGCTGTGATGTTGCCTTTGTCATGTCTGCTGGTGCTTATTTGGATCTTCTCTCTTTTTTCTTTGTTAATCTACCTAGCAGTCTATCTATCCTTAAAAAAAAAACAGCTTTTAATTTTGTTGATCCTTGGTATTTTTTTGGGGGGTCTCAATTTCTTTCTTTCTTTCTTTTTTCTTTTCTTTTCTTTCTTTTTTTTTGAGACAGAGTCTCTCTCTGTCACCCAGGCTGGAGTGCAGCGGTGCAATCTAGGCTCACTGCAATCTCCACCTCCCAGGTTCAAGCGATTTTCCTGTCTCAGCCTCCCAAGGCTGACGCCCAGCTAATTTCTTTGTATCTTTAGTAGAGATGGGGTTTCACTATGTTGGCCAGGCTGGTCTCGAACTCCTGGCCTCAAGCAATCCACCCACCTTGGCCTCCCAAAGTGCTGGGATCACAGGTGTGAGCCACTGCACCTGGCCTTGGCTCTCAATTTCATTTCAGGAACTTGGCGTTTAAAGTCAGAAAGTTTCTTGGCAGGAGATTTTGCTTTGAATCCTGTCTTGTCTATTTATCAAAAGTATAACCTTGGGAAGGCCAGTTGGTCCTTCTGAGTCTCAGTTTCCTCATTTCTACATCAGGATTGTTGTGATTTTGTGAGATCATATGTGAAAGTGCCTTATAAATAAGGAATCCAAGACATTGTGGGTGGAGAAATTTCAAAATTAGTGAGTGTCATAATGGGGCCTCATTAAATCTGGCTAATGAGGTCTGGCTTCCAGGACTATTTTATGACTCTCTAGGTCCTCATGGTAGAAAAGGAGAAGACATCTTTGGGGCCAATGTCTCGGTCTACTAGGAAGGTAGGCTTGTCCTGTCCCAAGGATAATGAAATATATAGCCTTAAAAAGGAAGGAAATTCTGACATATACTACAACATGGATGAACTTTGAGGATATTATGATAAGTGAAATAAGTCACAAAAAAAAATCCTGTATGAATCCATTTATATGACATATCTAGAGTAGTCAAATTCATGGACACAGAAAGTAAAATGGACTGGTAGGAGGGGAAATAAGGAGTTACTGTTTAATGAGTATAGAGTTTCAGTTTTGCAAGATAAAAGAAGCTTGTGGATGGATACTGGTGATGGTTGCACAACACCATGAATGTATTTAATGCCACTGAACTGAATACTTTAAAAATTGTTAAGATTCTAAATTTTATGTTGTGTGTATTTTACGACACTTAAAATTATAATAATAAATGAATGTTTTTAAAATGGCCACCCAAATTTTATAAGCTAATGCCCACACAATTGGGATCTACTCTTGTACATATGGTATATAATAAAATATCATCTGATAATTTCTTTCAAGGAAAATCAAGATATAAATAAAGACTACTATGTTGGGCATGGTGGCTCATGCCTGTAGTCCCATCTACTTGAGAGGCTGAGGCAGGAGGATCACTTGAGCCCATGAGTTTGAGGCACCAGTGAGCTATGATCATGCTGCTGCACTCCAAGCTGGGTGACAGAGCGAGACACTCTTAAAAAAAAAAAAAAATCAAACATGTAGCAATAGATCTAACAAAAGAGGTATAAGATCTCCTTACTGAAAATTACAAAACATTACTGAGAGAAATTAAAGAAGAGATAGATGCTTTAGTTTGAATACTTGTCCTCTCCAAAATTCATGTTGAAACTTAATCCCTAATACAGCAGTATTGAGAGGTAAGGCCATTAAGATGTGATTGGGTCATGGTGGCCCTGCTCTCAGGAATGGATTAATCTGTTCATGGATTTATGGGCTAATGGGCTAATGGATTAATAAGTTGTCATGTGAATGGGACTGTTGGCTTTATAAGAAGGGGAAGAGAGACCTGAACTAGTACACACAGCCCCCACCATGCGATATTCTATGCCACCTGGGGACTCTGCAGAGAATCTCCACCAGCAAGAAGGCTCTCATTAGATGTGACCTCTTGACCTTTGACTTCTCAGCCTCCATAACTATAAGAAATAAATTTATTTTCCTTATAAATTACTGAGTTTCAGATATTCTGTTGTAAGCAACAGAAAACAGACTAAGACAGTAAATATATACCACGGTCAGGAATTGGAAGACTCAGCGCTGCAAAAACTCAATTCTCTCAAAATTGATCGATAGATTCAATACAATTCCAATAGAAATCCAAGCCAGGTTGTTTTTTTTTTGGTAGAAATTGACAAGCTGATCCTAAAATCTATGTGGAAATGGAAAGGGCTGTGCGTAACAAAGACATTCTTGAGGAAAACAAAATCAGAGGAGTTATATGATCAGATATCAAGACTTATCTTAAGCTATGATAATTAATATTGTATGGAATTGGTACAAAGACAGACATGAAGACCAACAGAACAGAACAGGACCCAGAAATAGACCCACATAGACACAATTACCTGGCTTATGGCAAAGTTATCACTGAAATGTAACGAGATGAGGGTGATCTTTTCAGTAAATGGTGCTAAGGTTAATTAGAAGTCCAAATGAAAAAAAGTAAATTTGGTCTCTAGAACATACCATACACAACAATCAATTCTGGGTGAACCACAGACATAAGTATGAAGAGTAATACAATAAAGCTTCTGGAAGGTAACATATGTGAATATTCTCATGATATTAGAGTATGTGAAGATTTTGTAAACAGATCAAAATAAAACCCCCTTGTCAAAAAGGCATAAAAAACTGTGAAAATTAAGAATTTCCATTCATAAAAAGACACCATGAAACGAGTTAAAAGGCAATATATATTTCTGTATTGCATATATCTGACAAAGGACTCGTCTTTAAAATATACAAAACACTTCTATAAATCAGTAAGTAAAAGAAAGACAACCTAATGAAAAAGAACTTGGCAAATCAGTATAGGCACTTTACAGGAGAGGGTCTCTAAGTAGCCAGGAAGCATATGAAAAGGTGCTTGTTGATGCAGCTATAGTGTGGAGCTCAGGTCGCCTTCTGGGACTAAAGCGCTCATCTCCCTAGCTTCTGGGAGCTTTCTCCTCCCCTGTGGTCCTCTCTAGGAACTGCCCTTGGCAAAAGAGAACTCTACTACCCAGTCATATTCCTTTCCAAAGACAACCTGCATTCAATGATTGGTCAAAACCACATTAAGTGATTACTGTGAAGGCCTGGCCCCCTTGCCTCAAGGAAGACAACTCTGAAGGGTCAGGCCAGCTCCTGAGCTCCCATGGGATCAGCAGAAGCCTATTGCAATGAGACGTCCATCCTGTTGCCTTCTGTCTCTGACAGGTGTCCATCTAAGGGCATTCCCCAATCAACTTCCTCATGCAAACCTCCATCTCAGTCTGTTTCTCAAGGGACCTGACCCGAGACAGTAGTCAACTTCATTAGTTATCGGAAAAATGCAAATTCAAATGATCATGGGTCTAAAATGACTAAAATTGAAAATATTGACAATACTAAGTATTTGGGAGGATGAGAAGTTGTGGGAGTGTAAATTGGTACAAGCACTTTGGTAAATTGGCATTATTTACCAGAGTTAAAGGTACAGATACCCTGTGGCCCAGAAATTCCACTTTTGGGTTTATATCAAAATGAAATGTGAGCATAAGTTCACCAAAAGACATATATAAAAATGTTCTTAGCGGTATTATTTGTAATAGCCCCAAACTGGCAATAACACAAACATCCATCAACAGTAGAGTGGTTAAATGAATTGGTGTATCTATATGATGGAATAAACAAGAACGAACTGCTGTAATATCAGATGAACCTAAATATTGAAGAAAAGAAACCACACATAGAAGAGTACTGATGTGGTTTGACTCTGTGTCCCCGCTCAAACCCCACTTCAAATTGTAATCCCCATGTGTTGAGGGAGGGACCTGGTGGGAGGTGATTAAATTATGGGGGCAGTTTCCCCCATGCTGTTCTCTTGATAGTGAGTAAGTTCTCAAGAGACCTGATGGTTTTAAAAAGTGTTTGGCAGCTCCCCTCTGTGCGTGCTCTCTCTCTCTCCTGCTGCCATATAAGACCTGCCTTCCTTCCCCTTTGCCTTCCTCCATGATTGTAAGTTTCCTGAGGCCTCCCCAGCCATGCAAAACTGTTAGTCAATTAAACTTCTTTTGTTTATAAATTACTTAGTCTCAGGTAGTATCTTTACAGCAGTGTGAGAACAGACTAATACAAGTACATACTGTGTGATTCTATTTCTATGAACTACAAAGATAGGCTCAATTAATTTGTGATGATAGAAGTCAGACTAGTGGTTATTTTTAGAGGAGTGGTAGTAACTGGGAGGGGCACTAGGGTGCTGGGGTGCTGGTAATTTTCTGTATCTTTATTTGGGTGTTCATTTAATAAAAATTCATTGGGCTTTAATGTATATATGTTATGCTTCAATAAAAAAGTTAGAGAGATTCAGCCATAAACAGAAAGATGCTCTCAAACCATTAAAAAAAAAAAAAAAAAAAAGAAGACCTTTAAAGGCACATTGCTAAATGAAAGAAGCCACTCTGAAAAAGCTATATACTATATACTTCCAGCTGTATGACATTCTGGTAAAGGCAAAACTATAGAGACAGTAAAAAAGATCAGTGAATTCTGAGGGTTAGGATGGGAGAGAGGAGGAGTACAGAGGGTTTTTAGGGCTGTGAAAGTATTCTGTAGGGTAATGTTAGGTACATGTCTTTCTTTCTTTCTTTCTTTCTTTCTTTCTTTCTTTCTTTCTTTCTTTCTTTCTTTCTCTCTCTCTCTCTCTCTCTCTCTCTCTCTTTCTTTCTTTCTTTCTTTCTTTCTTTCTTTCTTTCTTTCTTTCTTTCTTTTTTGAGACAGTGTCTCACTCCGTCACCTAGGCTGGAGTGCGGTGGCGCGATCCTGGCTTACTGCAACCTCCGCCTCCTGGGTTCAAGTGATTCTCCTGCCTTAGCCTCCCAAGCAGCTGGGATTACAGGTGCCTGCCACAACACCTGGCTAATTTTTGTATTTTTGATAGAGACAGGGTTTTGTCATGTTGGTCAGGCTGGTCTTGAACTCCTGACCTCAAGTGATCCGCCCACCTTGGCCTCCCAAAATGCTGGGATTACAGGCGTGAGCCACTATGCCTGATCAAGGGTACATGTCTTTACATTTGTCAAAACCCATAGAATGTACAACCCAAAGAGTGAAGATGTTAGTAACAGAGGAAACTAACGGGGAGGGTCTGTAAGAAAATTCGGTACTTTCAGTCCCATTTTCCTGTAAACCTAAAACTGTTAAAAAATAAAGCCTATTCATTAAAAAAATTAGAAACTGGGTGTGGTAGCTCACACCTGTAATCCCAGTGCTTTGGGAGACTGAGGCAGGAGGATCACTTGAGCCCAGGAATTCAAGATCAGTCTGGCCATCATAGTGAGACTCTCTTCTCTGCAAGAAAATAAAAAAATTAGCTGGACACAGTGATACACACCTGTAGTCCCAGCTACTTGGGAGGCTGAGGCAGGAGGATTGCTTGATCCCAGGAAGTTGAGGCTGCAGTGAGCTATGATTGTGCCACTGCACTCTAGCCTGGGTGATAGAGTGAGATCCTTTCTCAAAAAAAGAAGAAGGAAAGAAGGAAGGAAGGAAGGAAGGAAGGAGAGGGAAGGAGGGGAGGCAGGGAGGGGAGGGAAGGAAGAAGGGAGGGAGCGAGGGAGGGAAAAAAAAAGGAAGAGAAGAGAGAGAGCATGTGAGAGCCCCAGAGCAGTGAAGCAATCTGCCAGCTGGAGCCAGTGGACTGGGGCATGCATCTGGCTTGCCTCATTCCCATGCCCTGTGATCTTGCTGCCAGTCATTGTTCTGGGTGCCATTCAGGTCTGCACTCCCTGGGGAAGGTGTTTCTATTCTGAACCTTGTCTTTTAATATCTATTCTCAAATTGTTGAAAAAATGGTAAGTAATGATAATAGAGGGTTTTTTGTTTGTTTGTTTTTTGAGACAGAGTCTCACTCTGTCACCCAGGTTGAAGTGCAGTGGTATGATCTTGGCTCACTGTGGCCTCAACCTCCTGGGCTCAAGCAATCCTCTCACCTCAGCCTCTTGAGAGCTGGGACTACAGGGGTGTGCCACCACACGTTGCTAATTTTTTATTTTCTGTAGAGACAGGGACTTCCCCATGTTAGCCAGACTGGTCTCAAATTCATGGTCTCAAGTGATCCTCCTGCCTTGGCCTCTCAAAGAGCAGTGATTACAGGCATGGGTCGCCCCGCCCAATGTACCAGTGGTTGAGGATTGCTCCTCTTTAGGGTGTTTTCATTTGAGCTTCCAGGAATGGTGCCAGAGGAATGGTGGTACTTGTGAAAGAGGGAGGAATGGTGGTACTTGTGAAAGAGGGAGGAATGGTGGTACTTGTGAAAGAGGCTCCGTCTCCACAGCCCTCTCACTATCCCAGGGCATTCTGAGAGGCTTGCTGACTTAGACATTTTGATATTGAAATGATCTCTAAATACCAGCCTCCTCCTTCCTTCACCACTGTAGCAAAAGCTTCTGCCCACTGAAGACAGAGAGGGAAGGAATGAGGCAGGGGAAGATGTGAAAAGCTATTTTTTGGCTTCAAAATCACAAGATCTTTAGGTAGTTGCCATCCTGGGCCATAGGAAAATGATTACACTCATTTCTGAAGTTTGAAACACCCTCAGCTGACAATCAGCCAGGACATAAAGCATCTAACATTGTACGTGGCACACAAAGAATGCTCCATAAATATCAAATTTCCTTTTTTCACTAGGGTGTGGCATGATCTGAGGATCCTAGAGGGGATACAAAGATAAGGCACCATCCTAGCCTTTAAAGAGCTTAGTGACTTAACAATATTCGGCTGTGAATCCAACCCACCGGAACGAAGAAAAAAGCACAGAAATCCCTCCCCACTGAGCCCCAGCCCCTTTGGAAGTGAAAATCAGAGGCATCAGTCTCTGCCTGCTAAGCCTCCTGCCCCTCTCTTTCCACCCCCCAAGTTTAATCTGTTTAATTATTTCTTCATGTGTGCTCTGGAGAGCCTGTTATTTTTATGGGTCTGTGTCTATTAATTTTTCTTCCCTAACCTTCCCTCTTTCAGCACAACCAGAGCGGTGCAGACAGAGGGCTGGAGTCAGGCTCCAGTGAACAGAGATTACACAGATATATATAGAGATGAGAGGAAGAAGGCAAGAAAATGTGGTTACCTCTGAGGCTGCAGAGAAGCTGTTAAGTGCTGGAGATTTAAAGCTTCATTCGCCTCTGTACTAACTTCAAGCTGTTCTAAGCACAGTCTTCCAGACGACAAAACTCAGACCAGCTGCGAGAGAAAGGATATGACTCTCTTGGGAGCCTTGGGTCTGATTTAGAGGGTGCTTAGAGGGAAAAGTGGGAAGGAAGGAGTTGAACAATCAGAGTTTTATTTCTGGGGAGACTTTCTGTGCTGAAGAGAAGGCTAAGGACAGAGAGAAAACACTCATCGGTTATTTGTCACAGTTACAAAGAATAGGTTGAGAACTGGGCCTAAATTAGGGCAGGAAAAAAATCAGGTTTAATCTAAGGAAGAACTCACCTAAAAGAGTGATTTAATAGTAGCAGAGCTATCAGAATATAGAGTGGAATAATTGTCTCAGTAAGATTTGGGCCACGCGAGGTGGCTCACACCTGTAATCCCAGCACTTTGGGAGGCCGAGGCACATGGATCACCTGAGGTCAGGAGTTTGAGACCAGCCTGGCCAACATGGTGAAACCCCTTCTCTACTAAACCCCTTCTTTACTAAACCTCTTGTCTACTAAACCCCTTCTCTTCTCAAAATACAAAAAATTAGCTGGGCATGGTGGTGGGCGCCTGTAATCCCAGCTACTTGGGAGGCTGAGGCAGGAGAATCGCTTGCCTCCAGGAGGCAGAGGTTGTAGTGAGCCAAGATCGCGTCATTGCACTCCAGCCTAGGCAACAAGAACGAAACTCCATCTCAAAAAAAAAAAAAAAAAAAAAAAAGATTTGGATAGTCACCTATCTAGAAGCAGGAGGCTGGACCAGATGACCTCAGAAAGTCGTTTCCCACTGTTTTGTTGGTTTTAAGAGCTGGTAGCCCGGGCACCCTGGAGCATGGCAAATCAGGTTTCCAAATGCAATTGAATTTGGTGAAGGTGGCAGTACCTTTGTGAGATTTTACCTAGCTGGCTCCCCGACTGGAGCAGAAATAACCTTGCGGACCCTGCAGTAGAAAAAACCTGGATCTGGAAAAGGAGCCACAGAATGAATGCTTGTTTGAGTGGCAGTTGGGAGGGAAGGTAGAAGTTGAGGATGAGCGAAGAGAAAGAGAATTTCATCTGTGGAGAAACTGGGAGAATTTCAGAGGTTAAACTGAGTAATCATTCTTGCAAGGGCGGCCGGGGTTGATCCTGGGCCTGACTGAATGAATCCCAGTGGCAGGGTTTGGGAATATGAGGGGGAGTTTGAGCTGACTGCTGCTAAGGAGGTGTTGTGTTCATCCCCAAGTCAGTAGCAGAAGCTTTCTCCAATGAGGGGTTCTCTGGGACAGTTTTGGAGCTGGTTAGCACTCAGGTTTAAGGACCTACGGATAGAAGATGACTTTGTTTCCCTTCCAAAGGTGTGTGATTGGGCAAAACAGAGAAATACTACATTTTCCTGTAAAAAGTGTCTGGGATGTAACTGCTACAGGGAGCAACTGGGCATGTGCCCAGCAGCCTGTGCAGTCGTGGGCCTGCCTCCTAGGCTGGAGCCGTGCTAGTGGCCTGCATGCATAGTGGGAATTTCTTAGATGGGCTTAGCCTTAGCAACAGGAAAGTTTGAATCTTGTTCTAGGGTTTATTCATCTCCAAAAGCCTTCCTCAAAATCTACCCTGTTCCCTTTTCATCTGGGACTTTCCCCCATCAGTGTTTTGCTTTCCCAACCAAGGGGTGGCTGAGAGTCAATGAAAAAAAAATTTATTATGGCCAAGTGCAGTGCTGCACACCTATAATCCCAGCACTTTGGAAGGCTGAGGCAGGGAGATTGCTTGAGCACAGGAGTTTGAGACAGCTTGGGCAACATGGTGAAACTCCGTTTCCACAAAAAACACAAAAAAATTAGCCAGATGTGGTGGCACTTGCCTGTAGTCCTAGCTACTTGGGAGGCTGAACTGGGAGGATCACTTGAGCCCAGGAGGTGGAGGCTGCAGTGAGCCAAGATTGCACCACTGTACTCCAGCCTGGGCAGCCAAGTGAGATTTTGTTCCCCCTGCCACCGCCCCCTGACCCCTCTGCAAAAAAAGAAAAAATATTTATTGAACCCACTATTCACTAGGAAGCACAGTGTCCTTCATGTCACCCCCTTATGCCTCAGCTGCCAGAAAAACAAAGGCCAAATTTGTTGCTAAAATGTCAGAAGCAGAACATCCTCAGTGTCTGACACCATCAATTCCTTCTGATTCCTTCAGATGAATTCCATTTAAACTGCTCCCGAACTGTATCCTTCTTTGGTGCCACCTTGAGTCACCTTGAAAGTAAATTGAGCATAAGAGTAAACATTAACTTTCATGCTCTAGACAATGCTAGGCAAGTAGATGGGGTCCAAAGAGCATTGTCTCTGCATCACCCTTTCAATAAACACAAGAGGGAAGACCAGATGCACACAAAGGTGAGAGCTGCATCTCAAAGGGGTTCGGCTCTATGTGATCAGAGCTAGAATTGAATGTAAAGATAACTCCCTCTTTACCTTTCTACCCTCCTTTCAATCAGAACTTGTCCTTGGGCTTAACTAGAATTTCCTGCTGCAAGTTAGAATTTCTCTTCTCTTAGTCATCTTACAAAGAGGGATGCTGTGGTCCAGAGAGGAAAAGTGATTAACCCAAAGTCACAGAGCAAGCCCCTGGATGAAAAGTGCCAAAGTCATGCGGAACACTAGGATTTCAGAGAAGGAAGAGAGCCCTTTTGCACAAGATAAGGGGATCTGGCATCCTCAGTTCCTCTCCAGGGTCTGTAACAGAGAACTATTGAATAATGGAAAACTTCAAGGTTCCCAAGGAATCTAATAACGGGGTTCAGAAGAGAGCAGATTTTTTTATTTGAGAAAGGAAAGCATCCCTAGAACCTCTGAAATCGCCTGATTGTGTGTAAGGCTGGGCCTGAGTCTAGTCTGTAGTTCTGAACACTTTTCTCATAAGAATGGAAGCTTCTAGGGCTTCACCCTTGCAACACAGCAGAGAAATGTGGCAGAATGTGTCCATGGAGAGGGAATGAGTTTGAAGAGAGAAAACAAGGGTATACTTGAAAGAGAAGAAGCATTCAGGGAAGGAAAGAGGAGGCAAGATGCTGAAATGACCAAGCTCCGTAAATGACAGCAGAGAGGCATGAACTTCCCTCTTGAGGACTCTCTGGGTGCTGTGTGAACTCTTCCTGGAGAGCTTAGGTCCTCCCAGCTAAGACAATGATTGCATAACCTCTCATTTTCAGCCGACTAACGGGCTGCATTAACAGCTTTTTTTATTAGCTTTTTATGAGAGGATGATCTAGTCCTGGCTCTTTGGTAGTTAGTCAGATTGTCAAGTTGCTCATAAACCAAGACACATTAGAAATGACCATCCTCTCTTCTGAAGGATTCTGGCTTGCCCACTGGCCATCTTTTGAGTGCTCAGACAGGAAGGCAGTGGTGGTGGGTAGAGCGGAGCTTATCCGGTTGTTCCCTAGAGCTTTATGCACTTTTAATTCAGCAACCCCAGGGATAAAGGAAGAATGTGATTCTGGAATCAGGAGCAAGAGGCCAAAAACAGAAGTCGGAAGTTATGATTTAACGGAATTTAATTAAGTACCATTCTCGTTTGAGGAAGGTTTTCTAAGTCATTAACCTGTGATCTTCCTATTACAACGGATTGCCCCCAGGGAGAAAGGGAGAAAGTTTCTTCTTCCATTAGAAGGAATGAAGCAAAAGGATTTCAGGAATTTAATACCCAAATTCTCCTTTGTGAAGATGTCTCAGAACCCCACAAGCTTAGGAAACCCTAGGGCAGAGATTTGGAGTTTAGTCAGAAATATGTTAAATTTGGGTTCAAAGATGGTTTCCAAATGAATTATGTGAGGTAAGAGCTAAAAGAGTTTAGAGATTATTTCTCTAAAAGTGCCTCATTTTTGTAGATGAGGATTGGAAAGGAAAAGCCATCTACCTCACCCACAGGGCAGAATGGCAGAGACCCACCTGGCTCTGTGACTCCTATTCCCTTCCTACCTTGTTACATGGCCTTTCTCCCATGGAAGCTAAGCATCCTCTTTGGCTGGGCGACCATACCAAGGAGCACACTTTCTTTTTCCCTTGGTAGTCCCCTCCTTTCTTCTATTCTTCTCCTTGATCACTGGATCCTACTTATCCTGTTACATTGTTACCCATCCCATATAGCAAGGATAGAGCAGGGTGCTTTGCATTTGTATCAATGCATAAAAGAAGGACAAAACCCAAGAGATTCCATCTACAGCTTGAGACGCTCAGTCTTTCTCAACGCTTGCTGCAATGGCTTGTCTTAATTTTGAAAACACTAGACACTCACAATGGCTAAATCCTGCAGCTACTCATGCTTGTTCCTTCTTTATTCTAAACTTTCTCCACATCCTATGTGTATCCATGTGGCTTTGGTGCTAGGCAGGTAAAACACTGCTGCCCTCTAACTCCAGAACAGATTTAGAAATGGTGGGGAAAAGCTGCGCCCAAGGGGTATCCCTTCTCAGTGGAATGTCCCCAGCTCTGTCCGTTACCAGGAAGAGGCCACTGGCCACAGCTTTTTATCTTTTTACAGAGGGAGACTGGAGCCATACAGAAGGTTTGCCCAAGGTCAGAATTAGGGACACTCTTGGGAATAGAATTCAGATCCTCTGACTTGTACCGTGGTTCTCTTTCTACTACACTTCACTTTTTAAAATCAATTATCAATGCACTATAGCTGGCAGAATTCTAAATTAATGGAATCTCAAATTAATAGAATTCTTCAGGTATTACTAATTTGCTAGATTTTTAGAGCTATCTTTCCAGAAAGTTCAAGACACATTACATAGACATTGAGTCTTGCCATGAAAAATAAAGGAGGTAACAAAATTATATGGAAAGAAAAGAAAGCGTCGATTCATTTTTTTCTTAATTAAGAAAATATTAATTCATGCTTTTATCCAACCTGGGTTTATGGAGGGCTTGCTATACTTCAGCACACCACGTTTGCTGCTGAAGGAGACACAAAAATGTAAAACGATATTGCCTCTTCATGGGCTTATACTTAATTAGGGAAACATACAGAAGGAAAGATCAGTGGAAGCTTGAGAGGTCAGGAAGGGCTTCATAGATGAAAATAAACTTGAGGTAGACCTCAGAACGGGGAACAGATTTGGACTGACCTGAAGAGAACAAGGGATTCCAGGCAGGAGGAAAAGCTGGGGTCAGAATAAGCCTGACTTCTGTTAGTTAGCCTTGCTGAGCAGTCATATTTGCTTTGGGAAAGGAACAGGAGATAAGTTGAGTAGGTAGGGTAGGGCTAGAGCATTGAATGCCAGGAGAAGGTAGAGGGTATGAATGAAAATGGGATGAGAGCCTAAGCAAGGTTTAATTGAAAACTTCCAGCAAACTGAGATCAAAAGAACGTGGCCTTCTAACCAGTCTTTCCTTGGAGACAACCGAGGCGCCTGGGGTGGGCAAAGGACCCTCGGGCTTGAGGTGGCCACGGGCACCCCAGAGGGACGGAGGGCACCATAACGCTGTTGCCATGTTCCTGCATGTGTTTGAAATCTCGGCTGACAAGACGAGCTGGACAATTTTGCTCCGTTACGTATTGAATTCTCTTCTCTGTGGTACAGGATCCCCTTGAAGCGTGACAGCTGCAATGACTTCCAGATGTCCGCCTCCTGTCTCCTAGCCGACTGAGGTGGATGTGGTAAACTCCGCGATGGAAACCAAAACCCCCACCAGATGTGCCATGTCAACGTCAGCCTCGCGCACATCTGGCTTCAATGCCGGCCGCCAATCCCAGAACAAATGGCTGCTTTCCCGCTGTATTCGGCTCGTCAGCGTTCCCCGGTTAAAAGGCGCTGGGGCAGGGACGGCGCGGGCCTTCCGCGGGGACGCGGCGAGGCCCGGCCTGGGAAGGGGCGCGGGGCCCGTGTTGGCTGCGCTGGGTCCCGGCTCCCGGGCGGCTGAGCCCCCGGCGCTCTTTCCTCGGGGCGCTGCGGTGGGGTGGCCGGGAGGGCAGAACGAGGGGCTGCGGGATGGTGTTCGGGAGAAAATCGTGCGAGTTTAAAAACATCCAAAGTGAGCCGAGCTGGGCCCCAACCCTCGGCCTCGCGCACTCGCCAGGCCCAGGAGGCGAAGCAGGCGTCGGGACTGCGGCGACCAGAGCCCGCTGGACAAGCAGGGCCGGGTCCCTCAGGCTGGCCTCCTCCTGGCCTCCCTCTCCCCAGCTCACGCATCCACCAGCAGGACCCCCTACAGGGCGGGCGCAGGAGTAAATCTTAGCTGTCACTACTCCCGAGGTGGTATTTTCTAAATGAAAAAATCAGACAAATGGATATTCTGAAAACAGGACAGAGCGAGTGAAACCTGCGCTCATGGAAGGATGGTGACCACACCCAGGCCCGCTTGTCCACGGCAGCCGTAGGAGCGGGCACTAACATGTTTACGAGCTGCCCTTGTGCCTACCCACGAAGTCTCATTTACTCACGACAGATGCTGTATATTGGAAAAGGCCCCCAGCTGAGCACCGAAAGACTTGGGTGTGGGTCCCGGTTCCAAATGAGCCAGGAGATGTGGGGTATATCTTGGTTCTTCCTTTATAAGTTGGAATATATACCTATTTCTTTCTACTTCATAGAGTTCTCTCTTAATTGAGCAAAGTTTACAAAGAGAAGTGAATTAGATCTAGAACTAGAATTCCGTTTCCACCGATAACTGGCTGTATAATTTTATGCTACCCACTTCAGGGAAATGGAAAATGAAAAACGGCTCTGAAAAGTCTGATGTGCTTTACACATGCAGGCTTTATTACATTTATTGTTTGCAAAAAGAAAACTGAGGCCCAGGGAAATTAACCGACTTGCTCCAAAGCCATGTAGTAGATAGACACATTTCATTATTACTTTGGTTTGACCTGGGTTGACACATATTAGAGTTTTATCAGTCACCTTATGGCTTTGCAGTTCATCCTTCCTTCTATCTTCAGCTTTAAGGCCAGAGCTGTTTCTCCCAGCTGACTTGGTCACCGAGGAAGAAGAAATCTCATGTTAGAGGCCCAAATCAAAACCACTCTGCATACAGCCTAATTCAGTGGCTTCTCTAGATTCTGCCCACGGAATTTCCATGAAGTAGTTGCTCCCTTCTGGGTCTATAGCCCATGACAAATGTTCAATGTGTCTCTGCCCTGTCTTGTTGAATCTCATCCCTTCTCATTCTCTCTGGCTCCCTTAAATCTGCTTGTCCTTCCTCCAAAACCATCAACCTTTTGTTTCCATTTCTCTGTGGACATTTCTCTCTCTCAATATCTCTCCCTCTCTCTGTAACTTTCCCTGTTGGTTACCTTGCATACTTGACCCACTCTCTAAGTTAACTTAGCCAAGGGCATTCTTTTTGCCATCTTTTATTAAAAGAAAAATTTTATTATTTATTTACTTATTTTTACAAAGCACCAACCACTGAAGAATAAAAAAATTACTTTTGACTGAAGTGATGTTTAAAAGCGTTTAAAAGTCAAACATTACTACTAGACTGTAACAACAATAAGAAAAACAGCAATCCTTTGACCACTCCCAGTTACCCCCTAGCCAGAAACAATCACTTTCAACTCTTTTATCTGTTTCTTCTTGGTATTTCTGTCCTTATTTATAAATCACATTCTTACCCAGTTTTTCTTGGTTTACTGACTTTAGGAATTGTCTTTTCACTTACTATCATGGAAAATGTGACCATATAGCATACTAGTGGAGAGTATGGACTCTGGGGAGAAATTACCTCGCTTAAATTCCAGGTCCAATACTTACTAATTGTGTGAGTTTGTACAAGTTGCTTGACTGCTATAGGTCTCAGTTTCCTCCTGTGTAAAACGGATGATAATGTCAGAGGTGTTTGAACCACAGCAACTCCATCTTGAATAGGAGCTGGGTAAAATAAGGCTGACACCTAATGGGCTGCGTTCCCAGATGGTTAAGGCATTCTAAGTCACAGGATGAGATAGGAGGTTGGCACAAGATACAGGTCATAAAGACCTTGCTGATACAACAGGCTGCAATAAAGAAGGCAGCCAAAACCCACCAAAACCAAGATGGTGATGAGAGTGACCTCTAGCTGTCCTCACTGCTACACTCCCACCAGCGCCATGACAGTTTACAAATGCCATGGCAACATCAGGAAGTTGCCCTATATGGCCTAAAAAGGGGAGGCATGAATAATCCACCCCTTGCTTAGCATATCATCAAGAAATAACCATCAAAATGGGCAACCGGCAGCCCTTGGGGCTGCTCTGTCCATGGAGTAGCGATTCTTTTATTCCTTTACTTTCTCAATAAACTTGCTTTCACTTTATGGACTCATCCTGAATTCTTTCTTGCGCAAGACCCAAGAACCGTCTCTTGCGTTCTGGATCTTGCGTTCTGGATCGGGACTGCTTTCTTGTAACAATAATAGTATCTTCCTCACAGAGTGACTATGAAGATTAAATGTTGAAAATATAATGGGCTGAGAATAATGTCCAGTGCACAGTAAGCACATGTAAACATTACTTATTATCATCATTAAACTGGCCTGCACACACTTTCCCTCCGCTCAACCTCCCAACATAGTTATGCCACCACTTTTGGTAAAATCAACATTAAATATTTATTTTATGACTATGTAAATATTATTCCCAGGTAAGCCACATAGAATCCTATAATTATGCTTCCTTTTTCATTCAGCCTTTTGTTTTCCCTGGAATTAACAGTTTTCTGTTTTTGTATTTTGTTTAGTTTTCTATGTACCTATTATTAATTCATCCACAAAATCTCCTGTCAATACATTCAAATACAGGTATTCTCTTGGTTTCATTATTTTCACTGGCTGCCCTTCCTAGAGCTTTTTGGCTTTTCTGTTCCCATCTGGACTCTGCTCTGTGGCCTGATTTACAGCTTTAGCCCTGTGAACAGGACATTCTAGGGGTCCCTTAAACATCATCTGGGATTTATCTTTGTTGGAGTCCTGTTGCCTGGATTATACATATGGGGAAACTGTTGGTTATCCTCCCAAATCCTTTCTTTCCTTCTTTCATTGTGATAGAAATGTAGCTAATATGAGGTTGCCCAACTAAACACTACACTATCCAACTCACCTTTAAAGCTAGGGGTTACCACATGACTAGATTTTGCCAAATAAATGCTAGTGGAAGCAATGTATGCTACTTCCTGGCCTGGTCCATAAAAACCTCCACACTTTTCCCCTCTGGTGAACTGGAAAATAAAAGTACCTGCAATCAAACTTTCATCATGCAGAAAAGGATAATGCCCTAGGATAGTCATCTTCAAACTTTAGCATGCGTAAGAATCACGTGGAAGTCTTGTTAAAACACAGATTTGTGGCCTCTATGCCCAGAATTTTTGATTCATTAGATCTGGTGTTTGGACCTAAGAATTTGCATTTCTAACACGTCCTCAAGTGATGCTGATGCTACTGGTCTGAGGATCACATTTTTGAGAACCATTGCCCCCAAGACGTGGCAGAAAAACAAAATATGCAGAAGGAACCACAATCTCTGAAAGGAAGCAGTTGTCCTGTTGACCTGAAATATTTATCTTGGGCTGTTATATGAGAAAAAAGTAAGTTTACATCTTCATTAGCTATTCAATTACTCTTGGTTTTCTAAATTACAGCAGTCAGCTTTCCCATCACTGTATCTTTTTCTCCTTTTCTTACTCCCATATTTTAGGAAGCACACCCACCAACAGTTTCTTGAGACAAGAAGATAAATTTTTTTGAGACTTTGAATGTCTGAAACTGTTTATTATATTTGGTACACTTAAGTGATAGTTTGGCTGGGTATAGCATTCTGGGTTAAAATCATTTCCCCCAGAATTTCTCCGTTACCTTCAATTGCCATTCTGATTCTCAATCTTTTATAAGTGACTTGTATTTTCATTTTAAAATTTCTTTTTAGAATCTTCTATGACCTTTTTACTTCTGGTGCTATGAAATTAGAGAATGAGGTGTCTTGGGTATGTTTTTTCTCATTCACTGTATTATGCATCACTCTCCTTCAGTTCAGACCCAGTACTGATTCTTTAATGACTTCTTCCTATCTGTTTTCTTGGTTCTCTCTTTCTGGAACATCTGTCTCAAGTTTTCTCATCCTTTACATCTAACTATATCCTTTATCTATGTCCCTTATTCTTCTACTTTTCTGGGAGATTTCCTCGACTATCTTTCAAAAGTTGATGTTTTCCCCCTCATATATTTAACTACTCAGAGCATTGCCTTGTTTTCTAATTTTTTAAAATAGGCTCCTGTTATCATTTCATAGATGCAGTATTTTTTCTTCTGCTTCCTGCCCTGTTTTTTTTTTTTTTTTTTTTTTTTTTCCCTGAGCTTCTCTTTTTGGTTAGTTTGGTTTCTTTTGGTGTATTTCATATTTGGAGCTTTTCTCAAAAGTGATCCTCTTCCACATGGAGTGGGGAGACTTGTCAGTTGTTGGACTTCACTATAGCTTGTGTGGGGCCATTTCGTTAGGGGAAACTCTGTGGCCTTTTCTCTTGGACTCATCAGCTGCTCTCAGAAGAATCCCCCAATTTCCCACCAGGAAGCAAGGACGGGGAAGGGGAAAGAGTGTATGAGCCTGGCTGCCAGCATGCTGGGACTTGAGCTAAGGAAGCGGCTGGGAGTCTTATTTTTCAGCGGGTATGTCAACTTTCACTTAAATACATCTCTTTCATGAAGATGTCTCATCCTACCCTCAGCAGTGCCTCCTATTTCTGATTCAGAATGGTCTGATTCAGCCTCTCCAGAAGGTAAATTGTCTGTCTTCTTTTAGGGCTACAGAGGGGATCAGAAGGATCTAGCTGGTTCATGTAAAGTCAGTGTGGAGTTTTAGTCATGGCATGAATTTTAGTTTCCTCGGATCCACCAAGTCAGTTATTGCTCATCTGATCTGCTTTTCAGCTCTCAAAATGTTGTTCACATCTTTTGGCTGTTGACATCTCCTATTCCATTCTTTGTAACATTGTGGGCTTATGAGTTTTTTGTTTTGTTTGTTTGTTTTTAGTTCTTCCTTGTCATTTCAGTGAGTTTCAGAAGGGAGCAGAAATAATAAACATCTGCCCATCTTTTACTTGAAGCTTCTATCTCTTCTAAGGAAAAATAAAGTCACTGGAAATTCTAAATTGCCCAAATTGTATTAGTGTATATTAGTATAGTGGAATTGTATTTTTCCTTTTCCTTATTTTCTGTAATGCACTTATTCTTTTTAGAATATTTTAATTGCATTTCTTTTGATTCAGTGGTTCTAGTTCTGGGAATTCATCCTAAGGCAGCAACTAATGATGTGTGCAAGAAACCTCTACAAAGCAGTTCCTCAGAGGGTTTTTATACTATCAAGTATTGGAAACAACCTAATTGTCTAACAATAGGAGGTTGGTTAAATACGCCAGGGTACATTCATGTAATGGCATACTCTGCAGCATTAAAAATGTTGTTCTGGGAGATAAATGATGTATAAAAATGTTCATAATACATTGTAAGTTTAAAAACGATTACAAAAACCAGATGTAAAGTGTGGTTTACTTTAAAAAAATAGTATATGTAAATGTATATATTCATAATTAAAATGGCAAGGATATATTTATTAAAATATATTATAATGCTGATTGTGATAGTGACATTATTGAGTACCTACTATTTGCCTGGTCATGTTCTGAGCCTCTTATGTGGATGACTTTAGTTCATTCTTATAAGAACTATGTGAGGTCAATGCTATTATTATTTCCATTTCACAGATGAAGAAACTAAAGCCTACAGAATTAATGTAATTACCCAAGGGCACCTAGAGCCATGACTCACACTTAGGCCCGCTGACCCCAGAGTCCATCCACTTAATCATAATCACTATACAGCAAAATATTAAGGCTGGTGGTATTTCAAGTGACCTTTATTTTGTGTGTGAGTGGCTGGAATGAAGAAGAGGGAGGGTGAAGAAATAGAAGGGATATGAAGAGGTTGACCTTTGTTGCATTGTTTTCTTTGCAATTAATTAGTGGAAAGACATCCCTCTCCCTACTTGCACAATTTTGTTTTGGAGGTCTGGGATCTAGACAATTTGTCTCTAATATATGTTTAAGGCCAGTACTTTTTTGGTGCTTGTCACATATCATTAGGTGAAAAGTCATTGGAAGGCACAAGCTGTCCATGTTAAGCCAGGTTTCATTAGAAACCAAACCCTGTGACAAGAAATCTGAGCAACAGAAAGAGACACAATCCCAACTTTCCGACTTTTTTTGAGCCACATTCTGTTGACTGAAGTTGCAGCATTTTTTTTCTTTTCTTTTCTTGTGTTTTTTCGTCATACCTCATGCAGAGTGGTTTATGGGCTCTCAGCAAAGGCTGTGGGCCTGCTGACGAGTTGTCCTGAGCAATAATTTGAGAAACCAGTGCTGTTGTTGCTGCTTCCCCTCCTCAATGTTGGTGCTTTGAGCCTAGGACTCACAGAGCTAGGCTCAGGGCCTCTTGGGCTACAGTCAAGGACAGGCACTCTCAGGAATATTTGTGGGATGCTTGTACCTGTCATCCGCCTAGCAATCCCTGCAGGTCCCAGCTGAATCTGATTAAAGGTTCTTCCTGATTTATAGAGTCCACCTCCTCCCACCCCTTCCCCCATTCTCACTCTGCTTGAGTTGCTTGAGCTAGATCATTAAGATGCAGCAGGTGTACGATATTGTTTTGCTATAAAACTAAATGGGTTTAAAGTGTTCAGAGATAATGCATTCCTGTATCAGAGTATTTATGAAAGAGTAAAGATATTCTGGTTTGGCCCCTTTCCCAATGTATGCTCTTTTCCAAGCCCCACGCATTAAAAACTGTATTTTTATTACTTTCCTGTTTTTTAAAAAAATGTTTTTTTCTACAATGGTTGCCTCTGATTAATATCCTTGTGCTCTCTGAGACCCAGAAAGTGGTTGAGTTTCCCTAGGACACTTTAACAACAGTGTGATTTACAGAGCAATTCATTGGAGCCAGGGGGCAATGTAATATAACAAAGCACTTTTCACAGCCTTTCTCCCCAGAGTTACCACAAATGCAAAACCACTGTGCAGACAACACAGGAATGAAGGTAAATTCACTGAAAGAACAAAAGGCACAGGTTTTCCAAGGTCATTTTGGATAATCAAACATCCAGTAGGAACACACTGACCTTGGTAGACCGAAGCTGAGTGAAAAAGCAGGCAGAGGTGGAGTGAGGCCAGGCTGCCCTCAGTGGGATTCTAATCTGAGAAACTGGTGTTGCCACTTAGCAACTGCAGAGTGCAGTTGATTGGCACCCCTGTCTATTGTCACCAGCACTGGGCTGAATACAGCATCCCAAATCACTGAGGGTTGTATGATTTGGTGCTAAGGAGCAGACTAGAATCAGAACCCTATGACTTACTGATGTGTATGGATGACATTGTGCAAGGCCAGTGGCCCTTCTGCTCTGCAGAGCAGACTTGCTTCCCATGTCAGAAGCATTTCACAAATACTGGAGAGGTTTAAAAGAACGTTTTGCTTGTTAGGAACCATTTCCTCTGGAAGCATTAGTGTTCACTTGGCGGAATGCACACAACCAGCCCACAATGTACAGGAACAAGGCTTCCAACAGCCTCATGAGTTAGTGGGCAGCTCAGTGCAAGAAAAGCTGCATCATTAGCCCCAGCTAAATGCAGCAGGCAGTCTCTGAGCTTCGGCCTAAGAGCCAGCCTTCTTCCCCCAGCTGGGATCAGCAGCTGCCTATGGAGTTTTGCTCTGGACTTGAGTGATGATTCATCTGACCAAGTTTTTTCCTTGCTGACTCCTCAAATTCCCAGACTATAAAAAGGAGGATTTAAGGAGGGTCTTGAAGTCAATCAGTCAGTGAATAACTCTTGATTAAACAACCACCATGTGTCTAGCAGAGGGCTTGCCACTGTGGTCCCTTACAAATAAAAAGAAGACATATGTTCCCTTCTCATAAGGAGCCTACATTCTAGTTGGGGAAGCCATATAAGTACATGCAGAACAATAAAAAGTGATAAAGTGCTGAACTATATATAGTGTTGCTTCTAAATGGAGCTGAAGTTGCATTTAGAGTGCTGGCGCTATGCATGGAAGGTTCATGAATGGAGTGAGCTGGAAATGCTGGGTCCACTGGAGATCAAAATGTAGGCAACATAAAGTGTGCAAAGTTTCCTATACTGTGATCAAGTTGGAAAAAAAAACCTAAATGTAAGCCTCATAGGTTGAATTGTCTTTCCTTCTGGCTGTTTACCAGATTCTGTACAGGATCAAGGGCTCACCAAAACTTTCACAGCATGTTAACTATCCTCCAAGATGGCTCTGGGGGGGATCTCTGCCTCCTGGCATTCACACTCTTGTGTGATTCTCTCTCACATTGTGCCAGGGATGGTCTATATGACCAATTAGAATATGGCAGAAATATTGGTATGCCACTTCTGAGATTAGGTTATAAAAGATACTGTGGCTTCCACAGAGATCTGAGTCTCTCTTTGTCTCTGTGCCACCCTGTCTTTCTCTCTTACACTGGGCAAAGCCAGATGCTACATGCAGCCCAATGGAAAGAAGCCATGTGGAGAGGCCGACATGGCAAGGAACTGAGACTTCTACCTACAACCATGTGAGTGAGCTTGGAATTAAATCCTCCAGCCCCAGTCAAGCCTTCAGATGACTGCAGCCCTAACCAATAGTTCGACTGCAACCTCATGAGAGACCTCAAATCAGAATCACCCAGATAAGCTGCTCCTGGGCTCCTGACCCACAGGAATGATGTGAAGGAGTATAAATTTGTTGTTTCAAGCTGCTATCACTGAGCACTCTTCTTTTCTGGGTCAGCCCCAACTCTGTACTCCAGTCTACAGCTCAGGCTGTGCTCTGTCTTCTTTAGGTTCAGTAGAATGAGGACATCTGATTGCAACAGTCTTCAACCTGGGATCAAATTCATACCAGCTCTTTCAAATTCAGGACTGTCAAAACTTCTCTCAGTAATCAGATCAGCCTCTGCTGCCACAGTGGATTTTCAGGAATAGTCAGAGACTTCCCTGGCTGTGGGTACATCACACAGCACCACTGTATACTGTACAAGCATGAGTCTTCAGCCTGCTGATTGGATAGGATGTGTAGTCTTCTTTGTGGTTTGTGAAAACCACAAGCTGGAAAAAAAAATCTGCAAGGAATGAAAGGCATCTCCACCTTCCCTGCAGCAGTGGACATGAGAACATGAGATGTTCATTCAGAGACCTTTCAGCGGCTTTTGCAGTTGCAAGAATAGTCTGAATCAGAAATTGTGAAGCTGCCCACAGACATTATGGTGAAATCCTGCCATTGGTGAAGCACTTGCTGAACACACAATTTTCTTTTGGTCAAAGTTGAGAACTGATGATGTTCTCAAAGTGACTGGACTGTGTGACACTTTGAGAGGATGGCAAAGAAGCAGATTGGGAAATGCTAGTGGACTGTTGGGGAGAGGAGAGCCATGGTTCTATATCATGGACACTCTGCCTTCATGGGAACACCGTTGGCTTCTCCTCCCAGTATTCTCTGTTTTGGTGACAGGCAAGACCATCATTTAGTTTTTTTAAAGACATGGGAGGGAATTGTTTTGGAGCCCTCACAAGTCTCCATCTCCTCATTATGTCATTGAGTCTTGTAGAGAACCTTCTATTTTTCCAACCCTTCTCCTCTCCTCCATCCCCACTGCAATTGTTTAGTTTGGGCTTTAGTCATTTCTTGCCTGGATTATCACAGTTGCTTTATACCTGAGGATCAGAGTTATCATTCCATGGCAAATATCTGATAAGTGTTGCGGGAAGTCAGAGAACCCGAACGGAGGGACCGTCTGGAGCTGCGGCAGAGGAACATAAATTGTGAAGATTTCATGGACATTTATCAGTTCCCAAATAATACTTTTATAATTTCTTATGCCTGTCTTTAATCTCTTAATCCTGTTATCTTCGTAAGCTGAGGATGTATGTCACCTCAGGACCACTGTGATAATTGTGTTAACTGTACAAATTGATTGTAAAACATGTATGTTCGAACAATATGAAATCAGTGCACCTTGAAAAAGAACAGAATAACAGCAATTTTTAGGGAACAAGGGAAGACAACCATAAGGTCTGATTGCCTGCAAAGCCATATTTTTCTTCTTGCAGAGAGCCTATAAACGGATATGCAAGTAGGAGAGATATCACTAAATCCTTTTCCTAGCAAGGAATATTAATATTAATACCCTGGGGAACGAATGCATTTCTGGGGGAGAGGTCTATAAATGGCCGCTCTGGGAATGTCTGCCCTATGCAGTTGAGATAAAGACTAAGATACGCCCTGGTCTCCTGCAGGATGCTCAGGCTTACTAGGATTGGGAAACTCCACCCTGGTAAATTTTTGGTCAGACCGGTTCTCTGGTCTCAAACCCTGTTTTCTGTTAAGATGTTTATCAAGACAATATGTGCACCACTGAAAATAGAACCTTATCAGGAGTTCTGATTTTGCCCTTGTCCTGTTTCCTCAGAAGCATGTGATCTTTGTTCTGCTTTTTGTTCCTTGAAGCATGTGACCTACTCCCTGTTCATACACCCCCTCCTCTTTTGAAACCCTTAATAAAAACCTGCTGGTTTTGCAGCTCAGGTGGGCATCATGGTCCTACTGATATGTGATGTCACCCCCGGCGGCCCAGCTGTAAAATTCCTCTCTTTGTACTCTTTCTCTTTATTTCTCACCTGGCCAACACTTACGGAAGATAGAAAGAACCTACATTGAAATATTGGAGGCAGGTTCCCCTGATAGATAAGGTAATACATCTGCTCAAAAACATTCAGCATGGGCCAGTCGTGGTGGCTCACAACTGTAATCCCAGCACTTTGGGAGGCCAAGGTGGGTGGATCATGAGGTCAAGAGATTGAGACCATCCTGGCCAACATAGTGAAACCCTGTCTCTACTAAAAATACAAAAATTAGCTGGGCGTGGTGGTGTGCACCTGTAGTCCCAGCTACTTGGGAGGCTGAGGCAGGAGAATCGCTTGAACCTGGGAGATGGAGGTTGCAGTGAGCCGAGATCGCGCCACTGCACTCCAGCCTGATGACAGAACGAGATTCCATCTCAAACAAAAACAAAAATAAACGAACAACAATAGAAAACATTCGGCATGGTGGACAGAGTTCTTCTACTTCCATTACTGAAAAATCAAAATAGGCTTTACCCACATGGTGTAAAGACCCTGACTTGAGTTCTGGTTCCACTGCTGATTAAGTTCTCTAAGCCTCAGTGATCTCTTTTGTAAAATGAAATAATAGTGCTTGCCTGCTAGAGAGACTGGCACATAGTAGGTGTGCCTCGAATAATTGTTGATTGAGTGTATATATTTTTTATAAACATACAAATATCTCTTATATGTTGTAGTGGTGTTAGAGAGAGTGTATGTATTAGATGACCCTCTTTCTTAATTGTAACGGTATTACTGTTACCAAGTGTCTATATTTTAAGCAACAGTTACCAAACAACTTCTTATATACTCTGACCTCTCTCTTTTCATCCTCATTCAGGCATGACAGTCATTCTTTAATTGTGTCCTCACGTGATTGGTCTTCTCTATATAAAATAGTGTTTTCTTTATGCCTCCAGTGAACTTTTTTCTTTTCTATTATTATTTTTTTCTTTTTTTGGTTTTTGTTTGTTTTTTTCTTGTAGGTTTACCAAAATCCTTTTGAAAGAGTAAGCCTGTTCTTTCAGGTATTGTCAGACCTGTCAACCCCTCTCTTTTTCTCGCAACACTTGTGCACACACTCTTCATGTCCTCATTACTTGATAGAAATGTGGTGAGTCCATACCTACAGGTCACTTTCAGATATTACTCCACTGTATTAAAGCCCTCAACAAAGAAACCTTCTACATCCTTTCTCAGTCATTAGCCAAGCAAAAGCAATTGTCAATGCCTCAAGTAAGTAGTATCTCTCCTCTGATTCCAGAAACTCCAAGACCAAGAACAGAGAAAATGATTTATTTGGAAAGACACAGACTCACCTAAGACAATTCAACATTATGTCAGCAAAATAGTAGAAAACATGAAGAAAAGAAATTAAATGAATGTATGCAAATTCCTGACACATGATAAGTATGAAGGACTCTATCTCCCCCTGTGCTTCGCTTTATGTTCATGTCAGTTGATGTTTTCTGGTTGCAAATAGCAAAAACCAATTGTACTCCACTTAAGGAAAAGGGAATGAATTAGAGAGATTTTTATTGGGTCCCGTGCTGGAATGAGTGCTCGCTAAACTTTTTTGTGTACATGTCTTGCTTCATTTCACTCTACCTTCAAAGCTCCAGGAGAGAGAATCTGGCATTCTTAGTCTGGTCTGACTTGTGACAGGTGTCCAACGTGTAGGTGCCATTTGGAGTGGTGAATAGGTGGGTGGGCAAAGAATCAACCAATGTCCACTCCATGACATGTAAGAGACTTCCCAGCCTGACTTCCATCTGCACCTCCTCCCTAGATGTGCTCCAGTCTCACAATACACTTTTTCCTACCCTTAAGATGTTTGTTACTTTATTCCTTCTGCATGATATTACCTTCCCCATCTCTCCCCTTAAAAGTCCTTAGCCAGGCATGGTGGCTCAAGCTTTGAGTAATCCTAGCACTTTGGGAGGCTGAAGCAGGAGGATCACTTGAATCCAGGAGTTCAAGATCAGTCTGGGCACATTGTGAGATCTTGTCTCTAAAAAAAAATGAGCAAAATTATCGGGGTGTGGTGGCATGCTCCTCTAATCCCAGCTACATGGGGGACTGAGGTTGGAGGATCACTTGAGCCTAGGAGGCAGAGGCTGCAGTGAGCTGTGATTGTGCCACTGCACTCCAGCCTGGGAGACAGAGCAAGACCCTGTCAAAAAAACAAAAACAAACAAACAAAAAACAAAACAAAAAAACAAAAAACCCAACCAAACAAAAAAGGTGCTATTTATCTTTCAAAACTCAAATGTCATCCCAAAGAAGACATGAAAATGGCCAGTAAGTACGTGATAAGATGCTCAACATTACTAAGTAATAGGGAAATGAAAATCAAAACAACAATGAGATACCACTTCACACCTATTAGGATGGCTACTAGGAAGGGAGGACGAGAGGAAGGAAGGAAGGAAGAGAGAGAGAAAGAGAAAGAAAGAAAGAAAGAAAGAAGGAAGGAAGGAAAGAGAGAGAGAGAGAAAGGGAGAGAGAAAGAAAGAAAAAAGAGAGAGAGGGAGGGAGGAAGGAAGGAAGAAAGGAAGGAAGGAAGGAAGGAAGAAAGAAAGAAAGAAAGAAAGAAAGAAAGAAAGACAAAGAAGAAAGAAAGAAAGAAAGAGAAAAGAAAGAAGAAAGAGAGAGAGGGAGGAAGGAAGGGAGGGAGGGAGGAAGAAAGGAAGGAAGGAAAAAAGAAAGAAAATAACAAGTGCTGGTGAAGATGTGGAGAAACTGGAGCTCCTGTGCTCTGTTGGTGGAAATGTAAAATGGTACAGCCACTGTGGAAAGGTGTGGCAGTTACTAAAATGGTAATAATAATAATAATGAAAAATAGAATTACCATATGATCAGCAATTCCACTTCTGGATATATATCCAAAAGAACTGAAAGCAGGGTCCTGAAGATACATTTGTAGACCCTTGTTCATAGTGGCATTATTCATTACAGTCAAAAAGTGAAAGCAACCCAAGTGTTCATCAACAGACAAATGGATAGGCAAAATGTGGTATATACAAACAACGAAATGTTATTGACCCTTAAAGAGAAAGAAAATTCTGGCTGGGTGCAGTGGCTCATGCCTGTAAACCCAGTGCATTCTGAGGCTAAGGCGGGAGGATCCCTTAAGCACAGGAGTTCAAGATTGCAGTGAGCTATGATCACACCACTGCATTCCAGCCTGGGGGTGACAGAATAAGACCCTCTAAAAAAAAATTCTGACACATGTTCCTACATGGATGAACCTTGAGGACATTAGGCTAAGTGAAGTAAGTCAATAGCAAAAAGACAAATATTGTATGAGTCTGCTTATATGACATATGTAGAGTAGTCAAATTAACAGAGATAGAAAGTAGAATGGTGGTTGCCAGGAACTGGTGCAAGGGAGAAATAAGGAGTTACTGTTTAATGGGTACAGAGTTTCAGTTTTGCAAGATAAAAGAGTCCTGTGGATGGGTAGTGGTGATGGTTGCATAACACTATGAATGTACTTAATGTCACTGAGCTGAATACTTATAAATGGTTAATATGGTACATTTTGTTATGTATATTTTACCACAATTAATAATAATAATAAATGGATATCAAAAAATGCCCACCCAAATTTTATAAGCTACTTCCCCCACAAAACTGGGACCTACCCCTGTATATATGATATATTATAAAATATCCTGTGATAATTTATTTTAAGGAAAATCAAAATTCAAATAAAGGCCAGGCTCAGTGGCTCACTCCTGTAATCCCAGCACTTTGGGAGGCTGAGGCAGGCAGATCACTTGAGATCAGGAGTTTGAGACCAGTCTGGTCAACATGGTGAAACTATGTCTCTACTAAAAATACAAAAGAAAACTGGATATGGTGGCATGCACCTGTAATCCCAGCTACTTGGGAGGCTGACGTGGAAGAATCGCTTGAACTTAGGAGTCGGAGGTTGTGGTGAGCCAAGACTGAGCCACCGTACTCCAGCCTGGGCCACAGAGCAAGACTCTATCTCAAATTAAAAAAAAAAAAAAAAGAAAAAGAAAAGAAAAAAGAAAAATAAATAAAATAAAGACTATGACTTAAGAAACAGAAAACAAACCCCGCAAGTGTCACTGCTTCTGTACACTCTTCTCAGAACAGTGACTCTCAGATTGGTGAGTGGTGCTCAAAATTTGGTGTAAATGAGAATTATGTGAGAAATGTGTTAAAATACATCTTCCTGGGGGCCTTCCTCCCTGGGATTCTGATTTGGAAGATTTGGAGGCCTGAGAATCTACATAAAAATGTAGATTAAAGACAAGTTAAAAAGTCTGAATCTGCTTCCTGTGGTCTGTGCACAGCCAAGAGAGTTTCTGCTCTGTACTGGTGGCTCATTCAACATGTCTCTATTACGGCCTTTACCCTGTCCTATTCCCTCCGTTCCTGCCTCTGCCTCTTTACCCCAAAAGAGGTTCCACCCCAGGTGCCTGGTATCCTTGGTACCCAGCACCGTGCCTGACACACAACAGACACTTTTCATGTATGCTTATTGAAATAGTCTCTCAAGCAGTATTTGCAAGTGTCGATAATCAAAAGACACTTGTAAAGCATCATATTTTAAAACAGACTATCACTGACATGTGAGTCAGCCAGGACATCCCCACTCCTCACCTGAACCAGCCTCATGGATGAAGGAGAAGATGGCAGACCCTGCAGGGTGAGGGTAGGTGGTGATTATGGGAGTTCTGGAGTGAGAAGAAGATGAAGTTTATCAATAGACATAACCAACATCCTGAAATATACCAAGAGAGAGAAAAAAGGAGGCGGAAGATGACTGTTTTTGGCCAGGAAATCCCCAGAAAAGAGCCCTGGCTTTTCTGCCTGCTTCAAACTAGCTACTTAAGAGAAGCGTGCCCTGCCAGAGTCAGGAAGACAGGCTCAGGCAGAGCCACCAGCCTGGGGGACTGCCAGCGCCCGCTGTTGGGCCCCTCCACCAGGCACAGGGGCTTTTTTGTGAGGAAACGAGAACAACGAATAATCCCAGTTGGCAGGGCACCCCCAGAGGAAGTCAAGAGGCTTGGCTTGCAGTTGCCTTCACTTCCCATATGCCGGTGTGTTTGTTGGCATCGCACTCTTGTTAATTAAAGGAAGTGTGTGCGCCTTGGGCGCTGGTACCCTGGCCCCAAACATCATTCTTTCCAGGGGTCTTCACCACAGTGCTGCCGCCAGTGGAATCAATTAGGCTCCCTCCCAAAAGTCAGGCTGATTTCCAAGCCCGGAGGTAAAATAAATTCCCCTGCTGCTGGAGCCTGGGGCTCACACGGCAGCCTCACGTCCCACCCAGGCCCAGGAGCTCCCTGGGCAATCGCCAAAATGAATTGAAAAAATAACTCATGGGGCAACTCACTATCCTGAGAGATCCAGGGGCTGCAGGGAATCTGCTTGTTTCACAGACTGGAGTCTCTCATAATCCATCACAATCCTGCTATACTGTTTAACTTTATTTGGGCCTGGCCTTATAAACAATTTTTTTATGAAGCCAGAGGAAAGGTGCCCCAAGCAGAGGCTTCTCTAGGAGTCAGTAAAAGCTTTTTTTTTTTCTTTTTTTTTCGAGACAAGAGTCGCTCTGTCGCCCAGCTGGAGTGCAGTGGTGTGATCTGGCTCACTGCAACCTTCACCTCCCAAGTTCAAATGATTATCCTGCTTCAGCTACCTGAGTAGCTGGGATTATAGGCATGTGCCACCATGCTCCGCTTTTTTGTATTTTTAGTAGAGACAGGGTTTCACCTTATTGGCTAGGCTGGTCTCAAACTCTTGGCCTCAAGAGATCTGCCTGCCTTGGCCTCCCAAAGTGCTGGGATTACAGACGTCAGCTACCACATCCAGCCTCCTAGGAATCATTAAAAGTTACATCTGAGGCCTGGCGCAGTGGCTCATGCCTATAATTCCAGCACTTTGGGAGGCTGAGGCAGGTGGATCACCTGAGGTTGGGAGTTCGAGACCAGCCTGACCAACATGGAGAAACTCCATCTCAACTAAAAATACAAAATTAGCTAGATGTGGTGATGCATGCCTGTAATCCCAGCTACTCAGGAGGCTGAGGCAGGAGAATCTCTTGAATCTGGGAGGTGGAGGTTGTGGCGAGCTGAGATCACGCCATTGCACTCCAGCCTGGGCAACAAGAGTGAAACTCCGTCTCAAAAAAAAAAAAGAAAAAAGTTACACCTGAAGTATAACAGTCTTCATTAAAACGACACCTGGGACCTTCCAACAGTCCAGCCTACTCTCCAAGCCATTCACCCAAGAGCCAAGATAGAGAATGGACCCATATGGGCCATGTTTGAGGAAACCCAAGGCTGATGGGCTGCTCTAGACAGGCTCTGGGGGGTCTTGAAGGGTGTTGAAAGGGCACACACTCATTCCTTTCTCAGTTCTCAAGCATCATCATGGGGAAGGCTGGTTGACCAGCAAGATGCCTTGGGCACTCAGACTGTTACTGAACTGCACTGGGGTCTGCTTGCCAGTGCAATAAGAACAGATATCCACACTGAGGTTTGCAGGGGAAGAAAGGAAGGCATTTATTTGCAGTGACTGAAGCAAGGAGGACCAGGCAGCCAACACTGAAATCTGACCTCTTCAATGGCTCATGGGTAAGGGTTTTTAAAGGCAAGCATAAATTTCAGGAAATTAGAAGTTAGTTACTGGCAAAATCATAAATCAATACCTGGAGGTTACACCTTGGTTTTGGCCTAAAAGGGTGGGATATCTTGAAGCGGGGGCTTATAGGCTATAGGTAGATTCAAAGATTTTTCTGATTAGCAATTGGTTAAGGAAGAGAAGCTTTATTTTAAAAATTGGGCTCAGTAGAATAGAATGTTAGCTCCAGCTAATGGGTGTGGTCCCCTCCCAAGGCCCTTCAGAAAGAAAGTTAGAACAAAGAATCATGGTCTGACTCCAGTCCTCACTGCCCCCTTATCTGAGGTCTGCATAATGGCAGATCTATTGGGCGGAGGTCCAGGTTTCTGAAACACAACTCAGAGATGTATGTTAAGATGTTTTGTTTATCACTGATCCTTAGAGAAATGCAAATCAAAGCCACAATGAGATACTATCTCACGCCAGTCAGAATGGCAATTACTAAAAAGTCAAGAAACAATAGTTGCTGGTGAGGCTGTAGAGAGATAGGAACGCTTTTACGCCGATGGTGGGAATGTAAATCAGTTCAACCATTGTGGAAGACAGAGCAGCGATTCCTCAAAGACCTAGAACCTGAAATACCATTTGACCCAGCAACCCCATTACTGCGATATACCTAAATCATTCTGTTATAAAGATATATGCACGCATATATTCATCGCAGCACTATTCACAGTAGGAAAGACATGGAATCAACCCAAATGCCCATTGGTAACAGACTGGATAAAGAAAATGTGGTACATCTACACCATGGAATACTATGTAGCCATTAAAAGGAATGAGATCATGTCCTTTGCAGGGACATGGATGGAGTTGGAGGACATTATCCTCAGCAAACTAACACAGGAACAGAAAACCAAACACCACATGTTCTCACTTACAAGTGGGAGCTGAACAATGTGAACACATAGACACAAGGAGGGGAACAGCACACTGGGACTTGTCAGAGTTGTTGCGGGGAGGGAGAGCATCAGGAAAAATAGCTAACGCAGGCAGGGCTTAAAACTTAGGTGATGGGTTCATAAGTGCAGCAAATCACCATGGCACACGTTTACCTGTGTAACAAATCTGCACATCCTGCACGTGTACCCCGGAACTTAAAATAAAATTAAATTTAAAAAAAGAAAAAAAATGTTATGTTTAATTTCTACAAGGGAACCAAATATCCTACAATTCTAGCTTCCTTGCTATTGTTTTAGGCTACTATTACCTTCTTGCTTAGCACATTGCTCATTTACTTCTTTTTTTTTTTTTTTTTTTGAGACGGAGCCTGGCTCTGTCTCCCAGGCTGGAATGCAGTGGCCTGCAAGCTCCGCCTCCCAGGTTTACGCCATTCTCCTGCCTCAGCCTCCCAAGTAGCTGGGACTACAGGCGCCCGCCACGTCGCCCGGCTAGTTTTTTGTATTTTTTTTAGTAGAGACGGGGTTTCAACGTGTTAGCCAGGATGGTCTCGATCTCCTGACCTCATGATCCGCCCATCTCGGCCTCCCAAAGTGCTGGGATTACAGGCTTGAGCCACCGCGCCCGGCCGCTCATTTACTTCTTAGGACTAACTCGGTGTCTGGAATTTTCCTTGAAGAAACTTAAGACTTTCTTTTATTTCCATTCTTGGGGGTGGTGGAGGCATGCAAGCCCCTAAGAGTGGGGGTCCCTGCTGTCTCAATAGGAGGCCAGCCCTCAGGGAGTTCACTGGGGCTCAGCACAGCATGGGCTCTGGCAGATCCTGGAGCTCCGTCCTTCCTGCCCCCATACTCACTGGTCTCATGATGTCCTGACATTCAGAGTCATTACAGAAAACGCTCAGGGACCACCCCACAAACCACACACATTTAAAATACTTTATTTTATTTCCCTGAGACAGGGTGTTACTCTGCTGCCCAGGCTGGAGTGTAATGACACTATCTCAGCTCTCTGCAGCCTTTACCTCCTGGGCTCCCTCAATCCTCCCACCTCAGCCTCCCAAGTAGCTGGGACTACAGGCGCTCGTCACCATGCCCAGGTAATTTTTTGTATTTTTGGTAGAGACGGAGTTTCCTCCATGTTGCCCAGGCTGCTCTTTAATTCCTGAGCTTAAGCAATCCGCCCAGCTCGGCCTCTCAAAGTGCTGGGATTACAGGCATGAGCCACCACATCCAGAACATTTTAAGTCTTAATTATAGCCTTATAATGAGACAGGGATAGTTGTCACCCATTTAGAGATGAGATAACTAAGGCAGACAAAGGAGGTCGAGTCAGAATTAAACCACTTTTCTTTGGACTCCGAATCCAGAATTCTTTCTGCTAAACCATTTTCTCGCTGGACTTCCTGCTCCCGTTGACTCATTTGCCTCAAGCTGCTTTGGACTTGGTGTGCTTTAATTTCCAAGAGTATTTCAAATTTCCTTCTTTTCCTCCACCAGTAGTCTTAACACTGGCGGGACTGCTAATAACAGCAATGGAATGAATAGCAGAGCCCACTAGGGGAGATTACTGAGAGGAAGGTCGCCCCTAAAATTAAGCTACAAAAGCAAGTTACTTTGAGTCACTCCAACCCTGAAGGAGAGAAAATTATGTCAAAAACCCCCCAGCCCTGAGGTGGTTTTTAGCTCCCATTATGGTTTTATGTGAAAAGGTTTGACTCTTCCTTTTAATTGGCCTTTGCAGCCAGCACAAAATCAGCTAAAAAGTTAAATGAGCAAGAATGTGAAAGTAAGAAAGAAGATAAACTTTAAAGAAACACCTGGCCAGGTGTGATGGCTCATGCCTGCAATCCTAGCACTTTGGGAGGCCAAGGCAGGAGGATTGCTTAAGGTCAGGAGTTTGAGACCAGCCTGGACAACATAGCAAGACCCTATCTCTACAAAAAAATTTAAAAAATAAAGCTTATCTGGGCATGATGGCACATGCCTATAGTCTCATTTACTCAGGAGGCTGAAGTGGGAGGCTCGCTTGAGCTCAGTGTTTGAGGCCACAGTGAACTATGATTGCACCACTGAAAAAAAATGGACACATATATCATTACCAGTTATAAAGGAAATTTAGAAACTGTAGGGGTCCGAAATCCCAGCCTGGAGATTCTTTCCAGAGGTTCTACGTGTTGGAGCCAGTCTGTGGGTAAATACGTGACAAGACTCTCGGCCCCAGGGCTGGGTAGGATTCCTGGAAATGAGGTACACCGCAGGACTGCTGAAGCAGTGGGGTCAGCTGGGACCTTGTGCTCTCAGCCAGCAGAACTTGAGAAGGATGGGAGGGAAATATTGTGCAGCCCATCCTGGCTGAATACCTTCCTCTCCTGGAGGCTTTCGGAGCCAGGCTCCTGTTAGCAGGAGAGTATGAACCACCAACAAGCTGCTGTGAGGTTTGCCACGATATAATGAGTTTGGGTGGAGCACTTTGGCCACCTAAGGAAGCAAGGTTTGGAAACTGGTGTCCTGTTTGCCAGCACTCTTCAAATACAGCCATTGTGCTGGAGAACCAAATGAAAGCCCTGGTAGTGCTAGCTTCAAGGACCACACTGCTTCTTTGACAGAGCCAAGCCCTGCACCCTCAGGGCTTGGATGAGTTCCCTTTGACCACCAAGGAAGAGGAGGAAGAGGAGTGCACAGTCCTCGTGCAGCAGGTTCTTAGCATCTGACGAAAGTCTTGGATCTGGGGTGGAGAAAGAGAGAGACACTGGAAACAGAATCTTTTTCTTTTTTTAAAAAAGAGCATCTTGTACCAAGTTGTTCCAAGTTCACGAAAAGCTCCCAAGCTCCCAACATGGAGTGGCTGTTAGAGGAGTTTGTTGTACATGATTCAGAGCCACATGGATTAAATTTCTCTTAAAATATACATCAATTTGAAAATTAAAGGGGAAAGCGCTTGAGACGAGACATGTTTGGATTTCTGTCAAACTCAGGGCCTTTGGAAAGCAGCTCAGAAGCCAGGATGTGGCTTCTCAGGGCTCTGCCTGTCCTCTGCCTCTTTCCTTTGTGTGTTCCATGCTCAGGTCATCCTCCAGCTCTGCAGGGCTGCACTGGCTTTGGCTTTGTCAGATCCTGGAGATAAGAACGAATTTTATGTTAATTTCTTGGCTTGGGGTTCCCTTCTGATGCAGACAGTAGATATTTGGACTCTAAACTTCGGCCAAGCACATGGCTGGGGTTTTGAGTTTTCACAGGGGTCCATGCTTTCCCCCAGCTGGAGCCAGGGTAGAGATGAGCTTCCTTAATGTCTTTCTGGATTGATGGTTGGCTTTTCTCAGAGCATCTGGGTTTTATTTTATGTAGGGGACTCAATTCCAACTAGTCGCTTTATCCAGGCGTGAGGCCTCATCTCCTGTCCCTGCATGGGTGTTAAAAGCCAAGCCTTTGGCCATAACTGGACCTGATTGTCTCCCCATGACCACTGTTTTCAGCTCTCAGCTTCCTCTTCACTTCAGCATCTGGGGACTTCCTTTTCTACCTTGCAGGTTCATCCATGCGTTATTTGTTAACTTATTTAATTTTATTTTCAAAAATTGTGTTAAGATACACATAACATAAAATGTAACACCTTGGCCAGGCATTGTAGCTCACACCTGTAATCCCAGGACTTTGGGAGGTCGAGGAGGGCAGACTGCTTGAGCCCAGGGGTTCGAGACCAGCCTGGCAACATAGTGAGACCCCATCTCTATGAAAAAATTAAAAATTAGCCGGACTTGGTGGCACATGCCTGTAGTCCCAGCTACTTGTGGGGCTGAGGTGGAGGATCACTTGAACCTCGGAGGTCAAGACTGCAGTGAGCGGTGATCATACCACTGTACTTTTGCCTGGGTGACAGGGCGAGCCCCTGTCTCAAAAAAAAAAGTACCATCTTAACCATTTTTAAATGTACAATTCAGTGGCATTAGGTGCATTCATGTGGTTGTGCAGCCATCACCACCATTGAGCCACAGAACTCTTCTCATCTGGCAAAACCAAAACTCTGTACCATTAAATGGTAACTCCCTATTTCCCCTCCCCCAGCCCCTGGCTTTCAGTCTCTGTGGATTTGAGTGCTCTTGGTACCCAGTCTCATTCAGTATTTGCCCTTTTGTGATTGGCTTATTTCACTCAGCAAAATGTCTTCTCCATGTTACAGCACATGTTAGAATTCTCTTCCTTTTTAAGACTGAATAATTGTCCATTTCATATACATACATACTACATTTTGTACATTCATTCTTCTGTTGATGAACACTTGGGTTCGTCAACTTTTTGGTTATTTCAAATAATGCTGTTCTACAACATGGTATACAAATACCTCTTTGAATCCTGCTTTCAATCCTTTTGGGTATATACCCAGAGGTGGAATTGCCGGATCATATAGTAATTCTACTTTTAATTTTTTGAAGAACTGCCACGCTGTTTTCCATAGTAGCTGCACTATTTTACATTCCTACCAAATGTGTATAAGGGTTCCAGTTTTCAATTTCTCCACATCCTCACCAACACTTGTTATTTTCTGTGGGTTTTTTTTTTTTTTTTTTGGATAGTAATCATTTTAATGGATATGAAGTGGTATCTCACCGTGGTTTTAGTTTGCATTTCTCTAATGACTAGTCTAGTATCTTTTCACATGCTTATTGGCCATTTGTATATATTCTTTGGAGAAAATGTCTGTTCAAGTCCTTTGCCCATTTTTAAGTTAGGTTGTTTGTGTTTTGTTGTTGTTGTCCATGGATTTTAAGAGTTTTCTTTTATCTATAAATCATTTCTATGTGTTTATAGGGAGGATTTCCATGCCACCCTTTGGCCATTTTGCTGGCTCTCGGAGTCTCTGCCTTTCTGAAGGCTTTCACTGTACCTCCTCCAATATCCTGTTTAGTAGCCAAAAAACTTCTCTGCATCCTTAGCCTTTTCTGGAATGTGTCCTGTCTACTTCCTTGTCATAACAGACCTGGTTTTGCCCTGATGAGACCACTGTCCCTGAAACCCTTTCAGGTGAAGGACCCAACACTCCTCTCCCACCCTTTCAAAGCACACACAGGGGGTCTCAAGTGCAGGCAAAGAGCTTAGCATTTATTAAGACGTTAGTCTCTTCCCCACTCCCACTTCTGCCATCCCCTTCCGTGCCCAGGCTGTGATCCCATTCATCATCTGAGCCTCAGAGTCACCTGATGGTGTGAACAGAAGCTTCACTCTAGAGAGAGATGGATGGGACTTCAAAATTCCGTTTCCATGATCACTCTGGTTCCTAATCACTCTGCACTTTAATCTCCTTGCCTACAAAGAAAAAAAAAAAAAAGATAGGGTAAGAAAACTTATCTTAAGAGGTGGTTATAAAATTTAAATGAGATAATGCATTTTGGATTGGACGCCCAGCCCAGCCAGTTGTTAGCACAGGATAAGTGCTTATGATGTTTATTTCAATTTCACTTCACTTCCACTCCACTTTCAACAAGCAGAAAACTGAAAGCTACAAGTGGTACTTTATTCTCACTCAGAGCAACTCTCCTGTGTGATGTGGAACCCTGGAGTTCTCCTTTGTGCCCCTATCTTCCTAACCTGCTGTATTGGTTTCCTGTGGTTGACGTAACAATTTACCACTGGCTTGGTGGCTTAAAATGATAGAAGCATGTGCTCTCATAGTCCTGGAGGCAAGAAATCCAGAATCAGCATCACTGAGCTGAGATCATGGTGTTGAGAGGGCTCACGCCTCATTCCCTCTGGAGGTGGCAGGGGAGGATCTTGTGTCTTCCAACTTCCAGTGGCTGCTGGCCTTGCTCGGCTGGAGGCTGCAGCACTCCAATCTCCACCTCTGTGTTTACTTTGCCTTTTCTTCTTCTGGTGTCAAATCTTTCTCTATAAGGACATCTATGATTGCATTTAGGACCCAAATGGGTAATCCAAAATAATCGCCTCATTTCAAGATCTTTCATCACATCTGCAAAGTCCTTCTTTAGCCAAATAAGATGACATTCATAGGGCCCAGGGATGAGGATGTGGATGTGTTTTGGAGGGCCATTGTTCAGCCTAGCACACCATTCTTCCTCCCACACCCCGTCATGCCAAATCTGCTTCTCAACTGCGTGATGTTGTTCAGCCCCCGTTATTTCCTATACTTAGAGTTATCATTGGTCCCCTACCTTCATCCCCCTCCTCCCCACACACCCCTCCCTCACGACGACACCCCATTGCTTGTTATCTCCACCACACTCCCCAGAACCTTCCATGCCCTCATTCCTTTGGCCTTCGGCCATTTTAGTCCTTCGAATCCACCCAGGAACACAGACACCTTTAGGTGGGAACGCTCCCAATTCCTTTCCCTTTCCTCTAAAGTAATAAACATATTTCCTCCTCCACTCCTCTTTTCTCTCCCTCCTCTTTATCCATATCTTTCTCTACTTTTGGGTGTAGGTTGTGTTGAATGGGATGGGGGTTGGGGGCTGGAATGAGTGGAAGAGAAGGAGGGGTCTGAACACAGACCTGATGGGCAGGAGGGCTCTGGGACATCTGGGAATGTGAAGGTTTCCCTTGGTTCAGCCAACATGGCCATCAGCCCAGCCAGAGTCAGAGCCAACCTAGGAAGACGTGATGGCCAGGCTCTTGCTCCTGAAAGTGAGGAAGTGAGGGTGGGGCACTCTCACTCACTAATCAGGTGGCAGGTCACATGAGGCAGATGGTGCTGTGGATGTGAGGCTTCCTGCATAGTGAGAAGGATAACATCTCTCTGGGTTGTGTACTATCTTTGTCTATGTATTATGTTGGTAAAGTCTCCCCCTTGTCCCTTGGAGGTGGTGCTGTAGTCACCTTATCCAGGTGTGTGTGAGTCCCAGAGGTGGTTTCATATCTAAACAGCAAAGCCGCACTTAGCCCTCCTCCCTGGATGGTTTCCAAAGTCCTCGAGGAGATAAGAGATTTCACTCTTAACAACACGGTGCTCTACACAACGGACATGCTGAGGTCAGAAGGAGAACTTAGGAATTTAAAAAACACATTAGAGATGAAAATTTTAATAGAAAAGAATGATGATAGAGATGAAGAAATCCCCAGAAAGTAGAACAAAAAGAGAAGTAATTGGAAAATAGGAGAGAAAAAATAAGAAAATTAGAGGACAAATTCTGGGGATTTAATATCCAAACAATAGGTCCAAAAAGAGGGAACAGAGTCTATTTGGAAGGAAGAAATCATTAATAAAACAACTCAATTTCTCGGACGCTAGGGCTTGTGATTCCTGATTGAAAGGGCTTCCTGAGCGCTTGGCATGGTGGATGAAAACAGAGTTACACCAAGTACATCATCACGAAATTTCAGAATGTTGGATCAAGGAAAAGCTCCAATAAGCTTTCAAAGAGAGAGAGAAAAAAAAAAGTTACATGCAAATTATCAAGTGTCAAAAAGACATTGGATTTCTCAACAGTAACCCAGAACATCAGAATGCAGTGAAGCAACGCCTTCAAAATTCTGAAAGAAAATTATTTCCAGTCTAAAATTCTATATCCAGCCAAACTGCCAGAGAGAATAATGTGTTTCCAGATAGTCAAGGCGTCTAACACTTTACTCTTACATACGCTGTCCTCAGAAGCTCCTGGAGGACAGACTCCACAAAAACAAGGAAGAAAACCAAAACAGAAGATGGGAAGGACAGAGGATCCCACACAAGAAAGAGTGGAATTCCCCAGCCTTGTGGTGAGGAGGTGTCATCCTGCCATGGCCTGAGGAGGCGGCTGCTGGAAGTCACAGGGCAGTGAGAATCATTCCCTCAAGAGATTTCAACCTATTGGGAGGAGAACAATCTGATGCGCTCTTGGGGTTGAATTAGCAGCAAGTATACAGAAAACTAAGAAAACAAGGAAGAGAGGCCGGGCGTGGTGGCTCAAGCCTGTAATCCCAGCACTTTGGGAGGCCGAGACGGGCGGATCACAAGGTCAGGAGATCGAGACCATCCTGGCTAACACGGCAAAACCCCGTCTCTACTAAAAACACAAAAAATTAGCCGGGCGAGGTGGCGGCGCCTGTGGTCCCAGCTACTCGGGAGGCTGAGGTAGGAGAATGGCGTAAACCCGGGAGGCGGAGCTTGCAGTGAGCTGAGATCTGGCCACTGCACTCCAGCCTGGGCGACAGAGCGAGACTTCGTCTCAAAAAAAAAAAAAACAAAAAAAAAAAAAAAAGGAAGAGGACAGTCCTAATATGAATGTTGATGTAACCAAATTATAACTGTATAACTGAGTTGAGCTGACATGGGGGCTGGGAAGTGGGAGTTTGCGGGCTGGGGTGAGGACGCCAGAAGAGAGTAAATTATTATTTTCCATTGAGGAAAGTCAATAGGTAGTTAAAGCCAAAAAATGAAGAAGTAGCAATATAAGCACCTAATTAGAAATATGAGGGTAAATATTAAATACCCTATAAATCAGCCCAGAGAGTTGAAGTTATTGTTTCTGGGAAGTGAGAAACAAAGAATAAGTCTTCGCTGTTTGATTTGGCCTGTTGTGTTTTTCTTCTTCTTTTTTCAGAAAGCATCTCACTCTGTTGCCCAGGTGAGATTATAACTCACTGCAGTCTCGAACTCCTGGGCTCAAGTGATCCTCCTGCCTCAGCCTCTGCAGTTGCTGGGACTAAAGGTGCACACACCACACCCAGCCAATTTTTTAAAAATGTTTTGTAGAGATGGGGTTCCACTATGTTTTCCAGGCTGATCTCAAACTCCTGGCCTCAAGCAATCCTACTGCCTCAGCCTCCCAAAGTGCTAGGTTTACAGGCATGAGCCACCCACTCAGCCATGGTCTGGTTTTGAATGTGCTTTGCAGAACTGCCCATCTCCCTCAAATCTAAGTCAACGGCTCATATCACCACTGCATATGAGAGTCACCCAGGGAACTTCAGAAACACCAGTACCCGGGCCATCCATCCAACAGATTCTTAGTTGTTCTGCAGGGAAGTCTAAGCTTCAAGATTTTAAAACATTCCCCCAGATGAGTCTAAATTTTAGCCCTGTTTGGGAACCACTAAAAACCATGCATGTATAACTTTGATAGAAATTAAAACTGACTTTGAAAAAGATGAATGTATAAATGAAGCATATGGGATATTTCTGGGCGCTCTGTCCTTAGATATTAATGCTTCCAGTGGGGCTTGTAAAGGTTCTGGAAAGGGGTGGCTTGAGATACTCAAGGCAGGCTTCACTCAGAACCTCCAGAATTTGATTCTTGTCTGCCAAGAAAACATACATCAGGATCAATCTGAAATTCCTTTAATAGACGACAGCCTTTCATTTGGGGTTACAGCTGAAAGGGAATAGTGGCAGATGCCAGAGGATTAACTTTACATAGAGGTGTGAATGGTGTGCAGCTGATCCTGCCTTAGCAGGTCAAAGGGCAGAGGTCAAGAGAGCGATGTCTGAGAAGGGGAGGAAAAGCCTTGAGATGGGAGAGGATAAAAAAGGGGTTGGTTGAAACAAAAGAAATCAAACTTCAGCTCTTTTAATCTAATTCTAGATAAATAGCCTCTTCTACTGCTCTCTTAAGAACCTCCTGAAGAAGCCAATTTTGAGTCTGTACATTAACTCATGGCCCTGGCTAGTTGCTGGTGACTTTCAGAAGGGGGAGTTCGGCCAGGCGCAGTGGCTTCTGCCTGTAATCCCAGCACTTTGGGAGGCCAAGGCAGGAGGATTGCTTGAGCCCAGGAGTTTGAGACCAGCCTGGGCAACATAGTAAAACCCTGTCTCTACAGAAAATTTAAAAAATTAGCCTGGCATGGGTGGTGGGCACCTGTAGTCCCAGCTGCTTGGGGGGCTGAGGTGGGAGGATCGCTTGAATCCAGGAGGTTAAGGCTGGAGTTAGTTCAGTGATTGCACCACTGGACTCCAGCCTGGGCAACAGAGCAAGACCCTGTCTCAAACAATAATAATAATAAAATAAAAATAAAGGAGAACCTCTGTCCTTAGTTTCTCTTCCAGTCCCTGAGTCAAAGATAGCTGTGTCTCATGCCCTCATGGGAGGGTGGCTGCCTGCCTCTTGGCAGAATGGCATTATTCTCGCCATAGTCCTCACTCTCTTCTTTAACACATCCACAGGTGCACTGACCCTTTTTTACTGTGCCTCACACAGGCTGTTTTTTTCCTCTGCCATCAGCCTGCTCAGGATACAGGAACCTGTTATTCACCATACAGTGTACTGTTATCCCTTTTGATTTGCTGCTGTTTGAGCCAGATGATGTCTGTCTTCTAGCATTTCATCCTTTGAAAGGTTGAAGGAAGCAATTTCTGTGAAGGATGGCTCCTTATGAGAAAGCAAAGTCATATTGCACTTCATGCCAATCTCGTGCGGATTTCCCTGTCTCCACTCCCACTCTCAGAGATTAATGAATGAAGAAGTACATTTTGGTGGCTTTAAGCTGGCTGTCCCCTGAGAAATGCCAGCACATGCCAGTGATTATGAGGAGCCTGGAGGGCTCAGCTGCTGGTCCCTTTTCTGCACTGAGACCCCCAACTCTATCCTGCATCGTAAATCTAGGGGAACGTGAATCCCCTCTCTATAAAAATGATGCTCTTCCTCAAGGCATGTTAAGTGCCAGGAATGGAATAGACATGGTCCTGAGAAATTGCTTTTAAAAGAAAATTTAAAAGTTTTTCCATGTTGAATCATTTGTATATCTTGAGTAATTTTTTCCCATTGACTTGTATTTCCATGTTTAGATATAATGGGAATGAGATTGACAAAATAAACTAAATCACCCTTCAAATAATTCAGTTAGCACTTTAAAAACCTACAATAAATGAAACTGTGAAAAAAATCCCACTCAGATGAATGAATCAGAGATGTCCAACATATGACTTGCAATCCAGTGGAACCCTCCAATCAACTGGGGACAATGGCACTTATTGAATCTTATAGATGCTACAATTAAAACTTGCATGGTGACTGGGTATAGTGGCTTATGCCTGTAATCTCAGCACTTTGGGAGGCCAGAGCAGGAGGATCACTTAAGCCCAGGAGTTCGAGACCAGCCTGGGCAACATAAAATAAAAAATGAAAAATATAAACAACATAAAACAAAACATAAAACAAAAAAATTTTAAAAAATAGCCAGGTGTGGTGGCGCACGGGCCTGTGATTCCAGCCACTCCAGAGGCTAAGGTGGGAGGATTGCTTGAGTCCAGGAGGTTGAGGCTGCAGTGAGCCATGTCCACGCCACTGTACTCCAGCACTCCAGCCTGGGCAAAAGAGTGAGACCCTGTCTCAAAAAAAAAAAAAAAAGAAGTTATATTGCATCCTCTGAAACCTAAGACATGAGGGCATCTGAGTAACTAATATTAGAGAAAAAGATATTTTTATACAAATAAGTCTAATAGAAAAAAAACACTTAAAACAGTGTCTGGCACAGAGAAAAATACGCAGTAAACACTTTCACTGGAATACTATTTTAACAAGAAAATGTGGGCTCATGGCCCTGCACTCGGTACCCACCATGTGTGTCCAGAGCCATGGGGTCATGGTTTAGTTAGGTCAAGATACATGGTTCCTGGTTTAGTTAGGGATAGGAGACAGAGCCTAAAAAGAAGGAACAATGCATTTTGGGGTGTGGGGTGTGAGGGGAGAGGTTGAGATGTTTTCTGAAGGAAGAGATCTTCAATCTGAGTCCTGAAAAATGAGAAGGTGTTTCCTAGATGGACCCAAGAGTAGGGCTTTTCCAGGCCTAGAGAGCAGAGCTTGCATATACGTGAAGGTGGGAAAGCAGTTGGAAAGTAGTGGTGGAAAGAGAGGGTATGTTTCAGGGAAGTTGGACAAGTGACGGAACTGGAAGGTAAGCAGGGCTCAGGTACCGGCAGACTCTTAGGTCCCATTTTAAGGACTTTGGACTTGACTCAGTGGAGCTGCGGAAGGGTTTTCATCACAGGGTGTGTTTGCATGTGTATTTGGCATGTTTGGGCTGTGTTGAATGACCACAAACATTAAGGCTTTCTAGAGGTTAAAGGACAATTCAGGAAAGGAGCAGAGATTAGATGAACGAGTTGAATAATGGACATGATCCAAAGGCACCCAATAATCTAGGAGCTACTCAGATAGTTGAGACAATGGAGAAAGACGTTAAGGAAGGGGAATCTTCTAGGAAATGTTGCTAGGGGTGCAACTGTGGGAACTACGGAATGTTACCTCCTTCCTCTGGGTGGGAGGTGGATTGTGAGCTCCTCTCACAAGCCTTTACTGAAGTGCAGTTGGTTTGAGAACTGGGAGGTGTAAATAGCTCCGCAGGTGATTGTAATACATATTAATCAGGACTCAAGTACTGCTTGTTTGTGTTGGGGACACAAAAGAGAAGGGAGAGACAGGCGAGAACTCATATCACAAGCTTGCTAGGCAGAGGTGACCCCCATGTGAGAAGCAGCCTACAATCTAGAACCTGGGCCACGTCTAACCTGGGCAAAAGTGGCCCCCATGCATCTGCTCCCTTGACTCATGGATGGTCTACATCCTGATCAGCTCTCACCCCAGCAGAGCAGTAGCTTTGTGCTGTCCTTAAAACAGCCATGTATGTGTTGTGCACAAAGCCAGGGCAGAGGAAGGAGACCTGAGAACAAGCCTGGAAGAGCTGGGTCCGACCATCACACCGCTCCTTACTGGCTGGGTGGCCAAGAGCAAATCGCTTGACCCCTCTGAGCTTCAAGATGATAGCTTTTTAAAAGAAGACAATGGAATCTGCCCCAGCTCCCTCACCCGGCTGTGGTGAGGGTGGCTAAGAGGAGGGAAGAACTGCAGCCTGCGTTGGTGGTGGGCCCCAGAGTGACAAGGAGGACAAGCAGCTCCAAGTAAGGTCAGAGCTCAGTACCACTGTAAGACCTGCATGTGATTAAACATTAAACAGTAGCTAGGTGAGGTGCCTCATGCCTGTAATCCCAGCACTTTGGGAGGCTGAGGTGGGAGTACTGCTTGAGGCCAGGAGTTTGAGACCAGCCTGGGCAACATAGTAAGACCCTAGCTCCACGAAAAAAAAATTTTTTAAAAACAAGCCAGGCATGGTGGTGTGCTCCTGTAGTCCCAGTCATTCAGGAGGCTGACAGGGGAGGATTGCTTGAGTCCAGGAGCTGGAGGTTGCAGTGAGCTATGGATCATGCCACTGTACTCTAGCCTGGGTGATAGAGTGAGACCCCATCTCTAAAAAAAAGAATAATTAAATAAACAGCAGAAAGGGCACAAGGGGATTTCCTGGGACCTTGGATTGGGTCTATAGTCTCAGGTGCTAGTTAACTGAAAGTATGTATTTGTCAAAATTCATTGAGCTGGCTGGGCGCAGTGGCTCACGCCTGTAATCCCAGTACTTTGGGAGGCTGAGGCGGGCAGATCACCTGAGCTCAGGAGTTCGAGACCAGACTGGGCAACATAGTGAAACCCTGTCTCTACTTGAAACACAAAATTAACTGGGTGTGGTGGTGCATGCCTGTAATCCCAGCTACATGGGAGGCTGAGGCAAGAGAATCACTTGAACCTGCGAGGTAGCCATTGCAATGAGCTGAGATCGCGCCACTGCACTCCAGCCTGGGCGACAGAGCGAGACTCTGTCTCAAAAAAAAAAAAAAAAATTCATTGAGCTGTACACTTAGGATTTGTGCGTTTTACTGTATATTGATTATGCCTCAATTTTTTAAAAAAAGAAACAGGAAGACGAAAACATCTGCATTGAGAGTGGCTAGCTGTGCTTTCATCCATGGCACACGCAGCCACAGCAAGGCCACAGGGAAGGGCCACTCCTCAGAGCCGAGCCCGGGGCTGCCAGGTTCTGGGCCGCAGCTCCCTCCCCAGATTCCTCAGCAGAAGGCCAGCACAGCTCTTTCGAGTTGTTCAAAACCTGCTGGTTTCAGTGCATTCTGGGAAAATTGTTGGCTTTTAAAAACAAACAGGATGCCCCGTGCTGAAAGGAGGGGGAGCCTCAGAACCGCAGCTGAAGTAATAATGAAAAACGCAGCCGTCAGTGAATCAGTGGGAGAACAAATTCCCTGGAACACTCTGGCAGAGGGGCCCGAGAATTCTGGAAAGACGTCTTCATGAGATAAATGTGTATCCGTTCACTGAATTTTGCCTCCTAACAGGACATGCTTCTCTAGCAAAGTGTCTATATACAATTGTGTAAGCGTCACAACCCTGGTGCCCGGGGCTCTTTGTATCACACTGATTTGCACTTGATGATGAAGGTCATTTCCTGTTGGCTCCTTGAACGGTGCTCTCTCTCCTGAGAGGGGGTTCTGTCAATGTGGCTGCCTGGCTGTGCCTCCGCGACCTTAGCTACCCACAGCAAAACACATCTTTTCCCTCTAAGCCACATGACCTCCTCTGATGGAACAGAACACGGTTCCCTAAGAGTTTACAGGACAAACATTACAAACCACCTCCCTGAGGGGGTGTCAAGTCGTCACTGGTCCAGGCAGGAAGCTTGGAATCTAAGCAGCCACCTTTCCTGCAAGGAACCGTGGGGGCAGAGACTCCAGGCCCACGCTCCTCTCACTCATCTCCGGAGGCCAGAACCCTGTGGAGGAAAAAACAAGGCGGGGAGGGATCCAGCTTTCTCCAGAAGACAGGAACACGGGAAAATGATCCCACTGCTGTTTCTCCTGGGAGCCACTGCAGGGATCATTTCAAATTCTCCTGTACGGCTGTTGTAATTAAGACAATAACTCAAAAGTTTTAGTGAGGCAGCCAACATGAAAAGTCAAGGAACTTAGCCATCCAAATGTTCACGGTACCTTCCCACATGTTCTGCAAAGGGGAGCTTTCAGATAAGGCAGCAGGAGAAATACTGATGTGGATGGAGAGTGGCGGGGAGCGGTGATGGAGCTGGACTACAGAGCTGAATAGTGGCAGAAAGCCAGCTCCTGGCCCCATCAGGAGCAACGCATTCAGCATTTCTACCTTTCCCTCTGAGCCTTCTAGCAAAACGCAGCCTGGACTCCCTCTGAAATGAGCTCAGAAACACCGGCTCTCCCCCTGTCCCTCCGGGACCTCTCAGTGTCTTGGGGGCTCTTCAGGGTCACCAGGGGCTTCTACCTTTCTCTGACAAGTTAAAGGGCTTAGTTCTTTTATTTCCAGAATGCAAACCATAATCGCTTTGCCTCCGCTGTGGTGCTGGCTGGCCCCTTGCATGATGGTTTTCATCAGAGAAACACCCGTGAGTTGCAGTGGTATTCAGAATGACGTGATGCCAAGCCGAGGGGAAAAAATTGTTCAGAGACAGTTTACCGATATAAAATCGGCCAGGCCTTGAGGGAACAATGGACAGTTCCTGGTTCCCCACCCAGTTGTACAGGCTGCAGGCTTGTCCTGGTGGCTTGTGTGACCTTGCCCTGGTTCCTCCCCTTGTAACTTCAGTTGGTTCCACTTCTGGACCTCAACACATGCACACACAGACACATGCATGCACACAGAGACACACACGGACACAGAGACACACGCTTGCACACACAGACACATGCACGCACACACACATCACACAGACACACAAAGAGTCCCGGGCACCAGGGTTGTTATGCTCACACAACTGTATACAGACACACATGCACACGCAGACACACGCATGCACACAGAGACACACGCATGCACACACACTCTCACAGCCTTCTACCCCTGTCAGTAGTCTGGGATTGCACTAAATATCAGAAGCATCAACATACATTTCACAAAGATTAACCTCAAACAGTGCAATGCCTGGAATTTCTACCTACTATGCGTTCCTGCAAACATCTCAATTCACCCAATTGTGACAATTATAAATGCACGGGCCTTATTGCAGTCTCATGTTGTCTTTTCAGACTTGGTAACACACTTTGAGGGCTGGTTTTAGTCTTTGAGGTAAGACTGATGTCAAAGTGTCCAGTTTTTCCATTCAGCCGCAGAGTTTGCTGCCTGCAAAACATGTCTAAAGTTATCCCTAGTTCCAAGTCCTCTCTACATAGTCAACCTCTCCAATGTAATAATTCCAAAACCTTTCTTGACTCCTGCTTTTAATAAAGTACATTTACAGAGGATATGAATTCCAGATTTGATTTCAAACTCTAGGGATGTATATTCCTCTTCTGGAACTTGTATATCCGGTCCTGGGATGAAAAAAAAAAAGGGGGAGGAGAGAAAGAAAGAGAAAAAGAGGGGGATGGAGGGCCCATAGCATCACAAGCATTCCTTGTATTTCTTCTGTCTTTTACATGCTGAGCATGTAGAGCAGAGACAAGCTGATGCACAGCATCTGGTTAAAGTCAGGTAAGTAACACTCTGGGGAAAAAGTCTGAAGTCCGTTGCCAACCTCTTTCTCTTTCTAGTGTGTTTTTGCAGATGGATGAAAACTGCAGCCAATAAAGTTTTCAATTTTAGTTGAGAAAGAAAGAAAGATGAAAGAAAGAAAGAAAGAGAAAGAAAGAAAGAAAGAAAGAAAGAAAAAGAAAGAAAGAAAGAAAGAAAGAAAGAGAAAGAAAGAAAGAAAGAAAGAAAGAAAGAAAAAGAAAGAAAGAAAGAAAGAAAGAAGGAAGAAAGGAATAGAAGGAAGAGAAAGAAGGAAGGAAGGAAAAAGAAAGAAAGAAAGAAAGGAGGGTGGGAGGGAGGGAAGAAAGAAAGAGAGAGGAAAGAAAGAAAGAAAGAAAAGAAAGAAAGCAAGCGGAAACATTTTGCTCCATCACTGCCCTATCAGCTCCATGCCATTTGGAACATCTGACACAACAAAAGGAACATGGAACCATGCCAGCCACCCCCAGGCGTCACCACGCCAGGAACATCTTCAGCCATGGATTCACCTGAATGAAGGCTGGAATATATGACTGGGCCTGGACACAGGAAACTGAAGGTGTGCTTCTGAACACAAACTCCTGTCACCATTGTTCCACGGGCATCTCCTGCAGTCGTTGAAGTGGCTTTAACCTGAGGGTTCACGGCAACTGAAAAACAACTCACAACTTGTTACATAAAAGTCGAACCAGACTGGTCTAGTGCAGTTACACTTGTTCTCTCCATATGTCAGATGGGGATACTAACCTGCCTCCCCTCTCTCCCACACTGGCCCAGAGTGCAGAGGAGCCTCTTCCCATACCTTTTAAGAAGAAGGTTAGAGTGTGGTGCAGAGTCCCCAAGGCACTCACCCTACTCAGAGCACAGAGGACTTGTGAAAATGCTCTGATTTTTCTTAGGAGCCCCAGCCCCACCATGACGCGGGAAACTAAATTTACTCCACCCTCTAATCTCAGTCCAAGCTCATGCTCTGAAAGTTTTCTTAAGATTTCTCTTTTGAAGAAATACCCAGAATTTCAGATGTCTCTCTCCTTTCTTTCTCTCACCAAGATGGCGCCAGGGTGTAGGAGGAGGGTGGATTGTGTTCTCATGGCAGGAGAAGGGCAGGCTTGATTCCACATGGTGTCTTCTGGATCCTCGCTGTGTTTGTTGCATGGTGGCTGATCTGGGCTGCCCCCTGGACTGGTGACCACAGATGTGTGGCTTGTCCCATTCTTTGGCATTCTGGCGGTATCTGCCGAAGACTGTGGGTTGGGTAGCTTGTGGTTCATTTCATCTCTTGGCTAAGTCACAGTCCAGCCCTTTTTTTTTTTTTTTTCCTTTTTTTCCTAATTTAACCCCCTTAGCTCTCTATTGCTGTGGGTCCCTGGGTCTGGCTATGACTCCAGTGAGGTCAGAACTCAGGCAGTTCATTTTGCAGCCCTTGGCCACAGCACCATCTTGCCCCCCACCACAGTCATCCTCTCTGGTAAGTTCTCCAGCCAGACTCAACCAGCATCTGTGCCCCACCCCTGCAGGGGCATGCAGGAGATCCTGAATTCTTTCCACACCACACAGGAACTTAGGGCAACTTGGGAAAGCCAAACTTTAGCCCTTCCACTGCCTAACCACACTGGACTGCTGAGTTTACAATGACGTGGCCGCTTCCAGATGGACCTGGAAGCCTATGTTTCCATGTAGAGTCTTGAATATGAAATGGGGGAAAGAACCCTGTGTGGACTTTAACTTATTGAACACACCCTTCCCTCTGGGCAGTCCAGAAACAGAAAATCAAGATCAGTGTGTGTCTCCAGCATCTGTCTCCATTCTTCTTCTCATGGTCCTTTGGGACCAGAAATGGGCAGGCTTTCTGCCTCTACAATTTATTATTCTCCTTTTACCCTAAAGCATCTACCTCCCTTCCCAGCCCAGTCATTTTAAACAGAACCAGTGCTTGCAGGCATGGAAATGACTCTGTGATCCGAGTTTTACCTACAAGCTTGTTTCTCAGATGTTCAATGGGAGCTACAGAAATTTAGAAAAATCCTATTTCTCTCCCAACAAAGCCTAGGTTTTGCAACTATTATTTCTACAAAAAGCCTACTTTTGATTGGAAGACTTTCAATATTAACTTTTTCTGGCACTGATGCTATAGATATCTAAAGGAAAGTATATCTCTGGCAAAAGGGTAAAGGGTAGTTCAGTCAATAAACACAAAAGAGAAAAGTATATTAATGTTATTCCAAAAATGTTATCAGACAACCTTCAAAATGCCTTCCAACTCAAAAGTATTTGATTTCTGAGATGATGGTGCTTGAGGATTCAGTTTGGAAAGATAACACACTTTTCAAGTGTGTACGTATATACTAACTTTTTTATCATCTTTCTTATGTTTTCCAAGTGTTAACCCCTCAGAAGCTGGCCCAGGGTAACGTTAACCTTGATGAATGGCCATTTAACCTGCTGATTCTGAATGATGCTTAGTAACATCTAGCAATGTCTCTTCTGGCAAAAGTGTTTCATGAATTATTCTGAAACCTCTGCCTTGAGCTACTTTCTACTCTGATGTGTCACAGTCCTTCTATTCCTGGCTCTGCATGTGCAGACTCACCCAATCGGATGGGGATGAAAAATATTGCAGGCGGGGGAATCCACAATAAAAATTAGGCTGGGTGCGGTGGCTTGCGCCTATAATCAGCACTTCGGGAAGCTGAGGCTGAAGGATTGCTTGAGCCCAGGAGTTTGAGACCAGCCTGGGCAATATAGCAAGACCCATGTCTACAAAAATTTATTGTAATTAGCCAAGCAGCACGGCCTGTAGTCCCAGTAACTTGGGAGGCTGAGATGGGAGGATTGCTTGAGCCTCGGTGGTTGAGGCTACTGTGAGCCAAGATCTGCCATTGCACTCCAGCCTGAGTAACAGAGTGAGACCCTGTGTCAAAATAATAAGAGTAAGAATAAGAATAATAAGAAGAAAACAATACAGGCCAGGTGTAGTGGCTCACACCTGTAAACCCAACACTTGTGTAGGCTGAGGTGGAATGATGGTTTGAGCCCAGGAGTTCGAAACCAGCCTGGGCAACATAGCGAGACTCCATCTATACAAAAACATTTTTAAAAATTAGCCAGACATGCTGGTGTGCATGTGTAGTCCCAGCTACTTGGGAGGATGAGGTGGGAAGATTGCTTGAGCCCAGGAATTCAAGGCTGTAGTGAGCTATGATCGCATCACTGCACTCCAGCCTGGGTGACAGAGTGAGACAGGAAAAAAAAGAAGGAAAAAGAGAGAGAGAGGGGTGGGGGGAAGGAAGGAAGGGAGGGAGGGAGGGAGGAAGGAAGGAAGGGAGGGAGGGAGGAAGGAAGGAAGGGAGGGAGGGAGGAAGGAAGGAAGGGAAAGAAAGAAAGATGAAAGAAAAAGAGAAAAAGAAAGAAAGAAGAAGAAGGAAGGAGAGGAAAGAAGAAAGAAAAAAAGAGAAAGAAAGAAAGAAAGGAAGGAAAGAAAGAAAGAAAGAAAGAAAGAAAGAAAGAAAAAGAAAGAAAGAAAGAGAAAAGAAGAAGGAAGGAAGGAAAGGAAGAGAGAAAGGAAGAAAACAATACAGCATAGTAACTATTTACATAGCATTTCCATTGTTTGAGGTATTATACCTAATCTGGAGATGATTTACAGTATATGAGAAAATCCAGGCATGGTGTCATGAGCCTAGAATCCCAGTTATCTGTGAGGCTGAGGGGGAAGGATCCCTAGAGCCCAGTAAGCTGCAATGAGCTATAATGGCACCACTGCACTCCAGCCTGGGCAACAGAATGAGGATGTCTCTAAACTAAGTAAATAAATAAAATAAAATATATGGCAGAATGGGCATAAGTTACAGGCAAATACTACACCATTTTACATAAGGGACTTGAGCATCCTCAGATTTTTGTATCCTTGGAAACCCTGGAACCTACTCCCCATGGATCCCAAGAAACAACAGTGCTTTGGAGATTAGGAATCAGATTCTGCTTGCTGTGGCTTTTCACTTGGGTGACTCACTTTATCCCCACTCCACCCCTTTGTTCTCATACCTCCTGAGAGAACCAGCTACCATGAAGTGGGAAAGGAATTAGAGAAGATGGGTTCCTCAGTTGCTCAAGAAAGTGGACAGGCAAGTCTACTATGGAAGAGAATTGGCCTTTTCAGTGGAGGAGATAAAATTAATACTGACACAAATAGAAAACAAAATTAAACATTAAGTACCTTCTATAAGAGAAATATAAATCCAAGAAGAAAGACTGGTCTGAGAAGATTTCACAGATGACTGGAAGGATGTCTAGATTGGGATAAGCATGAGAGAGGAGAAACGACTTAGCAGGGGAAATAACAATGAACGCATAAGCATAAGAAGATGGGCAAAAGATGGGGACTGTGAGGAGACCCACTTGACAGGAGAGCAGAGAATGGAGGACCCAAGAACCACGGCTACTGTGACAGACAGTGGAGTGCCACTGGAGGCTCATAGCATGCAATGTGATGAGGACCGCTGAGCTTTTAAGATGACGGGGGACAAGATGGTTATAATGTGGGAAGTGCCTAAAGCTGAAAGGCTGTTGTCTGATTAGTCAACTGGACTATGGTCATGGCAGTAGAAGAGAAGAAGAAAGAGCAAATTCTAGAGACACATACAACAAATAAATAGAAATTCCTGATAATTGGCTGGATATGGGAAATGAAGGAGAAGGAACTTAAAGGATTTTGGTATCAAAGATAGGGAGAAGGGTGATGCCTTTGTGAAGACGAAAATCAGCTGACTGGAAAGGAGGCCTATGATAAAGTGGAAGGGTAGCAGAGGAAGAACGCCATCTAAAAGAAGAGTAATGGTTTATCTTGGTTATTGGGAACTTGACCTCCCAGCTGGTAAAGTCAAATCGGACCTAACAATACCAAACATTTTGGCAATGTGGATGGTTCTGTCTACTAGCAATTGGACTTATGGCTGTCAATCATCAGTTAAAGAAGTCATAAACCTGCCTGCTTCACCAGAAGGATGTGAGGACAGGAGGCTGCACACCACTGCAAGTTAGGCTCTGGAGCCATGCTATTTTCAAATCTCTGCTCCACTACCTACTAGCTGTGTGGTTTGGGCAAATTATGAAACCTCTCTGTGCCTTACCCTCACTCATAACAATAGGGATAATTATACCTACCTCATAAGTAAGATCATTTGTGGTGAGCACTTGATACTCAACATAATGACTCAACTTAATCTCGACTCAAAAATTGTTAACTATTTATTAGTATCATCAAATACAATAATAAAAGTACTAAAATAATTTATAAATTTCAAAGTTTTCAACAAAGGGAAAGATTTTTTTTTTTTTCTGGTAAAGACAGTGGGTGGATTGGAAAAAGTACTGGACTTGGAGTCTTGATTGTAATCAAGACTAATGTCTAATACCAATTTTGTTACTTGAGGCAAGCTTTTTTTTTTTTTTTAAAGTAGAGACAGGGTCTTGTTCTGTTGCCCAGGCCAGAGTTCAATGGTGCAATCACAGCTTATTGCAGCCTCGAACTCCTGGGCTCAAGCAGTCCTCCCACTCCAGCCTCCTGAGTAGCTCAGACTACAGGTGCATGCCACCAACCTTGGCTAAGTTTTAAAAAAATTTTTTTTGCAGAGATGGGGGTCTCTCTATGTTGCACACGATGACCTCCAACTCCTGAGCTTGACTGACCCTCCTGCTTCGGCCTCCCACAGTGTTGGGATTACAGGCGCTAGCCACTGCACCTGGCTAGGGCAAGCTTGTTAACCTCCAAGAAGTCTTAGTTTTCTCATGCAATTAATGTGAGTAATAATAGGGTTCTGAAAGTAAAAAGAGATGAGTCATGTGAACCTATTTTGTAAACTATAAATATTTTACGAAGGAAAGGTATTAATTAGTTATTATCATGACGGATATATTAAAAACCCATACTTCATTTATGTACGATGGTCAGAATGAATACCCAATTCTTGGAAATGCTTTTACCATGCCTCAAAATAGCATTCCATCGTAACCTTATTTGCACAGGTTCCATGGCTTAATTGCCATAGAAGATGTTCAGTAGTCTTGAGTTACTTTACATTGGCCTGGGCTTTGGAAATGGAGGGCAGTTTCTCTGAATAGAACCATTGTAGAGCTTTGCACATTTATTATTTGTTTTAGTTAGGCCAACCCACAGGGTAGGGATGGATGTAGAGGGGCCTGGTCAACCATAAAACAGTGAATTTCCAGCTCTAATCAATCCTTTTAGAAAAAGCCCCAGCCTTCCTAATTTCTAAGTAATGTCCATCATGAACTGCACCTCCTTGAAGGTGAAGGCTCTTCCCGGGCCCTCCCTGGCTCAGCAGTGCTGAGTCATTAGTATGGATGGTTCATAAGAAAACAAAGCTTTGAAAGGCAGGACAGAAACAAATTCTGACTTGACCCCAAATTGCTCCCAAAGCCCAGGGTTTATTTTCCCACTCTACACATCAATCTCAGCCTTCGGGGGGCTAGCAAGATGGGAGCGGAGTTCACGGCACCCTTCAATCAGGAGTGGCGCTTTAGGCAGCAAGGACAGGCCATGAATTATGTGAGCTCATTAAAAATATCTTTCTGTAGTCATTTCATATTCCTTTATAGAATGTAGCTCTGTTTTGACCTTGGACCAGAATGAAACAAAGATTTTAACTTAACAACCCCTTCATCTGCTAATGAGAGGACACCTCTTGCACTTCAACTTCCTCTCTCACTTGAATGTTTTTTTGGTTCAGTTTTAATTTTTTGTATTGCATTCATTTATATGCTCAGTTTAGGTAGTGAAAGTTCTAATTGTTGCCTGCAGAAAGGGTACAAGCCTCACAACTTTTGCCATGAATATGCATAGAGATTGACCTTGGGGAACCGTTGTGCTACACTTCAGCATGGGGCCAGTCTGAAATCAGGGTACATTTTCAAGTCACCAGGTACAACTTACAGCTCCATAAACCAAGACCTTCCTTGGCACCATTCCCCCTGGCCTGTGGCAGTCACAGTAAATGGAACTGGCTCCAGTTCTGGATCCAGCCTTACGGCTCTGAGCAAGAAGCTTTGTCTGCCACTTCCGGTTTCCAGTAATCCTCATATGAGTAACCTTCAGGAATAAAGCACATTCAGAGTGCCTAAAAAATAAAATGTAACTACAGAACATTTCAGAATGTGTGGCTTTATCTTTTACTTGACAGAGTATTGAGGTGATATTTGGAAATCACAATTAAAGTATAATTTAGTGCTATTAATATGGATTTAAAAGATAGAGAACCAGTAGTTTGGTTCTTGACATGAATTTTTCTTCCTTCCTTTTTTTTTTTTAGAGATAGAGTCTTGCTCTGTCACCCAGGCTGGAACGCGATGGCTTGATCTTTACTCACAGCAGCCTTGAACTCCTGGGCTCAAGTGTTCCTCCCACCTCAGCCTTGCCACATATTTTAAACTGACACTATTCACCCTCTCCAAATTCTTTATTAAATCAGAATGGGGGAAGAGAGGGTCAGAAATCTGCCTCCTACTCTAAAACTACAGGCATTTTCATATGCATTACAAGCATATTAAAATATATATGTATTTTGAATTTATCTCTGTTTAAATGGATTCACATTAATGAAACCACTGTCACAGGGTTAACTGGAATTATAAGCCAGGCTTTAGGCAGAATTATAGCTAGGCATTGTCTGGGATATGAAAACATGCATTTTGACCCATTTCCCTGCAGCTGCTAAGTAACCAGAAGTCATGTAGCTCACTGACCATGTGCGCCCCCATTGTTCCCATAGATAGAATCTCTTAACAACTGGACCTTTTTACCCAAGAATTGCTTTGCTTGAGGTGTTTTTCAGATCCTGAATTCCAGCAGAATGGCTGACCTCAGCTGATCTGAAGACCCCCATCAAGGAACTGACTCAGCACAGGAATGCAGTTTCTTTATCTCCCTTTCCCATGAGGTCACCCCTCACTTCTCACTTCTCAATGAGTCAGTGATGACCATACGTTTTAGTCCTTTGCCAAACAAGATCCCTTAAACGCTCCATCCCCAAACCTCTTGGGGAGGCAGATTTGAGGTTTCTTCCCATGTCCTCATTTGGCTGCCTTACAATTATTAAACTCTTTCTCTGCTGCAACTCCTGCTGTTCCAGTGTATTGGTATGTTACCACACAATGGGCAATTGAATCTGGTGGTCCTGTAACCTTAACATCTGACTTAATTATTTTACGGCAGTGTATCTGGGAATGAAGTTGTGATTTTCAGTCTCCCAGCTAGCCTGCCCACCACAGTAGATTTGGATAGAGGAAACAAAATAACATAAGTAATTTCTAACAAGATCCTATTTCTCTTGCAGCGGGAAATTTTCAGTAAGGGAAACTGCACATTTTTTACTTTGAAAATAATTACCTAATAAAAATTCAAAACCTACTTTGGGAGGCTGAGGCAGGATTACTTGAGGACAGACGTTCAAGACCACCCTGGAAAACATAGCAAGACCCTATCTCTATAAAAAAGTTAAAAATAAAAAAATTAGCTGAGTGCAATGACATGTGCATGTAGCCTAAGCTACTCAGGAGGCTGAGTGGGGAGGATTGCTTGAGTCCAGGAGTGTGAGTCCAGGAGTGTGAGTGTGACATGGTTTGGCTATGTCCACATCCAAATCTCCTCTTGAATTGTAGCTACCATAAACCCCATGTATTGTGGGAAGAACCCAGTGGGAGATAATTGAATCAGGAGGTAAGTTTATCCCATGCTGTTCTCACGATAATGAATATGTCTCCTGAGATCTAATGGTTTTATAAAGCGCAGTTCCCCTGCACACGCACATGCTTTCTTGCCTGCTGCCACATAAGATGTACCTTTGCTCCTCCTTTGCCTTCTGCCATGATTATGAGGCCTCTCCAGCCAGGTGGAGCTGTGAGTCCATTAAACCCCTTTTTCTTTACAAATTACTCAGTCTTGGGTATTTCTTCATAACAGTATGAGAACAAACTAATACAGACCTATAATCATGCCACTGCACTCTAGCCTGGGCAGTGGAATGAGATCTTGTCTCTAAAAAAAAGGAAAAAGAAAAAGAGAAAGAAAAACATTAAAAACCCTGAGATACTTTAGCTTAAAGTCTTACTTTAAGCTAAATCTCACTGTTGACAGACTCTGGGTTCTGCATTCTCAGCTAATTCAGAGAAGTAGATTTCTGCAAAGACAATTCTATACAGAAGTACAAATCCTTCTGCAGTTCCAGCCCAGGGAGTCATGAGAAGCTTACCCCATCATCCTTTCTTTTTTCTTCTTTCTTCCAGTTCTAGTAAAAAGACAGTTTGGAGGCCAGGCATGGTGGCTCATGCCTATAATTTCACACTTTGGGAGGCCGAGGCGGGTGGATCACCTGAGGTCAGGAGTTCGAGACCAGCCTGGCCAAGGTGGGGTGAAACCCTGCCTCTACTAAAAATACAAAAATTAGCCGGGTGTGGTGGCAGGCGCCTGTAATCCCAGCTACTCAGGAGGCTGAAGCAGGAGAATCACTTGAACCTGGGAGGCGGAGGTTGCAGTGAGCTGAGATTGCACCATTGCACTCCAGCCTGGGGGACAAAAGCGAGACTTTATCTCAAAAAAAAAAAAAAAAAAGACAGTTTGGCACCATGAGGAATTTGCTTATGTGTATCATTCACTGCCATCAGCTGAATGCCACCTCATTTTAGGCACAAGATAGATAGTAATATTGTCTTTCAGTCACTGCAAACCATGTCATCAATGATGTCAAGAGGAAAACAGTTTTCCCTAATTCTCTTTCTGGGTTCCCTCTAACCAGTGTCCTAAAGCTTCCATAGCAATAGACAAGGCAGCTGGATAATTTCAGGCTCACAAATGGATAGAGCAGCACTGTGTCCTGTCACATAAGGGTTGTTCATTTCTCATTTACAGCGCATTGCAAAAAGCCTAGGTAGGGAGGCTGAGTGTGTCTTAATTCCCATTTGGATAATTGGCACTCAGAGTCTATGCAAAGAAAAGAAAGACCAGTCAATAAACTCTCATCACTGCCCAACATTCTGCACATCTGAAGTGACCTATGAAGCTTCTTTCACTTTCTGGGGCCCCGAAAACATGCCACCAACTGATTCAGGGTCAGAACCAATGAGTACAGGATAAACAGGCTGTTGGGGACCCTTGCCTTCCCTGGGGGTTGGGTTGGCCTGCTTGGCTGACCTGAGTCTGGAGTCTGGTGTGCCTGGCATGAGCACCTCCAGAGACTGAGTGTCACCCAGAACACTTGTCTTGCCTCCAGCCATCCTAGGGTTGACTTCAGTGTTCCAGGCCCTTGAACTTGGTCATTTGGACTGTTGCTCCTCCCTGATAGGAATTTACCTTTTGTCCTCTCTCATAGTAGACAGCCTTGACCTCCTTCCAGTGACAGGTCCTACAGGTGACCTGCCACCAGTCTCTATATGACTCACATTTACAAGATACTTGTATTAGAGTAGGCTAGGTTGTGCTGTGATAACAAATTAACCCCCAGATCCCAAAGCTGAAAACAAAAAGTTTATTTCTCACATTTGCTATATGTCCATTGCAAGTCCAAGTTGGGCGTGTGTGTATATGCTTTCGTATATAATGGATAAGAACTAGGCACCACAAGAAAGATGTCACTCTGAGCAGCGCAGATGTTTCATGAATCCTCACAAGTTTGCCTCTGTAGCCTCAAGCAGGCACATGCAGGGTTCAGAGGTTTCTTTTCCTCCCACTGAAGAAGTCAAAGACCAAAAATGTTTTCAGGGGTGCTGTTTCAGATTGCCAGGCTCCAGGGCAGCAACTTGGATGCCCTGAACAGTGGGGCCCATGCCACACTGAAACAGCCCCTAATGAGTTAATGCCAGAGCAGTCTGTGGTGCTGTCCGCCTCAGGCATGCATACTTGGTCGGCACTTAAAATTCATGTTGAGCATGGCAGGCCAGGCCCGCTCTGAGAAGCCAGAGTATAACTTACTGGAACAGAAACCACATCAAAAAGCCTCTCACATGAGGAACCCAAACCCCACATCAGAATGCTTTGGATAGTGTAGAAGTCCTGAAATGTAATGTGTATTCTTCCCTGGGAATTAAGAACATGTGGGTCCAGTGCTAATTATACCCACCCTTAATGTGTTTTTAATTAGAGATTGAGGCACTTGGGTTTTAGGGGCCAGAACTGACCTGGCTATGAGATGGAAGCCCCACTGACCGTGTCTAACTTCTAGAGAACTTAAATAAGCTGCACACCGTAAGTGCTCAAAACGTTGTTCTTTAGAATGATGATATCTTGTGTGATTTATGGTGATAGGGATAAAACTCAGCTGAATTTACTCTGCTGGTTCTTTAAAGGATAAAGACACATACCCCAGTGCTGCCTTAATTTCTTGGCAGCCAGTAGAAAAAGCTGGTTGCTTTCAGGATCTGAGAACCACCAGCAAACTTTAGTTATTAACAACAACAATAGTATTTTTTTTTTTTTTTTTACCATTCATTGTATGTCTACTCAGTTCTAAGGCACCGTTTGAAGAATTTAGCACAAATTATTTCATTTAATCCTCACAACAGCCTATAAGGAAGGGACTATTATTATCTTGTTTATACAAATGAGGAAACTAAGGCCTAGAAAGTTTAAGGAACGTGTCCAAAATCCCGAATTTTAGAAATACTGGAGCTGACTTCTAACATGGGTATGTCTGATTGCAAAGTCCACACAGGTTTCAGAATAATTTCCTTTTAACAACCCAACTAATAGGAAAATTTTTAAATATTCAAGTGAAAAATTAACAGGATAAATGTCATTTGTCATCTACTTTTCAGAGATATTCACTCTCACAATTTGATGTGAGGATAGCTTGGACTTCTCCGATGTTGCTCACAGGTGACTGGACTTCCTTGTCCTTCCTCTTTGTCTACCTCCAATGCATGTCAACATTCCCTGGGATCATCCCCCTAAAGCATCCAATCCAACACAGAAATAATTGCCAGATACAGTCATGCAGCTTTTACTGACATGTTTGTAGCAATCTAGAGGAGACTACACGCAGCCATCTAGCCAAATCATCCCCCACCCCAGCCCTCTGGACAACTCATTGTCTGTCCTTTTGTCTCCTTCAGACACCTCTTCCTTTCTCAGGAAAAACAATGTTTTCACTCTCTTCCCTTTTCTAATTTGCATCCTCACCTATCACCCTGCTCTGGAAAACAGCAGGTTCTTCTCAGGATACTCTCTTCTCAAAGGCAGGGGTCAGAATCATAAACAATGAATAAATTTACTCTCATATCTCACACACATTTCCTTACAAAGATAAGTTTATACTGTTAAGTAACCAACTTTCCTTTCCTCAAGAGTATATTCTGTTATAGAGGAGAAATCTTCAAGTTCTGTTTGTGATTATTTTTCTAGGTTGATGAGGAAGGAAGAGCAGGTTGTCAGCCTGTGCACCGGGAGATTTCTGGTAGAACAGTTTCAGTCATATCTTTTTGAGTCATGAAAGTCATTCTGAGTATATTTAGGTTAGTATTTAATATATTTTGGTTTAAAGTATACTATGTGAAAGAGAAAACTTTGTACAGGTCACCAAGACCTGACCAGATAAATATGTTATTTCTTCTATTAGTCAAACTCTGTTTTATTGAGTGAGAGAAAGCAATGGCACCAATAATAGACTTTATTTTTCCTCCGTTGTCCTGTACCTATTCTTCTGACTACAGAGTCAACAAGCCACTAAGACAGAAGTCTGAGCCTCATTTCCGATGGAACATTCTTTGTGAGCTGCATGGGTGGAGCCAGGCAGATCAGCTTCTGGCGGCCAGGAATTCTTCATGTGAGAGTGCTGAGGCCCAGTCAGGGGAGTGGGGCTGTGGGACACATTTGTTTGTCTAAATTATTGGTCTTCAGACACTTGTGATCACGTATTATGTGGCAGATTAAAGATGGCCACAAATTATTTGGCAGACTACTCATTAACAGATGGGGTCTATCCCTTTAGGCCTTGAATCATGAATGGGCTCTTGAACTGCTTTGACCAATAGACTATGATGCAGGTGATGTTACCGTGTTTTTTTGCTCCAAGCCTTAAGAGACTGGCAGCTTCTACTTCCTGTCTCTTAGAACATTTCCTCTTGGAACCCAGCCACCGTACTGTGAGGAAGCCCAAACAGCCCATTGGAGAAACCATGTAGAAAAAAACTGAGGCTCCCCTCAGCCAACAGCCTTGACTGAGCTCCCAACTGATAGTCAGCACCTACTTGCCAGCCATGTGAGTACACCATCTTGGAGGCAGCTGCTCCATCTGACGCTACCTGGGGCAAAAATGAACTGCCCAATTGAGTGCTTTACAAATTCCTGGTCCACAAGATTATGAACGAGCCACCAGCTTTTCACTTTTAACTGAAATAAACTCTTGATTCAAACAAACTTTTCAGTTTGTTTGTTACCCAGCAATAGATGACCAGAACATACTTTATCATCAAAAACATTTTAACAACCTTTGCATATTTATTTGTTATATACTATCCTGTTTTACTATGTACATTATAAAACACATTACTTATAAGGCACATGTATTATGTTCATTATAAAACACATTTATTATATTTTTACATTAAAAAGGGTTAACTAGCAATAGAAGTTCTAAGATCTCCTTTTCACAGACCAGTGCTTTATTTTAAGGATATTTATATTTTTGTAACCATTGGTTTAGAATAGATGATACTTTGAGACCCAACTCAATGCCAACAAATAATCTCCTAATATTAGTGAAATATTTGAAAATTGGAGCCTGTATAGATAGCACCAGCACATGTTCTAACAGGAAATAATTAACTTCATATCTATGGACAGCCAAATTTTACCCAAGCAAGGATACCTAAGCTTAATTTTTGCCACTTCTGGACATCTCTCTTTTTAAGGCCCACAATACATAAGTAGGGTTTTTTGTTTGTTTGTTTGGCATGGGGTTAAGAATGATTCATTTGATTCTTGCTGCAGCCTAGGGAGAATTTATTTATTATTTTATTTTATTGAGACAGAGTCTCACTCTGTCACCCACGCTGGAGTGCAGTGGTGCAATCTCGGCTCACTGTAACCTCCACCTCCTGGGTTCAAGCGATTCTCCTGCCTCAGCCTCCTAGTAGCTGGGATTCCAGGTGCACACCACCATGTCTGGCTAATTTTTGTGGTTTTGTAGAGATGGGGTTTCACCATGTTGGCCAGGTTGGTCTCAAATTCCTGATCTCAAGTAATTCACCCGTCTTGGCCTTCCAAAGTGCTGGGATTATAGGTGTGGACCACTGCGCCCAGTCAGCCTTGGGAGAATTTAAATGCATTAGTCTAAAGCCAATTCACAATATATGAATATTATCCCAAGTCAGTAAATGAAAGTCCATGTCATTATTTTAATAAATAAATGGCATTCCAATTGGTGGACAGATCATTTTTAAAAATCTATAATCATTGGATATTCAGGCTGTTTTCCAACTTCTGGTGATTATAACAATCATTCTCATAGCTAAATCTTTGCATATCTCCTTATTTATGTAATTATTTCTTTTAGATGCATTCCTTTTTTTTTTTTTTTTCTCTGAGACAGAGACTCGCTCTGTCGCCCGGGCTGGAGTGCAGTGGCCGGATCTTAGCTCACTGCAAGCTCCGCCTCCCGGGTTTACGCTGCCTCAGCCTCCCGAGTAGCTGAGACTACAGGCGCCCACCTAGTTTTTTGTATTTTTTTTAGTAGAGACGGGGTTTCACCGTGTTAGCCAGGATGGTCTCGATCTCCTGACCTCGTGATCCGCTCGTCTCGGCCTCCCAAAGTGCTGGGATTACAGGCTTGAGCCACCGCGCCCGGCCTTTCAGATGCATTCCTAAAAGCAGAATGCTTGATTATAGACAAACAATGGATATGAATAAGCACTGTCAAATTTATCTCCAGAAGGTTTGCACCAGTTTATAATTTCTCCAACAATGTTAATTACCCAGCACCCTCAGCAATACTTCGTATTGTAACTTAAAAAATATTTTTGGGCCAGGTGCTGTGACTCCAGCCTGTAATCCTAGCACTTTGGGAGGCCAAGGTAGGCAAATCACCTGAGGTCAGGAATTCAAGACCAGCTTGACCTATATGGTGAAACACCATCTCTACCAAAAATACAAAAATTAACTGGGCTGGTGGTGGCAGGCCCCTGTAATTCCAGCTACTTGGGAGGCTGAAGCTGGAGAATCACTTGAACCCAGGAGACAAAGGTTGCAGTGAGCCGAGATCACGCCATTGAACTCCAGCCTGGGTGACAAGAGTGAAACTCTGTCACAATAATAATAATAATAATTTTTATCAACTTAATATAAAGATTGTGCTAAACATATACACATGTATTTCATGTATTATACACCCTTTGTGCTTATTTTTCCTATTTACTTTTATAAGCTGCCTCTTTTTTTGTGGGAAGGAATAAAGCATATTGTAAATAAACAGTTTTAAAGAAGTATTTCCTAATTCTTGGAGAGATAGAAATGGCAGTTTTATTAGTCAATAACTCCTTTCATTTGCAAGTGTCACAAACACGACTCCAATTGGCTTAAGCCAAAAAGGAATTTCTTGGCTCACTGAAGAGTTTCAGGCACAGCTGAACTCAATGGTTCAAATAATAACATCAGGACTCTCTCTGTCTCCATGTCTCAGCTTTGTTGCCTCTGGTGCCTTCATTTCCAGACAGACTCTTGCTTCACGGCAGCAAGGACCTAGAGAAAGAAAAGAGCTTTAACAAAAGGCCCAAGAAGACTGATTGGCCAGCCTAGGTCATGTGCCCATACCTGAGCCAATTGCTGAGGCCGGGATCATGGAAGACTGACTGGCGAGGTCTTAGTTCCGTATCTTTAGTAGAGGACAAGGAGGGTTTCACCATAGCCAAACTAGGTGAGTCGTATTATAGAATTGGGGGCTGGGAGATTCCCTAAGGAAGGAAAGCTGGACAGACGAAAAAAACAAAAGCATATTTCCTCTTGAACAGATTTGATAGATTTCGACCAACCCACAACTCTTTCTGGATTCTGTAATGAAAGGCAATCGGATGCAATGGAAATCGTGTCTAGGAGCCAGGAAACCTGGGATTAGTTCTACCTTGGTCACTACTACCTGTAGTAGCTCTCTAAGCTCAGATATCTCATTCTGATGACATAGGGAAAGATAAATGTCCACCTTACCTAAAATGATTCTGGTAAAACTTCAAATGAAATTATAATGCAAAAATGTCAAGAATAAAGGATCATGCAAGTGTATGTTGCATGCAAATAAAAATAAAACTAGGACATCTCTGTTCCCCATTGTAGTTTCACATACATTGTAGTTTCACATTCTTGTAGTTTTTGAGAAACCAAAAGAAAAATCAGTGCATTGTGACTCTGAGGCCCATACCTCGCTTAACCTTGGCTCTAAGGCAGTTCACTTGAATTGTGCTCAAAGTCATGTTAAAATATCTTCAGGAAGCAGGAAAGGGTAGCAGCTAAAAGTTGAAAACAGTACTGACGTCATACTATGCTAGTTTCTTTCTAGGAACATTTGTATCCTGTCTTTGCTTTCCAGCTAATTAACAAGCCCGTGACCTTCCTTAGCACGGGGATGACCACAGTCCATCGCGGAGCAGCAGGAAGTGGACGGCCATGGAATTGCAACCCAGCTGCGTCCCAGCTTGGTGGAGGGCCAGAGAAAGAAGCCAGGCATGGGGGCTCTCTGAGAAGCTGAGCACTTCTGGCTGGGAAATTTGTTTGAAAGTAGTCATATGCAGGCAAGGGGTGAGCACGTAGAATTATGCACAGGGACTGTGTTTCACCCAGTTACCCAGAGAAACCTGCACTAATTGTTCTCAGCCAACAACACAGAACAGTTAATGCTCTGCGCCTAACAGGAAGGCAAGGCTTTTGCCCACGTTCCTGCTCATGCCTGCCAGACTATGGCAGGAGATGGGAGGCGCAACCAAAGGAAACTCCAGCCAGCTTCTAAGCAGGGAATGCTCATGTGTAGGTGACTGTCTGCAGAATGGGGATTTGAGAGGTATACCTGCTCCACAAATGCAACTGTCTTATTCTCCCAACAGCCTGCCAAGTTGCTGCCTCAAATCCCCACAATTCAGACAGTTCTTCTAGAGGCACAGTATTGTCACCAGAAAGCCCGGTTAAAATGCAGATACAGGGAGAGGGTAGATGGGAAGAGAGACTAACAAACCCATTAAACCATTATCCTCCACTGAACCACTATCCCCCAGGAAAGGTAATATCGGGGGAAGGGGATTCAGAGAGGGTGATTAAATAGGGGACCAGAATGAGGACCTGAGATACTTGAGGGGAATGAAGAGTACTGAAGATACATTTTGCCTGTCTCTGATGCTGTTAAAAATTACTTAAAATGGGGGCAGGGTGCAGGGGAGTGGGTATGATTAATGGGTACAAAATAAAGGTAAAAGAAATAAATACGATCCAGTATTTGATAGTACAACAGGATGACTGCAGTCAACAATTTATTGTACATTTAAAGAATAACTAAAAGAGTATAATTGGAACGTTTGTAACACAAAGAAATGATAAATGTGGCCAGGCGTGGTGGCTCACGCCTGTAATCTCTGCACTTTGGGAGGCCAAGGCGGGTGAATCACTTGAGGTCAGGTGTTCAAGACCAGCCGAGCCAACATAGTGAAACCCCATCTCTCCTAAAAATACAAAAAATTAGCCAGGCATGGTGGCAGGCACCTGTAATCTCAGCTACTAGGGAGGCTGAGGCAGGAGAATCGCTTGAATCCAGGAGGTGGAGGATGCAGTGAGCTGAGATTGCACCACTGAACTCCAGCCTGGGTGACAGTGAGACTCCATCTCAAAAAAAAAAAGGAAGGAAGGAAGGAAGGAAGGAGGGAAGGAAGGAAGGAAGGAAGGAAGGAAGGAAGGAAGGAAGGAAGGAAGGAAGGAAGGAAGGAAAAATACTTGAGGTGATGGATACCCCATTTATCCCAATGTGATTATTACACATTGCACACCTGTATCAAAACATCTCATGTACCCCATAAATGTATACACCTACTATGTACCCAGGAAAATTAAAAAGAAAAAAAAATTCCTTCAAATGCCTCACTACAAACTGTAACATCTCCCGGCACTTGGTCATATCCGACCTCACCTCTTGATTTACATAAAGAGAAGACAACAGCCTTCGTCTGTCATTTTGACTCCGGATTTTGCTAAATGATTGTTTACATCTCAGTGCCCTGCTGGAGACTTCTGAGATGTGAGGTTCCCTGGCTGGAGCAGGTTTTCAGTAGAGATCTGTAAAAACAAACTCTGAGTTTTGATTTCCAGATGGTATCCGTTAATGTGAACACTGCTGCTTCAGGGACACTTTCAAGCTCATTTTCTCCTCCTAAACAAAATGAAGCTCTGGGCCCAGGGCAGCTTCCTTCCATTTTGCACTGCTTGGGTTCCTAGCAGCCTGGTCTTTCGCTCTTTCTTAGTAGTTCTGCGTTGGCCCGGGATTAGGGACTAGAACTGTATTTGCTTTCCTTGGCTGTGGCGCCCCCATTCAGAGCATTTGTATTACCTCACAACATATGGCACAGTGCACACTTTTGAAAGCAAGGAACTGGAAACTTTCTCTTTTGGCAACATTTCCCCCAGTCGCCCCGGTGATTTCCACATGCAACACTTTCCATACTCATTGAGCACGGAGTTTAGAGGGTTTGAAATAAAAGGCCTCTCAAGCTTTCAGTCCTGGCTAAGAAAGCCCTCTCCACTGGATGCCAGAACAACGGGTTACTCCAAACACTTTGGATCTGACACATCAGTCAATGCAGAGGAATTCAGGGGGCTCATGTCTTTTTGTACGGGTAGGCTTCATGGTAGATTTTTTCCCCCATGGTGACATTTAGCCCAGTTATGAAATCAAGCAATGAGATGGTCAGCTTTTGCAAAGGCAGGACTTCTGCTCCTTAAAAAGAAATGCAGTCAGCTATGCCGATGGGAGAAAGATAAGAATTACCTTGGGGAAGAGTTACCTAGATAGCCAGGGCCGCAGGGAGGAATTGCCATATAGGGACCTAATGTCAGTTTCACAGAGGCAGCAGCAACAGGAAAGCCACGACGAAGCCACATCAATGTATTGCTTTGCGCTGTGGTCAAGCCGAGAGAACACACATTAAATAGCCTTTGTGCCACCTTAGAATGCCAGGCAAGTAGTCACCAGGTAGACACAGGAAGCCCCTGAACATAAAGAATGCTGAGGACGTGTCCAAGACCCACCCCACAACCCTGCCACTGTCCTGTGTGACCCACACACATCTCTTTCTTTGTGTATCCAGACAGGGGTGAGAAGTAGTATCTTAGGGTGAGAAGTAGGCAGAGCTAAAGGCTGCAAGGTGGAGCATTTTTAACATATCGGAGACTGGACACTACCCAAAGTGACAATTTAAATGATCGAAGCTTTAAACTAGGTTGTCTGGACGTTAGTGACTTATTTGCCTTCTAACCAGGATGTGAAACGGGGAGGGGGGAAGGCCAGCAGAATTACAGACAACATAAACGAATTACCTCTTTCTGTACAGCCCGCTGAGATGGGGTAATTGTCATTTTGCTACAGGAAAGGCAGGACCTGCCCCTCTCCTTCTCAGCCCACACTGTTTCTGTATCTTGCCACACAAACAGAACCTTCTGGGCTTTTGCTCCTGCCCAGATCCTCCCCGTGGATGAATACCTGTGATTTCACTTACAATCTGCTCCTGGAGACGTGAGCTGTCAAGCGCCCCATCCCTCACTTGCATCCGCTGGCAGTGCCGGCACATTTCGCATTTGCTCATTTTCCCTCTGCACATTCTTCCCAAATCTTGCACTCCAGGGAGTTCCCCCTTTGTCCCCTCCTGCAGTCCCAAGGGGCAGGACCAGATGAAAACTCAGACTGACTTCAAAGCAATGAATGAAAATGCAGAAAGAAATCTTGGAGAAGAGTCTCAAATCAACATGCAAACTGACAAAAGGCAGGCAGGCTCCTTTAGTGCATCTTACATGGAAGATGCAGTCCACCGTAGACCCACGATGAAGGCCAAGAAGAGATGAACCGGCCTTTTGTGCTTCTAATTATTCCCTGCTAAAGACAGGGCCTCCTCTTGTACCTCATTCCCACTTTCACTCTACCTACCCCATGTCTGTCCTTCTTGTTTGTGTATTTTGTTCTTAAGGACTCTTTTTTTTGAGAGGGGGAGTGGGGATAGGGTCTCATTCTGTCGCCCAGGCTGGAGTGCAGTGATGTGATCATAGCTCACTAAAGTTTGACCTCCTGGGCTCAAGCAACTCTCCTGCCTCAGCTTCCCAAGTAGTTGGGACTACAGGTATGCACCACTATGCCCAGCTATTTTTTTTTTATTTTTTGTAAAAATGGGGCCTCGCTATGTTGCCCAGGCTGGTCTTGAACTCCTGAGCTCAAGCAATTCACCTGCCTTGGCCTCCCAAAGTGTTGACATTACAGGTGTGAGCCACCATGCCCAGCCCTTAAGGACTGTTAATAAAAAATGATGACAATAGCAAATGCTTAGTGAGCACTTCCTATGTGCCAGGCTCTCTGTGAAGGGCTGGTCCTATGAAGCCACATAATCTCCTCTGAGATTGAAAAAATATTTAGGATTGAAAAATAAGCTGAGGAAACTGTGGTAGGGGATGTGGAAAAGCCGACTGAAGCTGTTGGCTTGGAATAGGAACAAGACACACACTCACAAAATACAATGCTCCACTCTCCTCTTTTTTAGCTAATTTCCAGACTTCCCGCTTCTTTTTGCTGCCAAAATCCTCCACATTGTGGCCGACACTCAATGCCTCCATCTACCATTCCCTAAACCACGGACTTCCACCCCCACAATTCTATTGAAACTGCATTTGCTGGAGGTTGCCAGGACTTTCTTCTGGCCAAACACAATGGTTTCCCCCCCAGTCCTCAGCCTTGCTGACCTCAGGGCAATACTTGACATTGTTAATGACCCAGCCTTCCCAAGGGGCTTTCCCACCTTTTCCTCTCCTGTTTACATATTTGCTGTGTCTTCCAAGTGTGCCCCTGAGCATGGCTCTTCTGCAGGGCTCTCATCACCCTGGGGCCCTCTCTCCCCTAGGCAGCTCCTCTCATGGTTTTAACTAGAAGATCTCTCCTATGACTCCCAAATTTACCTCTATATGGTTTGGCTCTGTGTCCCTACCCAAATCTCATCTTGAATTGTAATTCCCATGATCCCCATGTGTCAAGGGCGGGACCTGGTGGGAAGTGATTGGATCATGGGGGCAGCTTTCCACATTCTGTTCTCGTGATAGTGAGTGAGTTCTCATGAGCTTTGATGGCTTTATAAGTGTTTGACAGTTCCTCCTATGCATGCATTTGCTCTCTCTTACCTGCCGCCATGTAAGACATGCCTGTTTCACCTTCCACTATGATTGTAAATTTCCTGAGGCCTCCCGAGCCATGCTGCACTGTGAGTCAAATAAACCTCTTTCCTTTATAAATTATCCAGTCTTGGGCAGTTCTTTATAGCAGTGTGAAAATGGACTCATACACTTTTCCAGCCCAGACTCTGCCCCTGTGCCCCTGGGTGCTCCCTGGTTCCCCTTGGCCCTTGAAAGTTTTGCTGGAAAATCAACTTGCAAAAGGCAGATTCATTGGAGAAAAGGTATACACATTTATTTAATGTGTATGCTTTTGGAATGAAGACCCAAAGGTGCAGGGGAAATTGTCCCTTTTTATGCTTAGGTTCAACAAAGTATGGATAGTCCTGTAGAAATATGATTGCACAAAAAGAGAACCATCTAATGCTGATAGACAGAGTGGGGACACACCCAGCAAGGACTGTCTGTCTGGATTCTTCTTGGCCTCTCTGAGCAGCACTCCTTCCTTCTGGGTGTGGGGCAGGACCCTCTCTGGAAAAGGGGTCCTATGACCTACAGTCCAATCAGAGAGGTCAGAAAATTTCCTTATGGCAAATTTTTAAACAGAAGGCAAAGGGAAAGTTAGAGAGTAATATTTTTAGTTTTTATGGCTTGCTTTGGGGGGAAGGGGTTCTGGTTCCTAAGACTTGCCTTGGGGAAGAGAGATTCTAGTGTCTCTGGCTAGCCTCCGGGGAGGATGGGACTGAGAGGGCAGGAGAAGATCAGAGAAAAACTTTTGCTTCTGAGGCCTCCATTTTGAAGTATTGTTTTCTGAGCCCCAGTAACCCAAATCCTGCATGTCCCTGAGTAAATTTATCTTCTTCCCTCAAATTAGTTCCTCTTCCAAATACGCCCATGTCCCATTGTCTCTAAGGAAAACCCAAGCCCAATACCCTGAGTCATCTTCTACTCCCTGACCTCTTCCAATCTACACATCCAGACTCCAAAACTGCCCCACTGCGTGCTCTCTCTCTCTCTCTCTCAGAGATGCTACCTCTCCATACCTCGATATTTTCCTAAAGTACGTCACTTGAAAGCAGTTTTTGCTAATCAACACTGTTAGAATAGACATTCCACTTACAGAAATCTATCCTAGGGAAATCATCAGAGATTCATGAAAACAAAGACTAATGTGTCTGAATCTCAAATAGGAGCAACTTAACTGAAGAGGACGGAAGGCCTTAGTTAATACATTGCAGTGGGTCCACTGCAAGGGAACGGCGCGGCCCTTCACAATTGGGCTGCAAAAGGATATTTGATGATATGAGAAAATGTTTGTCCTATATTATTAAGCGGAAAAAAAAGACAAGGCAGAACACAGAGGATTTTTAGGGCAGTGGCAATATCCTGTCTGATAATACAATGAGGGATATATTATGTCATCCTACATTTGACCAAACCCTGACAGGTCTTAGAAACCAGAACCCCTTTCCCCCAAACCAGTCATAAAACCTAAAGTATTACTCTCTAACTTTCCATCCGCCTTCTGTATAAAAATTGGCCATAAAGAAACAATCTGGCGCGATGGCTCACGCCCGTAATCCCAGCACTTTGGGAGGCCGAGGTGGGCAGACCACTTGAGCTCAAGAGTTCAAGACCAGTCTGGCCAACATGGTGAAACCCCGTCTCTACTAAAAATACAAAAATTATCCAGGCATGGTGGCAGGTGCCTGTCATCCCAGCTACTTGGAAGGCTGAGGCAGGAGGATCGCTTGAACTGAGGAAGTGGAGGTTGCAGTGAGCTAAGATTGTGCCATTGCACTCCAGCCTAAGCAACAAGAGTAAAACTCCATCGAAAGAAAGAAAGAAAAAGGAAGGAAGGAAGGAAGGAAGATAGAAAGAAAGATAGAAGGAAAGAAGGAACAAAAGAAAGAAAGAAAAAGAAAGAAAGAAAGAAAGAAAGAAAGAAAGAAAGAAAGAAAGAAAGAAAGAAAGAAAGAAAGAAAGAAAGAGAGAAAGAAAGAGAGAAAAGAAAAGAAAAGAAAGAAAGAATCTGACCTATCTGGTTTGGCTGGAGGTCATCAGACCCCCATTCCAGCAGTGTCCTGCCCCATACCCAGAAGGAAGGCGCTCTGCACAGAGGCCAAGAAGAATTTAGGCACACAGCCCCTGCCGGGTCTTTCTGCTGAATCTGTTAGCATCAGGTCATTCCCTTCTTATCCAATGTATAATAAAAGTTAAACAAAATGTACAACACCAACGGTGAACCCTAATGTAAATTACACTATTTGGATTATAATGATATGTCAATGTAGGCTCATCAGTTGTAACAAATATACACCTCTGGTGAGGGATGTGGATAATGGGGAAGCTGTGCATGTGGGGTCAGTGGGTGTATGGGAAATCTCTTTTAGGTCTTAAAAAAAAAAAAAAAGAAGAGGCTGGGCATGGTGGCTCATGCTTGTAATCCTTGCACTTTGAGAGGCTGAGGTGGGTGGATTACTTGAGGTCAGGAGTTCGAGACCAGCCTGGCCAACATATAGTGAAGCCTGTCTCTACTTAAAAAAAAAAAAAAAAAAAAATTAGGCAGGAGTGTTAGCGGGCCCCTGTAATCTCAGGTACTCAGGAGGCTGAGGCAGGAGAATTGCTTGAACCCTGGAGGTAGAGGTTGTTGTGAGCCGAGATTGTGCCACTGCACTCCAGCTTGGGTAACAGAGAGAGACTCTGTCTCAAAAAATAAATAAATAAAAAGAAGAAAAAATAAGCTTTACCTTGACACACACACACACACACACACACACACAACACACCCCCTACAAATGGGAATGTACACCATGAATCCTATCTCAACCACTCTCTTCCTGGCTCATTATACCCCAGCAACCTCCTCTTCTTTCATTTCTCTTAAGTCTTTTCCTTCCCAGGACATTTGCAAACATCAGGACAAACTGTGAAAGGCTTTGAAATGGGGGAAGAATTTGTAGACATTCTGACTTACTCTTCCTGGTCATCTCCATCTTTCATTTCCTGAGCTAGAGACAACTCTGCAAGTTGTAGACAACTAAGAGCAATGTAAGGGTTATTTTCCATACGCCGATACATTCTATCCAGTGGAGGGACAGCTGACCTTCATCCACCAAATCTGGAATCTTTGACATGTTCATTTCAGCATTCCTGATTGACCTATGTAAGTGTGGTACTTTGAATTCGCCTTTGAACCAGTTGTAAGAGCTTAATGTTTCCCTCATTCATTAATAAGGTTAAAAAGGTGAAAGATTAAATAAAATATTTGACAGATGTTCATCTTATGATTCATCTGTTTTTTTTTTCTTTTTTTTTTTTTTTTTTGAGGGTCTCACTGTGTGGTCCAGGCTGGAGTGCAATGGTGTAATCATGGCTCCCTGCAGCCTTGACCTCCCAGGCTCAAGTGATCCTCCCACTTCAGCCTCCTGGGTAGCTAGGACTTACAGGTGCATGCCACGAGGCCGAGCTAATATTGTGTGTGTGTGTGTGTGTGTGTGTGTGTGTGTGTGTGTGTGAGATTCTTCTTTTTGTAAAGATGGAATTTCTCCACGTTACCCAGGCTGGTCCCAAACTCCTGGATTCAAGCGATCTGCCCACCTCGGCCTCCCAAAGTGCTGGGATTACAGGTGTAATTAGCCTCTTAAAGAAATGCATCCTTTCACACACCTGTTACGTGCTTCTCTCTCTCTTCATCCATCTCAGCCCTGCTCATCCTTCAGGTCTCAGCTTCAACGTTGCATCCCAGGAGAGGCCTCCTGTATTCTAGATCAGGTCTCTCTGATTTATTCTCTTGCTGGTCCCTTTCTTCGCAGCACTTGTTACAGTTGATAATTATGTATTCTGTGAGCTCACTCATGTCTGGGAATGAAATTACCCGTGATTTGAATCTCCTCCTTTATATTTTTCTTCATCTGACACGTTTCTATAATGAACATCTACACTTTTACAGTTTTTTAAATGTTATCTTTAATCACTACTTTCAAAAGGAAAAGAAAAAAAAACTGTGGTATTTTTACTGTCAATTGCCCTATGCAGTTCCAGGGAAGGCTCCCTCCTCCAACTACGCCAGCCCACCCAGATTGCTCCCGTACACAAACTCTTATTGCAATTCTAGTCAGTTTCACGCGATTATACTCACCAGAGCATCTGGTAACAGCATCACGAGCACCTATGTGTATAGCACTGTGCTGGAAGCTGTAGGGGGTAAGGGGATGCATGACACCCTAAAAAGGGTAAATTGTGCTTCCTACTCTAGAGGAATTTATGACCTTATGGGTGGCACAAGACATGGAAGAAAAGTTAGATAACAGTGTGCAGTATTATTTAATGAAGCACCATAGCTTTACATAAATCTTCAGGCTTGAGTTTACCGAAGGCCAGAATGGTCATGCAGCCTTACCGTATGAGCCCACATGTTCATTAGTCTTGTGAGTTAGACTAGGGTGCAACCTCATGGATGGCAGGACCACGTCTTTCTCGGCTTCCTTCCTATAAACTACAGTAATGAACACAGAGCCCAGGTGCATAGCAGAGGCTTCTGTCGATCGATTCACTTACTGTCCAAGACAACTGGCTGGGTCAGTTCTCAGCACACAGCTTATCTGGGAGATAGGAAGTTCTACTGAGCCTCTCCTCACTCTAGCATAACGTGGATCTAGTCTTACCATGTAAGTGTCCACGTTGTTGAAAAGTGATAGGTTTGCAATGGTTGGATTCCTGCTGGATCTGCTTAGGGAGGTGATAGAGAATCTTGCAGTGGCTAATAAAAGCCTGGGCACCTGGGCAGGAGATTTTTCTACAATGGTGGGGCAGCAATGGCCACTTTCGGCAAGTGGTTCTGTTCCAAGATCCCAGGGCTCAGAGAGCAAGAATGTTTCCAGGAAGATGGGCCATGGCTTAAACAGAAGCTGGAGATTCACCACCTTTACACACCTGGTCAAAATCTCTAACTCTTTGGTCCAATCACAGGGGTGTCAGCTGTTGGAAAACAACCTAGTCCTAACGACCACCCCTAGTTCAGGAGCATCGAGGTCAGAGCTCTGCCATCACCCTGCTGTTTTGCATCGTGCGTAACACCTGCCTTCTCTCAGGCCTCCTTGAAAATGCTCCCCACTATCCGTAGCTGAACCCCTAGTACAGAGACATGACCCTGGCCACTTCCAGAATGGATTTACAGTGCAGCCACAATAAAATACAGTGGACTAGGCCAGGCATGGTGGCTCACGCCTATAATCCCAGCACTTTGGGAGGCTGAGGTGGGTGGATCACCTGAGGTCAGGAGGTTGAGACCAGCCTGACCAACATGGTGAAGTTCCATCTCTACTAAAAATACAAAGATTAGCAAGGCATAGTGGTGGGTGCCTGTAGTCCCAGCTACTCGGGAGGCTGAGGCAGCAGAACCGCTTGAACCCAGAAGGCAGAGGTTGCAGTGAGCCGAGATGGCGCCACTGTACTCCAGCCTGGGCAACAAGAGTGAAACTCATTCTTAAATAAATAAATAAATAAATAAAATAAGATGGACTAGAGGAACTAGGATTGGAGAGAGGGCTACTTTTTAATCATAATATTCTATATGTGGTATACCCTGCCTTTTTTGTTTGTTCGTTTTTAAGAGACCCAGTCTTGCTCTGTCACCCAGGCTGGAGTGCAGTGGCACCATCTTGAATCACTGCAGCCGTGATCTCCTGGGCTCAAGACTGCCTCCTGCCTCAGCCCCACAAGTAGATGGAACTATAGGCATGTGCAACCAGGCCTGGCTACTTTTTTTTTTTTTTTTTTTTTTTTTAGAGATGTGGTTCCATTGTGTTCCCAGGCTGCTGGTCTCAAACTGCTGAGCTCGGGCAATCCTCCTGCCTCAGCCTCCCCAAGTGCTGGGATTACAGGAGTAAGCCACCACACCCGGCCTACCCTGCCTTCTTTAGGTGGTCTTAGAAACTAAAAATATGTTTCTCACTTTTCTGACCTCGAATTAGTTTAAACCTCCTCCTACATCCTTTTTTATTTAACTCCCTGTTTGTACAATCTGACCCTCTTCATGAAACGAGACACCGAGAGGCTGATTATCTCTTTCTCTCCTTCTCTCTCTGCTTTAGGAGGCATCCTTTCTCTTTAAGCCCGACATCAAAGCAGTAGCTATGTTGTCCTCCAAGTTCTCTGTGATGCTGTTTTCAGGAAGGCCTCCTGGGTAGGGTGGAGCCGGGCCTAACTCATCGTGGTGATGGTTCCTGCTCTGGAGGGGAATCGCTGGGTCAGGGTACCCGGGCATGTCAGCCATAGGCACTGGGTGGTGGCTGGGAAGGGCAGCAGGTTCCCAAGACATGGGACGCTTGGGGCCCGGGATGGCTCAAGAGCACTGTGGGGGCCCTGTCTGAATGTGAGAGTCCAGAGTGTCACCAGAGCAGCCAGGTGTGGGCTGGAGTGCCGGGGCAATTGTATTAGTTCCTCATCCTGGGGCCTCTCGTCCAACCCCAGGACAGGATAAACGAGTGTCATGTAAGTTTTGCAACTTGGCTGGGATGATTTGCTCGCGGCATGTGGGCCACATTGTCCTGTTCCTCTGGCAGATCTTTGGCTCCGGAAGTGGTGTGGCACTCACTCCCCCTCACTGGCTCACTGCAGGCCTTCCCTCCTGGCAGCTCTGCTCTGGGGCCTGTCTGCCCAGGCCCGATTAATGCAGCCCAATTTCCCCCAAAGATACCTTGGAGGTGGGTGTGGGGGGGCGCTCAGTGAAGTCATTCTCACAGCCTAATTGACTGATGATTTTTATTTCTCCTTTGCTGTGGACTTCCTGTTTATTGCTCCTTCCAGCTTATGCGAAGCCATTTGCAGCCACATGATGTTTTAAGCTTCTCTTTATTCAGGGATAGTCAAGAGACAAAACTGGAGTCTGCCTGGAAAAAACAAAAGAGGCAATAGTTCCACAGCATTCAGGCTCTGATTCCCTCGTTGCGGGGGTGGCTGCCGACTGCCTTGCCCTGAGATGTGATGATTGCCAGTTATTAAGCCTGTCTGGTGGAGGGGGGAAGCCAAGTGAGGAAAACAACAATAAAAGGAAATAAATGGTCTGAGGGACTGAGAACCATGCAGATCAGAAAAAAAAACCAACACACACACACACACAACAAAACAAAACAAAACAAAAAAACCCCTGCACTCTGTTTAGAGTTCATAGCCAGGAGGATAAACACCACTTAATTCGCAAACAATTACCATTTGGAGATGATAAAAAAAATTAAATATCACTGGAAGAAAAGTTTACACAGAAATCGCAAGATGCTGTGCTGGGAACATTTGTGAATTCCTCCCCAGCCGCCTCCTGGACGACAGTTCACGGCTAGACTCCACGGCATCTATTCCATGGGTGGTTTGGTTTAGTGGCTCTCAAACCAGGGCAATTTTGTTATCTTCTCCCTCTACCTCCCCCAAACATTTGGCAATGTTTGTAGACATTTTCTGTTGTCACAACTCTGATGGGGAGTGAGGACTGCTAGCAATTCGGTGTAGAGGCCAGGGATTCTGGACAGCCCCTCACAATGCACAGGACAGTCCCCACAACAACAAAAATTTCCAGTCCAAAATGTCAGGAGTGCCCAAATTGAGCAAGACTGGTAGGAAGGTATCCAAGGGCAGAAAGGAACACACAGAGTTGAACTGGGCTTGAGTTCTACCTTTCTCCTTGGAAGAAGTCAGGGTAAAGGCAGGAGGTCCACCCAGGAAGTTCCAGACTTCCTGGAAACACACCAGGCCAGTAAGGTCTGTGGAACTGCATTCTTATCTTGGTATGATCAGAATGTCTCCAGGGTCTTCTAAAATCTAGGTGAAGTTGACAGCGCGGTGGCTCACGCCTGTAATCCCAGCACTTTGGGAAGCTGAGTCAGGCAGATCACAAGGTCGGGAGATGGAGACCATCCCGGCTAATACGATGAAACCCTGTCTCTACTAAAAATACAAAAAATTAGCTGGGCGTGGTGGCACGCACCTGTAGTCCCAGCTACTTGGGAGGCTGAGGCAGAAGAATCGCTTGAACCCGGGAGGTGGAGGTTGTAGTGAGCTGAGATCTTGCCACAGCACTCCAGCCTGGGCGACAGAGCGAGATTCCGTCTCTAAAAAACAAAACAAAACAAACAAAAAAAAACTAGGTGAAGACGTGGACACCCATTACTAACTGGCTAGTGGGCCAAATGGGTCCGATGTCCATGTGTGTGCAGCCACTGCCCTCTAGGGGCAGAATTGTGTGGGACTGCTCACCATAGGTGTGTGTTTTGAGGCCGCACCATAAACCCTCAAGGCTCCTTCTTCACTCTAGAGGTCTAGGGAAAAGAGTACTAATTGTATGGTTACCTTCAGTTCTACCATTTGCTCACAGTGACAAACTACGTAACCTCTCTGAGCCCCAGGCGTGCCCTTTGTTCTTCACAGGTCATAGGAATCTCACGAAAGCATGGATGAGGAGACACTGTGTATTAAAACATCACACAAATAAACGTCCATTGCTGAAATACCTCTGGAATCTGATGGTCAGAGATGTCCGATCATTAACAAATAGGCATCGAGGGCTTACGCACATGAGGAGGTGCATGGTGGGTAGAGAAAGATGTGATTTCAGATGGTGTAAATTGTTATGAAAAGATCATACGGGATGAGGGGACACAGAATGGTTGGGGTGGGGCGGTACGGATGCCACATCAGTTATTCAGGGTGGCCAGAGAAGGCCTTTCTATAAGGAGGTACCCAGGAGGCATGAAAGAAGGAACTACCCTTGGAAAAGGGCAATAGGGGCCCCTGTCCTGGGCCTGGGGATTTAGAGGACCCCAACCATTCTGATTATTTAACACGCTTCAGACTCCAGGGAAACACTTCTCCACCACCTTGTCCTAATGCTGTCAAGGTTGTGGGTGGTGCTGGAAAGAATTTGCATGGCAAAAGTGCTTAGGTGACAGAAGGGACAAAGTAATTTGTTCACACCTTTCTCAAAGACAGCATCAGAGCACTAGATTATTGCAGGAAGAAGAATTGTTCCCCAGAGTTCTGAGCATCTGCCTTTTTCTTCTCTTTCTTTGTGTTCTGGAGAAGCTCATGGATTAAAGAAGTATTTGGGACGTTTGCACATGATGGATGAAGAACATTTGCAATGTCAAGTAATTCACATTTCCCTTAAATGTGTATGTATGTTGGTTTAGATGTAAGATGCTCAAAGCATACCAATTATTTACCTTGACAGCACTGAACACCAAAACTGAGACACGTTTTCTTTTTTGTTTGTTTGTTTGTTTGTTTTGAGAGAGGGTCTCCTTATGTTGCCCATGCTGGAGTGTAATGGCGCAAACATGACTCACTGCAGCCTCGACCTCCTGGGCTCAAGTAATCCTCCCGCCTCAGCCTCCCCAGTAGCTGGGACCACAGGCATGCGCCACCACATCTAATTACTTTTTAATGTTTTTGTGGAGACAGAGTCTCACTATGTTGCCCAATCTGGTCTCAAACTTTTGGGCTCAAGCGATCCTCCTGCCTCGGCTTCCTGAAGTGCTAGGATTACAGGAATGAGCCACTGTGCCCTGCCAATCTTTTTTTTTTTTTTTTTTTAAAGAGACAGGGTCTCACACTGTTCGTAGGCTGGAGTGCAGTGGCATGATCGTGGCTCACTGCAGCCTTAATCTCCTGGGCTCAAGTGATCCTCCCACTCAGCCTCCCTAGTAGCTGGGACTACAAACGTGCACCACCACACTCAGCTAATTTTTTTTTTTTTAATTTTTGTAGAGACAGGATCTCACTATGTTGCCCAGGGTAGTCTTGAACTCCTGGACTCAAGTGATCCTCCTGCCTCTGCCTCTCAAATTGCTGGGATTACAGGTATGAGTCACCATGCTCAGCCTGAGAATTTTTTAAAAAAATAAGAATATCTAATATAATTTAGCTAGATTTTCCAAAAGAATTTTTCAACTTTATTTAAATAATTGTAATTTAAATGTTTCATATTCACTAATTAGAACATGTATTTGCTTAATTATAAATAATTTTGAATATCTGAGAAAAATAACTTTTTTGAAAGGATATAGGAAAACTATTTTAATTTTCAAATATTTACTTTCAGTTATATTTTAATGATAATATATTTAAATTTTTTACACTTTGAGGACAATAACATTTTTTTAAACTATTTTATATCATTCCTCTCAATTGAACACAATTATTTGAAAATGATTATATTAGTGATTGTACTGAAATGAAACAAAAAAATAAACTTTGTGGAATAAACATATAAGTCATAGATAATATATATGTCTCTATTTTAGTACTCATTCAAATATCACCAACCAATCAACAGAACAGTTAAATATGCACAGTAATAAATTTAATTTTCTTTTGTATTTTGCTAATTTGCAGTCATCAAAGCCATGTGTTTACACATATTTTTCAATTTTGTCATTATGAAGGCATTTGACATGGTAAGAGGCTAGAACATGTTTTATGTGATAGGTTTTAGAGTGGTCTATAGCTTTTAAATACTTGGAGATATGGTTTATGGGTTTCCATTCCTGCCCCTGTTCCTGGACCTCACTAGTGTTAGAGGTTGGGGTGTGTATCAAGATCTGGAGAAAGAGGCACTAACACGTTCTAAGCCTTGAAAGAGCAAAATGCTTGGCCTGTGTGAGGGACAGAAAGGTCCGAGTGCCTGGGCCTCGGACAGATGTTGAGAGGTAGGCAGGGGACATGCCAATGTGGTAAGGAGTTTGGATCTCCCTGGACTAGCAATGGAAACTCATTGGAGGATTTTCAAGGGAAATGATGGTCCTGGCTGCTCTCTAGAGAATGATCTTTAGGGGAACAAGAGTAGAGGCAAGAGAACAAGAGAGGGGGCTGTTATATTTGCTCTGACATGATGACATGACCTTCACCTGCGTTTTAGCAGTGGCGGTGATGATACGTGGGCAGGTAGGGGACATATTTGAAGGAAGAGAGGATTGAATTTGCTGACAGACTACGTGTTAGAGGCAGGGAAAAGAGAGAATGGTTTCTAGGTCTTCGGTGTGTGCAACTGAGTGGATGGTGGAGGGAACCCTAGAGAGAGAAGTGGGGAAGTACAGAATACCTTGTATTTGGAACGGAAGTCCCGCTTTTGTAGAAGTACCTGTGTTACTGATAATGGCTAGAGGAGAAACTAACAAGGTAGGATCAATTTCACTGAAGTATCTTCCTGTCTCCCTATCAACAGCCTGCAGCATCACTGGGGCTGATTACCCAGGTGCCACTAAGAGCCTGTCTCATCCCCGTTGCCTGTCAACGATCCCTGCAAGGTTTTGATGGGATAACTGAAATATTACTTGCTAAATCCTTTCTAGCCTTGAAATCCTAGGATTTTAAGGTAATGAAGTGGCACCCAGAAAAATTTGAATTTTAAAAGAGTACTTTCTGAAGACAAAAAGGAATCAAACTGCAAAGGTAGGAGGGTTTGCAGGACAATCTGCCAATTGACCACCACCCTGGCCACAGCATTGTTGTCCACAATCCTTGTCTTGTTGCACACTTTGGTGCACATTCCCGTACACAGCCTATTTTTAGAACTAGCAAGTTTGCTTAGATGTCATCATGCATTCTGTGAACTCATAGCTCAATGCACTCAAAATAAAATAACAGAATATCAGAACGAGAAAGAACTTATTCAGCAGCTCTGATTCTTTGTTGCCCTGATAAGGGAAGTGAGGGTTCTGACATGTGACCGTCGATGATCACACAGCTGGCTGGTGATAGACGTGGGCCGGATCCCAGGCTTTGAGACTTTCTGCCTGGTGTGCTTCCCTCTGCCCCAGGGATGAGTAATAGGTTGTGCAGGGCGAGGACCTGACATTAAAATAAGTCTCAGATTTCTTCTTGCAACGGCTGCAGATTTATATCATTTTCTGCAATGTAGAATATGGTCATATTCCCAAGAGCTCCGAGCTCTTTCATAAATATAATAATATTGATCTCCACCATCATTCATGTAATCAACCAACATTTATTGAGTGCCTCCTTTGTGGACAAGCCCAGTGATGCGGAGGATGTAAAGAACAGGGCATGCCCCCAAGGAGCTCCCACTGCCTGTGTGTGGTGGGCAGGGTGGAGACACTGACATTGATGACCCCAACGCAGTGTGTGTGGTGCTGTGATGGAGGTGTGCATACGATCCCACAGGATGGCCCAGCACTGACAGAAAGGAAGGGTAGGGAAGGCATCTGGAGCCATTGCGCCCTGGGCTCTGCAGAAGGACTAACAGGAATTAAACAGGAGAGAAGGAGCGGTTCCAGGACAAGGGAACAGCATGTGCAAAGGCAAAGAAGTCAGCAGAGTTGGACACATTCGAAGAATTGCAAGAACTTGGATCTGCCTGGAGCATGGAGGGGGAGGAAGGAAAAAGCCATAAATGGGATGGCGAAGTGGGTGGGGACAGGAGTTGTGGTCCCCTTTATACTGGTGGTGCATCTAAAGCAGATATCAAATTGGCAGCAGGGTGAGTTTCCCAGGCCTTCATGCGATTTACTCCAGAGAGTCAAGAAATGCCCAGGTGAGAGCTGCGTTCAAGTCACACCTTCTACTTCCATCAGCCATCCCTCCTCAAGGGCAGAAGTTTTAAACAGGTGAAATCTTCAGAGTGAAAATAAAGGATATAATTAAAAGTTTAGGGATGGTGGAAAAGACATCTGTGGACTGAGTCTATGAATGAGTTTTTCCTCTTCCCTTTAACAGCACCTGCTGCAGCCTCCTCTTCCTATTCTTCCTCCTCCTCCTCCTTCTTTTTTGAGAGAGGGTCTCAGTCTGTCACCCAGGCTGGAATGCAGTGCCACAATCATGACTCAGTGCAGCCTTGACCTCCTGGGCTCAAGCAATGCTCCCACCTCAGCCTCTGAGTAGCTGGGACTACAGGCGCCCGCCAACACACCAAGCTAATTTTTAAAATTTTTTGTAGAAAGGAGTCTCACTATGTTGCCCAGGCTGGTCTGGAACTTCCGGCCTCAAGCAATCCGCCTGGATAATTTTTTAAAATTTTTTGTAGAGACAAGGTCTCATCATGTTGTCCAGGCTGGTCTCAAGCTCCTGAGCTCAAGTGATCCTCTGGTCTTGGCCTCCCAAAGTGCTGAGTAATTTGCAGAGCCCAAGACAATCCCGGAGTCTTCCCATAAGGATGGCACAGGCTCAGCAGGAGACAATAACCTTATTAATCACAGAGTATCTGGCACATATTAAGTAGGTGCTTAATATGTATGTATCAAATGAATGACTGATGTGAATGTAGCAACAGAGATTCTTTGTTTCCCCCCTGGGATTTCTCTGATTTGCCAGGACCCCAAGTGTGATTGGCTTGGGTAGGAGAAAGAAGAGTCCTTGGGGGCCGCCCAGGTGCTTCAGGCAAGCTATCTCCTTTCATCCTTACAACACTCTTTACACCCTTCCAGTGTGTGCAACCGAATGGATGGTGGAGGGAACCCTAAAGAGAGAAATGGGAAAGTATATAATACCTTGTACTTGGAAAGGAAGTCCTCCTTTTGTAGAAGTATGTGTGTTATTGATAATGGCTAGGGGAGAAACTAACAAGATGGGATCCATTTCACTAAAGTATCTTCCTCCCTTCCTTCTTTCCTCCCTCCTCCCTCCCTTTACAGTCAGTATTTCAGATTTACAATATCTTACCCTAGAGCCGGGTGTGCTTCAGGATTCTGGATTTTCTCAGGTTTTAGGAAGGTAACACAACCCAATATACCTTTTATTATATCAAACCCCCAGTGGGCTAGGGGAGCACTTTGTAATCACACATATAAACCCTTTCTGCAGCGAAATGTGAGAATATTCACGCTAAGTAGGATAATACATAACTTCAGGTCAGTTGAGGTCAGGTCTTGCTGCCCCACGAGTTACGAAATGCTTGTGGTTTCCAGAGTGGGGAAGTTTGGAAATGTGGATAAGGGATCGTGTACCTACGAAACCATCACTTTTTGGATGAGGTAACTGAGATTCAAAGAGGTGAAGTAATGTGCCCAAGGTCACTCTACTGGGCAGAGGAATCCAGGTTAGGACACGAAGGTGTTGGGTTCCAAGATCCACGCGCTCTCTACTGCATAATTCTGGCCTGCTTCCTGCTGCCCTGTACGAAAAGGAGTAAACGGCAGTCCCTCCGGTGCTCAGCGGCAATGGCAATCAGACCAAATTTACAAAGAACAGTTTTCTTTCTGGAACAGCAATGCCTCCACCTACTGGACATATATGAGAATGACACCTGACTCCCCCAAAAAAACAGAGTTTCTTGTTCTGGTAATGGACTCTTACAGGAGGGCAACGGAATTGGCTTCTGCGACTCTGCAAATGACATTTCAGGAGCCAGGAAGTGGCTGTTACATAACTGTTATGCAACTATCCTTCAAAATAATAACAACAACAAAACAACAATAATAATGTTGGAACCGCCAATGAGATTTGTTGCTTGCTTGCTTTCTCTACTGGACTCAGCTCCTGCACCGTGAAATGTACCTGGAATAAAGTAAGAAGTTGGGACGGGCGCAGTGGCTCATGCCTGTAATCCCAGCACTTTGGGAGGCCCAGGCTGGAGGATCGCTTGAGTGCAGGAGGTCAAGACCAGCTAGGGCAACACAGGGAGATCCTCGTCTCTACAAAAATAATTTTTTAAATTGCTTTTTAAAATTTTCTCTTTCATCCAACTGCCAGAAATTCTATTGCTAAATTGCCAATTTCACCATTCTCAGCATCTCCAGAACATCCATTCTCAAACATGGCACTCTCCAAACCTTTCAGGAGCTCCTTATTGACTACAGACACCTGCTGCTCCAGCAGATTTGCCACGTCCTATATCTGCCCTAGATGGGCCCTTATCATACCACTATATCCTATTATAGTGCCCAGAACCGCCTATGAGATGTGTTTGGTTGGTTGCTCTCTTTACTGGACTCTTAGCTCCTACACCTTGCAATGTACCTGGAATAAAGTAAGAGTTTGGGCTGGCCACGGTGGCTCATGCCTGTAATCCCAGCACTTTGGGAGGTCAAGGCCGGCAGATCGCTTGAACCCAGGCGTTCAAGACCAGCTTGGGCAACATAGGGAGACCCCCGTCTCTACAAAAATAATTTTTTTTTTTTTTTTTTTTTTTTTTTTTTTTTGAGGCGGAGTCTCGCTCTGTCGCCCAGGCTGGAGTGCAGTGGCCGGATCTCAGCTCACTGCAAGCTCCGCCTCCCGGGTTCCCGCCATTCTCCTGCCTCAGCCTCCCGAGTTTTAAAAAATTAGCTGGACATAGTGGCATGTGCCTCTGGTCCCAGCTACTCTGAAGGCTGAGGCAGGAGGATTATTTGAGCCCAGGAGGCCAAGGTTGCCATAAGCCATGCTCACATCGCTGCCTTCCAACTTGGGTGACAGGGCAAGATCCTGTATCAAAAAACAAAAGACAAAACAAAACAGAAAACCAGAAACCAAACAAAAAAGAGTTTAGTCATTTTTGAGAAAGGAAAATTTAGAATGAATTTATTTCATAAAATTAAAACAATAAAAAATTTTTACATTATTTAAATGCAAATATAGTCATCATTGCCTTCTAAATTTCGGAGTGATTATACGTTTAAAATCCTTTCTTGAATATGTATTTTGGTAGAAGGCAGGATGGAGAGAACTCGGGAATATACATGTTGCCAAAGGAGGGAGATCTTCAATGAATGTGATAATCACAATATACAGGATACTATGTTCATATGAGAGATGGTTCTTCCCTCCAGTCTCCCACATCATCTCTTCTTTTCTCAGACAGTGCCTTGAATTTCTCAAAAATACCTCTTTCCTTCTTTCTTTCCTTCTTTTCTTTTCTTTTCTTTTTTTTTTTTTTTTTTTTTTTTTTTGAGACTGAGTCTTGCTCAGTTGCCCGGGTTGGAGAGACCTTAGAATGAATTAGCCAAGGAAACAAAAAAGTGTACATGGAATGTGACACTTTGGAAGTTGGAATGGTTGCAAGATAAATGGATATTTTTTCAGGTATGTGTTTTGTTTCTACAACAGTTCTCCATTTAGATATCATTCACGTACCATAAATTCACCCATTTAGAACAGCAGTTCAACAATTTTTAGTATATTCACAAAATTGTGCAACCACTGCTGCAATCAATTTTAGAATTTTTTTTTTTTTTTTTTTTTTTTTGAGACCGAGTCATGTTGCCCATACTGGAGTGCAATGGCCTGATCTCCTCGGCTCACTGCAACCACCACCTCCCAGGCTCAAAAGATTCTCCTGCCTCAGCCTCCCAAGTAGCTGGGATTACAGTTTTGCCCACAACACCCAGCTAATTTTTGTATTTGTGGTGGAGATGGAGTTTCACCATTTGGCTAGGCTGGTCTTGGACTCCTGGCCTCAAGTGATCCATCTGCCTTGGCCTCCCAAAGTGCTGGGATTACAGATGTGAACCACTGCATCTGACCTAGAACATTTTTATCATTCCTAAAAGGAACCCCGTATCCTTTAGCTGTCAACCCCCAAGCTCCCCACGCCCCCAGGCACTGGCAACCACTACTTTCCATCTCTATAGATTTACCCATTCTGGACATTTCATAAAAATGGATCATATAATATGTGGTGTTTTGTGACTGACTTCTTTCACTTAGCATAATGGTGTCCAGGTTCATCTATGTTGTAGATGAAGTACTGAATGTATCAGTACTTCATTTCTTTTTAAGGCCAAATAATATTCTATTGTGTGGATATACCACATTTTGTTCATTCATCAGTTGATGGACATTTGGGTTGTTTACAGAAGCAGCTGTTATGAATAATGCTGCTATAAGCATTTGTGTACAGGTTTTTGTGTGGACATATGTTCGCATCTCTCTTGAGTATAGACCTAGAAGGGGAAATGTTGAGTTAAATGAGATAGGTATTTTTAAGCCAGGCAAAGTGGCTCACTCCCGTAATTCCAGCCCTTTGGGAGGCCGAGGCAAGCAGACCACTTGAGTTCGAGACCAGCCTGGCCAACATGGTGAAACCCCATCTCTACTAAAATACAAAACTTAGCTGGGCATAGTCGCCTGCACCTGTAGTCCTAGCTACTTGGGAGGCTGAGGCAGGAGAATTGCTTGAACTCGCGAGGTGGAGGTTGCAGTGAGCCAAGATCACAACACTGCGTAGCCCAGGCGACAGAGCAAGACTCAGTCTCAAAAAAACCAAAAACCAAAAAACAAAAAACAAAAAAAAAAAAAAAGAAAAAAGAAAAGAAAGAAGGAAAGAAAGACATATTTTTATCTCATCTCCCTTCTAGATTACAAACATTCCTAGGGCAGGGTTTGAGTCATTCCATCCTGGCCCAGTGCTATGCACACTGGTATTTATTAAATATTTACTGACTGGGACGAATCAATGGATGACATTTTCAATTATAACATATAACATGGTAGGGAGTTGCAGGACTAGACAGGCATCATGAAGACAATAAATCTTTTTTTTACAAAAGCAAGAAACTCAGATCATGAACAATCTTAACACTGGCAAGTAAAATTGCAAAATATACATCTCAGAACCTAAGCTCCCCTTCTGTAAGATGAGAGCAACAATATTTTATAGTGCTGTTGTATGAAAAATTGTGTTCTATCTGAGAAGGCCTCAAACAGACCTGGCACACGTAGTAAGCACTCAATCAATGCTATGTAGCCAGTTAAATTCAATATGGTCCCTCATCCACAAACCAATCCAGCATTTGGCCTTTTGTGAAATATTGTTTAGCTTTCACCTTGAAAAGCCTGGGTTTTCATCTCACCTTCAGCTCTGTCTTTTGCTGTTCAACGAGAGATTTTTATACTTGTGTCTATATTCATGATATCAAAGCAAGTAGTTTAATAATTGCAAAAGAGGTGACTGATCTAGTGAATCTTGCTCTCAGGGTAAGAATCAGAAGTGCCGGCCAGGCGCGGTGGCTCATGCCTGTAATCCCAGCACTTTGGGAGGCTAAGGCGCGTGGATACGAGGTCGGGAGATGGAGAAGATCCTGGCTAACACGGTGAAACCCCAACTCTACTAAAAATACAAAAAGATTCATGCCTGTAATCCCAGCACTTTGGGAGGCCAAGGCGGGCGCATCAGGAGGTCAGGAGATCCAGACCATCCTGGCTAACAAGGTGAAACCCATCTCTACTAAAAATACAAAAAATTAGCCAGGCTTGGTGGTGGGCACCTGTAGTCCCAGCTACTTGGGAGGCTGAGGCAGGAGAATGGCGAATGGCGTGAACCCAGGGGGCAGAGTTTGCAGTGAGCCGAGACTGCACCACTGCATTCCAGCCTGGGCAACACAGTGAGACTCCGTCTCAAAAATAAAAATAAAAATAAAAAATAAAAATACAAAATATTAGCCAGGTATGGTGGCAGGCACCTGTAGTCCCAGCTACTTGGGAGGCTGAGGCAGTAGAATGGCATGAATCCGGGAGGCGGAGCTTGCAGTGAACCGAGATCGCACCACTGCATGCCAGCCTGGGCAACAGAGCAAGACTCCCTCTCAAAAAAACAATAATAATAAAAAACAAAATAAAATAAAGACAGAAAAAGAATCAGAAGTGACATCCCACTAACTCTGCTAGGCAACACTCCATATCTCTGGTCAGATATGTTCATGAGGCTACATATTCTTCAAATTTGTGGAATTAGACTTCTGCCCTTAAGTGGGGGCATAATTAATCTTTTTAAAACTTAGTTTGTCTATTGTTTAGATATCAGACAGACTCAATCTGTCTACATCTTTTCAGAGTCTGGTTCTTGAGATCATATGTTTATTTTAATATAATGTTTAAATATGTTAGACTATAAAATAGACATCTAACTACATATTTTTAATGCTGGGTTAAAATTTGTTGATTAGGATTATCTCCACATTACATTGAGTTTGAAATGATAGGCTATCTAAATTTCAGAATATAAATGCATTTCAATTACTTTCTTTTTTTTTTTTTTTTTTTTTTTTTTTTTTTTTTTTTTTGAGACGGAGTCTCGCTCCGTCACCCAGGCTGGAGTGCAGTGGCCGGATCTCAGCTCACTGCAAGCTCCGCCTCCCGGGTTCACGCCATTCTCCTGCCTCAGCCTCCCGAGTAGCTGGGACTACAGGCGCCCGCCACCTCGCCCGGCTAGTTTTTTGTATTTTTTTTTTTAGTAGAGATGGGGTTTCACCATGTTAGCCAGAATGGTCTCGATCTCCTGACCTTGTGATCCGCCCGTCTCAGCCTCCCAAAGTGCTGGGATTACAAGCTTGAGCCACCGCGCCCGGCCGCATTTCAATTACTTTCAAGTTTAGGTACAAAACTTAAGCCAGAACAGAAAAACATCACCTAGGGTCAGTCTTGGTTCACTGACTAGATAAAAATTATGTGTAATCAGTACATCAACTCAACAATCTAGAAATTGCTAGCCTTAGTCTGTTATACATACAGTATAATTTTTGTAAATGAAAGATACTCCTAAAACATTTGAAACTTTCTAACACGATGAATTGGCAATTTTTATTTCTTTTCTTTTTTTCTTTCTTTTTTTTTTTTTTTTTTTTTTGAGATGGAGTCTTGCTCTGCTGCTCAGGCTAGAGTGCAATGGTACAATCATAGCTCATTGCAGTCTCGATCTCCCAGGCTCAAGTGATCCTCCTGCCTCTCAGCCTGCCAGGTAGCTGGGGGTACAGGCACCACCACACTGGCTAATTTATTTTATTTTATTTTTGTAGAGACAGGGCTTCCCTAGGTTGCTCAGGCTTGTCCTGAACTCCTGGACTCAAGTGATCCTCCTGCCTTGGCCTCCGAAAGTGCTGGGATTACAGGCATGAACCACTGCACCTGGCCTAACAAATTATTTTTTCTTACAATCTTACTTGCACTATGAATGTGCAAGTAATGATAATAATAGTAATAATAACAATAGCTGGTAAAAGATTGCAGTGCAGGCCAGGTGCTGTGGCTCATGCCTATAATCCCAGCACTTTGGGAGGCCAAGGTGGGCGGATCACCTGAGGTCAGGAGTTCGAAACCAACCTGGCCAACATGGCTTCTAATACATAGAACAGAGGAGATATTCTCATTTCCTGCTTGTGAACAAATTCCCAATTAACACTAGGAAAACTACTGAGTTTTGTTGCAGGGGTCAAAAGTACCCTAAAGGTTCCCAATTTGTGGTGGCATTTGACAGTTCACAGACATGCTACCCCCTGGGCGGTTACCAACAACTGAATCTTATGATTAGCCTCTCAGCCTGGTTACTTCCACCCAATCACCTCCACAAATCACAACCAGGGTCTTCCAGGCTTATCCCTGGGGTGGGGAGAAGGGGTGGGGAGCAGAGGAGATAGAGTTTGTAATTTGAAATGGGACCCCATTTGAAAAAGGTAGCCAATTCCTGTGTGACCATTATAGAAAGACCTAGAACTAAGAGACACCCTTGAAGACCATCATTACCCGTTACCCCTCTTTACCACACAGGATGCACACTGTGCTATGGGGAACACAATCACACAGACAAGGCTGAGTGAGGCAGCACGCTACCGCCCACAGTCTAAGAACAAGAACACCCGCATTGCAATCTTTTTTTCTTTTCTTTTTCTTTTTTTTTGAGACGGAGTCTCACTCCGTCACCCAGGCTGGAGTGCAGTGGCGTGATCTAGGCTCACTGCAACCTCCACCTCTATGGTTCAAGAGATTCTTGTGCCTCAGCCTCCCGAGTAGCTGGGATTACAGATGCCCACAACCACACCTGGCTAATTTTTGTATTTTTAGTGGAGACGGGGTTTCCCATGTTGGCCAGACTGGTTTTGAATTTCTGACCTCAGGTGATCTGCCCACCTTGGCCTCCCAAAGTGCTGGGGGATTACAGGCATGAGCCACAGCACCCCACCAGCACTGCAATATTTGACCAGCTATTGTTATTATTACTATTATTATCATTAGAGACAGGATATCACTCTGTTGCCCAGGCTGGATTGCCGTGGCTCAATCATAGCTCACTGCAGCCTCCAACTCCTGGGCTCAAGTAGTTGGGACTACAGACACAAGCTACTGTGCCAGGCTAATTTTTAAATGTTATGTAGAGACAGGGTTTCACTATGTTGCCCAAGCTGGTCTCAACCTCCTGAGCTCAAGCAATTTTCCTGCCTCAGCCTTCCAAAGGGCGGGGATTATGGGCGCAAACCACTGTGCCCAGTCCAACCAGCTGTTATTACTATTTTTCAGTTAGAAGGAGAAAAAAACAAAAAACAGAGGGATGTGGGTGTGTATGTTTCTTGGAATCCAAGCGATCGGGGGGGAAAAATCCGTCAAAAATGTTCTCAGTACAAAAGTTGGCAAAACAACTCTCTTTTTTTAAACTGAACTTTGTAATAGGAGAAATCCTCTCACAAGGAGAGGATGTTTCTGAGCCAAGTTGAAGCAAAAGAAACTTTTTCCAGCATGTCAGGAACGAAGCTGACGTTCCATTAAGAAAAAAAAAAAAAAAGAAGAAGAAGAAGAAGAAGTGCTAGAGGAAGGAGTAAGAGGGGAAAAGGTACCAGAATTCAGACGTAGCTTTAAATTCCAGACAGGGCCAGCGTCGGGAGCACGTAGGAAGCGCCCCTCGGAAAGGAGCCGGAGCGCCGGCTGACTTCGCACTTGAGCTCCAGCCCCGTGGACATTTCCTGTTCTGCCTCTGGAAATTCAAGCTGAAAGTTACAAAACATCCTTTTCCCTGGAACCAAGTGCTTGGTTGGGAGACCATGCCCTCCCCTTCCTTCCTCGGAACTCCTCCCTGATCGCCCCGCGGCTTCCCCAGGAGAGATGCCAAATCAGCGGTAGCAGGTGGCGCAGAAGGGAGAGGGGAGCGACCCTGGGGACCCCCGCCGAAGAGGTAGGAAACTGGGGACTGCACGTTCCTGAGGCCACTTCACACTTATTGAGCAAAACGAGGTGCTCGTCCTTTAAGCCCGGGGCTGAGGTGTTTCCCTCGCTTGGGTGTGCACTGGGTGGTGGGTGGACTGGCCACGAATCTGGAATAAGTTCAGGCATTCCTTTTCCCTCTCTCTTTCCAAGTTGAACTTTAATCCTTGGGTCTCTGGAACCACATATTTTGTTTCGTGTGGGAGGTACTGAAAGGCAGAATTCTAGGAAGTAAATATTGTGAATCCCTGATTTTTCTCTTTTCTTTTCTTTTCCCTTTGCTTCTCTCTTCTCTTTTCTTTTTTCTTTCCGCCCCTGAAATGCCCAGGAGCAGTCATAAATACATTCATCTGGGAATAGATTCGGGGAGAAGTGAGAAGGGGACAGGGCTGGGAAAAGCATTCTCACCACGGTGAGCTGGGCGCGGCTGTTTCCCGGGACCTGGGCCATGTGTTCTTCTGGCCCAGATGCTCTTTCCCTCCTTTCCTTCCACCCATTGCCTTGGAGACAACTACCTTGAGTTGTTTCTCTGGGTGCAGGGATGTGGCACAGACCCTGGTCAGGGCCCTTAAGCATCAGTGCCCTGCGTTTATGGACAGAACCCAGGTGCTGTCTAAAATGTTTCTGTCTGGGGCAAAGCTAACTGGTCTACCCAGTAACCTGCGTGTAGCCCTTGCCTTCGTGAGGCACGGGCTCCCGGCAGTCGGTCTCTGGAAGGCCAGCCTTGGCAATACACGTGCTGACATTGGACCTGCTCAGAGAACTCAGCATGGCTTCTGCATAAGGACTACTCAGCTGGGTTCACATTTATTATATACATTTGTTTCTCTTAGAAAATGGCTTTTGAACTTAAAAAAATCTTGTGTGGCTGGGCACAGTGTCTCACACCTGTAATCCCAGAACTTTGGGAGGCTGAGGTGGGCAGATCACTTGAGATCAGGAGTTTGAGACTAGCCTGGCCAATATGGTGGAACCCCATCTCTACTATAAATATAAAAATTAGCTGGGCATGGTGGCAGGCACCTGTAATCCCAGCTACTCAGGAGGCTGAGGCAGGAGAATTACCTAAACCCGGGAGGTGGAGGTTACAGTGAGCTGAGATCACACCACTGCGCTTCAGTCTGGGCAACCGAGCAAGACTCTGTGTCAAAAAAAAAGAAAAAGAAAGAAAAAGAAAAGAAAACATCTTGTGATCTAAGGACATCCTCACTCCTGGGAAGGGATGCAGGTCGCCTTTGTGGCGTTCACCGTGGAGCCTGGGGGCACCTCCTCTTCCCACTTCCAACAAAGCAGCTCCATCCTTACCTGACTTTTATGTCGAGGTTCCCAGTTAAAAGCATGCTTTTAAAACAATTTGCAGAACTGCTGACCTGCAATAAGCAGTGCTTTGCCTAGACTGAAAATGACTGCTTATGGAACAAAGGTGATTGACGGAGGGATTTTTAGCTTGCCCCTGTCTAGGCTCTTACTCGATCCTCCCATCCGCCTCCTTTAATGATCGCCTTCTGCCCTGGGGAACCTGCTGGAGGTGGGAGTGCCAACCAGGCTCAGTGAGTGAGCTGTTCCGTCTCAGGCACCTGACCTCCTGTGCAGGGACGGACAAGGGGCAGAGCCCCAGAGAACTGATAATACAACTCGGCCTCTCTCTCCAAGTCTTTTCTGAATTTGTCCTTCTAAGTGTGCTCACGGTTATGAACTATGTGATCAATAATTGTAACAGCTAATTATTGATCTCCCTTTACGATATCAGATTACTTACTGAGCCAGGCATGGGGCTGAGCACATTACACAGATGAGCTCATGGAATCCTCACAAAGCCCTGTAAGGTAGCTTTTGGCCTGACCCCCACTCTGCTGTGTGGAGTGGAAAGGAAGAGCCACTGAGTGACTGGCTTGAGGGCACCCGGCCACTTAATGGTGAAGGTGGGGCTGGGGCCCCTCCCCCTGAGTCTGAGCCACACTGCCTTGAATATTTTTGCAGCCCTGTTTGACAGAAGTAAGAAGGACATTGTTGTGAGTGTGGCTTTTTTGTATTTTATTCAAGAATGCCCCTGAGAATAGGCTAGGAGGAGCAGGGTCACAGGGCCAGGACGGAATGTTCTGTGGGAAGGAAAAGTGCTCCTAAGAATAAGTGGAGTTAGGATTCTTGTCCAAACTGCATCCCTGATAAACATCACTTTTTTCTCTGAGAGTTGGTATAGTTTTTGTTTGTTTTATTTTTTAGATACAGGGTCTTGCTGTGTCATCCAGGCTGGAGTACAGTGGCATAATCCTAGCTCACTGCAGCCTCAATCTCCTGGGCGCAAGTGATTCTCCCACCTGAGCCTCCCCAGGAGCTGAAACTACAGGTATGCACCACCATGCCTCGCAATTTTTTTAAATTTTTTATTTTTTGCGTAGAGATGGGGATCTCCCTATGATGCCCAGGCTGGTCTTGAACTCCTGGTCTCAAGCGATCCTCCTGCCTCAGCTGCCCAAAGTTTCAGGATTACAGGCGTGAGCCACTGTGCCCTACTGAGGTGGTAAGGTTCAATGGGAAAGTGCCAGGCTCTGTAGCCTGACTGCCTGGGTTCACATCTCAGCTCTGCCACATTTTAGCTTGGTCATCTTGGGCAAATTATACAAACCTGTGTGCCTCAGTTTCTTCAAAAATAATATCCTCTGGAGAAAGATGATAACAACAGTACCTATTTCACCAAGATATCACAAAGATAAAATTAGTTAATCCACATGAAGCATTTAGAATTGCATCTGGCATATGGTAAACATTCAATAAATATGTTATGTGTAAAAGAGGTTGTTGTGTTAACCCAAGGAAAAGTAGCTTGGGGGCAGTCTGGAAATAAGAAGTAACTGGTATTTGAAACTATAAAATGGACACCAACAAATGCAATGTAATTTCAGTTTGAGCTGGGGAGAGGATTGTGCTTGGACCGCAGCTAGGAAGGACCCTGGGAGACAGCCTAGGACCTTCAGGGAAGAGCTTATCTGTTCTTCCAGAGATAAAACTGAAAACAACAACAACAACAAAAACTAGTCTTTAGGGTTGGCATTGCCAAATCACATCCTTGCATTAAATGAAGTAAATGTAGGCTGGGCGTGGTGGCTCATGCCTATAATCCCAGCACTTTGGGAGGCCAAGGCAGGCAGATCACTTGAGGCCAGGAGTTTGAGACCAGCCTGGCCAACATGGTGAAACCCCATCTCTACTAAAAATACAAAAATTACCTGGGTGTGGTGCCAGGTGCCTGTAATCTCAGCTACTCCAGAGGCTGAGGCAAGAGAATTGCTTAAGCCCAGGAGGTGGAGGTTGCAGTGAGCCAAGATTGTACCACTGCAATCCAGCCTGGGTGACAAAGTGAGACTCTGTCTCAAAATAACAAGAAAAGAAAAGAAAAGAAAAGAAAGGAAAGAAAGGGAAAGGAAAGGAAAGGAAAATGGTATAAGTGTAATTTATTTAGCTTTGTAGTTGTGGAAATGAGTCCCACCTCTGACCTAATGTTATATAAAGCAAAAATATGGTTTTTTCTTCTCTCTCTCTCTTTTTTTTTTAATTAATGTCATTGGCTGAACCACTTGTATTTTTGGAAGGATGACTTTAGGATTTCCAACTGAGATATGAAATTTAAGAGCTAAATGTAGCTGATTTAAAACAACAACAACAACAAAAGTAGATCATGACTTACAAAAGAATTCTGTGGTTTTTTCTAAGAACAAATTTGTGAGCTCGGCCTGAGTCTGGATTACATGTATAATGATCTTGAAACTAGTTTGCCAATTTTTACTTGAAGTAGAAGTAGATGAGAAATAAATCAATGGCTGACATTGACTGAGCACTTACTATGACCCAGGCATTGTGCTAAGTGCTTCCCGTGCATCACCTCATTTGTTTAAGCCTCATGGCCGCCTGTCAGGTGAATACTATTATTATCCCCGGTTTGCAAATAACGATAGCAAGGTTTAGAGAAGGAGATAAATATGCACAAAAGCAGATAGCTAGTAAGCGCTGGAGTTGGCATTCTAATTTAGGACTATCTAATTTGGGTATGAGTGTTTAAACCCAACATTATAGTTCTAGTAAATCTAATAATTCCATTTGTGTCTGTTTGAAGAGTACGGCACATAGAAGCTGATAAACAACAGTCATAACTCTTGCAACATGCGCACAGCGCTAGTCTGGGCAAAACACACTTGGGCATTTTGGAGAGCAGAGTTTGGAAGATTCAGAGGGCACGGGACAGGAGATGCACGGCATCATTGCATCTGAGCAAGGAAACTGTTCCAGGCAGCTCCAGGTGTGGGTAAAATTGTAAAGCAAGTTGCCTTCTTCACCTTTCTCTGTGCTCTCCCAGAGGCTTCCCTGCTCATCCCAGGCAGGGATATCTTTTTCTTTTTTCCAGACATCTCAGTCACGCTCTGACAAGACAGAGACGATCCCAGCTGTGGACTCCCACCAAGCCCCGTTCTGCAATAAATACCCTCCGTCTGTCATACCCAGAATTGATTCTCTTTTTTGTTTATTTTGGTCCATTAGAACCCCCTTTAACCAGCACTTGATATTTAGCAAACTGTTTGAAAGTAATCAATTAATTCATACACTGGTGTAGCTCCCTTGGGGGACTTTTAGGCTTCAGTGTGACAGTGACTAGGGGAGATGCACTTAGGGCAGGGAGATTCCCAGGAAACCCCTTGCCCCATGCCACTGTGGTTATCTGTTCCCTGGCGGGAAAGGCACTCTCCTTTCTGATGGTCTGAGGTCCGGACCACAGGCTCTTGCTGTGTTCCTTCACAGAGAGGCTGCTTACCTGAATTTTCCGAACAATTCCTAGCACCAGCTCAGCAGGGACAGCACCCGGCAGCAGTAGGAAGTGGGTGTGATGTTCTTCCTGGGTGCCCAGAGCCCTCTCCCTCTGTCCTTTTTCTTGGTGGCCCCTCTCCCACCCCATTCCCAGCCTCTCCCAGGCTCCCCTTCCTTCCTCACCTCCAGGAAAGCCTCGAGGCTCTTAATTCACCGGACAACCTTAAAACATACACTGGCCAAGCGTGGGCGTGTTTATAACAAGAATCAAATTATTTTGCTGGAAACAAGAGGACAATGGAATTTAGGAATCAGCAGTTCTGGGAGAGTTTTTTAACATGTTGGAATTCAGGTCCTCCTTAGATGTCTCTGCCTCAAATAATGCACTGTAAACCGTTCTCATTCTTGGCCCATCAGTCATTGCGCAGGGTCCTAGTTTAATAAGTAGGGGAACTGGGGAAAGGAAGGGAAACCTGTTGCTCATCCCAGGTCTCCCAAGATTTAGGGGATGGCAGAGAGGGGAGGGCTTCCACACTTTCTGCGCTTTCAATCTTCTAGAGGCAATGAAGATACCAGATACCTTCTTCTTTAACTTCAGTCTTTTTCTTTTTTTCTTTTTTTGAGACAGAGTCTTGCTCTGTCATCCAGGCTGGAGGGCAGTCGTGCGATCTCGACTCACTGCAACCTCCACCTCACAGGTTCAAGTGATTCTCCTGCCTCGGCCTCCTGAGTAGCTGGGATTAAACGCAGCTGCCACCACACCCAGCTAATTTTTGTAGTTTTGGTGGAGATGGGGTTTCACCATGTTGGCCAGGCAGGCTGGTCTTGAACTTCTGACCTCAGGTGATCCGCCCTCCTTGGCCTCCCAAAATGCTGAGATTATAGGTGTGAGCCACGCGCCTGGCCATAAGCCTGTATTTTTAAAAGGAGGTTCCAGACGGATACAAGCAGAAAGGAGGAGTTGCAAAAGCAGACACAATACAGAGCAAAATGCCCCAAGGTGGCAGGGAGGGCTTGGTATGTTTATTATGCAACGAGGGACTCTCCTGGCCCTTGGAACTTTCCATAGTTTGACTTTCTGGTTAATCATTACCATCTTCATGGCTGCTGGCAGCCAAGGCTTTGCTTGGCCTGCCGGGCCTGGCAGTCGCGTTGCTGGCCAGCCTGAGGGTTGCACCAGCCATAGTTAGCTGCGATGCCCCCTAGAGTTTCCTGCGGGAACAACCAGGGGGGCCCGCGGCCTGCTGACGCACCCTGGCGGGGAGTGGCTTGCCTTATGCCTGTCTCCTTGTCTCGCAGCTGGCTCTCCAGGGTCGGTCTGGTTTTCGTAGTCTCACGTTTCCTTTTCCAGCACGCCTGTGTGTCTGCATACCACGTGAGAACACAGCCTGCTCTCTTCCTTGGAGCGGCTGGATTTCCAGCAGGCACTGCACGTGCTTGTTCAGATGCAAGGATACGTCATGGAAAAGAGAGGGCTGGATAGATGTATCTTAGTTCATACACAGCTGTCAGGACTTGAGGCATGCATCAGCCGAGCCTGGGAAAAAGCATGAGATCTGCTTGTAGAATCATGAACACCAGAGCTGAAAGGGATCTTACTCTCTATTCGAAACCCTTCATTTCACAGCTTTGGAAAAAGAGGCTCAGAGAGGTGGGGAGTTGCCCTGGGTCACAGAGCAAGGTCCAGGGGTCCTTCTATTTCTTGAAACTAAACTGGTTGTGTGGAGAGTCTTGAGAGGAAGCTAAAGTTACATGGGTGCTGGATTTTTCCATTTGGCCTTAGCAATCACTCTCCACCATTTTCCACCCACGCTGTGCCTGGGAGGCTGGCCAGACTGGCACCCTTACATCTGGCTTCCAGGTAGATTTAGCCAGAGGAGGGCACCTGCAGGTAAGTTGAGAGGGAGGGGAGTGTGCCATGGAGGATTTAGTCCACTTCTTCCTTTCCTGCTGCTTCCATGGGCTGGTGGTGTCCCCTGACTGAAGGCCAGGACTCCTGTCAGCAACCACCCCCTGCACTCAACTCTCTCCGCTGACCCTTCAGGCCTAAGGCAATGACAGCATCTCCTACACTGGGCAGCCCTGGGCTACGCTGCTGTTTCCTGTGGCCTCCCAAACCCTCCTCAGACCTTTGTAAACGGTCCCTTTATTAAACCCTCAAGTCAAAGAGTGTTACTTGCTGGGATCCTGATCCTGACTGACAGAATGGATCCTGACCCACCTGAGAGGTGGCTTTGTTTGTTAGCTTAAAAGAGAAAATCTGTAGGAAAGGAAGATGTCCCTGAAATTTAGGAAGAGGGTGTGTTAGTTTCCTGCGGCTGCTCTAACGAATGACCACGAACAAGGTAGCTTAAAACAGAACAAAACCAGAAATGCAGGCCGGGCGCGGTGGCTCAAGCCTGTAATCCCAGCACTTTGGGAGGCCGAGGCGGGCGGATCACAAGGTCAGGAAATCGAGACCACAGTGAAACCCCGTCTCTACTAAAAATACAAAAAATTAGCCGGGCGCGGTGGCGGGCGCCTGTAGTCCTAGCTACTCAGGAGGCTGAGGCAGGAGAATGGCGTGAACCCAGGAGGTGGAGCTTGCAGTGAGCCGAGATCGCGCCACTGCACTCCAGCCTGGGCAACAGCGTGAGACTCCGTCTCAAAAAAAAAAAAAAAAACAAAACAAAACAAACCAGAAATGCATTCTCTCCCAGTTCTGGAGGTGAGAACTGGAGTTGACTGGCCAGTACTCCCTCCAGTGGCTCCAGGAAATCATCTGGTCCTTGTCCCTTGCCTCTTTTGGTGTCTGGTGGCTGCCAGCATTCCTTGACTTGTGACCATATCCCTTTGATGTTGACCTCCGTGGTGATATCTCATGTATGAAATCTTCCTTTGCCTCTCTTGTATAATGATGCTTTGGGTTGCATTTAAGGCCCACTCAGATAATTCAGGATAGTCTCCCTCTCTCAGAAATCCTTAATTTCATCACATTAGCAAATACAGTAAGATATTTACAAATAATAAAATATTGTTCCAAATGAGATAACCTGGCTGGGCACTGTGACTCATGCCTGTGCGGTGGCTCATGCCTATAATTCCAGTGCTTTGAGAGGCGGAAGAAGGAGGATTGCTTGAGCCCAGGAGTTCGAGATTAGCCTGGGCAACACAGTGAGACCCCTGTCTCTACCAAAAAGAAAAAAATTACCCAGACGTGGTGGCACATGGCTGTAGTCTCAGCTACTTGGAAGGCTGAGGTGGGAGGATCGTTTGAGCTCAGGAGGTCAAGGGTGCAGGGAGCTATGATTGCACCACTGCACTCCAGCCTGGGCAACAGAGCACGACTCTGTCTCCAAAACAAAAGAATAAGATAACGATAACCTTTACAGTTTCCAGGGATTAGGAACTGATAACTTTGAAGTCATTATTCAGCCTCCTGCAGAGGGTAAGAGAGGCACATCAGAGTTCCCTCAGGACATCTCTAATGACACCCTTATGCTTGACAAAAGTAGTGACCAGTCTCTGGGGGGAGACATATTTCTGAGGATTCTGTTCAGCTCCAAACTCTCTAATTCTCTTATCTTTGTGGCTGGCAGCCAGATATCATTGTGACGGTCCAATTCTGAAGTCAGCTGTTTTGTCATCAGGCAAAGCACTCAGAAAAGACAACATAGTGGGCTGTGATAAGGACACAAAAATTGTGGAAGGGCCCAGCCTGGGGACATTTAGGGCATGGAAGTCATTTGACTCAAGGGTTGGATCCTAGAGAACAAAAATTGGGAGGCCCTCAGAAATGACCTAGCTCTGCCACCTCCTTTACCAGGCGGGGAAAATTAGTCCTGGAGTGGGAATTTCCTTACCCGCAGCTGGTCAGCAACAAGGCCCAGATTAAAACAAAAGTCTTGGCACTCAATCTAAGGACTTCTCCACCGTGCCTCCCTATCACGGCTTCTCACCACCTGGCCTCCTCCCCAGCAGTCTATGAGAATTCTTTGCAGGAATTCTACCCCTAACAGTTTCATTTACTGAAAGGTAGTGGGAATGTACTCGATGTCAAGTCTGTGATGCAGCATGAAAGAAGAAACAACGCTGGGGACGGTGGCTTTGCTCAGTGCCACTCACAGTGTCAGTTCTCAACGAGATCAGGAGACTGGGCTGGAACAGAAAGCCACACGCAGCTTCCTCCATGGAGAAAGTCTTGCTGTGGAGGCCAGGCAGGGGAGCAACAGTGCTTAGTGAGGCAACTGGCTTAGCTTCTACCACAGGCTCCTTATCTCAGCACTGGCCAGTGTGATGGTCCCTGGCTGGAGAACGCCAGGAAAAGCATTGCCTCACTGCTGCTTGAGCAAATCCACCTCCCAAATAGGGCATGGTGGTAGAAGAATATGCCAGAGAAGACAACAGTCCCTCTGTCCAGATCCTATCTAGACAATAGAGCTCAGATTGGGAGCCTTTCTTTCTTTCTTTCTTTCTTTCTTTCTTTTTTTTTTTTTTTTTTTTTTTTTTGAGATGGAGTTTCACTCTTGTTGCCCAGGCTGGAGTGCAATGGTGTGATCTCGGCTCATCGCAACCTCTGCCTCCCGGGTTCAAGCCATTCTCCTGCCTCAGCCTCCCAAGTAGCTGGGATTACAAACATGTGCCTCCATGCCTGGCTAATTTTGTATTTTTAGTAGAGACGGGGTTTCTCCATGTTGGTCAGGCTGGTCTCAAACTCCCGACCTCAGGTGATCCGCCCACCTCGGCCTCCCAAAGCGCTGGGATTACAGGCATGAGTCACTGCGCCCAGCCTGGGAACCATTCTTTAAGGGAGGTAATGATATTCTAGAGATCTTCCTGTAGTTCCTGACTCACAGAGCACAATTTTTGTGAAGATTAGAAGAGGCTGGGTGTGGTGGCTCACACCTGTATTCTCAACACTTTGGGAGGCTGAGGCAGGAGGAGCCCTTGAGGCTAAGAGTTCAAGACCAGCCTGGGCAATATAGTGAGAACCCCCATCTCTCCAAAATGTAAAAAAAAAAAAAAAAAAAAAAATTAGTCGGGTGTGGTGTCAAATTCCTGTAGTCCCAGCTACTTGGGAGGCTCAGGTGGGAGGATCGCTTGAGCCTGGGAGGTCGAGGCTACAGTGGAGCCTTAGCCTCCCAAAGTGCTGGGATTATATAGGTGTGAACCACCATGCCTGGCTACATAAATTACTTGGAATTCCATCATGGACATTTGTCTCTTCTCTTCATTTATTTATTTGTTTAATCATTAACTTATATTTGTAGGGACTCATGGATTTCTTTTAATACTTTGGGTTATAATCAAATACTGATTTATTGGCCGGGCGCGGTGGCTCACGCCTGTAATCCCAGCACTTTGGGAGGCCGAGGCGGGCGGATCACAAGGTCAGGAGATCGAGACCACGGTGAAACCCTGTCTCTACTAAAAATTACAAAAAATTAGCCGGGCGCGGTTGTGGGCGCCTGTAGTCCCAGCTACTCGGGAGGCTGAGGCAGGAGAATGGCGTGAACCCGGGAGGCGGAGCTTGCAGTGAGCCGAGATCGCGCCACTGCACTCCAGCCTGGGCTGGGCGACAGAGCAAGACTCCGTCTCAAAAAAACAAACAAAAAAAAAACAACAACAAAAAAAACCAAATACTGATTTATTAATTTTGTTGCTCAAATTGTTCCAGCTTCACCCATTGAGCACTCTCTCATTTGGCTAGACCCCATTATTGTGGGTCTTGGTGTTGTATTTGTATTTTGAGCACTCTTTTTTTTTAACCTTCTGGTGCTACAAGATACTCCAGTCTCATCTTATATGTTCCCTGACCAAGTTCTAGAATCAGCCATTTTTTTCAAGTATCCCTGGTTCCTTTCACTGGTGCATGATGTTGAAAACCAAAATCTTGGTACTAGATGTGCTTGTTGATACTGTGGTGCCATTGGTTCTAGGCCCTCTCAGCAGATAGGGCAAGGAGATATATGTGTATGTGCTGACTTCTTTTTTTTTTTTTTTTTTTTTTGAGATGGAGGTCACACTCTGTCGCCCAAGCTGGAGTGCAGTGGCACGATCTCGGCTCACTGCAACCTCCGCCTCCCAAGTTCAAGCGATTCTCCTGCCTCAGCTTCCTGAGTAGCTGGGATTACAGGCACCTGCCACCACGCATGGCTAATTTTTGTATTTTTAGTAGAGATGGGGTTTCACCATGTTGGCCAGGCCGGTCTCCAACTCCTGACCTTGTGATCTGCGTGCTTCAGGCTCCTGAAGTGCTGGGATTACAGGCGTGAGCCACTGCACCCAGCCCGTGTGTGTTGACTTCTATGTGTAGCCATCTGTATCTATTTTAAGCTAAACATGAATTCATACTGATGTCTGCAACTCTAGTTCATTGTCATATAGGTCACTCTAGACCTCCCCTTGCTTGCCTGTAACTTTCCACTACGACCTGAAACCTGGCTCCCACCATCTGCCATTCATCCACTCAATTGTTCAACTGCAATGTACACATATAGTGGCATTAGAGTTGTTAACATGGATCCCCATGAGAAACAACTTTATCAACTAGATGACAGTGCTTATGTACAGTTTCTTTCACCTTTCATCTTAACAGACTCCACTCATTCCTAAAGTTACTTAGGTCAACAGTTTTTCCCTACACCATCTTCAGTGCGGTTGTTTTATACATTTGTAATACAATTAGATTGTTTTGTCAGAGTCTGCATTTCATCTGCATTTCCTCTGAATGCGTAAATGATTTTTCTTCGATTTGCATACATAAAAGTTCACTTTCTGTGCTGTAAAGTTCTATGTGTTTTGACACATGTATAGTGTTCTGTTTCCACCATTACAGTATCATATAGAACAGTTTCACATCCTAAAAATCCCCTGTGGTTCACCTATTAAGGCTTACTGAGGAGTAACACCTAGGGGAGGAGAAGGACGGAAAGCAGGATTGGATAATAGAGCCTTCAGGCTGTGATGCAGGAAAAACAGTCTCTGCCTGCTCCATGGGAAGCACCATAGCAAAGCTTGGCCCTTAGAGGAGTACCCTGTTGGGCAGCAGTGGCCAGGACTTTATCCTACTGCCTTGCTCAGCCATTGTTTGGGGGCTGCCAGAGAAGACTGATTTCAGCTCAAGAGAAGAGACAGACCCAGAAGGCACTAACAGCTGGAGGTTCTCAGCTAACCACATTTCTTGAAGCTGGCTTGCTAAGTCCTTTCTTGGAGAGAGATCTGAGTGCTGTAACTCTGGGTGTGCCAGAAATATCTCTGAGGATTCCAAGCAGGGGTTGCCTGGCCACTGGTCAGGAATCTTGAGCAGAGGATTCCTCCATCAGGTGGGATTTGGGACCAGATGATCCCATTGGTCGCCTTCAGCCTGCTTCAATCCAGGTGATCCAGCCATTCCATTCCGCACATTCAGCCCACTTTGCTCAAGCCTTTGCTTCCCTTCTTGCATTAATTATCTTATGCTCTGCTGCATCCTACAGGTAGGCTCAGAACACCTCTTTTTCCCCAGGGAGCATTATTGGAGGGCCAGAGAAGCCAGAAGACAGAGTCTAGGGTTGCCCGCACCTTTTTGATCCCAAATGCTCAAGGAAGTGGTTACAGTATCCATAGCAATATAGATCAAGGAGTTGAATGTGCATAAAAAGTTTGTGACAATGAGCAAGAAAATGGAAACATTCTAAGCTAAGACTTCAAAAACCAAATCTTTGTCTGAAATGTCTCCTCCCTGTGGAATGTGCAAAAAGCAAAACAGCACTCCCTACTGATCTCTGCGTATACCACGCCTGGCAGGTACCATCCTTTTATTTTCTTCCCTCTTAACTCTCATTCTTATAGCGCTCCTGGATTTTCATTTGCAGGCGCAGTCATTTTAGTGCAATTCTAATCTTTCTCCGCAGGAAGATGGAAAACTTTCAGACCTCTCGAAGAAAGCATGGCTCTGATGTTGTGTTCTATCTGTGCTTATTCTTCGTTGTATTTAACCTGCTTAAGGTTAAAAGCCCGTTGTGTTTTGTTGTACCTTGGCAGCTCTCTCTGGCTCGTGAGTATCCTAAAGTCACTATATGGCCTCTAGGGACAGTCTTGACTTCTAAGCCAAAAGAACCTTTTATTTTACTTTGTCTGTCTTTAGAGATTTCCTTTGAATGTTTGCTTCTGTTCTGAAGCATTTTCAGGCTCCATAGACCTTGATTGTTTTGCTCAGCCAGGGCATTTAAAAAAATATTCATGCTACAATTTTTTTTTTTTTTTGAGACGGAGTCTCCCTCTGTTGCCCAGGCTGGAGTACAGTGGCATGTTCTCTGCTCACTACAACCTCCACCTCCCAGGTTCAAGCAATTCTCCTGCCTCAGCCTCCCAAGCGGCTATGGTTACAGGCGCCCACCACCATGCCTGGCTAATTTTTTTATATTTTTAGTAGAGATGGGATTTCACCATGTTGGCCAGGCTGGTCTCAACTCCTGACCTCAGGTGATCTGCCTGCCTCTGCCTCCCAAAATGCTGGGATTACAGGCATGAGCCACCGCACCTGGCCCATGCTGTTAATTTTACACAGTGAACCATGCATACTAATTTTAATTCCAAAGGCTCACAAATTAAAGAGCTTCTTTGAACCCAGGCCCTCAGGATTCTTGCAGTCTCCAGGTTTTTCTGTCTGCTTTGTCATTTCTCAGTGGAATGACTAAAGCCAGAACCTGCTGGGTTAGTGAGTGGAAATAAAGTATTGGTGGATGAATTCCTCCTGCTCTGCCCTTCCACACGAGACTGTGGGGTTGGAATCCATGTTTCAATACTCAAACACTGCACCAGCTCACAACTGCAAAATTAGATGAGACCCCCCAAAAATACAAAGAGTCAATATTCCAAGAAGATACTTGCGGTTACTGGGTCCAGGATGTTTGAATTATAGGTAGACTCTGTCTCTGCCAGGGACTAAAATACTGCCAGGGAAAAAAAAAATAGCCTGTTTTTTGTTGTTGTTGTTGTTGTTGTTTTTAATCAATAAAAATCTCAGAAAGGGCACACTGTCCCTGAACCATTATATATGAAAAGAAATGGCAAGTAAATGGAACAAAACACAAGAAGTTCATAAAAACAAATGCTTTTGTTCCTCTCCGTGAAAATACAGACTGACATTGTACACTTGACAGCTGTTTCCACAGCAGGGAAGCAGGGTCACAGGTCTGAAGCATGAGTTCTCTTCTGGAAACCTCCTACTTATTTTAGGTGACAGTTGCATCACCTTGAAATGGAGGAATAAAGACTTTTTTTCTTTTTTGCCAGAATTCAGCATTGCTAGCACAAAGTGTTACAGAACAGTGACACACAGAGTGGCTGGTAGAACTGCAGAGGAATTTCTGAAAGTGAGCCTTAGGCAAGAGGTTGGAAACTTGCACTGGAAACTTACCTTATGATTAAGCATGTGACTCCCACCTGACTTAATTCTCTTCCAGTCCCAAGGGTTCCAAGGCCAGAGAAAGGTCCTAGTCTTGATTGCTGGCATGTTTACTCTTCAAGTACACTGAGATCAAATGCAAAGACAAACCATCAAAGGTAATTCTTTTCTTTGACATTGAATATACCTGGGATGGATTTTAATGTAAAAATTTTTATTTTCTGGTGAAAAATAACAGATGTGTAATCTTTGTATTTGGATTAAGTGTGAATGAAGGAAATAATGATCGAGGAAAGAACAAAGGACTGGGTGGTAGTGATGAAAGCTGAGTCCTGGTTCTGGCTTTGCTACTAACTATAACTTGGGCAAGTCTCTACTGCTGCTGCATAGAATAAATTTACTTACTTCTTTTTTTGTTTGTTTGTTTCGGTTTTATCTTGAGACAGAGTTTCACTCTGTCGCCCAGGCTGGAATGCAGTAGCACGATCTCGGCTCACTGCAACCTTCATCTCCTAGGTTCAAGCAATTCCCCTGCCTCAGCCTCCCAAGTAGCTGGGGCTACAGGCACACATCACCACACCCGGCTGATTTTTGTATTTTTACTGGAGTCGGGGTCTCACTATGTTGGCCAGGCTGGTCTCGAACTCCTAACCTCACGAAATTCACCCGTCTTGGCCTCCCAAAGTGCTGGGATTATAGGCGTGAGCCATTGCACCCGACCAACTTACTTCTTTACTTGTGTGAATGAAAGAAGGTGGAACTACATGGCCTCTGAGGGCCTTTCCAGCTCTGTTCTGTGAGTCAGTTTCTTAGTTTTGATTTTTCATTGTTTAGGCAGTGGCAAAACAATAATGTGAAGTGGGTTAGGGTACAGATTTGCAAGAGGTTCATCCTGAGGCTGGTAGCAGGCCCCAAAAACTCTTACCGCAGCCATCATTTTTGCAAAGATGAATTCAGAGTAAGACAGACATCAAAGTAGGCCTTCAGTATGTATTTGTTGAATGAATGAATGAATGAATGAATGAATGAATAACTCAGGCAGCCTTGAGGAGGAAGAGAAAGGAAACATTCCGCCAGAAGAAGTATAAGAGGAAATGTATTTGGGACAGGGGATGGATTTGCTTGATAAAAATGGCTGGGGGGCAGTTTTATAGACATTTTCAGCTGCAGCTGAATTTTCGGCCTGGGCAGTATTAGGGTTAGGGCTAGTTTACAGAGCACTCCTTATCTATAGAGTAGGGTGAAATGATTTCTGGCAAGGCTGCTAAGAAATACAGTTCTTCCAGGTACAGGTGGCTTGACTACAAGATAATGGTACTCTTTTTTTGCCCCAATTTAATAATGAGTGTTAATTAGGATTTGATCTGGCTGACTGTTATAGAAACTCAAAATAATAGTGACTAAATTATATATATATTTATTTTTCTGTCACATAAAAGAAATCTGGGCCAGGCTTAATGGCTCATGCTTGTAGTCTCAGCTATTTGGGAGGCTGAGGCAGGAGGATCACTTGAGCCCGGGAGTTGGAGGTTGCAGTGAGCTACTGCACTCTAGCCTGGGCGACAGAGTGAGACTCTGTTAAAACAAAACAAAAAAGAATTCCGGGTGGGCGAGCTAGGGCCAGTTCAGAGCCTCCATGGTTTCAGGCATTCAGCCTCCTTTCACCTCAGCACATGGCTTGTACTTCAAGATTAATCACGGCTGCTTGACGGCGGGTCCGAAGGTAGTGAGTTATGTCTTGGTCACAGTCAGTTACAGATCAGACTCCTTGTTCTACTCTATCCACCTTCTCACTAATGCCCTCGACAGGTCTTGAAAAATAATACGTGGCTGCTTGAATTCAGTGATCCCGTCAGCATCACAGCCAGCAGGGAGAAGAAAAGACCAATAAAGGGCTCACCTCTGCATTCCCCATTCACGACAGTTCCTGGAAGTTGAACTTGACACTTCTATTTCTTTTTTCCTTGTTTGTATTTTTAGTAGAGACGGGGTTTCACCCTGTTGGCCAGGCTGGTTTCGAACTCCTGATCTCAGGTGATCCACCCGCCTCAGCCTCCCAAAGTGCTGGGATTACAGGCATGAGCCACCGCACCCAGCCTGACACTTCTATTTTCATCCCATTGACTAGAACCTAGTTATGTGGCCAAACCTAGGTGTAATGGAGACTGGAAAATGCAGCTTTCATTCATAATAGCTGTGTGCCTAGCTATCAGGGTTGGGTTTTATTTGTTGGTTTGTTTGTTTTACTTAGAAAGGGAGAAGTGCTACTAGGACATAGTAGCTTCTGCCACATAGAGAGATTACAGACTTATTCCAACCACATGATGATGCCCCCATTGCTCAATTCCTTTGGCTTGTATCCCTTAAAATTGCCCATCAGGGTCCATAAGAACTATTTTCGGTATTCTTTGATTTTAAAAGTAGTCCAAGTCCACACAGGACAACTGTGATGAGTGTGTGTGTGTGGCGGGGGGCGGGTGATAAAACTGAATGTGACCATAAGAATAATATACGGGCTTCTGCTTCTGGCTATTATAGATGATTCTGGGTATTGTGACCATTCCTGCAGAAAATAACTCTAAAATCTGGACATGATACACAAAGTGACTGCCTGAAGGAGTTGAAGAGAGGGCAGAAGTGGATCGCCTCTGCTGTTGCATGTTAGCTTGGAGAACAGAAGATAAGGAGCCAAATAAGCAAGTCCTTCAGCCCCAGGCTCCTAGCACGGGGCTGCGTGTAGGCTATGCATTCTGGGGAGTGAGGAGATCAGGAATGCTGAAAATAAATGAAGGAATCCAGAAAAGCAGGAGTCAAAGAGGGCATCTGCAGGCCAAATCTCTGATCAACCCCTGACCCACATATACACAAAATACACTCAAAGCAGCTCAGCTAAAGACAAAGGATCTGCACTCAGACTAGAGCTGCCTCCCCAGAAACAGAGCTTGCAGTTCAGGCCCAGCAAGAAAATTACCTGCAAAACAGAGGAAAAACAACATCCATCAGAGAAAAAGAACAGAATCTGGAATCTTCACAACTTAGCATTCATCATATCCAAGACTGAAACCCAAATTACATGACATATTTAAAAACCAGGAAAATGGAATATAGTCTTAGGAGAAAAGTCAATCAGATCTGACCTGGAGATGAATAAGATATTGAAACTTAAAAGGCAGGGGTTTTAATTTTTGTTTTCTGGGTTTTTTTCTGTTTGTTTGTTTTTGTTTTTGTTTTTGAGATGGAGTCTTGCTCTGTAGCCCAGGCTGGAGTGCAGTGGTGTGATCTTGGCTCACTGCAACCTCTGCCTCCTGGGTTCAGGCAATTCTCCTGTCTCAGCCTTCCGAGTAGCTGGGACTACAGGCACACGCCACTACGCCCAGCTAATTTTTGTATTTTTAGTAGAGACAGGGTTTCACCATATTGGTCAGGCTGGTCTTAAACTCCTGACCTCAGGTGATCCACCTGCCTCGGGCCTCCCAAAGTGCTGGGATTACAGGCGTGAGCCACCGCGCCCAGCGTTGTTTTCTGGGTTTTTTTTTTTTGAGACAAGGTCTCACTCTGTCACACAGGCTGGAATGTAGTGGTGTGATCCCGGCTCACTGCAGCTTTAAACTCCTGGGCTCAAGCAATCTTTTTGCTTCAGTCGGCATGCTTGGCTAATTTTAAAATATTTTTTGTAGACATGGGTCTTGCTATGTCACCTAGGCTGGTCTTAAACTTCTGGCTTCAAGCAATCCTCCCACCTTGGCCTCCCAAAGTGCTAGGATTACAGGTGTAAGCTCTCCTGCCTAGCCGGCAAGGGTTTTAAAGTGTTATGTTATTTTATAGTTATTTTATATGCTATTTTGTAGTTTTAGGAGGTTTTATAGCTATCTACAATGAAGTTTAAAAATTAAGGAAAAAAAGCTTGCTTTTGATGAATCAAAATCTCAGCACAGAAATGGGACATTTCATCAGAGAAACATACAATAAAGAAGAGCCAAGTGGAAAGCCCCCTTTTTTGGTTGCCCTCTTTCTGCTTTCAAGGTTTATATTAGCTCGACTTAGATGTGCGTCGGAGTGGACTTCGTTATGTTCATTCTACTTGGTGTTTGTCTAGTATCTTGTGTCTGCAAATCTCTGACTTTTATTACAGCTGGGAAGTGTTTGGTTATTATTTCTTCAAATATTTTTTCTACTTCAGTTTCTTATCTCCCTCTGAGATTTCAATTACATGTATGTTTGTTTGATATCATCTAACAAGTCTCTGAGATTTTGTTCATTATGTTTTAAATCTTTTTCCACTCTGTTACTCATTTTGAGCAATTTTGATTGATCTGTCTTAAAATTTACTCTTTCCTGTAACATGTCCACTTGGCTGTTAACTCCATCTGGTGAATTTTCTACTTAAGAAATTATACTTTTCAGCTGTAGAATTTACATGAAGAAGTACATTATCAACTGTAAATGGGCCATGAAAAGCTAAGGTTGAATTTTGTAATTTATAAATCAACTATTAAACATAATGCAGAATAGCTATAAAGCATCAGGAAAATTAAAATGGAATACATCTTAAAATATTAAATAATTTTTAAAGGCAGGAAAAAAGAAATGAAGAAACAAATGTCAGAGGAGACAAATAGAAAACAAAATAAAACAAAAATGATAGATTCATACCCAACCATTTCAAAAATTACATTAAACATTTATGAGCTCAACACTCCAATTAAAAGATAGAGATTAATTGTTTTTAAATGGATACAAAACCAAATATAACATCTCACCAAAGAAGATACACAGTTGCCAAAAAAATTGAAAAGCTGTTTAATAGTATATGTTATTAGGTAATCACAAATTAAGACAACAATGAGATACCACTACATATCTACTGGAATAGCCAAAATTCAAAATGCTAACACCACCAAATGATGTGGAACAACAGAAACTGTCATTCATTGTTGATGGGAATGCAAAATGGTTTGGCCACTTTGAAAGACAGTTTTGACAGTTTCTTGCAAAACTAAACATACTTTTACCATATGATTCAACAATCTTACTCCTGGGTATTTACTCAAATGAGCTGAAAACTTATATCCACACAAAACCCTGCACATGGATGTTTATAGCAACTTTATTCATAATTGCCAAAAGCTGGAAGCCATCAAGATGTCCTTCAGTAGGCAAACGGATAAACTGTGATATATCCAGACAATGGAATATTATTCAGTGTTAAAAAGAAATGAGCTGTCAAGCCATGAAGACATGGAGGAATGTTAAATGCATATTACTAAGTGAAAAAAGCCAATTTGAAAGGGCTGTGTACTGGATGGGTCAAACTATATGACATTCTGGAAAAAGCAAAACTATGGAGACAAAAAGATCAGTAGTTGCCAAGGGTTGGGTGGAGGAAGGGATGAACAGATGGAACATAGAAGATTTTTAAAGGAGTGCAATTATTCTATATGATACTGTCATGGTGGCTACATGTACATAAATACATTAGACATTTGTCAAAACTCATAGAATATATAATACCAAGAGCAAACTCTAATGTAAACTATGGACTTTGGATAATAATGATACATCAATGTAGGTTCATTGATTGTAACAAATGTACCACTCTGGTATGGGATGTTGATAGTGGGGAGTCTGTATGTGTAGGGGTAGGGGGTGTGTGGGAACTCTCTGTACTTTCATCTCAATTTAGCTGTGAATCTAAAACTGCTCTAAAAAATCCATTTTTTTAAAAACCCAAATATAAACTATGTGCAAAGACATACTTTCAATATAAAGACAGAAGGAAACCAAATATAGATGGATAGAAAAAGATATATTATGTAAATAGTAAGCACAAGAAAGCTGGAGTGGCTACATTAGTATCAAATAAAAATAGATTTCTTTAAAAAGTATCATAAAAGATAAAGAAGGGTACTTCAGAAGAAGAAAAGGAATAATTGATCAAGATGACATAAAAATTACAAATTTGTTTGTGCCTAATAATAGCCTCAAATTACATAAGGCAAAAACTGATAGAATGAAAGGAAGAAATAGAAATTATAATTGGAAATTTTAATGTCACTCAGAAGTTGATAGAGTAACCAACAAAAAATCAGCAAAGACAGAAAATCTGAACAACGTTATCAATCACTTTGACCTAATTAATATTTTTAGAACATTTCACTCAACAATAGCAAAATGCACATTCTTTTCAAGTGCACATGGAATGCTTACCAAGATAGGCCATATTCTGGACCATAAAAGAGTTTTAATAAATATTAAAAAGGTTGAAATCAGATAGTTTGTTCTCTGACCACAATGAAATTAAATTAGAAACCTAAAACAATAAAATAACTAGGAAAACCCCAAATATTTTGAAACTAAACACCACACTTCTAAATATTTATTGGGCTAAAGACTAAATCACAAGAGAGATTGAAAATATTTTGCACTGATAATAATATAAATACACCTATCAAAATTTGTGCAATGTAGCTAACGTAGCACTTAGAGGGAAATTTACAGTTTTGAAAGCCTATAAGAAGTGGGCAAAGGTCTTAAATCAATGATCTTAATTTTCACCATTAAAAAATAGAAAAACAGAGTAAATTGAACTCAACGCAAGCAGAAGAAGAAAATAATAAAGATAATGACAGAAATCAATGAATTAGAGAACAGGAAAAAAAGAGATTAAAAAATCATTAAACCCAAAAAACAGTCCTTTGAAAAAACTAATAAAATTGATAAATCTCAAGCCTGACTGGCAAAGAAAAAAAAAATGAACAATATCAAGAATGAAAGAAGGGACGTTATTACTTGAGATAGTAAAAGAACAACAATTCTCTATTATTATGAACAACTTGATGACATTAAATGTGTCACAGATGAAATGGACACATTCTGGGAAAGACATAAATTATAAATCTAATCAAAGATGAAATAGAAAGCTTGAACAGCCCTGTATCAATTAAAGATATTGAATTTGTAATTAAAAACTTTCTGACAGAATTCTGGGTTCAGATGCTTCATTGGTGAATTCTAACAAACAATTACAGTCCAATATCCCTCATGAATATAAATGCAAAAATCCTCAACAAAATATTAACAAGCCAAATCCAGCAGCATATAAAAAAGGCTATACATGTGATCAAGTGGCAATGCAAAGTGGTTTTTTTGTTTGTTTGTTTTGTTTTGTTTTGTTTTTTGAGATGGAGTCTTGCTCTGTTGCCCAGGCTGGAGTGCAGTAGTGCGATCTCAGCTCACTATAACTTCTGCCTCCCAGGTTCAAGCGATTCTCCTGCCTCAGCCTCCTGAGTAGCTGGGATTACAGGCCACACCATCACGCCTGGCTAATTTTTGTATTTTTAGTAGAAACAGGGTTTCACCATGTTGGTCAGGCTGGTCTCGAACTCCTGACCTCATGATTCACCCGCCTCAGCCTCCCAAAGTGCTGGGATTACAGGCGTGAGCCACCACGCCCGGCCAATGCAAAGTTGTTTTAACAGCTGACAGTTAATCAATGTAATTCAACAAATTAATAGAATAAAGACAAAAACACAGGCACAGTGGTGCAATGTAGCTAACGTAGTACTTAGAAGGAAATGTATCATTTTGAAAGCCTATAAGAAGGGGGTAAAAGGTCTTGTAGTACTAGCTATTCGGGAGGCTGAGCCAGGAGGTTCATTGGAGACCAGGAGTTAAAGGTTGTAGTGTACTATCATTGCACCTGTGAATAGCCACTGCACTCCAGCCTGGGCAACATAGCAAGATCCTGTCTCTTGAAGAAAAAAAGGAAGAAGGTGTAAACAATATGATCAGTTCAATAGGTGCAGCAATAGCATTTGTCAAAATTCAACTCCTTTTCATCATTAAAAAAAAAAACCTTTCAGCAAATTAGGAATAAATTAAAACTTCCTCAACCTGATTAAGGGCATCTACAAAATCTATCAGCTAACATCCTACTACAATGTGAAAAATCAATGCTTTCTACCTAAGATGAGGTAGAGGGCAAGGATGTTGGCTCTCACCATTTTTATTTAACTTAAATTGTATAGGAGTGCCTAGTCAGTGCAACAAAGCAAGGGAAAAATAAGGTATACATGTTAGAAAGGAATAACTAAAATTGTCCTTATTTACAAGTGACATTGTATAGAAAACCCTAAGAAACCCACAACAAAAGCTATTAGAGGACAAGGTTGCAGGATAAAATATATAAAAATCAATTCTATCTCACATACTAGCAACTAACATTTAGAAAGTTAAATTGTAAGACACTTTGTTTACAATAGCATAAAATACTTGTGTGATCTGTAGGCTGAAAACTATAAAACATGACAGGAATATCTACATAAATGAAGAGTTATACCGTGTTCATGGATTCAAAGTATCAATATTGTTAAGCTGGCAATCCTTTTTGAATTATTCAGTAAATTCAATGAAATTCCCATGAAAATCCTAACAGGTTTAAAAAAAAAAATTTACAAGAGTATTTTAAATGTTATATGAGACGTCAAAGGACCTAGTATAGCCACAACATTTTGAAAGAGGAGAACAATATTGGAACACTTCAACTACCTGATTTCAAGAACAGTATGTGGCTCTGAAGAAATGAACCAATTTCAGGCCAGGCGCGGTGGCTCAAGCCTGTAATCCCAGCACTTTGGGAGGCCGAGACGGGTGGATCACGAGGTCAGGAGATCGAGACCATCCTGGCTAACACGGTGAAACCCCGTCTCTACTAAAAAGTATAAAAAAACTAGCTGGGCGAGGTGGCGGGCGCCTGTAGTCCCAGCTACTCGGGAGGCTGAGGCAGGAGAATGGCGTGAACCCAGGAGGCGGAGCTTGCAGTGAGCTGAGATCCGGCCACTGCACTCCAGCCTGGGCGACAGAGCGAGACTCCGTCTCCAAAAAAAAAAAAAAAAAAAAGAAATGAACCAATTTCATTCTTTGATCTATAAATTGGCATTTAAATAATTTCCAAAGGAGGAGAGGTGGGTAGCTCTGAGATAAGCATGGGACTTCCCAAAGTGGCTAATTTGAAGGGTAATTCTCCTTTGGGATGATTGCTAGGGACCAAAAAAAAAAATCCATGTTGAAATTAAGGTTTGTAATCAAGACAACTGGATTTAAATATTGGATGTGCTGTTCAGCTCTCTAAAACTGAGTTTCTTCATCTTAAAATGGGATGTGCAGTGTAAGGATTAAGGCAGTGAAGTATAGAGGGTAAGCCATGTGCTATAGCGTTGGAGCTATCTTACCCAGGTTTGAATCTAGCTTTGCCGTTTTCTAGCTCTGTGGCCTTGGGTATGTTTAACCTTACTATGCTTCATCTTGCTCATTTGTACAGGCACTGCTCGTTTTATTGCATTTCACTTTATTGCACTTCACATATATTGCATTTCTTAAAATTGAAAGTTTTTGGCAACGTTGTGTTGGGTAAGTCTATTGCTGCCATTTTTCTAATAGCATGTACTCACTTCATGTCTCTGTGTCAGCATTTTTTAGCAATAAAGTATTTTTTAAATCAAGGAATGTATATTTTTTGGACATAATGCTATTGCACACTTAATAGACTATCGTATAGTGTAAACATAACTTTTATATGCACTGAGAAACTGAAAAATTTGTGTGATTCGCTATAATGCAATATTCACTTTATTGCAGTGGTCTGCAATGGAACTTGCAATATTTCTGAGGTATGCCTGTAAATGAGAATACTAAAAGTGCCTAGCCATAGGGTTGTGGTGAACAGTAAATAACTTAATAAATCTAAAGCACTTAGAACAGAATCTGGGCACATAAAAAGTGCTCTGTAAGTATTACCCACTGTTATTTTTTTCCCAGTGCTATAAGGCCCGAATGTGGTTACTTTTGTTAACCACCAAGTATAGTTCCTAGTGTCCAACAAATGTTAGTGCCCATCCCTCTGCAGAGCATAAGTAGCATTCTGGGGATAGAGTTTGACACTGAAGGATGTATTTTGCAATCTTATAGGCAACCTTGAGTTTCAACGGCTTAAATTTTCTTTCCTGGCTATTTTTCCAATGTTTAAAAAATATCTTCTTGGCCAGGCACAGTGGCTCACACCTGTAATCCCAGCACTTTGGGAGGCCGAGGCAGGCGGATTGCCTGAGCTCAGGAGTTCGCAACCAGCCTGGGCAACATGGTGAAACCCCGTCTTTACTAAAATACAAAAAAAATTAGCTGGATGTGGCGGCGTGTGACTGTAGCGACTTGGGAGGCTGAGGGAGGAGAATTGCTTGAACCCAGGAGGCGGAGGTTGTGGTGAGCGGAGATCACACCACTGCACTCCAGCCTGGGCAGCAGAGTGAGACTCTGTCTCAAAACAAAAACAAAACCCCAAAAAAACCCAAAACCAAAAAACAACCAAAAGACACTTCTTGGCCGAATTGTAATGTACAAGTGGAAACCTTAACCATGGACATGAAATTCTACCCCACCTGGACTCCATCACAGGCCATGTGTCCTCTTTGGCTCCAGCTGGTCATTGTGTTCTGCAGCCCACTGACCCAGAGACTAAAAAATAAGGGTTGCTTCCCTCCCTCTCTTTTCATTCTCCTCCTCCTCCTTCTTGTGTCACAGTCAGGTATAAATTACAGGGCACCAAAAAGTAATAGATTTTATTCTCTCTATGTTCTGTATCAAATGCAATACCAAGTAGTGTCCAGCTATGATCCTCCTGCCCTCTGCTTGAAGGAAAACTCCTCAGTTCTGTGAACGGTTCTGAGCCCCAGAATTGGCATCATGAAATTTCTCAGTCATTGGGGGCAGACAACAGCAGGGTTGCCCACAACTTACAGCTGGCCTCTGAGTGTACCATTTTAGAACCACGCCAAGGGAGAGGACGTGTTTCCGTTTCTTTAATAACTTCCATCAGAGCAGAAATTGTGATTGCATAATAAAAATTCAGTATCATCATTAGGGATACTGAAGTGTTTTGTTTTGTTTTGTTTTTTGGAGACAGACTATCGCTGCGTCGTCCAGGCTGCAGTGCAGTGGTGTGATCACAGCTCATTGCAGCTTTGATTTCCTGGGCTCAAGTGATCCTCCTACCTCACCCTCCTGAGTAGCTGTGACTGCAGGTGAGAGCCCCACCATGCTCAGCCAATTTATTTTTTATTTTTTGTAGAAACGGGGGACTCTCTATGTTGCCCAGGCTGGTCTCGAACTTCTGGGCTCAAGAGTTCCTCCCCTCTTGGCCTACCAAAGTGCTGGAATTACAGGGGTGTGAGCCACCGTGTCCAGCCTTTTGTTTTTAATTGAAATATAAAAAGCAAGAAAGAGTTTAAACCCAGGGACGTTGATCAGACATCCCACAGTCTATGCCTTTCTTGGAGATCTGCAGCCAAGCTCTGCGATGGAGAAACAGATCTTGGTTCTGCTTCCATGAGAGGGACAAAGCATTATATGTTGTGGAGTAAGAGGTGTCTGGGGATCTCTGGTCTGTCTTGGACATTTTTCCTGAAAAGCCCTCATAAGTTTAGTCACAAAGACAACAATTCCCTTCACTGTGTTCACTCGGCCTGACCCAAAGCCCCAGCTGCCATGCCAATTAGGGCAGCAAACCCAGTAAACAACATAAAGCAAAACCAGTCAACACACAAGCATCTTTGCAGAGATGCCCTTTGGGTCCCATGCGTTAAATCTTTCACATTATTTCACAGAGTTCCTTTTTCCCTTGTCTCAATTTCTCTGTAACACAAGAGGGTGTAGGCTTCACTCTTTCCTTCCTTCCTTCCTTCCTTCCTTCCTTCCTTCCTTCCTTCCTTCCTTCCTTCCTTCCTTCCTTCCTTTCTTTCTTTCTCTCTCTCTCTCTTTCTTTCTCTTTCTCTCTCTCTCTTTCTTTTGTTTTTTGGGTTTTTTGTTGTTTTTTTCTTTTTTGAGGCAGAGTCTTGCTCTCTCACCCAGGCTGGAGTGCAGTGGCACAAACTCCGTTCACTACAACCTCTGCCTCCCGGGTTCAAGCGATTTTCATGTCTCAGCTTCCCAAGTAGCTGGAATTACAGGCATGCACCACCACGCTCGGTTAATTTTTTTAATTTTTAGTAGGGACAGGGTTTCGCCATGTTGACCAGGCTGGCCTCAAACTCCTGAACTCAAGTGCCACCCGTGTCAGCCTCCCAAAGTACTGGGATTACAGGTGTGAGCCACCGCATCTGGTCTTTTTCCATTACTTTCAACCATTCTAGTGGCGCCACCCTGTGCCTTTCTGCACTAATTAATAGTAGTAAGATTCTTCCCAGCAGCCCATCTTGTCTACCAGAGACAGAAAACTTACCCATTCCCACCCTCTTCTCCTGCCGCTCCCCCTCCTGTCTTCCCTCGGAATGACCCACTGAGAATAAAGACCTTTCTCACTAGGAGAGGCTGAGTGTTCCTCTGAAGGGAACTGCAGCTCTGACAGGGTTATGTTTGCATTACCAATGACACTTCAATCACATTGCCATAGTGTTCCAAACAGACTGTGGGAGGAACTTGAACTTAAAAGAAAAATTATCTCAGGAGTTCAAGGCTGCAGCGAGCTATGATCATGCCACTGCACAGAGCAAGACCCTGTCTCTAAAAACAAAAAATTATCTGCCAAGAGTCAACTTTTCTTTAGCTATTTGAAATTCTTCATAAAAAATCTCAATTCCAGCCTCACTACACTTTTACTAATTTTTATTTTCCCACTTCAAAATACTGTTTATGTCTACCATGTGTCAACATCCTGGACCCTGGGAACTTTCTGGCTAAGTAGACTAAAGATAATTTATAAACAGATAGTCAAAGTCTGATACATAAAAGAGAGATCTGGCAGGGAACAGTGGCTCACGCCTATAATCCCAGCACTTTGGGAGGCCAAGGCAGGCAGATCACAAGGTCAGGAGTTCAAGACAGCCTGGCCAACATAGTGAAACCCTGTCTCTACTAAAATACAGAAAATAGCCGGGCATGATGGAGCATGCCTGTAGTCCGAGCTACTTGGGAGGCTGAGGCAGGAGAATCACTTGAACGCGGGAGGCGGAGGTTGTGGTGAGCCAAGATAGTGCCACTGCACTCCAGCCCGGGCAACAGAGCGAGACTCCATCTCCAAAAAAAAAAAAAGAGAGACCTGTTGTAAATGTAAATCTCTATTATGCGTTTTCTGATTCTTTCTGGAATTACCAAAATGTAGTCACATATATCTTTATTCCCCTATAGCTTCAAGAATGAAGTTAATGTTGAACACAATTCTGTGTGCTTCACCACTGGCTCATTCATTCATTCAGCAAATAGTTATTGTATATAAACTAAGAACCAGGCACTGTGCTGGGCACTAAGCTAGAATACAGAGATAAGGAGCATTCCTGACTGGGCCTGGTGGCTCACACCTGTAATCCCAGCGCTTTGGGAGGCCAAAGCAGGAGGATCACTTGAGGCTAGGAGTTTGAGACCAGTCTGGGCAGCATAGTGAGACCCGATCTCTAAAAAAAAAAAAAAAAAAAAAAAAAAAAAAACATTAGCTGGGTGTGGTGGCATTCACTGGTGGTCCGAGCTGCTGAAAAGGCTGAGGCAGGAGGGCTGCTTGAGCCCAGGAGTTCAAGGCTCCAGTGAACTATGATTGCACCACTGCACTCTAGCCTGGGCAACAGAAAGAGACACGGTCTTTCAAAACAACAACAACAAGAGTGTTCCTGCTTGTAAAGAACTTATATTCTAGGCCGTGGCGCGGTGGATCATGCCTGTAATCCCAGCACTTTGGGAGGTCGAGTCGGGCGGATCACAAATTCAGGAAACCGAGACCATCCTGGCTAACACGGTGAAACCCCATCTCTACTAAAAATACAAAAAAAAAAAAAAAAAAAAAAAATTAGCCGGGCATGGTGGCGCGTGCCTGTAGTCCCAGTTACTTGGGAGGCTGAGGCAGGAGAATGGCCTGAAACCGGAAAGCAGAGCATGCAGTGAGCCAAGACCGAGCCACTGCACTCCAGCCTGGGCGACAGAGCGAGACTCCTCTCAAAAAAAAAAAAAAAAAAAGAACTTAGATTCCAGTGAAAGATAAACAAGTGAAGAGATAATAATAATAATTATTATTATATTAGAGATGAAGTTTTGCTCTTGTTGCCCAGGCTGGAGTGCAGTGGTGCGATCTCGGCTCACTGCAACCTCCACTTCCCGGGTTCAAGCGATTCTCCTGCCTCAGCCTCCTAAGTAGCTGGGATTACAGGCGCACACCACCACACCCGGCTAATTTTTGTGTTTTTAGTAGAGACGGGGTTTCACTAATGTTAGTCAGGCTGGTCTCCAACTCCTGACCTCAGGGAATCCATCCCCCGACCCCCAGGCTTCCCAAAGTACTGGGATTACTCACAGGTGTGAGCCACCGCGCCCGGCCGTGAGGAGATAATTATAAAATAAGATGGTAAATGCTTCGTTAGCATAGTTAACAAGTGCTATAGGAACCCTGGGAAGGACAGTGATAACACGGGTGTAGGATGCCTGCATCCATCAACAATTGTGAGCACCCACTGTGCCAAGCATGTTGGAGGAACAGTGAAATCAAAACAGATTCCCTGTCTTCATGGAGCTTACGTTCTAGCGAGGGAGACAGGCAGTAACAAAGAAGATGTAACATCAAGATGCAGGATGGTGTCATAGAACGGAGGTTTGGGGAAGGATTCCAGTCTGCTGGAAAAAGCGCTAGAATAAGGACAGGTGGCTGGAGAGGAGGTGGGTGGGAGGCAGGAATGGGTGAGCAAGGGCATGAGAGATGCTCTAAAGGGAGTTGCTAGGTGCAGCTGGATCGCAGATGAGATAGGGATAGGTTTTGGTTGGTTGGTTGTTTTTTCCTTACTACAGAGTTTGGAGGAAAATTCATTGCTTGGTTGTCAGCGCCTAAAGGGACACTAAAAGCTAAAGATGAACATACTCCCTTGTTTTACAGATAAAGAAAACAAGCCTCAGAGAGGGTGAAATAACTTGTTACAAGTTACTCAGCTAGTTGGAGGCAGAACCAGGATGCACCCAGTTTTCTGTGCAGCGCAGTCCAGGCCTCCCTCCCGTCCCAGGAGGCAGAAGCGGTTTGGGGTAAAGGCCACGCCCTTTGCGGGGTCGCCTGGGTCCCCCGACCCCGGCACACACCGCCCCCTCCTGCTGCTTCTCTGAACAGCAGCTCCCGGGGCCTCTTCCCGCCGCTTCCCTTCCAGCCCTGGACCCAGCGGGCGGAGAGGGCGACGTCCGTGGATCGCAGGGTCCCGGGGGCGCCCGCAGGCCTCGCGCCCTCCACCTGCTGCTAGGGGCTCCTTTGCCGGACGAGGAGGCGCCGCTTCACTGGCTCCCCGCAGCCCTGCGCGCCCCAGGCGCTCCGCATCTCCAGGCGCCCGCACCGGCGGGGCCCTGCAATCTGCGGAGAAGTTGGCGGCATCTGAAGCCACCTCCTTCCCCGCTTTACCAGCGGCGGGGACCCTACAGCCCAGCGCCCCACCCCGCCCTCCCTCGCCCCACCCCGCCCTCCCTCGCCCCACCCTTCCTCCCACCCCACCGCCTCCCCGCCCAGGGTCTGGGCACAGCCGCCCGCCGCCCAGCACAGGCGGGTGCAGCCGGGGCGCCAAGTTCCGCGCCATGGGAGGCTCCCACTCTCAGACCCCGAGGGGCCGAGAACCCGCCGGGGAGAGGCACCCGAGACCCACGGAGACCGCGTGAGTCCCAGAGCCCTCTCCAGGGGCCGCCTTTGGGGGTTTGCGTGCCAGCCAGGGATGGAGCGCGCGGGGTCCGTCCCAGAAAGGCTGGGGAAGGTGGGGTTCCCGCTGGCGGCAGCGGGGCACGAGCGCTCCGGGTTTGGTCAGCAGGGCCCCGGGGGCGTCCGGCTGGGAGCGTCCTGCCCCACCGCGACCTGATCGCGTCCGGGCGAGACCGTGGTCCTGTCCCAGTCCACACCGGCGAGACAAGGGGACCCCGGCCTCGTCCAAGCAGAAAACTCACGTGTCCTAAAGAGCTCTGAAACATTCACAAGACAGAGTTATTTGCAGGGAGGTGAAACTATGAGAGAGGCACTCAAGTCTCAAAACGCAGCTGGCGTTGGCCCTCGGGGTCCAGGAATTTTGACGCAGTGCTTGCTGCTCGCAAGAACTCCCTCTCTTGTTTGCTCCAAGGGCTTCATGATGATCTCAGAAAAAAAGGGCAGTATTGTAGCAGCAGCAATTAGGCTTTTGTTCTGGAACAGCAACAATTGGGGACACCAAGTACTGTAATGAAAGCTGTGAAGGGAAAGTTTTAGAGAACGTGATTAGGAGCAAGTTCCACGGTTTGAAAGATGGTCAATGCTTATAGACAGAGAGGCGATAACAATTTATTTGGAAACCAAATAGTCTTTAAATATTTATTTATTTTTTGGAATGCATGCGTGTTTTGGAATTGCAGCAGTGTCAGGGAATCCATACTCTTTATTTTAATTCAGCCAATGTCGAAGCTATTTAGTTTGAGAAAGATACGCTTAACCATCACAAAAGCAGTCTGGCCTGTTGGAGGGCTTTTGAATCATCTTTTCAAGGCAAAGTAGCTTTCCGAATATCCAAGTGCTAATTGTGGCTCCTAATGTTACCAATGTTCACAAATCTAAACTTACTTCAGGCAGCTTATTAATAAGAATAGCTGAGGCCGGGCGTGGTTGGCTCACGCCTGTAATCCCAGCACTTTGGGAGGCCGAAGGGGGCGGATCCCCTGAGGTCAGGAGTTCGAGACCAGCTTGACCAATATGGTGAAACCCCGTCTCTACTAAAAATACAAAAATTAGCCTAGCGTGGAGGCATGAGCCTGTGGTCCCAGCTACTTGGGAGGCTGAGGCAGGAGATCGCTTGAACCCAGAAGGTGGAGGTTGTGGTGAGCCAAGATCACACCATTGCACTCCAGCCTGGGCAGCAGAGGGAGACTCCATCTCAAAAAAAAAAAAAAAAAAAAAAAAGTAGCTGAGATTTACTGAGCACGTGACATGTGCAAAACACTTCTAAATGCCCCACATGTTATTTAACCCCCAAGAGCGCTGAGCTATTATTGTTCTTGTTACTGTCTTCATTTTACTGGTGAGGGAACTGAAGCACAGAAAGATCAAGTAACCTCTCCAAGGTCACACAGCTAGAAAGTGGTGGACCCCAGAGCTCATGCTGCAGCTGCCTCCCACCCAAGAGTTGGAACTATCCTAGGAAACAATCAAAACTTGTTTTAACTGGCAGAGCACACCCTCCTTTTTCCTTTAATTTTGTTTGAATAGGGAGGAAATCTGCAATAGCAATGCTTAGTAGCTAATAAGACAAAATTGCCAAAGTCAATTTAACTTGCAAAAAACAAATGTGAGAGGCAATATAACATTGAGAAGAAGTTAAGAGTTTGGGAGGCAAAGAGCCATGGGTTTAATTTCTAGGTGCTGCTCCTTAATGCTGGAGATCTTTTATCTGTTCCTTAACCCCTCTGTGTCTGTTTCCTTATGTGTGAAACAGGAATGATAACAATATCTACTTCACAGGCTATTCTGAGGTTGACATAAAATCATGTATATATGAATAATAAGTTATAGTTTATCTCTGAGCAATATACTCTTTTAGCTGAGGATGAAAGTTGACTATTTTTTGTAAATGTGTGGCCAAGTTTACTGTGTAACTTGAAAGTAAATAATGGAGTCATTTACTGATGGTATGCTGAAGAAATAAACTCAAGATGCGAGGTAGGGTTCAGTTGTTAGGGTGTTATCAGTTGTTAAATTATCCAATGGCTTGGCAACCTACTTGTTTTAACTGTATAATGTAAACATGTATAAAGGATCTCTCTCTTCATTGAGGCTCTGCATGCACCTTCAATATTTTGCAGAGCTTGCCTAAAAACAATCAAAATGAAAGCCCATCCCTGGTCTTTGCCTAGGAATACAGCCCTTCCCTACTCAAGTGAATACATGAAGCAAATAAACACATGCAATCAGTACTGGGATAACTGGCCTCATCTGCATGTGTAGATTCTGCTCAATGAGGCAGCCTCACAAATCATTTGGCATGCCCAGGTGGAAGACTCTAGAAATGCAAGATTCCAACCTGTAATATACATGAAAAGCAAAAAGGATGCTTTTTATCCAAGTTCTGCCTTGTTCAGATGTACAAGCGACAAGTCTGTCCAGGATACAAGAAAGTAGGAGGTTCATTGTTAATGTTACCCAGCTACAGACTTCCTGCCGAACATATGGCTGTCGTGGATAACACTGACCTCAAGGAAGTTCTCCTACTCAGGCTGTAGCCTTTTCAAAATCTATTGTTCTTTTTTAAAAAAAATACATAAAAGTCACATGAATAATACATCAATGCTGGCATTTGTCTTTTGAGGGAGAAAGTATGTTTCAGAATGTTCACAATTTGTATTTCAGAATAATCTAATCAGGTACTAAAAGTAACTAGATTTAATCTCTCTTACAAGGACTCTATTGTGAAATATAAACAAGCATATATGTACATGAAAAGAAATGTCTGATTTTCAGATACAATTCATTATTATTGAGAAGCATAGCTGCTAACCTTCTCCAAACCCAAGAAGCCAATGAGCCAGCTTTGGTAAAAGCTAGTGGAAAATTTCACTTCATTTATTCAAGGAGGCCACAAAGGAAGGTGATTAAGAGCAGAAATTGTGGAGTCAGGCAGACCTGGGTTGTAACCCCAGCTAGATCACTTAGGAGGTTAGTTTAGGAAACATTGGAAATACAGTTATTTAACTCTTCAGTTAGGCAAATTTCTGCGCCTGAAAAATGGCAATAATAATGAGACCTTTTTTTTTTTTTGAGATGGAGTCTCACTCTGTCACCCAGGCTGGAGTGCAGTGGCACGATCTCGGCTCACTGCAACCTCCAGGTTCAAGTGAGTCTCCTGCCTCAGCCTCCTGGGTAGCTGGGATTACAGGCAAATGCCACCATGCCCGGCTAGTTTTTATTTTTAGTAGAGATGGGATTTTGCCATGTTGGCCAGGCTGGTCTTGACCTCCTGACCTCAAATGATCCACCCATCTCAACCTCCCAAAGTGCTGGGATTACAGGCGTGAGCCACTGCACCCAGCCTCAGACCTAATTTTTGAAGTGGTGTATATTAGTAACACAATGGCCAGCACTTAGTGAGTGTGCAATACATAGTTATTACGAACACATTTGCACATATATGTATCCATGAACTAGAAGCTATGCTGGGCTCTTTGGAAGGTATATTCATGAGTAAGACAGGGTGTCTTCTCCAGGGAAGTTTGATTTGTGTGCCAATTCTACAAAGCCTGTGAGAAAAGCAAGGCAATAACTTTTCTGAGTTAATTTTTCCTCATTTTTCACTTTCATTTTCCAGAAAGTTGTACTACCAAGAGGATGGAAATGCATTTGGGAATATGATAGTTTGGTGAAATGTTTGAAATCACTCATTCCCTAGTTGTTTATCTTTTGGCGATGTGGCCAAGGTAGGTTTTCTATGAGTAGTGGGGAGTGGGGAATTTGTGGAGAGATTTGAAGGATGAGACAAAGCAGAACTTGTGATTCATTGGGGAATATGGCATGTAACTAACTCATCTGGCATTTGTTGTTTACCTTCTCTGCCTGGAATGTAAGATCTGCACCTGTTGTCAATTCTTACTAGTTAAGTTTCCAGACCAATCGTTTGCGTTTGGAATTTAGCATAATGAAAAGGTCAGTAGTAAAGTCAGGAGGAGTTTCTGACGTCTTCAGTGATTTTGCCGTCTGAATTTCTGATCAAGTAAATTAGGTGCAGGCTATGTGATATTCTAGTGAACTGCAAAGTCAGCAACAGCTAGGCTGAAGTGCCTTTTAATGAGCACGTCACTGTGGGACACATGTCCCTGACACTAAGCGGGAGGTACTGGCTTGGAGGTTTTAGACACAAGAAAATATGACTTAAAATAACTAAACTTAGGGAGCAACATTTGTAAATTCACTGCTTTCAGACTTATAATATTGTTTACCACCTTCTCAACACAAAATATTCGTTGTCATTAAAAGCATGTCAGTTCCCATTTGCTATAGAAGTTTTTAAAATGTCCATGTGAAAATGTCTTAGTGTATAATTAAGAGAGAGATTTAGAGTAAGTTTGTGGAGAAGACCCAGAGCAACCACCCTGTGAAGAAAAGGTAAAAGAATTGTATTTAACTTGGAGTATTAATTGTATTAACTTGTAGTATTTAACTTGGAGAAGGGACCCAAGACATGTGGAAGTATATAATTTTTAGGAGATGTTGGCTGGCTCCATCTCCCGTGAAGCCAATCCCGAAGGAAACGGTTTGAATTGCATGACAAGGGAATTATTTGCATCTACTGAATTTAGATATTGCAACTTCTAGACTATGAGGGTAGTTGAAATAGGAAAAAGAGTTAATAATGGGAAGAAAAATTCCTCTCTGCAAGCCATTAAAAAGTAAGATAGATACTCTATCAAGAGTGTAACCCTGAGGGAATTCAGTATCGTTTTGCTCCACAATTTCTTCTGCCTTTTAGCTGTAGTGGATAACTGTCCCCCACTGCTACTCCCCACCACAGTCTCTCTCAGCTGGTACGTGGTTCAAGTATTAAAAATCAAGAAGAGCCTGGGCGTGGTGGCTCATGCCTATAATCCCAACACTTTGGGAGGCCGAGGCTGGTGGATTTCTTAGGTCAGGAGTTCAAGACCTGCCTGACCAATATGGTGAAAGCCTGTCTCTACTAAAAATACAAAAATTAGTTGGGCATGGTGGTGTGCCTGTAGTCCCAGCTACTTGGGAGTCTGAGACATGAGAATTGCTTGAACCCGGGAGGTGGAGGTTGCAGTGAGCCAAGATTGCGCCACTGCACTGCAGCCTGGGTGATGGAGCGAGACTCCATCTTAAAAAAAAAACAAAATAAAAATCAAGAAGAGAAATGAAAAAAAAAAAAAGAGGATAGCTGCTGATGTTCTGAGATAAGGAAGTAGATTATTTGAAGTCTAAGTTGGTTAATAGCCAGGGTGGGCTATAGGGCGCATGAATTTGCTAATCCAAGGTCTGGAAATGCACTGGTGCCATCCACCTGGTCATGGCACATGGAGGGCCCCCTTCTGAGGAAGCTCACTCTGGCTACTGTGGGTGCTTTTTGGTTGTTGTTTTTTATTGTGGTGAAAGATACATAACATAAAATTCACCATTTTAGCCATTTTTAAGTATACAATTCAGTGGCATTAAGTACACTGGACAACCATCACCACTATCCATTTCCAGAACTTTTTCAGCATCCCAAACAGAAATTCTGTACCCATTAAACAATAACTTCTCACTCCTCCTTCCCCCAGCCCCCGGCATCCACCATCCTATTTTCTGTCTCTACACATTTGACTACTGTAAGTACCTCATGTAAGTGGAAGTGTACAGTATTTGTCTTTTTGTGACTAGTTTATTTCCCTTAGCATAATGCCCCCAAGGTGTGTCCATGTTGTAGCATACATCGGAATTTCTTTATGGCTGAATGATATTCCATTGTGTATATATACCACGTTCTGTTGATTCATTCATCTGTGAGTGAACATTTGAGTTGTCTCCACCTTTTGACTTTTTTGTTTTTGGTTTTTTGTTTTGTTTTTTGTTTTTTTTTTTTTGAGACAGAGTCTCACTCTGTCACTGAGGCTGGAGTACAGTGGCGTGATCTTGGCTCACTGCAACCTCCACCCCACAAATTCAAGTGATTCTTCTACCTCAGCCTCCCTAGCAGCTGAGATTACAGGCATGTGTCACCAGGCCCAGCTAAATTTTGTATTCTTAGTAGAGACAAAGTTTCACCATGTTGGCCAGGCTGATCTCAAACTCCTGACCTCAAGTGATCCACCTGCCTCGGCCTCCCAAAGTGCTGGAATTACAGGCATGAGCCACCACATCTGGCCCTACTTTTTGGCTCTTGTGAACAATTCTGCTTTGAGCACTGGATACAAGCATCTGTGAGTCCCTGCTTTCAGCTCTTTGGAGTATATACCTAGGAGTTGGATTGCTGGATCATGTGATAACCCACATCACTTTTTGAGGAACCACAAAACTGTCTTCCATAGTAGCTGCATCATTTGTCATTCCCACCAACAAATGCATGAGGGGTCTAATTTTTCCACATTCTAACACTTGTTATTTTCTGTTGCTGTTTTTTTTTTTTTTTTTTTTTTTTTTGAGACGGAGTCTCGCTTTGTCGCCCAGGCTGGAGTGCAGTGGCCGGATCTCAGCTCACTGCAAGCTCCGCCTCCCGGGTTTACGCCATTCTCCTGCCTCAGCCTCCCGAGTAGCTGGGACTACAGGCGCCCACCACCTCGCTCGGCTAGTTTTTTGTATTTTTAGTAGAGACGGGGTTTCACCATATTAGCCAGGATGGTCTCGATCTCCTGACCTCGTGATCCGCCCGTCTCGGCCTCCCAAAGTGCTGGGATTACAGGCTTGAGCCACCGCGCCCGGCCCTGTTGCTGTTTTTAAATAGGCATCCCAATGGGTGCGAAGTGGTATCTCATTTGTTTTTGTTGTTGTTGTCGTTGTTGTTGTTGTTTTTAGACAAGAGTCTCGCTCTGTCACCCAGGCTGGAGTACAGTGGCACAAACATAGCACACTGAAGCCTTGAACTCCTGGACTGAAACAATCCTCCCACCTTAGCCTCTTGAGTAGCTGGACCACAGGTGCACACCAACATCCCTAGCTGTTTGTTTTTTTAAAAAAAAAAAAATTTGTGGAAATGGGGCTCTCGCTATATTGCCCAGGATATGGTCTCAAACTCCTGGCCTCAAATAATTCTCCCCCCTCAGCCTCCCAGAGTGCTAAGATTACAGGTGTGAGCCACCATGCCTGGCCTCATTTTGTTTTAGCATAAACAAGACATCACTTTGGAGATCTAAGGATTTTAGGAGTTGCATGCCAGGAAATGGAGTCAGAAACCAGATACATTATTTACAATATCACAATTGTAAAGAAAATAAACCACCCATAATCTCATCATCCGGAGATAATTGTTAACATGCTGGGACATTTTTTATAGTCTCTCTTTGTCCACCAAGTATATTTTTCAAAAATAGAGTTATGATATGTCTTTTGTATTCTCATGTTTTCACTTAACATTGTAAACATTTCTCCATATTACTTTACTGAATTCAAAAATATGATTTTAATGCTAGCTTAATGGTTCATTATCTGTACATACCATAATTTATTTTTTTCCTAAATGGTTGATATTTAGGTTGGTTATCACTTTTGCTCATATGAACAATACAGTTAATAAACATCCTTGTCATTCTTTGTACATTTCTGAGTAATAACTTAGGATACATTCCTAGAAGTTCAATTCAGGGTCAAATAATGTATAGCAAGATTCTAAAATTTGCTACATATTACTATATATTGTCAAATTTCCCTCCTCCCCCCAATTAATACCAAGTTATACTCCTCCCAGCACTTCATACAGTGACAGTTTCAGAGCATGCTTTTCTTTTCTTTTTCTTTTCTTTTCTTTTTTTTTTTTTTTTTGAGACGGAGTCTTGCTCTGTCACCTAGGCTGGTGTGCAATGGTGTGATCTCGACTCACTGCAACCTCCACCTCCCTGGTTCAAAGGATTCTCCTGCCTCAGCCTCCTGAGTAGCTGGGATTACAGGCGCCCACCACCACGCCCAGCTAATTTTTGTATTTTTAGTAGAGACAGGGTTTCACCATGTTGGACAGGCTGGTCTTGAACTCCTGACCTCAGGTGATTCACCCTCCTCGGCCTCCCAAAGTGCTGGGATCACAGGCATGAGCCACTGCACCTGGCCCAGAGCATCCTTTTCAATGCCGGGCATTATCATTTTAAATCAACTTGGTAAAAAAAAAATTGCAATCTTGTTTTAATTTTTTAATTCATTAGTAAGGGAAGGTTATGTTTATTAGCCATTTTGAATTCCTTAGTTTCTTGTTATTTCTCCTTGCCTGTTATTGACTGAGATATTAATTTTTCCATGTTTATTTGTAAGAGTTCTTTATCTTTATATGATGAAGCCAGCTAGCATTTATTGAGCACTTACCATGTGCTAGGAAAATGCTAAGGTCTCAGTCGGGCGCAGTGGCTCACACCTGTAATCCTAGCACTTTGGGAGGCCAAGGCGGGCAGATCACCTGAGGTCAGGGGTTTGAGACCAGCCTGGCCAACAACTTTGAAATACCATTTAAAAAATTCACTATCAGGCCGGGCACGGTGGCTCACGCCTGTAATCCCAGCACTTTGGGAGACCAAGGTGGGTGGATCACCTGAGGTCGGGAGTTTGAGACCAGCCTGGCCAACATGGTGAAACCCTGTCTTTACTAAAAATACAAAAATTATCCGGGCATAGTGGCAGAAGCCTATAATTCCAGCTACTCAGGAGGCTGAGGCAGGATAATCGCTTGAACTGGGGGGATGGAGGTTGCAGTGAGCCGAGATCACACCACTATACTCCAGCCTGGGTGACAAAGTGAAACTCCGTCTCAAAAAAAAAAGAAAAAATTATGTATCATAACCTCTCTTTCTTTCTAACTCTTGATGGTTTTTTTTTTTTAATAATGTGTAATTTTATTTCTGCCACATTAAACCTCCTCTTTGTCTAGGCCAACAAGAGTTTCCTCCTCCTCCAAGCACACACGTATTGGGCATTTGATTGTGAGAAAATCCTCAGATCATTGGAACTTGGTATGAAGTTACATACCTGTCCCTCCCCTCCAACCTGTGTGCTAATTATATTATGGAAAATAATCTTTATCTTGCTTTTTTTCTCCCAAGAAAGCCTTGAGTCTCATCCAGAAGTCAGATAAGTGCTGGATCTCTTCTTCTCTTTGCTTGAATGACAAGTAGTTTTTTCTGATTCTAAAGAAGGAGACTGTTGTCCACACACGAATATCCACAAGGCTAACACTGCCCCTTTATTAGTCAGGAAGATATTTGGTTTTCAGCTTTCCCTTGATGGTTTTTGTCTTTTTATTCCCATTCATTGAACTAATGTTAATCTTTTTCTATTCACTCTCTTTCATTCAACAAGTATTAATTGACTGCCTTTTTATGTTTAGACACTGTGAACATTATTATGTATGTGGGAATTTACATGAGCAGAAGAAAGCATTTCTAGACGTATGAAATCTGAACATTTGTTTATAATACTGCAGACAGGACATATGCCGAAAAGTCAAACAAGAGGAAATGACCTTGTGAATGGAGGGGGATGTGTGAAGCTGGAAAAAAATAGGACATCTATAACTGAGCTTTTCTCACAGATTTTTTTTTTAACCATCAATTTTCAGTCCATCTGAAGGTTGCATTTTAAGCATTTTAGCTTCCTCTGCTGAAATGGTGGCACCTTCAAATGCTGTCGGTCATCAGTATGCTTTGTCAGGCATACATTTTTCAGGGACAGTCTTTAGAGTTTATTTTTTATAATAATAGGACATAAAGCACAGCAGATTTAATATAAGGAATGGCAAATGATGAACCACTGTTCTCTGCTCTTCCGTTATCTTCCAGCTCCTTTACTTTTATTTGTGGAGACTTGGTACCCTTGAAGAGTGACTATCCACAAGGATCCCTTACTTTGACATTGCTTCATTCCCAGAAGGCTTACTGTAACAGATACTTTGGATGTAATTTTTTCATTGTTTGTACAATTGCACAATACTACAGTTTTATATTTATCAATCTTATATGTCTGCTACATATGATATTAATAACACTTCTAGGCAAAATACATTATATTTAGCCTCCTAAAATTTGGGAATGTTACATAGAAACTTTAGAGTCCTGTCTATTTTTGGAAGGTAGAGTAGTTCCATTTCTGAGAAAACCCATCCTATTTATCTGTCTTATACTCTGCATGTTCTCATAAAAACCTGACGGCATGGAATGTCACTGGTAAAGATGGGAGCTCCCAGAAACCTTACAAAGATGCTTTGCTGTACAGCAATAGTTCTCAAAACTGTTCAGAGATCCCTTGATAATATGATCAAACTTACGGATCTTTCCCTGTGAAAATACACATATACACAATATGTGAAATGAGGACTGTCAGAGACCCTGAAACCTATCCATTATCCCATTTAATCCTGTCATGGATCCCATGAAATAGACATTATTATCTGCATTTTACAGATGAAGAAACTGAGGCCTAGAAAAGTTGAGAAACTAAGGCCACAGAGCTAGGTTTCAGTCCTGATGAACCCGGCTGAAGCAGAGAACACAAATTACCAGTCAATTCCAGAGTGTTTCTGCCACCCAGGCAACTCATTAACCAGTAGAGGCTTCTGTTTATCTACTAGAAAAGGAGTTTTTATGGCTATTTCCTACTGATAAGATAGTTTCAGGGAAGCAAATGTTTAAGAAAACATTGTCCAGCTCATTCTATAGCTAAATAGCTATAGAGAAATCCTGTATTGCTTTTACACAGAACCAAAAGAAGACCTCTCCTGGGTTTCTTTGCTGAAGTATTTTTGTCTATGAGTCTTGCTTTCCTAACAACGGCAAAATGTTATGTTTCTATGGCTACATCAAAATTTTTCTTAAATAGGGGTTTGAGAAAACAAAACTAGGAAAGCTTGGGCAAGATATGAAGGTAGGAAGATGACTGATACTTCCTTTGCCTTTTCACACCTGTGTATCCATTGGCCTCAGAAGGCCGTCGAACCCCTTGATGACCGAATGATATTCAGGCGGTGGCATTTCCGGGCAGATGTGTGTGAAGCCGTGATTCCTAATAAGTGCCCCATGGGCCATAGTAACAGCACTTGGGAACACAGGTCAAGTCCTTATAACCTGGGCCCTTCACAGTTGATACCCAAAGCAGAGAATGGCAGGTTCTCTTGAGGACAAGACTAGAACCAAGAGATGTGCGCACATTTCAGGAATACCTGGCAATAAGGGGGAAGAAGAGAGACAGGGAGAGTAGAGTCTAGAGAAGAGAGACAGAGAGAGTAAAGTCTAGAGTGGGCTTCTTTCACCTCTTTTCCATCTCCTTCCTGCTTCTTGCCCCGTGGAGGGCTCTGTTCTCCCACCAGGGGGCGCCAGCCACCATCCACTAAGTTTTTGGCTTGGATTGGCTTGGTGGGGAGCAAGAGATTCTTCAGCCAACTCCTCTGCTGGGTGGGATAAAATGACAGGGCCATTCAGATACTGATTTATAGTACACGTAGGAGAAAAGAAAATAGATTAGGGGCCGGGCACGGTGGCTCACGCCTGTAATCCCAACACTTTGGGAGGCTGAGGTGGTAGGACCACTTGAGCCCAAGAGTTTGGGATCAGTCTGGGCAACATAGCAAGACTCTATCGGTACAAGTAATTTTTTAAAAAAATTAGTCGGGTGTGTTGTCGGCACCTGTGGTCCCAGCTACTCGGGAGGCTGAGGCGGGAGGATCTCTTGAGCCCAGGAACTCGAGGCTGCAGTGAGCTGAGATTGTGCCACTGCACTCCAGCCTGGGTGACAGAGTGAGATCCTGTCTTGGAGGGGAGAAGAGGGGAGGGAAGGGAAGGGAAGCGAAAGGAGACAAAATTGACCTTTTGACACCTCATTCCTTCTGCTGGCCGGGATCCTCCCTCTCAGGGGTGTGTCTTCAAATCCTGTGATTCACAGAGAACTTTCTGTAGCTTCTGAGAAGTTGGGAGTCTCCCTTCTGCAGTCGTTCAGTGCTTGTTCATTTGTATCCACTGGTTAAACTGCAGTATAAACACCCTGCATTGGATGCAGAGGGGACTCATTGTGACTTTTTGTATTTATAGAAATACAAATGTTGAAGAAACTCTCTTCACATACAAGTGTGTTGATGGACGGTGTGTTGGAACGTTCTGGTGCCCTCTGGTGGCTGCTACGGCTCCTGGCTGGTGAAGCGGCACAGCAGAAGGAACGGGAGTGTCAAAAGTTCAATTTTGTCCTCCTCCATCCTTGATAATTGTGTGCTTGTTTGACTGATTCCATACCCCTGGATGAATGGTCCAGGGGCTGAGCAAGAAGCCGTGTGTTGGGACTGAAGTGCTTGAGTGTGTGTGTGTGTCAGACACAGAGAAACCTTAAGGGGTATATGTGCAATATGTGTGTGTCACCATATATATGTGAAACTGTGTGTGGGAGGTGTGGGTGTGACTGTGGGCTTATATGAGAGTGCGGGGGAGGTGTGGTGTGTGTGGTTGTATGTATACAGGAGACTCAATGTGTGGGTGGGGATGTGTGGTGTGTGTGAGACTGTGTATGTCAGACTGTCAGGGGAGGTGTGTGTGTGACTGTGTGTGGTGTGTGTGACTATGTGTGTGGGGTGTATATGTGTACATGAGACTGTGGGGGTGGGGGTGTGTGATATGTGTGGTGTGTGTGAGACTGTGGTGTGTGTATATGAGACTGTGGAGGTGGAGGTATATGGTGTGTGTGTGAGACTGTTGTGGGGGAGGTGTGTGTGACTGTGTGGTGTGCATGTGTGTGAGACTGGATGGGGATGTGTGTGGTATATGTGTGACTAGGTGTGTGGTGTGTGTGTATATGAGACTTGTGTATGGATGGGGGTATGTGGTGTGTGTGACTGTGTGGTGTGTGTATGTGTATGAGACTGTGTATGGGTTGGGGGTGTGGCATGTGTGACTACATGTGTAGTGTGTATATGTGTATGTAAGACTGTATGGGTGGGGGATGTGTGTGGTATGTGTGTAACTAGGTGTATGGTGTATGTGATACTGCATGGGTGGGGGTGTGTGGTATGTGATTATGTGTGTGGTGTGTGTATGTGTATGAGACTGGATGAGGTGGGTGTGTGGTGTGTGTGTGACTGTGTGTGGTGTGTGTGTGTGACTGTGTGTGGTGTGTGTGTGTGAGACTGGGTATGGGTGAGGGTGAGTGGTGTGTGGCTGTGTATGTGGTGTGTGTGTATGTGAGACTGTGTATGGGTTGGGGGTGTGGTAACTGTGTGGTGTGTGTATATGTATGTGAGGCTGTAGGGGTCAGGAATGTGGTGTGTGTGACTATGTGGGGGGGTGTGTGTGTGAGAGAATGGGTATGGGTGAGGGTGTGTGGTGTGTGTGACTGTGTATGTGGTGTGTGTGTGAGACTGGGTATGGGTGAGGATGTTTGGTGTGTGTGACTATGTGGTGTGTGTGTGAGAGAATGGGTATGGGTGAGGGTGTGTGGTGTGTGTGACTGTGTATGTGGTGTGTGTGTGAGACTGGGTATGGGTGAGGATGTTTGGTGTGTGTGACTGGTGTGTGTGTGAGACTGGGTATGGGTGAGGGTGTGTGGTGTGTGTGACTGTGTGGTGTGTGTGTGTGAGACTGGGTATGGGTGAGGGTGAGCGGTGTGTGTTTGTGTGTGTTGTGTGTATGTGTATGTGAGACTGGGTATGGGTTGGGGGTGTGGTGTGTGTATGACTGTGTGTGGTGTGTGTATATGTATGTGAGGCTGTATGGGTCAGGAATGTGGTGTGTGTGACTATGTGGGGGGGTGTGTGTGTGAGAGTGGGTATGGGTGAGGGTGTGTGGTGTGTGTGACTGTGTGTGTGGTGTGTGTGTGTGAGACTGGGTATGGGTGAGGATGTTTGGTGTGTGTGTGTGGTGTGTGTGTGAGACTGGGTATGGGTGAGGGTGTGTGGTGTGTGTGTGTGGTGTGTGTGTGAGACGGTATGGGTGAGGATGTTTGGTGTGTGTGACTGTGTGGTGTGTGTGAGACTGGGTATGGGTGAGGGTGAGTGGTGTGTGTTTGACTGTGTGTGTTGTGTGTATGTGTATGTGAGACTGTGTATGGGTTGGGGGTGTGGTGTGTGTAACTGTGTGTGGTGCATGTATGTATGTGAGGCTGTATGGATCGGGGTGTGGTGCGTGTGACTATGTAGTGTGTGTGTGTGAGACTGGGTACGGGTGAGGGTGTGTGGTGTGTGTGATTGTGTGGTGTGTGTGACTGTGTGTGTGGTGTGTGTGTGTGTGAGACTGGGTATGGATGGGGGTGTGTGATGTGTGAGACTGCTGGGGAGGTGCGTGTGTGACTGTGCATGCGAGTGGTATGTGTGTATACATGAGACCCTGTGTGGCGTGGCGTGTGTGTGAGTGTGAACACGAATGCTCCCTGCGCTGCCGGCTCTGGCTCTCCCCCATCCTTCCTCACGCAGCAGCGCAGGTTTGGCCACAGAGGTCGGGAGCCCGTGGCTTCCCTGCTGAGCTAAGAGCCCTCTTCAGGCCCTGTGGTGTCACTCTAGCTGACGGTGTCACGTCCACGATTTCTCACGCCCTTTATGAAGCAGAGAGGGGTTTTGATGCCGCATTGTTTAGCAGCATGCAGACATCTCCCTAGGGGCGGTACATTTCCTGCCTTCTGAACAAGCTGGAGGGGAGTGTGGATTTCGGTCCCGGTGCCACCCACGGGTTTTCCCTCCCAGGCCCCCTCCGCCGCGCTCTCCCCCTTCGCACATTCGGAAACCCTCTTGGGAGCTGAATCATGTTCTCTCCTTTTTTGGTCCTAGTTGAGCTCTTCCACTTTCATCACCAGAGGCTTGAGATCTGTGAAAGAATCAGTTCCTCGCAGGCTGCGGTCTGCGCCGCGCCTGCTTTGTATGTCACACTCAGAGAGGAGCAGTGCCCTTGGAGTGCCCTGCTCTTGCTGAGAGTCGCGCGATAGATGCCTTTGAATGACTGACTTTAATTAATGTGGCTGTCTGGAGACAAAATGATTCTGAATATCTTATTTGGGGAAGAAAAAAAGCCAGCTTCTTTCTTATGGGGGAAGAAAAGGACTCCAGCACCAGGAGTCTCTTCTGTATCCCTGAGAGTCGGGGGAACTCTTTTAATGTGGCCCTTGATGGTGTTGTGGAGGGAGAGTGAATTCTGGGAATCTCTCAGCAGCTTTTTGCCAAACAGATGGGCCAGGAGCCGCGGAACCAGGCTGAGGAATGTTGCCTCACGGTCTCACATATCCATTCCTGGCACCCACCAACCCAGGGAATGCCTCTACCAGTTGTCAGCATAAGGCTTACACAGCATCTTACATAAAGGGGATTATTGAACCAAGAGGCCGGGGACTGATGGAAATGCCCGCCTTGCTGGTTCATTGAAAAGGTTTGGCGAGGTTGTCAGGAGACATGAATTAGATGGGCTTGGGTCTTGTGCCCTTTGCTAAACCAAGTGCTGTATTGGGAAAGAGACGGGGAGAGACAGGGGTGGGAGATGCTCTTTAGTCAGGCCTGAGTCACTTGCCCAACCCTGCGTTGGAGTGGGGGATGGAGTCAGGATCTCCAAACCGCAGGCCCCTAGAGTTTCAGAGAAAATGTGGATTGTGGATGGAAGATGGGGGGGGTGACAGGAGGCAGACAAGGACAGAAAATCCCTCTTCCAGCTATGATTTGGCTGTGAGTTTGGCGCTCATGACACCATACACTTCCGAGGTTTGTTAAGGGGTTTCAGGATATTGTGGACAAAAGGGAATAAAAAATAATGTTCAGTCCATAAGTACCATTTGGAGGAGGAAATAATTGAACTTGCTGCTGATCAAAAGCTTTTTGTCTCCAGTTTGGATGTTGGAGACAGGTTTCTGTGTAAGAGAGGGAGGGTGTACAGCATGACTGAGAAAGAAAACATAAGTGCTCATGGGCGTCACCTAGAGGCCTTCTTATAACACAGATGGCCAGGCCCACCCCAAGTTTCTCATGCAGTAGAGGTGGAGCTCAAGAATGTGCATTTCTATTTTATTTACTTTATTTATTTTTGAGACAGGGCCTTGCTCTGTTGCACGGGCTGTAGTACAGTGGTGCAATCACAGCTCACTGCAGCCTCCAACTCCTGGGCTCAAGTGAGCCTCCCAACTCGGCCTCCCTCCCAAGTAGCGAGGACTACAATCACACGCCACCATGCCTGGCTATAGAATTTGCATTTCTAAGGTATTCCCAGGTGATGCTGATGTTGCTGGCCCAGGGGCCACACATTGAGTACTGCTGTTTAAGGCAAAAGACTTAAACACTCCATTTTATGAAAGACAGAAGGAAAGAAAGAGAGAGGAAGGAAAGAAGGAAGGAAGGAGGGAGGGAGGGAGGGAAGGAAGGAAGGAAGGAAGGAAGGAAGGAAGGAAGGAAGGAAGGAAGGAAGGAAGGAAGGAAGGCAATCCTTCAATAAATCCATTAAAACACATTCAAACTTCAGAAATAAACATGTTCAAATAAGACCAGCAATCATTGGTGGTGGCTTATCATTTCACCTATTTGACAGTTTTAAAAGATTGAATGAACTCAGTATTGATTAAGGTTTAGGGGAAAGGCTATCTCATACACTGTGTTTACAAATGTGAATGAGTACAGCCTTTCCAGAGGGCAGTTTGGCTATATGTATCAAAATATAAAATGTGCTTGTTTTGACACTACAATCCCACTTCTAGGATTTTACTCTAAGAAATGATAAGTGTGTGAAAAGATGCATATGCATGGGGTTGCTCATCACAGTTTCATTTATAATGAGGAACAGCAAACCCATTAAATATCCCTCCATGGGGAGCCAGTCAGGCAAATTCTGTACAGACACTCAAAGGCATGTTATACAGTGAAGAGAAGGAGGCACACGTGGGTTCTGCAGAGAGGCAGATCCCAGTGAGGGGTCAGGACGGGACTTGGCTGCACATCCTGGTTTCCTCTTCCTCCATGGAGAGCAGAACCTTATGAAGAAAACAAGCAGCATAATGAATAAGTACTCACCTTTAGCAAAAGATAATATGTATAGTTATATCAATAAATATTAATTTGTTAATTTAAATGTTAATAAATATTAATAATGTTCGTATAAATTAACATACTGATTTAAATATTACTGTTCCTTAATAAGAGAAACAATAAATTGATATTGTGAACATTAAATATTAATACATATTTATGTATTAATATAAATAAATACTAATAAAATTAATAAATATTTGAACATACATAAAGTACTCACCTCTATTGATTAAGGTTTGTATTAAGGTTTATAATATTAAGGTTTAATAATTAAGGTTTATTGTTGTATTAATACTTAACCTGAATAAGTACTCACCTCTAGCAAAAGACAAAATGTATACTTAAATTAATAAATAGTAGGCCGGGTGTGGTGGCTCATGCCTGTAATCCCAGCACTTTGGGAGGCCGAGGCAGGCGGATCATGAGGTCAGGAGTTCGAGACCAGCCTGACCAACATGGTGAAACCCCATCTCTATTAAATATACAAAAATTAGCCTGGCGTGGTGGCGGGCACCTGTAATTCTAGCTACTTGGGAGACTGAGGCAGGAGAATTGCTTGAAATCGAAAGGTGGAGTTGTGATGAGCCGAGATTGCTCCACTGCACTCTAGCCTGGGCGAAAGAATGGAACTCCGTCTCAAAAAAAAAAAATTCATTATTTTAAACATTAACATAAATGTTAATATGCATATCAAATAAATTAAAATATTAATATAATATAAAAATATTTTATATTTACATATTAATATTTCTATTAAATAAATATTAATGTGTATACCAGTAAATATTAATAAAATCAATAAATATTTAAATATGCATATTGTCTTTTGCTAGAGGTGAGTACTTATTCACTATTTGTGTAAAAGTATCTATCTCTTCATCTATCTATCTGTTGTTCCATTTGTCCAAATAAGTACATGCTTGTGTGTATGTAAGAGAGAGATTTGCAATCTTTATTCAGCCATCAAATATTAAGCAGAAGAAACAAGACAGGTAAGGTACTTTGTGTTCATGGAGCTTACGTCTAGTAGGGAAAGACAGATGATAAGTATTAATAGAAAAATATAAATATTTCAATTCCAGATGTAAAAAGTACTTTGAAAAAGAGGGAAAAAATGGTATATTGCTCACCAACATTTTAACAGTGGCTATTTATGAAAGACAGTACTATGGGCAAGTTTTTTTCTTCTTTGAACTGCCTGTGTTGTCAAAAATTCACTTTTTCAGAGACAAGGATCCTTAACATGGTCTTCTAGGCTGTCATGCCTTGTGCCTCTCCCGCTTCACCAGCCTAAGCCCCTCTCCTCCCTCCAGCAGCTGCTCTTCAGCCACGCTTGCTTGAAACTGGAGGCTGCTTCTGTCCTTAGTGTCTTGAGGAGGGGACGCTGTTACCCTACATTTCACCCAGGCAGCTTCTGCCTATCCCTGAGGCTTCAGCCTGTCACTTCCTCAGAGCAACCTCCCTTGACATCTCCACCGATGCCCTCCACTAGCCATTCTCAGAGCCCCCTGCAATTTTTATATTTCATACGTGACAACTTATATATTACATATTGATTTGTTTGCTTACTAAGCTCACTCATATGCAAGTTCTATGAGGGCAGGAACTGGGTCTCTTTTGTTCAACACAGTGTTCAGCAGAGGCTGGCAAAGCTTGGTCATTTGTCAAATTTGTGTAATGAATGAATGAATGAATGTACATATGTATTATTTTGCCTTAAACAGTAAAGGTATTTAAAAATACGTTTTTTATTGTTGTTTTGAGACAGGGTCTCACTCTACAGCCCAGGCTGAAGTGCAGTGGTAGCATCACAGCTCACTGCAACCTTGAACTCCTGGGCTCAAATGATCCTCCCATCTCGGCCTCCCAAGTAGCTAGGACTACAGGTGTGCGTTGCCACACCAGGCTAATTTTTTTTTGTTTTTGTTTTTGAAGGGATGGGGTCTCACTATGTTGCTTAGGCTGTAAAAATATTTTTAAAGGCCAGCCATGGTGGCTCACACCTGTAATCCCAGCACTTTGGGAGGCTGAGGTGGGCGGATCACGAGGTCAGGAGTTCAAGGCCAGCCTGGCCAACATGGTGAAACCCCATATCTACTAAAAATACAAAAATTAGCCGGGCATGGTGGCACATGCCTATAACCCCAGCTACTCGGGAGGCTGAGGCAGGAGAATCGCTTGAACCCCAGAGGCGGAGGTTGCAGTGAGTTGAGATCGCACCACTGCACTCCAGCCTGGGCGACACAGCGTGACTCCGTCTCAAAAAAAAAACAAAAACAAAATAACTTTTAAAACAAAGTACAAGATTATTTGTATGTATTTGCTTTATAAAATAATTTACATTGCCTTTTAAAATGAGGTGAATTTTGGGGAGAAGTCATATCTCTATTATACATACCAAGTGGGCATATATTTTGGGGTTAGGGGGAAACTCCAGAATTCGTACCTTCCTTGCAAGGGTTTTGAGTCCTAGTTGTGCAAACTTTGGTGCCTGAGTAAACCTCCTTCCAAAAAGAAGGATATTGGACCCAGTGATCTTTGGCAAAGGTCCTTTCCAGCTAAAAATTCCTGTGGTTCTATGAGATCTGAGATGGATGCTTACAAGTCAGTGATTATCTTAGTCTGTTGAGGCTGCTATAAGGATACCATTGCCTGGGTGGTTTATAAACCACAGTCATTTATTTCTGGAAGTTCTGGAGGATGGAAGAGGGCCCATGATTAAGGGACCAGCAGATTCCACGTCTGGTGAGGGCTGACCGCCTGGGTGTCTTCCCCCTGTGTCCTCATTTGGCAGAAGGAGGAAGAGGGAGCTGTCTAGGGTCTCTTTTGTAAGGGCGCTGACCCCAGGAAGAACCCTCATGACCTAATCACCTCCCAAAGGCCCCACTTCTTAATATTCTCACATTGGAGATTAGGTTTTAGCCTATGAATTTGGGGGGGATATAAACATTCAGTCTGTAGCAGTGATTTATCATTTGTTCAGAAAATAATGTAAAACAAATATATTCTCCTCAGTGTCTATGCCTTGGCCAAAGGAAACAGAAAACACATATGATATTCCTATATCGTACATGATGAGGTACAGGGAAGACCGGTGAGGATAACCTTGCTCTTGCTTGTCATAGTTCTATAAAATAATACAACAAAATAACTTGACTAATTGAACTCATAAGAAAACAATCTCTAAAAAAATTGTGTGTGTGCGCTAGAAATTGTCACTAGCACCAGTTAGTGTTCAAGCCAAAGAACAGTGATTAATTCACTTATAGGATTTGGGTCAGTTATTATTTATTATTTTTATTGTTTATCCTTAAAGTTGGGCAAATATTGGAGTTATACAATCATATTATTTCAAGGAAATCTTCCCAAAGAAGATAATAACCTTCATCAATATGTAAATCACATTCTACTTGGCCTTTGTGGAATCTAACTATTGACTTCCTCCCTCTTCAACGTTTTTGTCCACATCAGTCATCTTTAAAAATGAAACTGCCTAATTCTAGAAAGTCAGTATCATAGCTCAACTCATTACGGCAGAAGGAAGGGTAGTCTCAGTCCTGTTTTTAGGATAATTAGGACATCCTCCATGGGGCAGGCTTGAGTCTTGTGATTCGGGAATTTTCTGCCCTGATACAGGTAGAGTGTTCCTTATCCAAAATGCTTAGGACCAGAAGTATTTCAGATTTCAGATTTTGGAATATTTGCATATACATAATGAGATAGCTTGGGGATAGGACCCAAGTCAAAACATGAGATTCATTATGTTTCATATACACCTTCTACACATAGCCTGAAGGTAATTTTAAACAACAGTTGTAATAATTTTGTGCATGAAACAAAGTTTTGACTGTGTTTTGACTGGTCACATAAAGTTAGGTGTGGAATTTTCCACTGTGGTGTCATGTTGACAAGCAAAATGTTTTGGATTCTGAAGCATTTCAGATTTTAGATTTTGTATTAGGGATGCTCAACCTGTGTAAATTTATCATTTTTAAAAATACATCAATCTTTGAAGGGAATTTAATGTAATCCTGTTCAGAAGAATGTAGAATGAAATTTAAGGCAGGTTCTTCCTGTACCTTCATCTAAGGAAGCTTAGATGCTGAAATCCCTCAGAGGAGGTTGTAATGTGAGGGCAGAGGTGAGGCTACCATTACAAAGGGACCCAGTGACACAGTCCTGTAAAGAAGATAGACTTTTAGGCTGGGCACGGTGGCTCATGCCTGTAATTCCAGCACTTTGGGAGGCTGAGGCAGGCAGATCACTTGAGATCAGGAGTTCGAGACCAGCCTGGCCAACATGGTGAAACCCCATTTCTACTAAAAATACAAAAATTAGCCCGGCATGGTGGCACATGCCTGTGATGCCAGCTACTCGGGAGGCTGAGGCAGGAGAATCGCTTGAACCTGGAGGTTGCAGTGAGCTGAGATTGCACCACTGCACTCCAGCCTCAGCAACAGAGTGAGACTCCATCTCAAAAAAAAAAAAAAAAAAAAGAAGATAAGACTTTTCTCTCTCATGGAACAGTCCTCAGGCAGCAGTTAATCTAGGGCTGCAGGCTGCTCTGCTCCCCGGTCAGCCTGGCGCGAATTCTGTCTGTTCTGTGGCTCTATCCTGTCCAGAGCATGGTCCTCACACAGCAGAAGTTGTGACATGCAGTTCATAACTTCTTCCGCCAGGAGAAACTGCACATGCACTTTTCTTTTTAAAGACATTGGCCCAGGGGCCAAGCGCAATGGCTCATGCCTGTAATCATACTGCTTCTGGAGGCCAAGGGGTGAGAATCGCTTGAGCCCAGGAATTTGAGACCTGCCTGGCAATACAGCAAGACCCTGTTTCTAAAACAAACAAACAAACAAACAACAACAACATTAGCTGGATGTGGCGGTGTGCACCTGGAGTTCCAGCTACTCAAGAGGCTGAGGTGGGAGGATTGCCAGAGCCAGGAGCTCAAGGCTACAGTGAGATATGATTACACTACTGCATTTCAGTCTGGACAATAGAGCAAGACTCTGTCTCTAAAAGGGAAAAAAAGACACTGCCCCAAATTTGCACTTACCCCTTGTGCTCAAATCCCATGGGTCATAACTGAGTCACAAGGCCACACCTAGGTGTAGAGAAGGAAACGTGGCCTCTTGCTGTGTGACCATGTGCTCAGCAAAAATTCAGAGGGTTCTTTTACCAGAAGAAATAAGGAAATGATGGATACGGGATGTGGGATGAGGGAATTAGGTTCTACCATAGTGATCTTGTGGAAATTCAAAGGGTAGAGGTGCATAGACACACAATATTAAAGAAGCATTATAGTTTTTCTTTTTTATCTTTGTGTGTGTGCATGTGTGTAGAGATGGGATCTCACTGCGTGGTCCAGGCTGGTCTCAAACTCCTGGGCTCAAGCGATCCTCCTGCCTTCATCTCCCAAAGTGTCGGGATTACAATCATGAGCCACCACACCTGGCCTTTCGCTTTTTTATCTTAATAATTAAAATCGTGCGTGCACGTGCGTGCGTGTGTGTGTGTTTACAATGGGTACAGAAGGAACAGAGCCATGAGTTATGTTTCACAATCTGTGTAGGAGATATCTTTTGACAGTTTTATCCAGTTTTCAACAGTTAAATATTTTAGTTTCCTCTAAGAAGATAGAGGTCAGTGTGACCCCCTCGCTCCATCAATGGACATTTCTCTTACTGAGTTGAGGCCAGCTGAACCACTCCTGAGCTACAGGCAGGGGTCTCTTTTGTTCTCTGGGCAGAGCTGAATTTACCGTGAAGCTGAGGAAGCCTAAGCTTCAGGCCCCTCACTTGCTTGGGCCCCTTCATACTAGTGTGGCCCTAGCACTGGGTTCATGGGGTCCTTTAGCACTTTTCTTAAAGAGTGCTTCCCCAGTTTTTAAGCTTCTTGCTTCACAAAATCAGGCCTTGGCAACCCGTTTCATGCCTCCTTTCTTTGCTGAGCCCTCCTACTTTTTCCCAGATGGGGAGAGGCTCCTGGGTGTCATTTCCCTCATCAACATAGTTTCTTGGAAGAAACCACCCTAAAAGGAAGTATAGCGAAAGAACATCCCAAAGAAAGAGATGTTAAAATTAATCCTTTTGCACCTCCCACATAGAGTATGCCTTTTATGCTCTGGCCCAATTTTGTGTGCCTTTGAGGATTCTCATTTGTATCAGTAGGGGTCCTTGGGGTTTTTTTTTTTTTTTCTTTTCTTTTGAGACAAGGTCTCACTCTGTCACCCAATCTGGAGTGCAATCCTACAATCACAGCTTACTTCAGCCTTGACCTTCTGGGCTCGAGCAATCCTCCTGGGCTCAAGAGTAGCTGGGACTACAGGCGAACACCACCACGCCTGGCTACTTTTTAATTTTTTTGCAGAGATGGGGTTTTGCTATGTTGCTTAGGCTGGTCTCAAAGTCCTGGGCTCAAGTTATCCTCCTGCCTAAGCCTCCAAAAGTGCTGGGATTACAGGAAGACGCCACTATGCCTGGCTGAAAAGCTCTTTTTTTTTTTTTTTTTATGGTACTTTGGCTCAACTGGCAAATGCCTACTTGAAATGAGCGTTTCACACTTTGGTCACCACATAGTCACTTAGATGGAACCCACAGGCTGCCCAATGCCACGGGCTCCCACTGGGCATCTGGAGAAGGGCACACCCTTCCTGGAGTGGTGAGCACTGCTAGGCCTGCTCTCCACCCTTTTCCACCCTCTGGGTGTCTTGAAAACTGGCTCTTTCCTATACTAATTTCTGGCAGGTCTGGATTTTCCATATAAGGGCTTCTTTGGCCAGTACTTCTTTGTACTGAAGAATCTTATATTAGTTCCACTTTCAGATTCGAAAATCAATCTTTAGTCAACCTAAAACATTATTCCTGGAGTGGAGCTTGACTGTATATGGGGAAGAGGAGAGGGAGAGACTGATGCAAATATGCACACACACATACTTTTTGCATACAATTTCAGGGAGGCCAGGACCTTCTGAAACCCTTCCTTGCTAAGCCCAGATCAACAGCCTCTGCTGTAGAGGTGAAAATGCAGCCAACTTAACTTGTTAACAACAACAAAAAGGCCATAACAATACTTTCCTCATGAGACTGTAAGAGTAAGTGGAGGCGATTAAATGAGACGATTCATGTAAAGTGTACTGTCTAACACATGGTAAGCAGTTATAATTGTTCACTTTTCTTTTGGGGCTTCAGTGATCTTACTGGTTTTCACGAGTTCCTTAGGTAATAACAATACTAACAGCCTTTGTTTTTCCATGGCCTGTTGTTTGCCTTTTAACTTGAAGGGACACAGTCAGAAGCTTCATTTTTTTTAATGTAGCCAAATCTATCTTTATTTTGTGTCTGACTTCATTAATTACTTCTAAGTTGGATCCTCACCCTTCCTACAGAGCTCTGACAGATTCTGTTTCTTGTAGACTGTTTTCTCCCCACGGTTCGATTTTTATTATTTAGCCATCTAATCCATCTGGAATTTATCCTGGTATATGCTCTGAGGTAAGGGTTTTAACTTGATCTTTTTTCCCATTGCCAGCCAACTATGCTCCAATCATAAATCTTCTTTCTCCTTACATATTGTAACATCTTCTTTTTTTTTTTTTTTTTTTTTTTTGAGGTGGAGTCTTGCTCTGTTGCCCAGGCTGGAGTGCAGTGGCACAATCTCGGCTCACTGCAACCTCCGCCTGCTAGGTTCAAGCCATCTTTTTTGGTATATAATAAATTCCTGTAACTTGTAAGATCTTTTCCCGGGCTTTCTGTTCTGTTTTACAGAACAAAGATCTGGCTATTTTTGCATAAATGTGTCTCAATATCTTGTAGGACTAGTCTACTCTTAACTCTTAGTTGTTGTAGGGTTTTTTTTTTTTTTTACAAAATCTAAAATATGTTCACCAGTTTATTTTTCCAGATAAACTTTTAAAGATTATTGATGAATTCTATGAAAAATCCCCTAGGAATTTTGATTGAAATCAAATTAGCCCTATAAGTTAACTGGGTAGTATTGCCATCTTAGCAATAGTGTTTTACTAACTTGGAGTTTCAGGATCAAAATACGGTAATCAAACTTTTACTCTAAAGAGATAAAAGCTGGAGTTTACAGGATGCTGCGTATCATATCACAGAGTTGGCTACTTATTTTCCCATCTTTTTATCTCCTAGAAATACAGGAAGATTATTGGTCACAAACATGTGAGTTACTGTAATGAAATCCCCCCAAATCCCTAGACTAAGGAATTAAGGTGGAGTGGGTGTCACAGTTATTTTCGAAAGCTTTTTGTGATTTTATTCTTTTCCTCTAGGTGGACATTTTCTCCCCACATCCTCCTACCAGTGAATCTGCTTTTGCCTTTCACTGCCCCTTCCAACCACCATCCCAATCTGTTACCTTGTAACTTCTTAGTGACAAGAAGATGTGTGGTCTCCTGAAGACTCACAATATATTTATGAGGATAGTGAGTAGAATATTTTATATTAGGATGATCTTGAAACATTTGGACTATATGATTAATATTCTTCTAATCCATGAGGATGCATTGTTTAGGACATTTATTTTATTTTGGAGGTAGAGAAGAGAAGAAGGAATAAAATGGCTGTAGGTGAAGAAATATTCTTCTTTTTTTTTTTTTTTTTTTGAGGCAGAGACTTGTTCTGACCCCCAGGATGGAGTGCAGTGGCGCGATCTCGGGTCACTGCAACCTCTGCCTCCTGGGTTTGAGCGATTCTCTCGTGTCAGCCTTCTGAGTAGCTAGGATGACAGATGCGTGCCACATGCCCAGCTAATTTTTGTATCTTTAGTAGAGACGGGGTTTCACCGTGTTGGCCAGGCTGGTCTCGAACTCCTGACCTCAGGTAATCCACCCGCCTCGGCCTCCCAAAGTGTTGGGATTACAGATGTGAGCCACTGTGCCTGGCTAGGAATATTATTCTATTTAAATGTCCTGAATTCCTTCAGCCTCTTTAATTCAAGTCTTAAATTCCACCCTCCCCACAAACAGGTAAGTGTAGTAAAGCAGATATCTCAAATTTGAAGTAATGTCCTTTACTAGAATCTTAAATTTATACACAACATGGCGGAAGTTTCAGATGGTTTTCTTGTCTGAGCTCTAGGTATAAAACTCTCAGACTTGGACTTAGACTTGGACAGCCCTCTTTTTTAACACCTAATCTGCTCGAAAGGAATCTGAGTTCAACAGAAGGAAACAAAATGTGCTAAATCAGTAAGAGTAATCCTCCAAGACGATATTCGTGTTTAACAGGCTCTGTAAATACAATAGTATTCTTTAGCAGGAAAGACCAAACATGTCTATAGAAGGTATTTCTAAATTTAAAGATAGTTCACTGCTTTAAGTGGAGCTTTGTGTTTGCTTTTGGTTTGCTTGTTTTCAACTTTGGACTTGTGGTAGTTGGTGGGAAGAATTAGGGATAATGTTGGGATCATTTTTCTTCACTTAGAATAAACAGACTGACCTAACTCTGTTTACATCTTTTGCACTCAACAACTGCTTCTTTAATACGTTTACATCACAGAGTAGAGAACTAAAGTGAACTTTCTTATAAAGTCAATAAACATATAGTCATGAATATTTGATGGAAATGAGAGAATCTCATAGAACTGGCTCTTCAATTACACTAGTGTAGTGTAAATATTATATTTATATGTATATATATGTGTGTGTGTGTGTGTGTGTGTGTGTGTGTATATCCCCCCAGCTTCTCTGAAAGCTGACACAGTGTAACTCTTCTGTGTGGCAGTTCGGCTATAGGCTTGATCTGTGACCTAGGTTGAATGGCATACTTTCTGGGGAAAGCAAACTTTTCTTTTGTGATACAGAAGAAAATAGATCAATGGGTGGATATGACAAGAGTTGTTCACCAGACCAAAGCCTAGGCAAGGGTCTTTGAGCAGACCCCAGGTGGGGGGGCTCAGCTAAGTCTTTAATGAATGCAGTTTGGATCTTTGTTAATCTTCCTGGAACTCTGAAAGAGTATTTTTTTTTTTTTTTTTTTTTGAGATGGAGTCTCACTCTGTTGCCCAGGCTGGAGTGCAATGGCATGATCTCGGCTCACTGCAACCTCTGCCTCCCCAGTTCAAATGATTCTCCTGCCTCAGCCCCCCGAGTAGCTGGAATTACAGGCACCCACCACCACACCTGGCTAATTTTTATATTTTTAGTAGAGATGGGGTTTCACTGTGTTGGCCAGGCTGGTCTCAAACTCCTGACTTCAAGTGATCCTCCTGCCTTGGCCTCCCAAAGTGTGGGACTGCAGGTGTGAGCCACTGCTCCCAGCCCGAAAGAGTATTAACTATGGACATACTCTGAGGCCTCTCTTTTAAAAAAATTGGAAAGGTGCTTCTCTTTATAATTTTCTGTATAAATGCATTGTACACATCCCTGATTTCGGTATGTTTGGGTAGTGGAGGGAAGATTATAATTCTATAGATGATTGTAGTCTACAGGTAAAGGATAATTAGGTCAACATCTGATCTTGCAAGGTTAAGACTGTCATGTTAACATATTTGAATGTGGTCAGGTGCTGTTATTGGCAATGTTGTCTTGATTAGACATCATCATGCCCTTGCCTGGTTAGACCGAGGAGGGGCAGAAAAGCAGATAGGGTAGCCACAGCCTCCTGCTGGCAATGGTGCGTCTTCACTGACAGGGCTACAGTGTTCCTAGTTGTGACTTTGCAACCTGTGCCAGGTAAGAACGAAGCCAGGACTAGGAGCAGCACACTGAAAGGAGCGGTCCAGCTGATGGACTCATATTCATCACTGCTCACACTAAGTTCAAGAACTTGCAGAGGAGTGACTTTAAGAAACCTTAGGCATTTATTTGCTTGTCCGGTGTCAAGAAGTTGCTGCAGGCCGGGTGTGGTGGCTCGCATTTCTAATCCCAGCACTTTGGGAGGCCAAAGTGGGAGGATCACCTGAGGTCAGGAGTTCAAGACCAGCCTGGCCAATATGATGAAACCCCGTCTCTACTGAAAAATACCAAAATCAGCTGGGCGTGGTGGCAGGTGGTAATCCCAGATACTTGGGGGGTGAGGCAGGGAGAATTGCTTGAACCCAGGAGGCAGAGGTTGCAGTCAGCTGAGATTGCGCCACTGCACTCCAGCCTGGGTGCAGTGTGAGACTCCATCTCAAAAAAAAAAAAAAAAAAAAAAAAGGAAATTGCTGCGTAGGTGAGGCTTAATCTTACTGGGGCCATCACTGGTCCTGAGTTCTGTTATTTTGTGACCCAGAAACTAGATTTCCCCAGGAGGAGTCAGGCTTTAGGAATTTATGTCACCCTAGCCAAACTCACAAGGACTATTTGTAAACTAGAATGTTTGTTTTTTCTTACATATGTGTTGAACACTTCCTGGGTGTGTGATTCTGTCCTAATTTCTGGGGGAAGTCCCACAGCAGGCTAAAGTTCCTTTAGAAGCTTGTGGGACAAATATGTAAATAAATACGTTATATATAGTGTGCTAAGCGTAGAATGGCCTTACATCCTGGTCTTCTGGAGACACTCCTGGTTTATGCCTGTAGTCCCCATGTAACTGTTAAGCATGCTCTCTTTCACTTTCAGATCTAAGGCCATAGGAATAGTTCTTTATGGATGTTTGGGGTATAGAAATGATAGAAAGGAAGGATAATCAGCCTGCTTCCCCCTGTAGACACCTGAGCTAAGTGCTGAAGGATGTTCGGGCAGCCGAAGCCTGGGAAGTTGGGGTGGGCTGGGGTTGGGGAGGAGGTGTGTTCCAGGAATCTGCAAAGCTCCCTCTGCAGGCAAAGGGAGACTGTTCCCGAAGCAGCAAGCAGTTGGTTCAAGTTAGGCACTGTTTCCCAAATTTACCCTGTGATAATAGTTCCCCAGGACACTCAGTGAACACACAGATTTCCAGACCCTGTTGGCAATTTGGATTTTTTTTTTTTAAGAAGGCTGGCAGATGATTCTTGGGCATATTAAAGATCGACAACGAGTTCTCCACTGACTGTGGCTAGGAATACAAAAGGATGGGCATAGAGGCGAATGGGAACCACAAGATTAGAGCACGAGTCACTGATCAGCCAGGCAGGGGTGACCTCAGGCAAGAAAGCCTTCAGAGGTAAAACCAGGTGGGAGTTATTTACAGTAGATCATGAAAGATGGGGAGTGCGAGAACTATGTCAGTCACCACGGGGATGCAAAGGAATGAAAAGATGAGAGAACTATTCAGGGGGAAGAACAGGACCTAGTGTATGCCAGTTACTAATTTGCTGGGGTAGTATTATTTCCTAGCAACAGAACCCTGTGTCAAATCCAAGAGCCTGGGGGACCGTAGAACCTGAAGTTTTACTGGGTGAGCATAAACCTAAAACTACAACAGTTGGATAAGTGGTGTGATATACTTCACATGGACTTCCTGCCTAGTTCACTTCTTTATAGTCGCTAGAACAACTCATGACAGTTTATTTCTGGGAAGAAGCCAGGATGAATTCGAAAGCATCCTGACACCCCATCCCTTTCTTTTCTCTAGACTTCAGTCTAACTCCTGCCCTTCGGTTTTGGTAAAACTACCCTGCCAAGTCTTATCTTGTATTTTGCTCCTGTTTTTGTTATCAAATGTGTAAAACAGTCACGACGAATAGACATGCCAACTGCTTTCAGAGGCAACGGTTAGTCTCTTGCAAGTTTCAACGTGCACATTTTGGAGCTGCTGTCTCTGTGGGAACCTGCAGGCACCTCACGGATGCACCACAACTCAGAAATTACAGTACCACCCGAAACACCTGATCCAGGCAAGGGGATCATTAAGCCTGGTGTTTGAGGCAATCGATTCACTTGGAAGAAGGTGCATTGGTGGTTTTGAGAGGAACAATCCCTACATGAAATCCTTCCATGGGAAATGGAGAACATCAGCTATTTCCCATTGCCTTCAAATCTAAAGTTGTCACCAGGCCTCTTGGCTTGTTACTGAAGCAGCGAAAGAAGTCAGAAATCAAAGACTTAGAAGTTATGAAAAGAAAATCTCAAAAAGGAGAATGGGGTCAGGCGCGGTGTCAGGCCTGGAATCCTAGCACTTTGGGAGGCAGAGGCGGGAGGATCGCTTGAGGCCAAGAGTTCAAGACCAGCCTGCGCAACATATTGAGTCACCCATCTGTATTTTAAATAAATATGGAGAATGGGAAACCCATCAGGCTGTAACCTCACAGGGAATTTAGCACCCTTACCTAAGACAAGACCTGGGCACTTGGGAAGCCTCCCCGAGTGCGGTTTGGGGACGGGGAGGGCATCTTAAATTCCAGTCCTCGGTCACTCTTGTGGCTTTGCCGAGGGATTTTCAAATCCCAGGAATGCCAGGGATGGAGATGAACAGGCTGAAATCCCCCACGCTGCCAGGGTTAGGGAGGGGAAAACAACAGTTCACAGCGGCCGCGAAGTTTTGTATTTTGTTTTTTTGGTAACAAGGGGCTTAACTTGTGTGCGGTCCAGTATCACCATCGCCGTGAAGTCACAGTGGCAAGATGAAAACGTTTAAAACATTTTTAAAAAGAATAAGGAAAGAGGAAGAGCGCGGCGTGCCCCGGCTCAGAAAACCGTCCTCCTCTGCTCCGGACGCTGGCAGAGCTTTGGGGGGCGACCGGCTCTCCCCAGGCGCCGCCGGGAAGCCCCGGCTCTCAGTCGGGGCGCGACCAGCGTGACGCCGCGGCGGGGGGATCCGGCGGGCGCGCGGCCGACTTCAAAGCCCCGGCGCCGCCGCCGCCCCCGCGCGCGCGCGCGAGTAGTACGGTCCGAGGGGGCGGCTTCTGGGGCGCGGCTCCGGCGGCAGCTGATGCGCGCCCCGCCGGCCGGGAGGCGGGAGTCCGCGAGCCTGGAGCGGGAGCCACCAAGGTCTATCCGCCGGGCGCTGCGGGCCGGGGGCCTGAGGAGGCCACAGGACGGGCGTCTTCCCGGCGAGAGGAGCCCGGCGCGGGGCCCGCTGCGGCAGCACCGTGTGAGGAGTAGGCCGAGGAGGACGCGGTCCCGGCCGCCGGCGGGAGGAAGCGCTCCACCAGGGCCCCCGACGGCACTCGTTTAACCACATCCGCGCCTCCGCTGGAAACGCTTGCTGGCGCCTGTCACCGGTTCCCTCCATTTTGAAAGGGAAAAAGGCTCTCCCCACCCCTTCCCCTGCCCCTAGGAGCTGGAGTCGGAGGAGCCACGCTCATGGCGTTCAGCCCGTGGCAGATCCTGTCTCCCGTGCAGTGGGCGAAATGGACGTGGTCTGCGGTACGCGGCGGGGCCAATGGCGAGGACGAGGCCGGCGGGCCCGAGGGCGACCCCGAGGAGGAAGACTCGCAAGCCGAGACCAAATCCTTGAGTTTCAGGCAAGTACAGGGCGTCCCCGCCGAAATGCAGACGCGCTTGCCTCCATCCATCTGCGGCTCCCTCTGTGTGCGTGTGTATGGTCGCCACCCGCGAAACCGTCCTCACTGCGGTGCCGTGTCCCCGCCCGGAGCCAGGTCCCCGTGTGCGTCCAAAAGTTCGGGATCTTCTGTCTTCCCGTGTGTTTTCTGGCCCCCGTTTCGCTAGGAGCTTTCCGAACCCAACCCAGAGTCTGCAGTCTCCGCATCCCCGCTGGCCTCGGTCACTTTCTCTAAGCTTCGATCCCCAGCCCCTGCCCCTCCACACAGGAGCAGCGTCACTGATCTCACCCAGTGCAACTTAGGGCCCCCCCCGGTGGGGAAGAAGTCGCTCCCCGGCCCTTCCCGGGGCCCTACCGTGTACCCAAAACGCGGCCGCGGTGAAGAAGGTCGCGTGATGACAGGCCCCTGGCAGCTGCTGGGAAATGGTGGTCTCTGCCGGGCTGTCATCCGCGTGATTGCGGAAGGCAGGTGACAGCATTCTTAGCCTCGGGCCCAGGGAGTTCCAGCAGGTAGAGGCCTACCGAGCAAAGAGGAATGCCTAGCATCGGCCTAACTCGGGGGTGGGACCAGTATTAATTGTTAAAGCCTCTGGGAAAGGGCTCTTGTGACAAAAGGAGTCTGTTGGAAATGCGCATTTTTCAGGTGTCTGAGGGAAGGATGACCTCAAAAATAAATGGTGCTGGAGAAAAGCTCCAGGGAATGGAGGAGCTTTCAAAGAGACAGGATGCCAGCCTGAGAAACCCAAGGAGGGCACTGCTCAGAGAACGCAGTTGCCTCCGCAGGTCAGACCCTGCTGAGGACCGGTTGGTTGTGAAGTTAGACAAACGTGCTGGACTTTTAGCCTTTGTGAATATGTAGATTTCAAAGGGTGTCGGAAATACCGTTGAAAGTGGTAATTCCTCATTTTTCCTCCTTGGCAGCTCGGATTCTGAAGGTAATTTTGAGACCCCTGAAGCTGAAACCCCGATCCAATCACCTTTCAAGGAGTCCTGTGATCCATCACTGGGATTGGCAGGACCTGGGGCCAAAAGCCAAGGTAAAGAAAAACTTGCATTTTTCCTGCCTGTTTTGTTTTTAAAGTTTTGAAAAATATCAATGAAGGAAGGAAAAAAAGTGTAAATTTAGGACCATTTAAGAGGGTTTGACCAAGAAATAGCTATTTGAAACCTCCTGGCATATATATTTTTAGGCGTGTGGTGATCGAGGCTTTCTCCTCCGAGTAGAGTTTGTGCATTTGCAGTATGAGATTATCATTATCTAACATTCCTACTAGGCCTTTCTCCTCAGCCCCTAAAAAAAATGTGTATGGTAATGAAGTAGGAAGATCATGTTTATATTTGACTTCACAAATTTCTCAGGCTAAGTTGCTTTCTACTGGGGTGTGGCTGGAGACAAAAATTACAGGTAAGACTTGTCTTAATTTTTGATAGGGAGGGTTCTTAAGAGCCTGTTTCAGAATCACTCACCTCACCCACTTCCATGCAGGGATGTGGTGAGAGCCCTTCAGTCTACTTGGGAAAACCTGGCACATGGGTTCCCTCCCAGCCCCTCAGAGCCCATCTACAGGAGCTTCCACTGTCTCACTTAATTAGTAGAAACCTTTTTTGTCACACAGCCAGTTCGGAATAAAATTTCACCTGTCCCCACATAATTCATATGCTTATTCACTAAATAGAGTGCACTGTGATTCAGCAGTGAAGTTCTACTCTCTTGAGCTAACATTATGGAGGCAGAACCTGTTAAGGGTTAAGCGAAATATCTATGTCAGCTTGTGTGAAGCACTGTGGAGAAAAATAAAGCAGGGGAAGAGAGAATAGGGAATATGGGATGGGGATAGGGAAAGGTGAAGGGGAGTTAGGGGGAGCATTCATGATTAGGTTACTTGAACAGAGACCTGAAGGCAGATTGAGGGAGCAGGCCTTGGAGGTTCCTGAGGTAGGAACTCTTCCAGCAGAAGGAGTGGCGTCTGCAAAGGTCTGACAGCACCAGCCTGCTGCAGGTGAGGCCCTAAGGTGGAGGGTTCATGGTACAGTTTGAGGACCAGCCAGGAGGTCAGTGTGGACTGACTACTCAGAGAGCAGGAGGAGCTGAAGTCAGCATGGTCAGAGGAGGTACAGATGCTGCTGCATTGAGGATTTGGCATTCTTTCTGAGTAAGGTGGAAAGCCACTGGAGGGTATATGAATTTCCAAGGACTGCCATAACAGAGTAACTGAGTGGCTTACAATAACAGAAATTTATTCTCTCACAGTCCTGGATAATTGAAATCAGAACCAGAAGTCTGAAGTCAAGGTGTTGGCAGGGCCTTACTCCTCTGAAGGCTCCCGGAAGAGTCTGTCCTTGCCTCTTCTAGCCTCTGCTGGGTGTCTGCAATCCTTTGTGTTCTTTGGCTTGTGACAGCAGAACTCCCGTCTCTGCCTCAACACATGGCTGTCTTCTCCCTATGTATCTGTCTTCCCGTGCCCTTCCTGTGAGGACAACAGTCGTTAAAGTTAGGGCCCACCCTAATCCAGTTTGACCTCATCTTATCTTGGTAACATCTTCAAAGATACTATTTCTAGATAAGGTCACTTTCATAGGTACTAGGAGTTGGGACTTTAACATATCATTTTGATAGACATAATTCAGCCCACAACGGAGGGCTTTGAGCAGAGGGATTGTGCTTTGACTTCTTTTGTAAAAGGCTCCCTGGGCTGCTGTGTGGAGAAGGGACTCTAGGATGGAAGTCCTTTTTATGTTGTTTCTCTGTTCCAGGATCTGACGCTGTCACCCTGAAGTGGCAGAGCCAGCTTTCAGTTATCTAGCTACCTAAATTTTGCACTGATTGTGACTTTCTCCTCTTCCCAATAAGTATTTTTATTGCTTAGCAACTTCTTCATAGGTTGCCTAGGGAAGTCAAGTTACTCTGGTAATAGACTGCATGATGGAGCTGGAATTATTGGTAAAATGACATCAGCAAAAAACTGGTTTGGTTTTGCTTTAAATTGATTGCTCCATGCTGTGCTTACCCTGCTGAGAATTCAGCAATACCCTCAACTTGCCCTGGGCTGCATTTTGCCATTGTTCTAGGCAGGGACAACATGGGAATAGGCAAATTTATATACTGGAGAATTTGTGTGTGACACATAGCTGTGTAGCACTCTCAGTGATGAAGATAACACTTGTTCCTCATAGCTTCCCTTTTCTTCTGTAAAGATTGGCAGATCAGAAGGGAGATTTTGAAGCTTGAAAGAACTATTTGGTGGCCTTTCCATCAAATTTAAATAAAGCTCATAAGACACGTTAAGGAACTGTTTGAAAGCCTTTTTGAATTGCCGTCAGCTTGGGCGGTCCTTCCTCGTCATTTTGTCAGCTGCTAGACTGATTCATCCCGCCAGATTCTTTGCCGGTTGAATAGAGGCCTGGATGACCTAGGCCCCCAAAACCACAGAGACCCAATTGTTTGGTCCTTCCTGTGCCAGTGACTCTCACATTCTTTTTCATTTTCTCTAAAGGAAAACTTTTAAATGTTTATGGATCAGGAAAGCTCTGTGGGGTAGTTCATGAATGCAGACTGTAATTGTAGGGGTGGAGGAGTGTCCAGTCCAGGAAACAACCCTGCATATTATGAAGGCTTTCAGTTTAGAGTCTTTTAACAATAGGATGATTGCTCATCAACCTGGTAGTACCCTGACTTCCAGGGTCCTTGTGTACAACATCCGGAGCTAGTCCAGAGTACTGCTGATGGCCTTGTCACACATACACAGAAAATGTGCAAAGACAGCCACAGAACAGGTCTGACTGGAGGGGATTTCAGTGGGCAGAAAGCCCTGCAGAGTCATTTCATATTGAAGTTTAATTTCTGGGACTGGATAAGTTCCTTTCTCCCAAAATTATTGGTTGTTTTGTTCCTGGTAAAGATAGTCTTTTATATTTTTGTGGTTCCAAGACATGGTTGGACAGTAGTTATAAATTATATAAGACTAAATCATTCTGGAGGAATGATTTATGAGGAGTTAGGAGTTGGAGTTGAAATATATAAAAGATTCTGGCTTCCTGGTATATAATGGCCCTCAAACGTGTGGGCTACATATACCATACCCATGGCTCCTGTGCTGACTTCCGTATAATTCTTTGAACTCAGGGAAACATCTAAGACTATTTTGAAACGACTTTTCTTATACTGGAACTGCTTTAGGAACTTGCAGTATCTAAACTGTATAATGACTCTTCCTAAGAGTTGTATGCTGGAAGTTAAGTGGTGGATAAGGTTGTAGATTTTTTTTTGAAGCCACATATAGAAGCAAGTTTTAGGCTTACTGGTAAAATAAAACTCTAGCTAAAGAGATTTCCTGAAAATAACCAGACTGTTAGCTGTAAAGCTTGGGCTGGTCTGTATTTGCTATCTGTCTGTTTTCTCCCACTAAAGGTGTTTAACGCTGCTGCTATTGTGGTGTTCTTTCTCTTTGCTGAGAAATATATTGGTGAAGAAACATCCCCTAGGCATGGGCTTTTGAGGAGGTGTAATCTCAAGTTCATCCTCTGTTTTGTTTTGTTTTCAGACAGGATCTCTGTCTAGACTGGAGTACAGTGGTATGACCATAGCTCACTATAGCCTCCAACTCCTCGGCTCAAGTGATCCTCCTGCCTCAGCCTCCTGAGTAGCTGGGACTATAGGCACACACTACCATGCCTGGCTAATTTTTTAATTTTTTTTGTAGAGATAGGGTCTTGCTATGTTGCCTAGGTTGATCTCCAACTCCTGGCCTAAAGGGATTCTCCTGCCTCACCTTCCCAAAGTCCTGGGATTATAGGCATGAGCTACCATGCCTGGCTTTTGTATGTGCTTGTGTTTGTTTATGGAGGACTTAGGTGCTTTGGCTTTGTGTAGCTGTTTTAGTCACAAAAACTGCAGTAGGTGCCCTCTGCCCCTTGAGTTTCTCCTTCACCAACAGCCCCCCTTCCCCAAACACACACACCTTTATCTACAGATTGTTACCTCTTTCTGAGAAACAGAATCTTAATTAGTGTAGAAGCTCTCACATCACCCTTGGAACAACTCTGCAGTTTGATGTGTTAATTAAATGCCTAGGTATTTCAAAGACAAACCGTAGTTCTCTGGAATTTTCCCCAGAATAGAAGGAAAGAGATAAATGGGATCTATGCACAGATATTTACTGCCTCAGGCCTGTGAGGGAATGCCAAGTTGTTTGTTGACACAGTTTTGGTAGTCTCGATCAGAATCAGCAAACTGTGGCTCATAGACCAAGCCCTGCCTGCCCTGTTTTTTTGCATGGCACTCGAGCAGAAGAATGAGTTTTACATTTTTTGATGGTTTAATGGTGATATGTGAAAATAATGTGAAATTCAAATTTCAGGGCCCATCAAGTTTGTGTATATATATGTGTGTGTGTGTGTATATATATGTGTATATATATATATGAAATAGGTATTTTGGTAGATACAGGATCTTGCTCTGTTGCCCAGGCTGGTCTTGAGCTCCAGGGCTCAAGTAAGTGATCCTCCCACCCCCGCCTCCCAAAATGCTGGGATTTCAAGTTTGAACCACCACTGTCATCCCCATAAAGTTTTATTGGAATACAGCCATTCTCATTCATTCAGGTATTGTCTGTGGCTGCTTTCACTCTACAATATCTGGGTTGAGTACTTGGAACAGAGACCAAATGTCTGGCAAAAGTCTAACATATTTACTATCTTGTACAGAAAAAAATGTCAATCTATGTCTATACTTATGACAATTTCAGTAAAAATACAGAGTTTAATTTGGAATAATGGCTTTAAGAATGAAAAGGTGGCAAGGTTATACCTGCTGAACAAATGAACCGTGGGCACGAGTTGCCATTAGTCTAGGCCTGCATGTTCAGGAAAGGCCCAGGGGAGAGCCTGAAGTGGCCTGGCTATTTGTCATCTTTGCAAAAGGGAAGTGATGTAATTGGTCTGTCAATGAACTTGATTATCAATTGACTCAAAGATCTAAGGAGGAATAAAAATTATTTAAAAAGGAAATTAGGGAAGAATGGGGAGAATATACACATAGACTTTTAACTTTTACCCATTAAATTTTTTTTTAACATTTTATTTTCTTAAAAAAATTTTTTTTAAGTAGTGATGGGGTTTCACTATGTTGCCCAGGCTGGTCTGGAACTCCTGGGCTCAAGTGATCCTCCCACCTTGGCCTCCCAAAGTGCTGGGGTTACAGGCATGAGCCAGCTGCACCCAACCCATTAAATGTCTTTAATGTAACTTTGGGTATATGAGAATTTGTAAGTTGACTGTAAAAGGTCGATATGGTGTATTTTTAGAATGTTTTAGACTCTGTGTGTGTGTGTGCGTGTGTGTGTGTTTGTGTGTGTGTGTGTGTGTGTTACAGAAAACACAGAATGGAAACCTTGTTAAAATCCGAGCCTGTTTTTATTCTAAAGCTTTGGGTTGTATGTTTAATCAGATACTATGTGAAAATTTTCATTAGGTACATATTGAAGTGTTCCATTCAAGTCTACAAGTAAATCCTGCTAGGGATTTAGTTTAACATCCTTTCCCTGCTCCAACAAGGGAATGCTTTATTAGAGTTTCCTAGAAATAATGGGACTAATTAGGACCTTTCATATTACCTAGTCCAGCAGTCCAACCCATGTGGCTCCTTCAACAGCATTGCAGGCTGGTGCTTTTAATTTTAATTTTATAATGTTTTGCTGTGATTGCCTCTTTCACAGTTTGATTGTTTTGTGTTATATCATTCCATTTTAAGGTATTTAATGCTTGAAAATCTTAGCAGTATGTTATAGTTACTTTTTTAATGTATTTTTAGCTCTGAAGTTGGAGATTCCAACCAGCTAATAAATGAGATCAGAGTCATGTGTTTTTTGTTGTTGTTGTTGCTCTATCACAATGGAAATGTGCCCCTAGGAAGCACCTCTGCTTCTATATGGTGCCTTACCTGAGGGAATGTCTTTCTGGGGAAAAAAGTGTAGTTTTTCCAGCAGAAATTTGTGAGAGTGCAGAACCGCAGAGGAGCAACATTGTCTGAATAAAAAACTCCAGGGAGCAAAGTCTACCTGCAGAAAGGAAAGATTTCAGTAACTGTCAAATCACAATTTTTCTCTTAAGATGAGTGATAAAATCAAGACCTTGCATGCCTCCATTTTGGGTTTACCCAAGCATCAAATAAAACAGCAGAACTTACTTTGGTACTTGTGGGTGGCAGAGACGCTTTCTACCTGTGTGTGTGTTTTGGGAGCAGGCAATCCTTCTGAAATTATATTGCTGCCATGTAATGTCCTACCTACAAAATGGATGTGGCCTAAAGCCATTTTAACATTTAAATGAAAGAGCAGTTGCAGTCTTTTTCAGGTTACCAGTTATACTGCCCAGAGGAAGTCTTGTGGGGTATAAACCATTTTGTCACACTCTCCTAAATCCAGAGTAGTGATGGGAGATCATGGTTTATCCACCCAAAGCAACCCTCTCAGTGGAGATTTCATAACCAAGGTTGCTGAATTGCCTGGTGAGTATTAAATCTGGGCTTAGAAAGGCTTTGCTGCTTGTGAGTTGAAGATCTCACCCTCACCTTTGCATTTACATGACCTAATTTTATGAGTTCACACAAACATGGTTAGATCCCCAGGGTTTAGATTAATGATGGCCAAACTCACAAGGGAATAATAATAATGGCATGGAGTATTTTATTCACAAATGAAAAATGTATCTTGACAGTTCCGTTTGGCAGATGCAGATACTCTCCTAGCCAGTCGAGATACCCTCTTTCTTATATCATTGCTGGAAATATGACAATAAATGATTGATCTCCAGCTTTCCCATTACAATATTCCCACCTGGCAGATCAGCAGCTATCTGTTTCAGCCGTATTTATTTATTAGATGTGCTGGGAACAAGTAATCTTTGTTTGCAGCATCTTATTTGATTTTTATGACCATGATTCTGTGAGATAGAACACAAGTGATTTCCATTTCACAGATTGGGAAATTGAGGCCAGAGCCTTTACTGCTAGTAGTGGACCTGGGTTTTGAATTCAGCTTTTAAGATTGCAGATCGAGAGCTCTTTGGAACATATTATACTGCTTTTCTCTCCAGGAAATTTGTGAATCCCTCTCTCTTGTTCACTATCTGAAGAGAACATGTATCAGAGGAAATAAAGGTTCTTAAAATGTTGCCAGAGCAGGTTGGATGATGGGGGAAAGCATCGTCTTAAGTATTCTGTCAAGCGATAGTAGTTTAAAAAATCAGGAAATACGTCTTCCACATGTGTGAACTTGGCACATATTATTCTGAAGTATGAAATGTATTTTAGGAAGTTGAAACATCAGAAGTTTGGAAGCTTGCAACACAATTTAGATATAGATTAATAGTCAAGCAAAAATCATCACTGGAGAAGCAGTGCAGTGAGATTGAAAACATTTTGCTTCCTTAGTGCCTAGTTTCAGCTCACCAGTGAAAAATAAAGAAGGAGTGGATAAATTCAGTACTAGCCTTTGCATTCTGTCTCCACCTGAGTCGTGCATGGGTGAGAAGAGACAGGTGTATGGAGGTGTGTGCAGCTGCCTGGGGCTCTGTGCCTGTTTTGTCGTAGATAGAGGAGTTTTTAAGAGGCCTTTATTGGTGATCTCTGGCTGTATAACAAATTACTCCAAAACTGAAAACCATGAACATCTCACATAGTCTTTGTAGTTGGGAAATTTGGGAGCTGGGTGGTGTGGCTCAGGTCACTTGTAAGAATGCTCTCAAGATGTCAGCTGGGACTGCAGTTGTTTAAAGACTTGACTGAGGCTCAAGGATCCTCTCCAAAGGCGACTAACTAATTTGTCTGGGCTGTGAGTGCTGGCTGTTGGTGGGAGGCTGCAGTCCTCACCATGTGGACCACTGCTTGGTTGCTTGAGTATCCTCACAACATGGCAGCTTGCTGCCCCAGAGTGAGTGATCCAAGAACAAGCAAGATAGAAACTGCAGTGTCTTCTGTGACTTAGCCTCAAAAGTCACACTTACTTCCACAGTATCCTTTTGGTTACACGGGTCAGTCCAAGGGCATGTGTACCAAGAGGTGAGACTCACGGGGGCCATCTTGGAGGCTGGCTACCACAAGGCCCTTTTCCACTTTTTAAAAAGCTTGCATGAAAGGATATACAAGGGTGTACATTCTTAGATGGCAAAGCTTTTCCCACTGCTTTCTTCCTTTGGCGTCTCTTCACTGCCCTTCCCAACCCCACTCCTTCCTGCTGCCCTCTTTCTTAAACAGGAGCAGAATTGGCCGAAGAAATTATATAGCCACCTATTGTCTTGTGGTCCTGCCATGGATGTGTCTCGTGCACCCAGCATGCTGGCTGAGATTGCTCTGTCTGGAGGCGCCTCTCTTGCTGAACATTCCTCCTTCTTCTTCTTTATCCAGCATCAGCTTCTCAGCTCCATGTGGGTGGTTGCTACTTTGTGAGAGAGGCAGTTGGTATTTTGAATTTTCCAGTAATTATTTCTGAAGAGATGCACATTATGGTTGTTTGGCAGCAACAGATTGAAGTTACACAATCCCAGATCTCTGCACAGGAGCCCCATCTGTTAGCACGTGCTCTTTCCCCCCTTGCTCTTCCTGCCAGAATAGCTTGGGAATGGGGGAGAAGTTTTGTGGGGAGGGCCTTCTATGATTTCTGTCTGTGGAAGGGGATTTCTACTGTGTCTAAAATATAAACTCAAACAAATCCAGATGGTTCCAGAACCCATGGGCATCTCATGAGTGAGAAGAGAGGACACATTCATTGCTGGATTGGCTTCTTTGGAGGAGGCTTTGGCTTCCTGGTGGGTGGACACTTCCTGATAAGCAAGTCCCATCCTCTTACCTTATAATCTTGGCCTTCAGAGATACAGTTTGGGTCTCTTTTTATTTTTATTTTATTTTATTTTTTTTTAAGAGACAGGGTCTTGCTGTGTTGCCCAAGCTGGAGTGTAGTGGTACAATCATAGCTCACTGCAGCCTCAACTCCCAGGCTTAAGGGATCCTTCTGACTCAGCCTCCCGAGTAGCTGGGACTACAGGCATGTACCACTACACCTGGCTTGGGTCTCTTTTTAAATAAAATAGCATGAAGTGCTGTCTTGGAAATTTGAAGTGCTTTCTTCATCCTTAGTACAAGCTTTTTTTCAGTTTATCAAGTGGTTTTCCAGATTATTCTTTAGCTGTAGAGTCAGGTTTTAGGGGGAGCCTCTCTCAGGAGTTAGAAGCTTATCTCAGGAGAACAGCAGTGCAGCTGGTGCCCTGTCTCTTAAAAAAGCAATGAAATTTGCCCTCCCTTAGCTTCTGGGTAATGTTTATGTTTGGTGTTTTTTTGGAGGTTAGGAAGGAAGGGTTTAAAAAGGTAGTTTGTTGTCTGGGTTCTGCCAGTGTGTGTGTGTGTGTGTGTGTGTGTGTGTGTGTGTGTGTGTGTGCATGCTGTGTGTGTGTGTGTGTGTGTGTATTTTTCTACTCAGAACCCCCCTGACCCACCCCTCTCCCATGGTTCTGGGGAGCCTGGGCCCTAGTGGTTGTCGGGGCAATGTGAGCTATGCAGCCCATACCCTTAGATTCTATCCTACATTCCTAGAAAAGGGCCTATTGTACGGTTGTTCCAACCCTGGACAATAAATTGTCTACTTCTCCATTTTAAGGCTAATGACTTAGTGAGAACGTACATATATAAAATACACTTCAACTTTGGAGGAATCAGAGAGACTGGGAACCCAAAGACGTGAAACTGGGGGGAAAAAAACACTCACATTTTGGACTTTTAACAAAAATTAATGCTAATATACACCTGATTAACAGTCTCCTCAGGGCAGACCACTTGAACAGAAAGGGTTGGTGCCAGAATCATGCTTTTTTCCCTCCTGAAGCCCTTGATTCAGCGTGGGGGAGGAGGGCTGGGAGGGCAAGACCAAGGCACAGAAAGGAGGAGTGGGACCTTCAGGGTAAAGGACCAAGGGAAGAGCTATGCCAAGCCATCCCCCAGCCATTAGCCTGGAGCTGAGCTGCAGCATCACTGAACAGTTAGCTAGGCCTTCTCAGTATGCGACAGATCATCAGGTGAGAAGGGGTCCTTCATGTATCAGACACTTGCCCTACAGTGGGCACTGATTGAGCATCAGCTCTGTTTTGGGTGCCCAGTTTCTGCTTCCAGGGATACACAGAGTAAGGCCCCTGTGGGGCTCTGAGTCTGAAGGGAGCTAGCCCTGTCCTGTTTCCCAGACCTCTTGGCCTCCTTGGCGTCCCAAGAAGTTTTAGCAGCAAAAGATAGGGAATTTGTGAGGGAAGAAATTCCCCCACTAATCTAGAAGTAGAATGTTAGAAGGAAGAAGTCAAATGTTAAAAGTTAGAATTTAAAAAATCCCCCTGCCCACAAAGTAAAAAAAGCCTTTTGGGCTTGACAATTATCATAACTCTAGAATGTTTCGCATACCATACTTGGCTATATCTGTTGTGGAAAAGAGGGATGATGTCATTTTTTTCACCTCTTTCTGTAAATAGAATTTATGTAGCACATGTGGGCTTCCTCAAGGGAAATTTAAAACCCCAAATTGATGGGATGGTGAGACCTACCACCTCCCTCAAGCATGTGTCTCTCCAAGTGACACACATAAGACACTATTTAAAGCATGTACTGTGAATGTGTGTGCTGGCTCACTCCTGTAATCCCAGCACTTTGGGAGGCCAAGGCAGGAGGATTGCTTGAGACCAGCCTGGGCAACAAAATGAGACCCTGACTGTACCAAAAACAAACAGACAAAAATTAGCAGGGCATGGTGGCATGTGCCTTTAGTCCCAGCTGCTCAGGAGGCTAAGGTGGGAGGATCACTTGAGCCTGGGAGGTTGAGGCTGCAGTGAGCTATAATTGCCCCACTGTACTCCAGCCTGGACAACAGAGCAAATCTGTGTAGTATAGTTGAACATTTTATTAGAAATCATAGGACACTCCTCCTCCTCCATTTCCCTCGTGTCTGAGCCTCCATGTTCTTTTTTAAAAAATAGTTTTATTGAGATATAGTTTACCTGCCATACAATTGCCATTTAAAAGCTTTACAATAGTTTTTAATTTATTTATCGACAGAATTGTACAACTATTGTCTCAATTTAATTTTTAGAACGTTTTATCACCCCCAAAGGAAACCCTGTACTCATTAGCAGTCACACTCCATTCCTCTTCCTTCCCACCTCCAGTCCTAGGTGACTGATGATCTAGTTTGTGTCTCAGTAGATTTGATTATCTAAACATGTCATGTAAGTAGAATAGTAGAATATGTAGTCTTATATGACTGAATCAGTTCACTAACTGTAATGTTTTCAAGGTTCAGCTGTGTTTTAGCAAGTATCAGGACTTTATTCCTTTTTTATTGTTGAACAACATCCATTTTATTGATATACTATATTTTACTTACCCGTTTATCAGTTGACGGACATTTGGGTTATTTCCACTTTTGGCTATGATGAATAATGCTGCTATGAATATTCACATTCATGGATTTATGTTTTCATTTCTCGGGTATATACCTAGGAGTAGAATTGCTAGGTCATATGGTAACTTTATGTCAAACATTTTGAGGTACTGCCAGACTTTTTCAAAGTGGCTGCACCATTTTACATTTCTGCCAGTAGTATTTGAGGGTTTCAGTTTCTCCATATCCTCTCCAACACTTCTTATTGTCTGTCTGTTTGGTTATAGCCATCCCAGTAGGTGTGGAGTAGTTTTGATTTGCATTTGGTTTTCATTTGCATTTCCCTAATGGCTGATGATAATGAGCAACTTTCCATGTAGCTATTGGGTATTTGTATATATTCTTTAGAGAAATGTCTATTCAGATTCTTTCCCCACTTTTTAATTAGGTTATTTATCTTTTTTATCACTAAGTTATATATACTAGATGCAAATTCCTTATTAGATATGTGACTAAATATTTTCTTCCATTGTCTTTTCATTTCTTGATGATATCATTTGAAGTGCGAAAGTTTTTAATTTTGATAACGTTCAGTTTACTTGTTTTGTCTCTTGTGCCTTGATGTTGTGTCTAAAAAGATTTTGCGTAACCCACAATCACAAAGATTTACTTCTCTGTTTCAACAGTTTTATAGTTTGAACTCTTACATTTAAATCTGTCATCCATTTTGAGTCAGTTTCTGCATGTGGTGTAAGGGAGCAGTCCAGCTTCATTCTTTTGCATGTGGATATCCAGTTGTCCCAGCACCATTTGTCAAAAAGACTATTCTTTTCCCCATTCAATTAACTTTGCACCGTTGTCAAAAATCAGTTGGCCATAGGTACCAGGATTGATTTCTAAACTCTCAATTTTGTTTCTCTATATCTCTTGTTATGCTGGTACCACCACACTGTCTTGATTACTATAGCTTTGTAGTAAGTTTTGAAATCAAGAAGTATGAGGCCTCCAAATTTGATCATTTTTTCAAGATTGTTGTAGCTATTCTGAGTCCATTGCATTTCTATATGAATTTTAGAATCAGTTTGTTAATTTTTGCAAAGAAGGCAGCTGGGATTTTGATATGGATTGTGTTCAATCTGTAAATAAATTTGGGAAGTATTGCTGTCTTAACAATATTAAATCTTCCCATTCATGAACGTGGGGTGTCTTCCATTTATTTAAGTTTTCTTTAATTGCTTCAAGCAATGTTTGTTTGTTGTTGTTGTTTGTTTGTTTGTTTGTTTTGAGATGGAGTCTCGCTCTGTCACCTGGGCTGGAATGCAGTGGCCGGATCTCAGCTCACTACAAGCTCTGCCTCCCGGGTTTACGCCATTCTCCTGCCTCAGCCTCCTGAGTAGCTGGGACTACAGGCGCCCGCCCACCACCTCGCCCGGCTAGTTTTTTGTATTTTTTAGCAGAGACGGGGTTTCACCATGTTAACCACGATGGTCTCGATCTCCTGACCTCGTGATCCGCCTGTCTCGGCCTCCCAAAGTGCTGGGATTATAGGCTTGAGCTACCACACCCAGCCTGTTGTTTGTTTTTTGAGACATGGTCTCACTCTATCACCCAAGCTGGATTGCAGTGATGCAAGCATGGCTCACTGCAGCCTCAACCTCCCAGGCTCAGACAGTCCTCCTGTCCAGCCTCCCTAGTAGCTGGCCTATTAGGAATGGGCCACACAGCAGGAGGTGAGCAGCAGGGTGAGCAAGCATTACTGCCTGAGCTCCGCCTCCTCTCAGATCAGCGATGGCATTAGATTATCATAGGAGTTCAAACCGTGTTTTGAAAGGCACATGCCAGGGATCTAGGTTTTGCACTCCTTATGAGAATCTAATGCCTGATGATCTGAGCTGGAACAGTTTTATCCCATACCCCCACCTCCCATCTCCCTCGTCCATGGAAAAATTGTCTTCCATAAAACCGGTCCCTGGTGCCGAAAAGGTTGGGGACCACTGCTGTAAAGGAATACCTGAGTCTGGGTAATTTCTAAAGAAAAAAGGTTTATTTGGCTCACAGTTCTATAGGCTGTAGAAGAAGCATGGCACAGGCATCTGTTTCTGGTGAGGGCATCGGGGAGCTTCCAATTATGGCAGAAGGCAAAGGGGGAGTAGGTGTGTCACATGGCAATAGAGGAGAAGGAGAAAGAGAAAAGGAGGCACTGGGCTCTTAAATAATCAGATCTGAGGAGAACTAATAGAATGAGAACTCACTCATTACCTTCAGGACAGCAACAAGCCATTCATGAGGGATCCACCCACATGACCCAGACACCTCCCACTAGGCCTCACCTACAACATTGGGAATCAGATTTTAACATGAGATTTGGAGGGAACAAATATCCAAACTATATCAACATCTTATATTTTTTTCGTTAAATTATTTCCTAAATATTTTATTTTTTGATGCTGTTATAAATGGAATCATTTTCTTAGAATTTTTTTTTTTTGGAATTTTCATTGCAAGTGTATAGAAATACAATTGATTTTTACACATTGATCTTACATCCTACAGCCTTATTGGTTTCATTTATAGTTTTTTGGTGGATTCCTTAGGACTTTCTATATGCAAGATTATCTCATCTGTAATTAGAGATAGTTTTACTTCCTTTCCAATAGGGATACCTTTTATTTATTTTCTTGCCAGTTACCTTGGTTAGAACTTCTAGAACAATGTTGAGTAGAAGTCTCAAGAGCTGACATTTTTGTCTCGTTCTTGACCTTAGGGTGAAAACATTCAGTCTTCTATCAGTAAGTATGACGTCAGCTCTGAGTTTTTCATAAATGCCCTTTATTAAGTTGAGGAGGTTCCTTTCTAGTCCTAGTTTGTTTAGTGTTTTTACCATAAAAGGGTGTTGGATTTTGTCAAATGCTTTTTCTGTGTGTATTGAGATGATCATGTGGGTTTTGTCCTCTGTTCTGTTGATCGTTGTATATTGTATGAATTGATTTTCAGATGTTAAAGCAACCTTGCATTCCTGGGATAGATCCTGTTTGTTTGTGGTGTATAATCCTTTTTTTGTGTTGCTGGATTTGGTTTACTAGTATTTTGTTGAGGATTTTTGCATCTATATTCAATAAAAGATACTGGTTTGTAGTTTTTTTCCCCCTTGTGATGCCTTTGTTTGGTTTTGGCACCAAAGTAATGTTGGTGTGATGGAATGAGTTGGAAAGTGCTTCTTCCCTCAATATTTTTTGGAAAAGTTTACAAACAATTGGTGTTAATTCTTTAAATGTTGGGTAGAATTCATCAGTCTGGTTCAGGTCTTTTCTTTGGGGGAAGTTTTAAATTTACCAGTTTAATCTCTTTGCGTGTTTTTTTTTTTTTTTTTTTTTTTTTTTTTTTTTTTGTTGAGACGTAGTCTTGCTCTGTCGCCAGGGCTGGAGTGCAGTGGCCGGATCTCAGCTCACTGCAAGCTCCACCTCCCGGGTTTATGCCATTCTCCTGCCTCAGCCTCCCGTGTGGCTGGGACTACAGGTGCCCGCCACCTCGCCCAGCTAGTTTTTTATATTTTTTAGTAGAGACGGAATTTCACCGTGTCAGCCAGGATGGTCTCGATCTCCTGACCTCGTGATCCGCCCGTCTCGGCCTCCCAAAGTGCTGGGATTACAGGCTTGAGCCACTGCGCCCGGCCTCTTTGCCTGTTTTAGATTCATTCAGATTTTCTGTTTCCTCTTGAGTTGGTTTCAGTAGTTTGTGTCTTTCTTGGAATTGATCTATTTTATCGAAATTGTCTAATTTGTTAGATACTCATGGTATCTTTTCTTATTTTTTAATGGAATTAATAAGCCCTATTGTGCCTTTTACACAGGGTTAATTTGAGGATCAGGTTAGGTAATGTTTATGAAAGTGCTTTGAAGGCTGTATAAGTATGAAGTATTTTATTTGTTCTAAATTTTTAATTACAGGAAAACAATTGTTCTAGAACAAATTTTACATTAAATTCCTTTGCATTTATCACACTCAACGTCAAGAGTAGCCCAGTGTTAACCACTGTTGCAATTTTTTTTTTTTTTGTGAGATGGAGTTTCACTCTTGTCGCCCAGGCTAAGTTCAGTGGCACCATCTTGGCTCACTGCAACCTCCGCCTCCTGGGTTCAAGCAGTTATCCTGCCTCAGCCTCCCAAGTAGCTGGGATTACAGGCACCCACCACCATGCCTGGCTAAGTTTTTGTATTTTTAGTAGAGATGGGGGTTTTGCCGTGTTGGCCAGCCTGGTCTCGAACTCCTGACCTCAGGTGATCCACCCACCTCAGCCTCCCAAAGTGCTGGGATTACAGGCGTGAGCCACTGAACCCGACCTGTTGCAATTTTTTATTTTTCAGATGTGGTCTCACTCTTTTGCCCAGCCTGGAGTGCAGTGGCACTATCACAGCTCACTGCAGCCTCAACCTCCTAGGCTTAAGCGACCCTCCTGCCTCAGCCTCCTGAGTAGCTAGGACTGCAGGCAAACACCCCTGCACCCAGCTAATTTTTAATTTTTTTGTAGAATCAGGGTCTCCCTATGTTGTCCAGGCTGATCTCAAACTCCTGGGCCCAAGTGATCCCCCTGACTTGGCGTCCCAACTGTCTACGGTTTATGAAGTTTTTTAACATTTGTGATTTACTCCTCCTCTGTGAGTTGCACTTGAGGGGAGAGATTATTGCCCTTGTTACCAAAGGAATATGAACTAAGATTGAGTTGAAAGGACAATTAAAGTGATTTTTGGACCTATTTCCCTATTTCTTGAGGGATAGCAGAACATAGATCCTGTAGTATCAGGCTCAAAGGGCATCAGTGCCCCATTAGGAAGTCATCTTTGGGCTCTGACCCATTTGTTTTTGGCTAGCATTGAGAGCAGCTGTTTCCTTTCTTCTCTGATGACTCACTGAGCATGATCTATTCTTTGGCTTCCTAACCTCTCTCATAGCCCATACCTTAGATGAATTATTCACATTCCCACCTCTTCGCAGCTTACTTCTAAGTCAATAATAAAGGTCCTTTAAAAATACAAATCAGCTGGCCTTCAAAAATAAAGCATAATTTTTTCTAGAGGTTTCTTCTTTTGCTGAATACAAAAACAAATTTAAAAAGGAAGTAATTCATTGAGAAAGGGAATCTGGTGACACAGGAAATGACTCCTTTAAAAGCAGAAGTCCAGCTGCAGGGTTTTCTGTGCAAATGTGTTGTGGGCCTTGAGGTGGCAGGCCTATGAGGCGGTGGTAGGGCTTTCCTCCTGACTCAGTACTCAGCTGGTCTCAAGGGGCTTTGAGTGTGGCTTTTGCCTCCTTAACTGGATGCTGAATAGGCCCCTTGCACTTATTTTGGGACTCCATTGTGCCTGTGCCCAGCACAGGGTGTGCTGCTGGTGGTAAGGACCTGTGCTTGGTTGGTTGGTTGGTTGGTTGGTTGGATGGTGATCTGAGAAGATACTCTGTGGTTCAATTTTAGGGCTTCAGGTCCTGGCAAAACTACCAGTTTAAATGAATTACAGAGTGCCGACATTGAACATCTGGTTTGGATGTTTATTAGAATTTCTTAACACTATGGCTTATAGTCAGTTGCTTTTATATGTTTGTAAAATTTCACCATTAGTGCTGAGCCTTCCAAATTTGTGGCATCCTTTGTGTGTCTTCTATGTGGCCCTCAGTGGCAGAGATGCACACTTGGGGCTTGAATTCAGAAATTAGGCCACTGCCTTGGTAACTAGGGTTTCTATTCTCTTGTTGTCAGAGGCTTGCTTAATATGAGACATATTGCAACCTGGGCAGTTGTGTGAGGTCACCTCCACTAATGAGGACAGAATAGAGGAGCTAGGGGATAATTCCATCTGTTTGAGATACCTGGCCCCAGTGTGGTCATGTGGGTTCCCTGTCTGACTTCTGAGTGCTCAGAAGCATGGCCCCAGGGATTTGTTCTAGAGACAGGCCGTCTGCTTCCATCCTGGCTCCATCCTACTCCCAGTGGTGTGACAGCACAGAGCAATATCCTTCACTCTATCATGCCATCAGCAGGAACCCTGGAGCCCTTCTTCCTTGGTTTATGGTCCACTTGGGTTTTCTCAGGTTCATCCTGTGAATGAAGAGAAATTAAATGAATGAAGATAGCTCTAGAATTAATTGTGGGGGGGGCCTCTAGCATGATTGAGTCATGGTCTGCCTGTGTGTGTGTGTGTGTGTGTGTGTGTGAGAGAGAGAGAGAGAGAGAGAGAGAGAGAGAGAGAGAATATAAAGTCCATCCCTCTATCTTGGGAGGAGGAAGAAGGATGGGGCTGGCTAGGTTGAGAATGGGAGTCCTGTGATGAAGTGGAGGCAGAGAAGAAATGGGTAGAAGGGGACTTGGTTTTGGGTAAGAAGATATTTTTGTGCTTACTAAGAAGGATTCTAGGCCTGTATTCTTGCTGCTCAATAGACTGTGTTTATGTATCAGTGGCTAACCTGTAGCTTGTGGAATATGTAGTTCTTTTCTATACCAGTTCTCTGATTCTCCAGCCCCAACTGGGTTTTCAAAAAGTCAGTTCTATTCTGATACTTACTTCCTCGAGTTAGCCTCAGACTCCAAAGGCTTAAGGGCTCAATCTCACAAAACAGTTCTCACTTCAGATGCCAGTTGCAAGTCCCATATCCCAGTCACCTGCACTTCTGTCTGACTTTTCTACAAGTTTTGGGGTTTTCATACCCTCGCCCAAGTTTGATAATTCATTAGGATAACTGAGAATTCAGGAAAATGCTAAAGTTTACTGGTTTGTTATACAACTCAGGAATAGCCACATGGAAGAGCTGGGTATAAGGAGGAGCGTGCGGAGCTTCCATGCCCCGTCTGGGAACGCCACTCTCCATGCACATCTGTGTTTGCCAGCCCAGAAGCTCTCTGAAGCTCATACTTCCAAGAGTTTTTATAACTTGGTCTCCAGCCCCCTTCCCTTCTTCAGAGATGGGGGTGGAGAGTGCTGAAAATTCCTGTCTTCTAATTGTGCGTTTGGTCTTTCTGGTGGCCAGCCCCCATCCTGAAGCCACTTGGATATGAGATACTGTTTATGTGTTTTGAGGTCAGAAAGAGAGCCAGCATGTGTATGTGAGAATACAGGAGACTTGTCCAAATTCTGGCAGCTTTCTCAATTATCATATCAGATGTTTAGAAACCCATAAAAAGGAGTATCTGTCTAAAGGAAAGGAAGTGGTGGACAGATCTAAAAGGAGCTCTTAGACAATATTTTGCCATACAGTTAAAATCTGGGAGGGAAAAGTCAAGCATAGCTGAGAATAATGCCAAATCTGAAGTGTTAATGTACATTGTTTTCCAAGTGGTTGCTGTCTTATCTCTTCTTAAATGAGATTCTACATGTAAAAGCAGCTAACCAGTTGATTCTCAGTATGTTAGTTGAATACATTTCTCTGAAGTTTCAAAAATATTTTGTGATAACATTTCCCCTCTTCTAAGACTTTCAAGTTTTTTCGTAGATTTGAATTTTAACCCAGTATATATTCAGCATACCAGAGTGCAAACTAGAATGTTAAGCTGTTTCCCTTAATCCTTAAAATTTTGCATTCCGTGCCTTTTCTTTTAAAAAAATATAGAGAGAGGGAAGAACTCTTTTTACTGAGAATAGTCTTTACCCTGAATAAGCATAAAAAGCATCTACTGTTTAAGATCACCCGTGGGCGATTCACACAACCTTTTAGATTTAGGGAAAGCTGACTATTGAAAGGAAGAGTTTCATTAACAGTAACAAATGGGCCAGAAGTGGAAATTTTGGTCTATTTGTGGATTTCCTCTGTGTTTGCTTTTAATTCATCTACTGATCTAATCTCTGTCTGTATTCACCAAGCCTCCAGGCAATGCTGTGCTTGTCAGAATCAAACTCATCAAACTCATTCTAGAGAGAGAGCCTAACAGTGCCCTGGAAGAAAGTGTTTAGGGAACACGGGATTTCTATAAAAATGGAAAGGCCCATAAAGGTAGGTTAGTTGCATAACAGTGCTTTCAGATGAAAAGCAAGGCCTGACTGCTGTGGCCCAAACTCTTTGTTATGGGAGATTCGGACCTGGAGCCTACTGAGGATCTGGATATGTAACTTATTACTGAAAGTTACTCGTGGTGGAATACTTGAAGTTTAGGTTCTTTCCTTTCCTTTTTCTTTTCATTTCCCAGGGACTTGCTGTGTTGTCCAGGGTGGAGTGCAGTGGTGTGATCATAGATCACTGCAGCCTCCAACTTCTAGACTCAAGTGGTCCTCTCACCTCAGCCTCCTGAATAGCTGGGACTACAGTCATGTGCCACCATGCTTGGCTAGTTTACTTTTATTTTTTGTAGAGATGAGGTTTCACCATGTTGCCCAGGTTGAGCTTGAACTCCTGGGCTCGAGCAATCCCCACTACCTTGGTCTCTCAAAGTGTTGGGATTACAGGCTTGAGCTGCTGGGCCCTGCCTAGTGTTTTAGGGCAGCACGAGGTATGTGGGGTCAGCTGGTACTGAGACACTTGCTGATAGTGTAAATGCAAATAGAATCTTACCCAAACATACCTTTTCAAGTTATGTGGTTAGTTTGTTTTTCTTTTTTTTTTTTTCATTCTCAGGGCTCCCCAAACTGGTTTAAGTAAATGAGCATTCCTCTCCCACCCACTGCCTCTGCCTGTTTGGACCTTCTCTTGGTGACTGAAGGTACCAGATGGAGATATGGGGTCTGCAGTGACTTGGTGTAGGGCTGATCAAGTTTATTTACCTGGCACCTGCCCTGAGCTGGCCAAGAAATGACTCAGCAGGGGTGTCTTTTCAGGGGAGTTCCTTCAGCCCTCTGCTCAGCCTGGGGACTGAGTGGGATGGTGTTTGTTTTCCTTCTCCATTCCACCATGACAGGGCCATGCGTTTTACAATGTAGCAGATAAGGCTCCCTGTCACTGATGCTAACTTTGCATAAATCTCTTGATTCCCAGCTGCTTGACTGATGTAGGAACACAAATACCAGTGAGAGGAGCATGTGGGGGTGAAGCCATCTCACACAGTACTACCCTTCCTAGGTGTAGGGTGAGGAGATGACACAGCTGTTGACCCTTCTTAAACTGCAGAGCGTTTGGTGTCCAGGGACAGTTGCTGGGGCAGGGTCAGACTTAGAGCTTTTGTCTTGTGCTGAGGTGTGCTCCTTTTTCTTTCCTCCTCCTTCCCTGGCTCTCGGGTGGCTTTGCCCCTGTCACTGGTGCACACCGCGTTTTGAGAGTCTCAGGGACTCAGTTTGGTAAAAGCAGCTGGTGGAGATGATGGAGAGAGGAGGAAGACTCTAAAAGGAGTGGGTACATGTGGAAGAAAGCGGGAAAGGCCCCGTCGTTGTGTTACGGAGATTAGGGCAGAAATAGAAAGCTAGGAGAGAGTTTGGCAAAAGGTAATTCTCATAGACTCCTTTCTTTGGGAGCTCTGGGATTGATGGTGAAGGAGTCTGGGTGACAGAAAAAAAAAAAAGAACCCCAAGAGGTGGATGAGTGTGGGACTTACAGAAGGAGGGGAAAAGGGCTTCTCAGCTCCTGATAGCTGAGTGTTGGTAGCGCTTTACTTCCCTTCCCTTTAACCCTTAGGTTTTCTGGAAGCTATAGGGATAGAACACATAGCCCTGGATATTCCGGCCCTGGGATCCTATGAAGGAGAATGATAGTAAATGTTTAGGAGTCCATGATAAAAAGAGTGAGAGAGAAATTGTGTAACTGTAAAAAATCTTTAAAAAACTAGGATCAGCTTCCAACACTACATACAAAAGTAGAACTTGTATTCCCATTGCCCAGATAAAGGACTATCAAGATTTTGCCATACTTGCTTCCACCATCCTCCTTTTTTTGTTTTTTCATTTTGTTACTTAGGTATTTTTAAAAGCAAATTCCGGATATCATGATACCACCTATGATCATGTCATTATACCTATGATGTAATTATCAATAATATTACTCTTTTAATTTAAAAATCTGTTTAAAATTCAGGTTTTATCTTAGATTCATATTTTTTAGGTAAACTTTTTTTAAAATAAACTTCTGGCTGGGTGCAGTGGCTCACACCTGTAGTCTTAGCATTTTGGGAAGCCAAGGCAGAAAGATCAGTTGAGGCCAGGAGTTTGAGACCAGTATGGACAACATAATAAGACCCCATTTCTACAAATTTCTTTTTTTAATTAGCTGGGCACGCTGGCCATATGCCTGTTGTCTCAGTTTCTCAGGAGGGTAAGGCAGGAGGATTGTCTGAGCCTAGGAGGTTGAGGCTGCAGTGACCTATGAGTGCTCCATTGCACTCTAGCCTGGGTGGCAGAGCAAGACCATGTCTCCAAAAAATAAGTAAGTATTTAAAACTTAAAATTAGGATTTAAAATATGTTAAAGCTCAAAGATGAAAGTGTAGAATGGATATCACTTATTATTATGTTGTATTCAGTGTGAATTACGATGATCACATCTATATCCATGGCTCTGGTGATGTCAAATATTATTCCCAGCCCAGATTTCTTCTCTGAACATACTTCTACCTATTCAGCATCTCTGCTTCAAAATCCCCGAACAGGCCAGGTGTGGTGGCTCACACCTGTAATACTATCCCTCTGGGAGACTGAGGTAGGAGGATGATATGGGCCCAGGAGTTTGAGACCAGCCTAGGCAATGTAGTACGACCCCCTGATCTGTACGTAAAAATTAAAAACTAGCCGGATGTAGTGGTGTGCCTGTAGTCCCAGCTACTTGGGAGGCTGAGGAGGGAGGAACGGTTGAACCCAGGAGGTCGAGATTGGAGTGAGCCAGGATCACGCTACTGTCTTCAAGCCTGGGTGACAGAGTGAGATCCTGTCTCTAAAATAAATAAAGTATAACAATGTATTTAAGCTATGTTTAAATATTTAAATGAAATATGGAATGATGGAAAAAAAAACAAAACCTGAAACAGATCTCAACATGTGCAAGGCCAAACCCATGGCCCCACTCCAACAGTCCCCAAGCATTCACTAGTATTTCCTGAATCTCACTGAATGGCACTAGTCTTCTAGTTTCAAAGGCTCAAACTTACAAATCATCTTTGCTACCTCTTCCTACTTCAGTCCTGTATCCAGCTTATCACCCAGCCTTATCAGTCTCACCTCCTTATTTCCTCTCTAGAGTATAACTTCTCTTCCTGTTGCGGGAAGTCAGGGACCCTGAACGGAGGGACCAGCTGGAGCCGTGGCAGAAGAACATAAATTGTGACGATTTCATGGACATTTATTAGTTCCCAAAATTAATACTTTTATAATTTCTTATGCCTGTTTTTACTGCAATCTCTGAACATAAATTGTGAAGATTTTATGGACATTTATCAGTTCCCAAATAATACTCATAATTTCTTACACCTGTCTTTCTTTAATCTCTTAATCCTATTATCTTCGTAAGCTGAGGATGTATGTCACCTCAGGACCACTATTGTACAAATTGATTGTGGAGCATGTGTGTTTAAAAAATATGAAATCACTGCCCCTTGAAAAAGAACAGAATAACAGCGATTTTCAGGGAACAAGGGAAGACAACCATAAGGTCTGACTGCCTGCAGGGTTGGGCAGAATAGAGCCATTTTTCTTCTTGGAGAGAGCCTATAAACGGACATGCAAGTAGGAGAGATATCGCGGAATTCTTTTCCCATCAAGGAATATTAATAATACCCTGGGGAAGGAATGCATTCCTTGGGGGAGGTCTATAAATGGCTGCTCTGGGAGTGACTGTCTTACGCAGTTGAGATAAGGACTGAAATACACCCTGGTCTCCTGCAGTACCCTCAGGCTTACTAGGATTGGGAAATTCCAGCCTGGTAAATTTTGGTTCTCTGCTCTTGAACCCTGTTTTCTGTTAAGATGTTTATCAGGACAATACATGCATAGCTGAACATAGACCCTCATCAGTAATTTTAATTTTGCCCTTTGCCTTGTGATCTTTGCTTTGCCCTTTTCCTTGTGATCTTTATTGGCCTCAGAAGCACGTGATCTTTGTGACCTACTCCTTGTTCATACACCCCCTCCCCTTTTGAAATCCTTAATAAAAACTTGCTGGTTTTGCGACTCGGGGGACATCACAGACCTACCGATATGTGATATCACCCCCGGTGTCCCAGCTGTAAAATTCCTCTCTTTGTACTCTTTCTCTTTATTTCTCAGATTGGCTGACACTTAGGGAAAATAGAAAGAACCTACGTTGAAATATTGGGGGTGGGTTCCCCCGATACTTCCTATTCATTAGCATCACCCTTGTCAAAGCCCCTAGAATAACATACTAGCAGTTTTACATGTTCCATTTTTACCTTCTTTAATCCCTTTCCACATTGCAACTGGGGTCTGTTCAAAATATAAACCTGAGTATATTCTTTGCTGCTTAAAAACTCCTTATGGCTTCCTGTTGCTCTTAGAATAGAACCAGATTCTTGACAAGGCCTGCAAGGTTCTGTAAGCATGATGCCTTTCTATTTTCCCAGCCTCATTTCTCCCTTTCATTCTTTCAGTAATTATTTAATCAATATCTCTCTATCCTGCTAGTCTCTAAACTGCAGGAGAACAGAGCCTCCTCTTTTTTGCTTGCTGTTACATCCCCAGTGCCAAGGGCAGAGCCCAGTACATAAAAATGCTTGGGTATTTGTTGAATGACTGAGTGAATGTGTGAGTGAAATGGAGGGGTGAACCATTCCTGATGGATAGGGAGCTGGCTTCTCTTTGCACTCAATGCATGTTTGTTTGTTTTCTCTTATACTGAGTTGAAATCCACTTTCCTTTTAATAGTTGTCCACATGATCCTAATTTTATCCTCTGAAGCTACAATAATTCTAATCCCTTTACCTCAAGTGCCCTTAAAATATTTGCAGACTGTATAGTGTTTCTTAGTTTTCTAGGCTAAATATCTTAGACTGATTGTTTACAGATACACCACCTTGATCCACATTCCTCTAAGGACATTCATTTTTGTTCACAATTTTTTTAAGATGAGGAGCTTAGAACTGAATTCAGAATCTAACTGAATTCACAATCCCAGATGTTGTGCAATCGAGGAGACTACAAGAAACTTTTCTGGCAATCAAGAGATGAATTTAATCTGTGGTTTAGTACCCAGGCCTTAGAGTTTGGACAGATTTGGGTTTGCCTACTGGTAAAGACTGATGTCTTGGTTCAATAGGATAATATCAGTGAGCTCTTAGTAGCCCATTGCCTGGTCCATCCAAACCCTCAGTGCATTTTACTCAGTACTGTTGTCATTGATGTTTCTGTTTATCTGTTAATGGGATCTGAGATTGCATTTGCTTTGTGCTCAGGTATGCCACCATGGTTGTATTGAGTTTGCAGTTAACTGCAATTGCGTGTTAGAAAATGTTGGCTGATTGTTCAGGTAGGTCTCTCATCCTGTACTTACATACAGGTTTGCTCTTTATCTCTGAGCTCCTTGAAGACATTGCATAGGACGTGATTGTAATGCCCATCCTTTCATATCAGAAGGGTTTATGTATTTGTCTCTTATTAGGTGACATCAGTTGATCTCAGAATCTTGGGACTTGAGTTTTCTGTGCACTTTAGTTTGGATACATTTGGTCTCAAAGGGCAGAAATCCACTCAGACTAGCTTAAATGCGTATACATCATTGAGAAAGGGGAGTTTCATGGAAATTAAGCTGGGGCAGTGTAGGTAGGCCTTTGTGGGCATTGAAAAGTCCTCAGGTACCTCTGTTCTCTATCACTTGCCAACTGGTATAGGATGGTCTTCTGTCTCTATTTTATCCTGACCTCAGCCTCCTACAGATCCACTTACTGTCTTAATTCAGATTCTTGAGAGAGAATCTGTTGATTATTTGTATCACTTGGATAATGCAAATAGAACTTACTTAGGAAAAGACTAAGTAGAGCAAGGGTCTACTGCAGTGTATCTGATGTGGTATTAACATTTTGTAGGTCCAGAGGAGCCATTGGACATCAACAGCTTAAATGTGAGGGATGCAGATGGGTACTGAGTTCCCAGGCACAGCCTGACAGTTTCAGGATTATAATTTTATGCAGTGAGCAGATTTGAATGGTTGGAAGTTAAAAATACAAATACAGTCATTCACCACATAATGATGTTTTGATCAGTGACTGACTGCATATATGATGTGATCACGTAAGATTATAATACCATATTTTTACTGTACCTTTTCTGTGTTTAGATACACAAATACTTAGCATTGTGTTACCATTGCCTACAGTATTTCAGTATGGTGACATGCTGTTCAGGTTTGTAGCCTAAGAGCAATAGACTATACAATAGGTATGTAGTAGATATATACCATCTAGGTTTGTGTCAAGTACACTCTATAATGATCACACAGTGACCTGCACAATGACGAAATCACCTAATGACAGATTTCTCAGAATCTGTTGTTAACCAACACATAACTGTATTCCCTATTCCACAGAACAGGGTTTAAGTAATCAGACTGTTTCAAAAATAAATGGAAAACCTCCCATATCTGGCCCAGAATCACCTCTTTATAGACCAAAGTACTGAAATAACCAAATAAAAAAATCCATTGGAAAACAAATCCAAAGCAAATGAAAGGAGGTAGTTCTTGTCCTAACATTTAATATAGGCTAATTAGTTTATGGGTAAATATCACTTTATAAATTGTACATAAGAAAATGCATGTATAATACCAATATTTTAGAAGTAGAATTTTTATTTTTACCAAATCCATCATGATTTAGTTAGGTAACAAGTTCTTCCAGTATATCAGTTTGATTTGTAGTAAAATGTAGTGTAACATAGTTTTCTAGATGGAGAAACAGTGGCTCAGGACCATTTCTTGCTTGTCAGCATATGGAAAGGGTGGCTCTCCCACCATGTCACGCCATCCACTCCTGCTGGGCGCACCAGGATAAAGACGTTAAAATACAACCTCTTGTATAGGATTTTCAAGATCTGTTACTTACAGTGAGGTCATCTGTAGTACAACTGAGAGATGCTGAAGTTCTCCTTAAAAGGATATGTGTATTAAGTTCCTAGAAGGGTTATTTATCCCCACTTACTTCCATATCACCATTTTTAGAGATGCACTTTCCACTTTAACCATAGTTTTCAAAATCTTAAGGCAGTGGAACCTTTTCCTCAAAAAAAAAAAAAATGTGGACTCTAATATATAATAGACTTTAAGGTGACATATATTATAGTTGTAAAGATTAAAAACATTAGTTTTAAAAACAATGAGATTTGTGAGATTGAAACATACAAAATAACTAAATCAGAGTCTAATTAAAAACTAAGCCAGATGTGGTGGCATGCACCTGTAATCCCAGCTACTCAGGAGGCTGAGGCGGGAGGATGGCTTGAGCCCAGGAGTTCAGGATCAGCCTAGGCAACATAGTAAGACCGTGTTAAAAAAAAAAAAAAAAAAAAAGAATCAAATTTATTTCAGTAGTGTTTGGGTTACATGATTGAAAGAACCTTGATTTATGCAGGTCAGTAGTTGCAGATAAGTTTTTTAATAATTCAGCTTAGTGCCTGAGAGCATGCCTTAATTAAACTATTCCAAAAGTCTGAAAGAGGAGCAGAGGGGAATTTGTGTTTCAGATTTGAGTTATTAACAATATCTAACAATTCGTCCAATTTATTAATTTTATAGATGTAAATTTTAGAAATAGTACATAAAGTGGTTCCTCATAAGTTTAAATCTTTTTGGTAGAAAATACAAAACTGAGATATTTAGAAGTATCATTTTAAAAAATCTCAGATAATTTAGTGCTGTGTCTCTTAAATAGTCACTGTTAAAAGGCACATTTCCTGTTCTGGGTGTTCTCAGATTCTCCAGCACCAACTGGGTTTCCAAGAATTCAGTTCGTTTCTTACACTATCTGGTGCAGACCCCACAAGATAAGGTCTCAGTCCCACGAGACTGCCGCCACTTCAGATACCAGTTGCAAGTCTCAGTGCTTCTGACCAACTGGCTATAAATCTGGGGATTCTCAGAACTCCTCAGTTTCAGTAATTTGCTAGAACGACTCACAGAACTCAGAAAAATACTTATATTTACTGGCTTATTATGAAGGATACAACTCAGGAACTGCCAAATGCAAGGGATACATAGGGCAAGGTATCCCCATACCTGCAGGCGTGCAGAGCTTCCACGCCCTCTGGGCACACCACCCTCCCAGTAAGTCAACGTGTCCACCAACCTGGAAGCTCCCTGTCCCTGTCGTTTGGGAGTATTTATAGAGGTTTCATCACATAGGTATGATTGATTAAATTATTGGCCTTGGTGATTGAGCTCATTTTCCAGCCTTTCTCCCCTCCCTGGAAGGAGTGGGGACGGTGCTGAAAGTTGCAACCCTTTAATCTTGGCTTGGTCTTTCTGGTGACCAACCCGTTCCTGCAGCTGTCAGGGGACCCCCAGCACCCAGTCATTCATTAGCACACAAAAGACACTGACCAGTCAGGAGGTTCCAGGGGTAGGGAGCTCTGTGCCAGGGACTGAGGACAAAGGCAAAATACATATTTTTATTATACCACCTGTGTTGAATCTAAAAAGCTGACAATAAGCACCAACACTTAAAAGGAGTGGTAACTATCTAAACCTTGATATAATCAAGACTCAGTGTTGTACAACTGGCCTGTCTTTTAACTGAGCCAGTTGTACATGGAAACACATGGATATTTGCAGCCCTAGGGTGTTGATGGCTTGTTTTCAGTTGTCTGCCTCCCCATCATCAGCACAAAGAAACAATAACACATTTATAACAGTTCGCATACATGGACAGAGATAATAGACTCTGTACACATAAGTGAAATTGTCAGTACAGTTTAAAATGTTCTTGTTAAAATTTTGTGTGTATTGCAGTTGAGTTTTTAAACTTTCTATTATGAAAAGTTTCACAACTGTATGACAGAGAAAATAATACAATGAAAACTCCCATATACCTATCCCTGGGCAACAGTTACCAAGATTTTGCCATACTTACTATCTCTTTTTAAAAAAATCCTTTTGAAATATGTTAAACCAAATTCTGGTTATGAAGCACTGAGACTTCATATTAATAATAAACATATATTTATAAGAAAAATTTTAATTGGACATTTGTAGAATATCTGAAGTATATTTGTGAAGTATAATTTATAAACCACTACCCAATAATAATCATAAAAGATTCATGAGAAAGGTGTGTGAGTGCTTTAAAAAAACTATTCCAAATCCCAGCTACTCAGGCAGCTGAGGTGGGAGGATTGCTTGAGCCCCAGAGTTTGAGGCTGCAGTGAGCTATGATCACACCACTGCACTCCAGCCTGGGCAACAGAGTGAGAGACCCCTTAAAAAAAAAAAAAAAGAACAGGCTGGTGTAGTGGCTTGTACCTGTGACCCCAGCACTTTGGGAGACCAAGGCAGGCAGATTGCTTGAGCCCAGTGAGACCAGCCTGGGCAACTTGGCTGTCCTGTCTCTACATAAAAAATAAATTAAAATAAAAATTAACAAGCTTGGTGGCTCATGCCTGTGGTCCCAATTACTTGGGAGGCTGTGGTGGGAGGATCACTTGGGCCTGGGGAGGTCAAGGCTGCAGTGAGCCAAGATCAGGCCACAGTACTCCAGCCTGGGTAACAGAGACACTGTCTCAAGAAAAACAAAAATAAAAACTATTGCTATGATATTCCAGTGGTACTTGACTCTGCTCCTGGATTAGGATTAGGAAGTAGGATTAGAGGGTCATCTCTTAATTTCATTTAAAATCTTGAGATATTATAAGCAATTCACTGAGTTTTCTGTGCTACTCTTGTTTCAGATATCTATGTCAGGAAATCACTTTGTGCTTTAATGAAATCACCTAATTCACACCTTCCTAATATTTGCAGCACTTATCCTAGTAAGACCACAATTAAAAAGGGTTTTTATTTTTCACAAGTGATTTAGAGAATTCCTGGTCTAGCTTAGAGACAGAGGTTCTAAAGAAAAAATAACTTTATTGTTTTATAATTTGTGTCTTAGTAAAATAAGGGCTATTTGTTTTAAAGCCATTTCCATATCTGGTTTTTCAAATTAGCTTTCTTATTTGGTTCTTTTAGTTTTTAGGGCTACGGAGAGATGATTCTGAGTTGGTCACAGTAGATTTTTTAAATTTATTTTTGAAACAGTCTTTTTAAATTCTGTTCTGTGGATACTTGTGGGTTTTTTTCTTTTTTTCTTTTTTCTTTTTTTTTTTTTTTTTTTTGAGACGGAGTCTAGGCTGGAATGCAGTGGTGCAATCTCAGCTCACTGCATCCTCCGTCTCCCGGGTTCAAGTGATTCTCCTGCCTCAGCCTCCCGAGTTGTTGGGACTACAGGCATGTGCCACCACGCCCAGCTAATTTTTGTATTTTTAGTAGAGATGGGGTTTCACCATGTTAGCCAGGATGGTCTCGATCTCTTGACCTCATGATGTGCCCACCTTGGCCTCCCAAGATACTTGTGTTTTTAACATCCAAAGATTCAAATCTGTTCACTGCATAAAGTTCTGACCCTGAAGCTGTCCGGCTGTGCCTAGGAACTATCTCAGTGCCAATCTGACTCCCTGCGCTGTAGCTGTTGGTTTCTAAAGATTCCTCCAGGCCAGTTTTACCCTACAGAATGTTAATATCACTTAATATACATTGCAGCAGACTCTAGCTCTATTTATCTTTTTTCTAAATAGCCCTTTTGGTGTAGTTGCCATTCGTATCACTTGGGTAATGCGCATACACAACTTGGGATAGGAAAATTCATTTTAGGGTGTTGTGCTACTCTTCTTTTTCAGGCTGTGCTGCCATCCTTGCTGAACTTTAGAGATGGTTAATAAAAGCAAAGGGGGAAGAACTTGCTATTTGTTTATATGAATTCAAGTAGGAAAAGATATTTACCAATGACAGAAAGATAATTCTTTAATAGGTGGTTTTTGTGTTCATTTTAGAATCACAAGAAGCTGATGAAGAGATTGTAGCAGAAGTGGTTGAAAAATGTTCATCTAAGACTTGTTCTAAACCTTCAGAAAATGAAGTGCCACAGCAGACCATTGATTCTCACTCAGTCAAGAATTTCAAAGAGGAGCCTGAACATGATTTTAGCAAAATTTCCATTGTGAGGCCATTTTCAATAGAAACGAGGGATTCCACGGATATCTCGGCAGCCCTTGGAACAAAAGCAGCTCATGGCTGTGTAACTGCAGTCTCAGGCAAGGCTCTGCCTTCCAGCCCGCCAGACACCCTCCAGGACGAGGCAATGACGGAAGGCAGCATGGGGGTCACCCTTGAGCCCTCCACAGAAGCCAATCTAAAAGCTGGCAACTCCTGTCCAGAGCCTGTGCCCAGCAGAAGAAGCAAGCTGAGAAAGCCCAAGCCTGTCCCCCTGAGGAAGAAAGCAGTTGGAGGAGAGTTCTCAGACACCGACGCTGCTGCGGAGGGTACACCTCTCCCCAAAGCATCCTACCACTTCAGTCCTGAAGAGCTGGATGAGAACACAAGTCCTTCTTCGCTTGGAGGTGCCATGTTCCAGAAGTCTCCCCCTGACCTTAAAGAAACTCCCGGCACTCTCAGTAGTGACACAAACGACTCAGGGGTTGAGCTGGGGGAGGAGTCCAGGAGCTTACCTCTCAAGCTTGAGTTTGATTTCACAGAAGATATGGGAAACATAGAGGCCAGGAAAGCCCTTCCAAGGAAGCTTGGCAGGAAACTGGGTAGCAAACTGATTCCCAAGATGCAAAAAGATGGCATCAGTAAGTCAGCAGGTTTAGAACAGCCTACAGACCCAGTGGCACGTGACGGGCCTCTCTCCCAAACATCTTCCAAGCTAGATCCTAGTCAGTGGGAAAACGCCAGCTTCAACCCCTTTGGGAGCCACTCTATTCTGCAGAACTCCCCATCCCTTTCTTCTGAGGGTTCCTACCACTTTGACCCAGATAACTTTGACGAATCTGTGGATCCCTTTAAACCAACTACGACCTTAACAAGCAGTGACTTTTGTTCTCCCACTGGTAATCATGTTAATGAAATCTTAGAATCACCCAAGAAGGCAAAGTCGCGTTTAATAACGTGAGTGACAGTGGGTGCTGGGTGTCGTGCTCTGTGTCTTCTCTGTGAGTTTGGCAGCTGGCTACTTTTGGCTTTGGTGAACTGAGTTTACCTTTGAGGCGCACCGAGGTTGATACAAAGCTCATAACGTTATCCTGCAGTCTTCACTATTTGGCCTGTTGTGTGGAATCGGAAATACCAGAGGTTTCCTTTTCCAATTGTTGCCTTATTTCTGAATCCTCGGCTTAATCAGCTAAGTTCTTTTCCCCTGGCCCTAGAGACTTTTTTATGTTTTAAAAAAAATAGGCTGGGCATGGTGGCTGACACCTGTAGTCCCAGCAGTTTGGGAGGTCGACACAGGTGAATCACTTGAGGTCCGGAGTTTGAGACCAGCCTGTCTAACATGGTGAAACCTTCTCTACTAAAAATGCAAAAATTAGCTGGGCATGGTGGTGCATACCTGTAGTCTCAGCTACCCGGGAGGCTGAGACACAAGAATTGCTTGAACCCAGGAGGCAGAGGTTGCAGTGAGCCAAGATCACGCCACTGCACTCCAGCCTGGGCGACAGCAAGACTCCATCCCCCCAAAAAAAAAAAAAATGGCATGAGATAGGCAGGTAGAGATTTGATGGTTTTCAGAAATCCTGGCTGGGCTGTTAGGAGTCATGTTATAGACAATTCAAATGTCAGTGCTGGCCACCGTCTTCATATTCTTTATGGATAAAACAGAAATTCCAATCCTATAACTTACCTCTGTAGCGTCAATAACATGTGGGAAATGGTCCAAAAGGGTCTTGTAGAAAGAAGACTTTTTACATAAACAGAAAGCTATGATTTTTGTGGGAAACAAACCTACCACTAAAATTGATGAGAATTCTTGTCTCCATGTGTAATTTCTGGCTCATTGCCCAGAAGGTAAATTTTTAATAAGAATCAAGAATATTTTACATGATCAGTTAAAACTGAGTAGTCGGTTTAGTCAATCCCCCATCTCTCCTGGGAAATTATCTGACTTTTGCAAGGTCCTTGGAGTTTTCAGTATAATTACCTAAGGTCATATTCCATATGAAGTTTCAGTTTAACTTTGCTACAGGATTACTTTATCACAAAACTTGAGTAGATGATAATACAATCATACATCACTTAGCCACAGGATAAGCCACAGGGAAGTGCATCCTTTGGTGATTTTGTTGTGTGAACATCATCAGGTGAACTTACTCAAACCTAGGTGGTGTAACCTACTACATACCTAGGCTATATGGTACAGCCTATTGCTCCTAGGCTACAACCCTATACAGCACATTATCATACTGAATACTGTAGGTGCTAGGTGTGGTGGCTCACACCTGTAATGCCAACGCTTTGGGAGGCCAAGGTGGGAGGATCCCTTGAGGCCAGGAGTTCAAGATCAGCCTGGGCAACATAGAGCCCCCCACCAGTCCCCTGTCTCTTTAAATTTTTTTTTTTTTAATTAGCTGGGAGTGGTGGTGCATACCTGTAGTCCCAGCTACTCGGGGGGTTGAGGCAGGAGGATTGCTTGAGCCCAGGAGATTGAGGTTACCGTGAGCCAGGATTATGTCATTGTACTCCAGGCTGGCTGGCAGAGCAAGACCCAGTCTTAAAAAAAAAAAAAAAAAACTACTATAGGCATTGTAACACAGTGGTAAGTATTTGTGTATCTAAACATATCTAAGCATAGAAAATGTACAGTAAAAATATAGTATAAAAGATAAAAAATAATACACCTGTGTAGGGCCCTTACCATGAATGGAGCTTGCAGAACTGGAAGTTGCTCTGAGTGAGTCAGTGAGTGGTGAGTGAATGTGAAGGCCTAGGACATTACTGTACACTACTGTAGCCTCTATAAACACGGTACACTTCAGCTACAATAAATTTATTTAAAATTTTTTCCTTCATTAATAGATTAAGTTTAGCTTACTGTAACGTTTGCTTTATCAACTTTTAAATTTTTAAAGAAATTTTGACTTTTGTAATAATACTTAGCTTAAAACACAAACACATGGTACAGCTATACAAAAATATTTTCTTTCTTTATATCCCTATTCCATAAGTTTTCTTTGTGTAAAATTATTTATTTATTTACTTTTTAAAATTTTTGTTAAAAACTAAGACACAGACACACACATTACCTAGGCCTACCCTGGGTCAGGATCATCAGGACATCACTAGACAATAGTTTTTCAGTTCCATTATAACCCTACGGGACCACCATCATATACATGACTGAAACGTCATTACATGGCACCTGACTGTATATCCTTTTGTGGCCCTGTGACATTTTACTAAAAAGTTTGAGTAAAATGTAGATATAAAGAAGGACCAATGAGATGCAGGATGAAATATGTACAAGGAGTATGAGAAGCACTGTGCTTGTAGTTGTCACTGTATGTCAGTTGGGGAAATGCTTCTCAGCATTGCTATGACTTAAAGAAAAACTCCGGATATCATGGTGACTTACAGCAGAAAGGAAGATGCCCAGAGGTTTAAAGAGCAGAAGGATCAACTTCAGGACCAAGAAAGTAGAGAGATGTAGGAACCAGTTCCTCAGCAGCCCCAGAATGGCTAAGGGGAGTGAAATGTCATTAGTAGCTCTCGATCTGTTGCTTGATTGTATATTAGCAGTTAAATGGTTGTTGGAAAATATTATTGATTGGATGCCCTTTTTTGTGGCTTTTAAGGTTGGTTACTTCTCTCTAGACAGCACTTAGGGTATGTACTGGGCACATCACTGCCTAGGTACTTCCTCCCCTAAATGTGGGATGCTTCTGCCTACTGAAGTTGATGAGTCATTTGTGAATCTTTCAGTTGCATGCCACCAATGCGTTAAATAAGATGAAATCTGGGCCAAAGAAAGGGTAATTTATTCTACACTTTATATTCAGCAGCAAGAAGCACCATCTCTCGAGTTCTACCACCCTCACCCAGTAACCTTTTTCCCCTATTCGGTTTTTGTTGAATGAACTTCTTGATCTAATACACTTAATAGGGGTTTAAGTCCTTATGCAATCAAAAATCTTGTCTTCTTGTTCTTTTTAGAAGAAAGTGCTAGACCTCTTGGAAATTTATTTTTCATCTATAAATTTGAATTTGTGGCATTTCTGAATGTTTCTACCAGTCTGTTTTGTAGATGAGGTCTGTTCATCATTCACTCACTAGTGATAACATTCATGAATACATTTTTAATTTATATCTCACCTCATAGAAAGAATTGTGCAGCTTTTACATCTGCCAGACTAGAGTTGAATATTCCAGTCTTTACATGATTTTTTTTCTCCATCTGTCTGTCTCTTTCCTGTCTCTAATTTGGTTGGTGCATCAGGACTACTGAACAAGTGAAATTTCTCTGTTTTCTGTTGTAAGTACTCCTGCTGTTTCTTTTGTCACTGGGACCGTTGGCAGTTTCCTCTCTCCCTTCCCCCAGCCATCTCTCCATAGCATGTTTGCTTCTAATTCTGAGTTTGATCTTCTGATGATTTTTTTTGCATTTCATCAGTCACTTCATGAGTCAGCTTAGCCTTGCAGTTGTCCATACCTAAGGGAGTGGGGCTTGGTCTTTACACCTTAGGTGCTAGAGCTTGCGCTCCCTGGCTTGGCAGGTGTCATGTGGCGCTTTGACAATACCAAAAGCTGGCTTGGCCCCAAGATCATCGCAGCAGTGGTTTGAGGGACTGTTCTGCTATTTAATATTGGAAATCATTGGCTTTTTTTGGTAGGATAAAGCTACTGGCTTGGAACAGTTAATAAATTTTACTGAGTCAGCTCAACTTGAGTTTGGTGGCAGAGGGTAGCACTCAGTAAGAAGATTAGGGAAAGAAGATCATGAACTAGTGATTATGCACATTCTGGTAACTTATGTGCTTGTCTTTGTATTTTTTCTCACAAAAGAAAAAAAGTTGCAAATAATTTTTTCTCTTTTTTTTGGTCACAGTGGTGTTTTTACTGGAAATTCTAAGTCTATTAGAACAGAATCTGAATTAGTCCTGTGATCACAAGTTGTGTGCTAATCTACAAATAACAGGTGGTTCAAGCTTCCCCAGTTTCAGGCTTTGTGCAGCATGTGACATTCATCTTCCATCTTACTACTTAATAGGAATGGTAACAGTTTACCCACATAGTTTTATTTTTATAATTTTTATTGACAGTTCTTCTCTGTGAGCACACAAGTCTTAACTGGAACTGTTTTATGAGACGTCTATGGGTTTTAGAGCAATAAAGAATTTTTAAAGAATTTGGTCCAGCGTGATGATTTTTCTAATGAACGTCAAAGCCAAGTGAGTGAGGCTCAGAGGAACTGAATGTCTCCAGCTGCTAAGGCTCTACTGTCTGAAAAGCTTTTGGTGGCGTGTAATTAAAAACCATAGACATCAGAGTGCTACTGTTTGACAACTCACAGAAGCAAGCGGAGGGGGTCTTTTCAGAGAATGAGCCTCACTGTAGGTCTTTGCTTACCTCGTCTCTCTGGGGAAAACTCAGAGGCATAAAAGGTATCCCTGCCTCTCTCATGCGGCGATGTATGATTTGTGTGGTGCTGTATGCTTTGGCTTCTATCCGCACACACTGCTCTCTGCTCCATTTCATACCTTGACAGTTGTCAGTGTGATTGCAAACTGGCTTGTTTGTGTTTCTTCTCTTTCCAGGAGTGGCTGTAAGGTGAAGAAGCATGAAACTCAGTCTCTCGCTTTGGATGCATGTTCCCAGGTGAGTCTGTGTCCATCCCCAGAACGTCTCTTAGACCAGGGGTCCCCCAGTGGGAGTTTGCATACCCCTGGCGGGTGGTTCAAAAGGACTTTCCAATGGGTGCCTGAGTACTCAGTTTTAAACAGATCCTTACTGTCCCTGAAGAGAAGGCCCCTGAAGACAAGCGAACCCTTTCACAATGACCTTTTTTTTTTGGTAAAATTCCCACTTTAAGTGCTACAAAGATGCATCACCATCACCACAGGGTGTGAAAGTCTCCAGGGCACCAAAGGGAAGATCTGAAATATCGGTGTAGGTGCTAAGAAGATAATTGACTAATAACTGGATGGTATTTTTCTTAAGTCAGATGGTTTTCTAATTCATTGCTTTCAACAATAGAGGAAAACCTGAGTTGTTAACTGATCTAAAAATAATGTTTGATGATAGATTTTTTGGGGCACATAACTTGGAAAGGGGTTCAAAGAATTGAAAGGCACTTGTGTTACAGAACTACCTTCTGTTTTCATCTATTGTTTATATAAATAAGGTTTCTTAATGATTATATTTATAAAAATAGAAACCAGGAATAAAATTGATATTGACCTTTGTTACATTCTAGCAATAAATAGTATCCATCCATGACCGTATAGACTAATTGCAAAACAAATAAACCGAAACCCAGGCCCATCTGATTGCAATGAGATCCTTTTGTTCTTTTTAAAACTTTGTCAGTATACTTATTACAGGAATACATTCATTGTTTAATAGAGTTCAATTTAACGTAACTTATCCTATACAATTTGGACCAGAAACTTGGTATATGGTGTAAAATGTAAAAAAGGGGTGTGGTGGGGGAAATTTGCAATCTGAGTTATTTTTCATCTGTTACAAATGTGTAAAAGATTCTCCCAGATTTTGCTAAAGTAGGCAGCAAGAACTATGAGAAATTTATCTTTGGTCTTCTTTAAAAAAAAAACCCCAAACCCATTTATTGGATATAAAATAAAACCCATTTATTGCACTGTAAAAGTTTTTAAGAATTAGTGCAATAAAACATTTTGTAATTTATATAACAACTTACTTTTGTGTCTGATAATACTTATCAAAACTTGCAATATTTTGAAAATAAGTTATGCATTAATAACTCTCCAGCAGAAAAAAATTTTAAGACTTGCAGTCAAAGAAAAAAGTTTCACAGAGACATTGGATAGAGACCTTTAAAAGACTTCCAGCCATGCAGATGTTTTTCATTTGGATTTCATGATGGAAGTGAAATGGAAATACAGATTTAGAGAGGAAAAGGAATAACATAAACTTCTGACTTATTCAGGAACTTGTTAGTGTAAATTTACATATGGTATCAAATCACCAAGGTAACTAGATAGCATTAAGTAAATTCAATATTTAGAATATTCCAGATATTACATTCTTTGTGATTATTTAAACTTATGCCAAAAAGTTTTTAGCTGTCACTTGAAAATGCAATGGGGTACATAGATTTTTTAAAAAATTAGGAGGTATGCAAGCAAAAAAATTGAAAACCATTGTCTTAAACCACTTAAACTGCTTGCTTATAAACTTAACCTAGAGAAGATCATTTTTTAAAACCTCAGACTCAAATTACAGAAACTAGGTTCTATAAAACAATATCTCACAATTGAAAGACTCCAACTTCCTCCTTGCTTTGTACCCTGATCTGTGGTTAACCTCTCACATATCTGTATGGAGTTGTGTCTACCTTGTTCCATTCATGGGATGTCAGTTTTCCCCATTGCTTGCCCTCCTAAAGGGTAGCATCTTCTCTGTTGTGTTTCTCAGGATGAAGGAGCAGTGATCTCCCAGATTTCAGACATTTCTAATAGGGATGGCCATGCTACCGATGAGGAGAAACTGGCATCCACGTCATGTGGTCAGAAATCAGCTGGGGCCGAGGTGAAAGGTGAGCCAGAGGAAGACCTGGAGTACTTTGAATGTTCCAATGTTCCCGTGTCTACCATAAATCATGCGTTTTCATCCTCAGAAGCAGGTATGGAAGCATATCTTCATCTTTCTAATGTACATAAGCATGGAAATGCCTGAAAGCCTACTAAAGCAGGAGGCGCCTTACAGAGATTAAAGAATTGGGTCACTTGAAGGATAGATTTAGGATGCTGACCTATGCTTTGCTTCTTTACCCGGAAAAGGGACACAAAAAAAGGACTTCTTGAAGTACTAGGAACATAGGGATACTTGTGACAAGTTGTATAGGAGATGCTGATGTGTGTGAGACTGCTTGAATTTCTTTATAATTGTATGTGAATATGGCCATACCTTAAAGTATAGTGGTGTGTTAGTTCATTTGTATAATTGTATGTGAATATGGCCACCTCTTATGGTGGTGTGTTAGTTCATTTGTATAATTGTATGTGAATATGGCCACCTCTTAAAGTATAGTGGTGTGTTAGTTCATTTGCATTGCTGTAAAGGAATACCTGAGAATGGCTAATTTATAAGGAAAAGAGGTTTATTTGGTTCTTGATTCTGCAGCCTGTAGAATAAGCATGGCACCAGTGCCTGTTTCTAGTGAGGGGGACTCAGGAAGCTTCCAATCATGGTGGAAGGCAAGGGGGAGCAAGTGTGTCACATGGCGAGAGGGTGGGAGGAAGAGAGGGGGAGGAGGATGCCAGGCTATTTTAACAAACATCTCACAGAAACTAACAGAGCAAGAAGTTACTTATTACCACAAGGAGGGCAGCAAGCTATTCATGAGGGATCCGCCTCTATGACCCAGCCACCTCCCATTAGGCCTCACTTCCAACTGTTGATCAGGTTTCATCATGAGATTTAGGGGGCAAATATTTAAACTATATCAAATGGCCTATAAGTATGTCATACATTTGACTTTTTTGTGATTGTTATACTCATTGTTTAACTTAGAGAAACAACAACTAACATGTATGGTTCCTTACCATGTACAGGCATTGTTCTAAGTGCTTTGCATATACTCATTCATAGCAAGGTGTTACCTTTTTCTCCCTTCTTCAGAGAAACAAAGTAAGTCAGAGAAGTTAAGTGACTTGATTAAAGTCACTTGGCTAGGGTAGGACAGAAAAGTGGTATCTTTTTCCTCACCCACCACGGGGTTCATGGCTGAGACATCTCTAACAAAAGATCAACAAGAGAAAAGCATACAAACGTATTTAATGTAAGTTTTACATGACATTAGAGCCTCCAGAAATGAAGACCCAAAGGAACAGGGAAAACTGTACTTTTACAGATAGTTGTGCAGAAGTATAATTGGAGGACAGAAGGGCATGATCTATGGTAATAAACCAGGGGAACTTAGCAAGTCCTGTTTGTTTCAGTTCCTCTTGGTGTCTGTGTCTTTCGGGATAAGGACATTGTTTTTCTCTGTGTACAAGGAGGTCCTTCTGTAATGAGGTCTTATGACCTATTTTCGGGGGAAGGTCTGAGGGATTCCTTTATGACCTGCTTCAGGGAAGAGGGCAGGAGAGGGACCGAGAGACCCCCCTGCTTCTGCTGTGTCCTCAAATGCGAAGGCACCATATTTTGGTGAAGTGTGTTCTGAACCTCGTCATTAGTAAATGGCAGAACTACATTTGACTCTAAGCAGTCTGGTTCCATGGTCTTTTAGCCACAGTGCCAAAGTATGATGAGATTATTTTCATGATACTAGGCTACTGTAAATTTTTCTGGTACAGATGTGGTAAGTTGAGATTGACCAGTGCACTGTAAAATCTTTTGTAACATGCTAATGAGGAACCTGGACTAATCAGGGCTGAAACCTCTTACTGATGAACTTGTCAGATCATTCTAGAGCTAAGCCCCTCTTTTGGGACCCCAGTTACGTCCTTGGCCTTAAACCTTACTTACGAAAAGTTTAGAACCATGTTCCTGACTACATTAAACATTATTAAAAACTCAGATCTTCTTAACATAATTTTATTTGTGGGCTTTTATGCATAGAATTTTAAAAGTCATGATCTGCCATTAAGCCAGGGAAGCAGATGGAAAGTAAGAACTTGGAGCAATTTATTCCCCCTGGCCTCCTCCTCATCCCAGGCCTCAGTCTCTCATCTGTAAAATAATGTGCCAGGCATTGTTCCTGATTTATTCCGATACTGCCTTCTGCCCTGATATCTTTCCCTAAGCCCTTGTTTGCCATTCCCCCAGTTTCTTGGGGTTAATCCTGAGTATTCTTAACACCTGCCTTGGTTTTTTTCCGTCTGAAGTGTCTTCCTTTGCCGCCTCCTACACAGATCTGCACATCCCTTCAGGTCTCTGCAGCATGCTTTATGCTCCCACATTTCCTTTCCCCCTTCCTGTTCCACAGTACCTAGTGCAGTGTGTTAATTACAGGAAGGTAATATTATAAACTTACTGAGGTTGGAGACTACCAGACAGTCATCTTTGAGTCACCTTTGACACAGTACATGGTAAACATTTGTGTAGAGAGCTGGGGCCCTGTGTATACAGTGCTGTCTTCAAAGTTAGCAAACAGCAAGGGGAACAGATTTGAACAAGTGGTTACATTGTAACTGATCAGCCACATCACAGGCAAGTGGAGGCTGCGGTCCTGGGTGTGGGAGTGGCTACAGGCCCTGTTAGGTGAATCCCGACTGTGTCCTGGGGAGTGTCCCCTTGGAACTGGGTCCTGATGGATACTTACTAGATGTTCTCCAGGAAACAAGACTTTCACACAGCCATGGGAAGGAAGCTGCCATGTTGGTAAAAGGCCTGGTGGTTTTCTGTAAGTACCTGGCCAAGTGGGAAACAAGGTCGTACCGTGGAATCTGGGCTTGATCCTATAGGTACGGAGGGGGAGGTTGAAGGTTTTTGAACAAGGGAGTGATGGTCACATTTGTGTTTTAAATAATTAGCTATTGACAACAATAGTAGTTAGTGATTGCCATGTGGAGGATTGTAACTTTAGATTGTAAACTTTTATATGCTTTTCTGTATTTTTGTGTTTACTTTAATGAGTGTATCTTCTGGTTATTTTATTTTTTATTTTTCTTATTTTTGAGACTGAGTTTCGCTCTTGTTGCCCAGGCTGTAGTGTGGTGGTGCTATCTCAACTCACTGCAACCTCCACCTCCCAGGTTCAAGCGATTCTCCTGCCTCAGCCTCCCGAGTAGCTGGGATTACAGGCATGCGCCACCGCGCCGAGCTAATTTTTGTATTTTTAGTAGAGACGAGGCTTCGCCATGTTGGCCAGGTTGGTCTCCTGACCTCAGGTGATCCACCCACCTTGGCCTCCCAAAGTGCTGGGATTACAGGGATGACCCACCGTGCCCAGCCATCTTCTGGTTATTTTAAATGTCACCCTCTACCCTAGTAGAGGATAGACCTGAGACAAGGTAGCCCATTTGAAGGGTGTGGAGGGGAGAATGAGTTTAGTTGTGCTGGCTTGAATTTTAAAGCTTATTATCTTATCTGCTGCATTAATTAGATCAAGGCCACCATTCTGGGCTGGAATTTAAATTCACTCCGACTTGATGATAAAAAAAATCAGTGTTACACAGTGTCCCCTTTCTGAAATAATGCCACAGTTAGTACAACGCATTTTTCCAAACTTTTAATGGACACAAGGGGGCAGCCTTGCTGTTCTTTCTGCCTGAAGGCTGACGACCTGTTCCTGGCGACTAACCACGTGCTCCTCTTCTGAATGCCATGGACTTATAACAACGCTCAAGAAAATGCCAGCATTCCTTTTAAATAAAATCTTAAAATGCTTTTCATGTGTTCATAGTCATTCTCGGCCTGCACTGGCGTTTCCAAGAGCCTTTCACTAGGGAGGAAAGGAACCAACTTCTTGGGATAACTATAAAAATGACTTTCTGTCTTAGGCATAGAGAAGGAGACGTGCCAGAAGATGGAAGAAGACGGGTCCACTGTGCTTGTAAGTTCCTGAATGTGGAGGGCCGGGTGGGGCTCAGATTTCTTTCAGTATTTGTTTTGAAGCCCATGTGAATTTGTTAAATTCTGGTCAGTGTTAGGTGACGAGGATAAAATGTAAATAAGATAGTTTCTTCACTTGAGGAACATGTAGTCTCTGTGGTGTTCTGTAGAGTAGCCCTAGCTGCAGGTAGCTGTTGAGCACACTTGAACTGTAGCTACTCAGAAAAAGAAGAAGCATAAATGTCTCAACTTTTTATATTAACTACATGTTGAGATGATAATATTTCGGATGTATTGGGTTAACTAAGGTTTTTATTATTGTTGTTATTATTATTATTTGAGACAGTCTCACTGTTCCCCAGGCTGGAATACAGTGGTGCAATCTTGGCTAACTGCAACCTCCACCTCCTGGGCTCAAGTGATCCTTCCACCACAGCCTCCCAAGTAGCTGGAACTAGAGGTGCGTGCCACCACACCCAGCTAATTTTTGTATTTTTTGTAGAAATGGGGTCTTGCCGTGTTGCCTAGCTGGTCTCAACCTCCTGGGCTCAAGCGATCTGCCCACCTTGGCCTCCCAAAGTATTGGGATTACAGGCATGAGCCCCCGCACCTGGCTGGTTTACTCGGTTTTTTTTTTTTTTTTTTTTGAGATCAAGCTTCACTCTTGTCGCCCAGGCTGGAGTACAGTGACGCAATCTCGTCTCACTGCAGCCTCCGCCTACTGGGTTCAAACAGTTCTCCCTCAACCTCCTGAGTAGCTGGGATTACAGGCATGCGCCACCACGCATGGCTAATTTTTGTATTATTAGTAGAGACGGGGTTTCACCATGTCGGCCAGGCTGGTCTCAAACTCCTGACCTCAGGTGATCCACCCGTGTTGGCCTCCTGAAGTGCTGGGATTATAGGCATGAGCCACTGTGCCCGGCCCGTTTACTCAGTTCTTAAACTTTTAACTTCCTGATTCCCAACTGATTCATCCATAAAATGAGTAGCACCCATCTGCCTCATCAGAATGGTTGTAAGGATAAGATAAAATGATAACGTGAAAGATTTAAGCTGTAAAGTGCTAGAATACACTAGTGGTGTGCTAGAATACACTGTTGTATTAGAATACACTGGTGTGGTGTTGATAGGAAACACGTGGAAAAAAGTGAAAAAGAAGAGAGTGAAAAGAAAAATGGCAAACTGTCTCTGAAGGCAGCTGGGGAGGAACATATCATATGCTGTGACCTTTTAAAAGCAACTCCATTTGAACTTCCCAACATAAATTAACTCCTACTTCCTTAGAACACTGAATAAACATTGTATAAAGAAATTTCACCATGCAAAACATTGAATGAAAAAATCATCTATTTAATCCAGCATTCACTTTTTAAGTTTCTCCGTGTTGCTCTGAAGTTCATTCCTATGCGGTCTTGTGCCCAGCAGTAGGTGGTGGCTGGACTGAGGCCAGAGTACAATCAGTGGTGGGAGTCAGTCTCTCCTTGCTTTCCAGCTGTTGTTCCACAGCATTTTTCATATAAGAAATTAACTTTTCTTTTTAAGTTTTAAATTTTTTAAAAGGTGAGTTCATTTGACTTTTTCGGGCATGTCTCTGTTAGAGTACGGCAGGGGCTGGTACTGATCGGTTGTGATCGAGGACAAATGAGCACAGTCAGCACACTGCCACAGATTAGAGGTGCGAATTCTCCTGCTGCGAGGACACAGCCACGGGAATCTGTGGCATCTGTGCTCACTGTAAATTTGCAACCAGGAGTACATTGAGTTCTGTTGTCTACTGGTCTTCATTGGTCCTCAATTGTGAACGTTTTGAGGGACTGGGAGAAGCATTGGCAAACATGAAATGAAGCCCTTTTGGAAGGATATGATTGATTGATTGATTTAGCATCTTCATTAAAGACATACTAGATGGCCCAGGCCTAAAAGAGACCTTCTGGCCAATTCTCTGTGATGGTAGGTTCTATAACAAGCTTGTCCAGCTTGCTTAATTTTGTTGTTGTTGTTGTTGTTCTGATTGGTTTTGTTTTAGGCTTTTAGCAGCCTGAAGCCATGGTTTTTAGTTTCTGTCTCTAGTGATAAGCGGAAAAGAGGGATGAGGAAGGGGCTTTACTGCCCCAACCAGAAACAGAAACTAAACCCATGACTGCATTCTCTTCCTTGGACACCCCTGTGAGATGTTCTGCACTTTTTGAGAAGCAACCTAAAGGACTAAGGAATATAAAAAGTTAAATCCTAGGAGACTGGAAAAGATGGCTAAAGTAGGCAAGGGCATACATTCCTGCCCTTATACCTGTGAGAATTGTTGCATTTTGAGTAGTGAGGCTTATAAATGTGGCCAGGCAGAGAGGAGAGTGACTGGGGAGAGCCGGCAGGCTAAAGAGCTCACTCACCTGGAGACATCAAACACCATCTAAGGTTTGATCTCCCACCTCCTGCTCAGGATGCTGCCTCTTCTGGACCCCACATGTGTTAGCATTGAGTTGTTAAGCAGACAGACTGAATTCTTTTACCCCCTTAACAAATGAATGAGATGCTGAACTCTGTAATAGACGTTGATGTTTTCCTGGCTATGAAGATTTTTAGGGGGCTTATTTCCCAAATTCTCACGAACCTGGTAGCCATGGAAAGCACCGAGCGTCTGTTTCCTAAAGTTGACTCAACCTCATGGCTTAAACTAAGAACTCACAAGAGACTGACCCATGAAATGTTATTAATTTAGAATCAGAAGTGTAACAGTGAGGTGAATCAAGTCTCAACCTGACCTCCTGTATTACCTCCCTTTAAGCAAGTAACAGTTTCTTGATAAGAAACAAGGCACAGGAAGTTAATGAGATGATTCAGATGTCCAGGTGTGTATCAGCTATCTGCTGCTGTATAACACATTACTCCAACACTTAAAGCAAGTGTTTATTATCTCATTGTTTCTGTGGGTCAGGAATCTTGGGCAGCTTTGCTGGGTGCTTCTGACTCAGGGTCTATTGCAGGCTGCAGTCAAGGTGTTGACCCAGGCTGCAGTCATATCCAGGCTTGACTTTTAGGGAGGATCTGGGAGGATCTGCGAGGATCTGCTTCCAAGCTCACTCACGTGGTTGTTAGCTAGTCTTGGGTCCCCACTGGCTGTCGGCAGAGACATCGGCTCCTTGCCACATGGGCCTTTCCCTGTAGCTTCTCAAAACATAGAAGTCAGTTTGTTCAGAACCTAACCTCAGAAGTGATATCCATGACATTTGCCATATTCTAACGAGTCATTAGGTCCAGCCTACACTTGAAGAGATTATAGAGGGAGAGTATTAGTACTGGAGGTAGGGGTTATTGGGGGGCATTTTAGAGGCTGCCCACTGCAAGTGCCTTCTGGTTCTAGTGGTAGATCTATCCCAAAAGAGAAAAGAGAGGTTTTGTGGGGACCTTGGACTTCTGTTGGCATGGTGGGCTGCCCTCCCCCAAATGCTGCTGGAACATGGGCACTGCCGGCTTGTGGCTTTTGTATTTTGCTTTTCTGTGGCTTGAGACAGGTTTCTGTTTTGGGCCCATGGCTGAGATCTGTGAAGCCGCATGCTAAAATTCTGTTTCTGAGCATTTTCTAGAGAGAGGGTAAAACTATATAATGACTCTGAAAAATTTAAAAGCCACTGGTCTACGTTCACCTTGGACTTGCTGTTTAGTGTTGATTCACACAAGATATAACTGATTGATTATAATCAATAACTAATTGATTAGTTATCCCACATTTAAGATTAAGATTATTCCAGGTCATTTTGGCATTTTGGATGTTCCCAAAGTATTAGATGACTCGTTTATATAAAAAGTTTACTTCCATAGGTGGGAGGAATAGCCGCCAAAAACGTCTTTTAGGAAGGAAAATAGTAGTACAAAGTCCGTGTTCTCATGAAAAAAAAAAGTTTGCCAGTGTTTTGCTGTGGAACCTGAGTTTATGACAGAAGCGAGCAAGCACCTCAGAGAGTGAAGTGCTGCCAGAAGGGAGTGGAAGGCTTAGTAGCAAGGAGGAATCAACGCACAGGCACTGACCTTGACTTAAGTATGGCCGTTTTGCATATGGGCAAACGTGGCACACACCCAGCAGGCGGGGTTATCGCAGGAGGTCTCCGCAGAGCAGTGGAAGTTCAGGATGATCCTGAATCATCCGGGTGAAAGGGTGGGGGTGAGAGTTCAAAGAGTTCAAATATTTTTGCTATTTCTGCCTCCTTAGGCCTGAAAGTTAGTATTTTAGAAACATTTCCATCTGCAGTGGCTAAATAAAAATACATACAAAGCATCGATATGTAGCAGGAGCAGCTGTCACTTGTTTTTGTTTTTTCTTTTTTAAAAAAAGAAAATTCCATTTACATGGAGCTTATCTCCAGAAACTTAATCATGGGTGTGTTTCTGTGTCATCCATGTGGTTCTTTGGTGGCTGACCACTATTAATAAGCACACTTTCTCCCTTTTAGATCAGACTAAAATTTCTCTAGGTTATCTTTTCAACAGAAGCTAAGACCACTCTGAGAGTCATTATAACAGTTTTTCTTTAGTTAGTTCCATAATTAGATTTGATTTGCTCCCCCCTGCCCACTGACTTTTCTTTAAACATGGTTTTAAAGGGTGTGATCAATTTAATAATGAGGAAGTTGTTGAAGGATGTCTGGGGTTAAGAAGCTGAAAGCTGATGTATTCAGTGTAATCCCTTTCCCCACAGGGGCTGCTGGAGTCCTCTGCAGAGAAGGCTGTTGTGTCAGTGTCCTGTGGAGGTGAGAGCCCCCTGGATGGGATCTGCCTCAGCGAATCAGACAAGACAGCCGTGCTCACCTTAATAAGAGAAGAGGTAAAAGCTCTCCTATTTGGTCTGCTTATCACTCCATTTCTTTGTAAGGCCCATGTACCAGCAGGTAGATTGCATCTCTGCTGGCTCAAGTTATCCCAGGCTGGAAGTTCTTATTACCTGCAGCTTGTTTAGGTCATAAAAAGGGCCCCCTATGGCAATGGTGCTGGAGTCCTGACATTCTGGTCTCCAGGGTAAAATGTTGACAATCTGAAATATTCTTAAGAATTTTGTACCCTTCTTTATCTTTCAGTCCTGACATTTAAAATATCTAATTTTGCCAGCTTTGCTCACATGTGTAACAAAATCAGTGCTTTTATTTTATGGAGGATATATGCTCATGCCTAAACATTTGTAATTTTTTTGCAGTAATACACAGTTGTTTCCTACTTTCATTCATTCTTTAAACAGTTCAACTCTCCGATTCCTGTATTGTGTTTCTTTAACAGCCTTTGTTCAAAATAGAACACTGCTAGGCCTTTCCTGGTTATCTGAAAAATATGAAAGACAATGTTGTGTACCATTGATCAGTTACCCACCCTCTCCTGTCCTATTTCTATGCTGTATTTTGTGTGTTTGGTTTGTGTGTTTCTTGACAATTCCACCTGTTCTTAAAGGACTGTGTGGCAATTTTATTTTTGTAGTTTTTAGTTATATAGTTTTTTTTAGTTTTAATTTTTATAGTATGCTGAAAGTGGTTAAGCACCTCAGCTGTAGGTCTTTTACAGCTTTATAACATAGCATCAAGTTGGTAATGAGGGATGTCAGCTAGTCCTGTTTTCAAAACTTGGGAGCAGTGGTAAGAAGACCCACCAAAATCTTTTTTTTTTTTTTGAGACAAAATCTTGGCACAGTAGCTCACACCTGTAATCTCAGCGCTTTGGGAGGCCAAGGCAGACAGATCACCTGAGTTCGGGAATTCGAGACTAGACTGACCAATATGGAGAAACCCTGTCTCTACTAAAAAAAATATGAAATTAGCTGGGCGTGGTAGTACATGCCTGTAATCCCAGCTACTCGGGAGGCTGAGGCAGGAGAATCGCTTGAACCCAGGAGACAGGGGTTGTGGTGAGCTGAGATTGCGCCATTGCACTCCAACCTGGGCAACAAGAGCGAAACTCCATCTCAGAAAAATAAAAATAAAATAAAAGACAAGATCTCACTCTGTCACCCGGGTTGGAGTACAGTGGCACTATTATAGCTCATTGCATCCTCGAACTCCTAGGGTCAAGCGATCCTCCTGCCTCAGCCGCCTGAGTAGCTGGGATTGCAAGCGTGCGCCACTGTGCCTGGCCAAAATCTTGTAAATGAGAAAAATGACTTGATCTTTTTCCTGGGAGTTAAACTATGAGATCACCACCTAATGGATCAAAGTAAAGAGATGCCTGATTACCTGAAGCACACAGGATGCATCCTTCTATGTTCTTGAGATCCTAATAAATATAACGAAACTACCAATTAGGAAGAGAGAGGCACGGCCAGGGAAGTACAGTAAGTGGAGCGCCATGGCTGCCCGTGCAAGCCCTGCCCAGGGCAAATGGAGTTTGAGGCAATTAATTTAGAGTATTTCCTTCCAGTTAGCAAGAGCATCCCAAATATGAGCCTAGGTTCCAGGCTAACTAGCAAGACTCTACCGATGGTGACGGATGCTATAGCTAGATGTAGCCAGCTCATCTGAGCTGCCTCCTTCTGACTCCGTTTTTATGAAGCTGTCAAAAATCTCTATAGAATGATAATGTGTTGCTCATGCCAACTTCCAATGCTCTGATTTTGTGGCAGTTTCATTCTCTGGTGGCCTGGCATCAACTGCGATTACATGGCCTTAGAGTGAGTACCTGCCAGTCAGATGGCTCTGTTCTTGGTGTCTGTCCCAGTCAGGGCCTGGCCCTGCAGAGCTGAGAGCTAGACCCTGGACCAAGGTAAAGTTCACAGACGCTGTAAATACCACTTGGAATTTCTGGGAGATGTTCTACTCATCTTTATTCCCGTGTTTACATCCCAGCATCCTGTGTGGCTTAGAGTACACTTTTCCAAATGTTTACAAACATGAAATATTGAGGTTTATATTTCTAATATAGATTGAGTATCTTGGTTTAGACGTGGTTGTGTGCTATTTCAGTTCCCAGTCTCAAATGCAAATTGTAATAGATTGGGTAAAACTAAGCTTTATTATGCTTTAGATAATCACTAAAGAGATTGAAGCAAATGAATGGAAGAAGAAATATGAAGAGACCCGGCAAGAAGTTTTGGAGATGAGGTTAGACTGGAGGTTTGGGGAGGGGCTGGATACTTTTATGCACTGTTAGATTTGATACAGATGAAGTGATGACAGTGTTTGCCTGCCACAGAACCAAGTGTTGAGAGCTTGAAGGCTTTGCTGTTTGCATCTTGCTTTGTGATTGAGAATGTTATTTCAGGAGTTACTGCTAACCAGTTATTATATTCAAATACTGTTGTTTATCTTGTGTTGTCCAGAGCATAACATGTAAACAGAACCCACATAATTCTTATCTTCTTAGAAGAACTGACAGAAATTTGTATCAAAATATCCATTTAGAATACAGAAAAATAAGACTTATCCAATGATAGAGACATTGGAATTCATAATACTACCTTTTTTTTTTTTTTTTTTTTTTTTTTGAGGCAGGGCCTCACTCTGTCATCCAGGCTGGAATGCAGTGGTGTGATCATGGCTCACTGCAGCCTCAACCTCTTGGAATCAACTGATCCTCTCACCTCTGCATCCCAAGTAGCTGGGACCACAGGCATGCACCACCATGCCTGTGTAATTTTTTTTTTAAAGATGAGGTCTCACTCTGTTGCCCAGGCTGGTTTCTAACTCCTGAGCTCAAGCAATGCACCTGCCTCAGCCTCCCAAAGTGCTGGGATTACAGGCATGAGCCACGGCACCTGGTCCGTAATACTTTTTAAAAATTAATTATGCATGAGAGTTTCAAATTACGTAACCACCAAATAGATGGTAGAAAGCTTGTTAACAAGAAACAAAATTGACTTGAAATTAAAATCTTTTTATTTTTCCTCACTTTTAGAAAAGAGAGTTATGAGCCATGAAATGACTAAAGATGAAATCAAAGTAGAGAAGAAAAAAAGGCATAAATAATTCACACACTGTGTGGTCAACACTTGAATGATTAAAAAACATTTTAAATATATCCCTCTGATTTGTTGCTCTTGTATTATTTGTCTTTTAAGCATTTCCTGGGTGTAAGGCCCTTTGCTGGGCTTGATGGAAAGGAAGGGACATTCCTGCTCTGAGAGAGTGGTAGCCATACATAATAACCAACTTGGATATGACGTCAAAAGTAATGGGGGCACCACTATGGAGGGCAGGGGAGGACGTGATGTGGCTCACAGAGCACCCAGCACTGGACTGGGTCAGAAGGACATTGTCACTCTTCACTAGAAGAAAGGTTAACCCAAGAGGATGATCTTTAAAGTCTTCGAATAAGTGAAATACTTTTGGAATTAGGTCACAAAATAAAACTTGTAACTGAATCAGAGGTAGTGTCTGAAAGGGTGGATTGAGGTCAGGAAAGCCTAAGGTCAGATCGCATCTCTCAGGAAGAGCCCAGAAGAATATCTTTAACTTAGTTTGTAAAAGATTGACTCGTCTAAGCAAAATGAATCTATTTCCTTGCGGTATTCAAATAGGTGCAAAGAGAAAGGGAAGGCAGTTGTTTCTATAAGTAAAATGTAAGTTTGACTAAACATAAAATCTTAACAAGATTTTTTGATCTTAAATCTTCTGTTAAAATCTTAACAGAAGATTTTTTTCTCAACCTTTTTTGAACCTTAAGAAACCTTATATAATGTAAAAAAAAAAGAGAGAGAGAGAGAGAGATAACAAGAGCCCCAAAGCAGATAAATGGATTACATAAATTGGTGGTATACGTTAATGTGCTTAATTGTTTGGGGCAGCATTTCTCCAACTTTCATTGTCTGAAAATCCTCCTCTGGTAATAAGTTCTTTTTTTCTCATTTAGGAAAATTGTAGCTGAATATGAAAAGACTATTGCTCAAATGATTGGTAAGGAGAACATTTTGTTTTTCGAGGGTATGAGCCATAGGATCTGTCTTAGTCTGTTCAGCCTGGTATAACAAAATACTGTAAGCTAGGTAGCTTATAAACAACAAACATTTTTCATAGCTCTGGAGACAGGAAAGTTCAAGGTGCCCACAGATGAGATGTCTGGGGAGGGCCCATTCCTCATAGAAGGGGCTGGCTAGCTCTCTGGGGTCTCTTTTATAAGGACACTAATCCTGACATGATCGCCTCCCAAATTCCCTTCCATGCCCACTCTCACCCTGAACATACTCATACACTGGGAATTAGGTTTCAATACATAATTCCCAGGGGTAGCATAAACCATAGCCGGATGCCTGGATGATTTTCAGACCATGTCACAAACTTTTATTTGTCTGTCACTTAGATACAGTTGTCTCATTATTCGTGGGAGGTATGTTCTGTAAAGTTGCTGCAAACACTGAATTAGTGAATACTAAACACTGCTTCTGGCCAGGCGTGGTGGCTCACACCTGTAATCCCAGCACTTTGGGAGGCCGAGATGGGTGGATCACCTGAGGTTGAGAGTTCGAAACCAGCCTGACCAACATGGAGAAACCCCATCTCTACTAATAATACAAAATTAGCTGGACGTGGTGGCGCATGCCTGTAATCCCAGCTACTCGGGAGGCTGAGGCAGGAGAATCACTTGAACCTGGGAGGCCGAGGTTGTGGTGAGCAGAGATCGTGCCATTGCACTCCAGCCTGGGCAACAAGAGCAAAACTCCATGTCAAAAAATAAGTAAATAAACACTGCTCCTAGGGGAAAGACAGAGTTAGATTCCTGCATCTGGCCACAACATTTTCATTGACTGATAGGTATATAACCTTGTCTTATGTGTGTTCCTGTTTAAAGACACCTTATTTAATATATATGGTTGATTCATTAACATTGAGGTCACAGTGGGCGGCACTTTGGCTCATATCTGAACACAGCTTCTGTTTTGTATGTATTTTAAGGAGCCTCACTGTCTTCTTGTGCTTAGTATCACTAGACAGCACTGTAGCACTGCCCTTGGAGGCCACTCAGAACAGTGAGGTCTCCAGCAAAAGAACACAAATGCAACAAACGTGGCCCAAATAGACCACAAGAAGAACACTTGTTTATGGAATGAATCAAGAAGGCAGAGTATTGCTTTGTTCACTGTCAGCTGAGAGCGTGCATATCAGGTGACTAATGCATTTTTGCCACTCTGCACACATCCACAAATGACTATTGTAAGTCCAGGAGGATAGATTTGAGGATGACAAATTTTAGCAAGTAGGCGAATTGGGAAATATGTACTTGGTGAATAATGAGGGTCAACTGTAGTTAGGTTCATTTTAGAGGATGGCAGGCCTTGAATTCTGTGACTGTTGGTGGCCTGGTCACATCACTAACACCTGCTGGGAGCATCCTGTATTTTGGTGCAGGGTTCTTACTCTAGTGCAGGTTGTAATTTCTCTGCATCAGACCCAGTGGTGCCTTTACAAAACAACAAGATTGAGCCTCCTGCATTGAATTTAGAGTCTCTTCTCATCCGTATCGTAAGGATCGACTCCCTAAACCAAAGTCTGGCCTTTCTCCACTAAATTACCGAAATGATACTTTCTACTGTCCACATCACCTAATACCTTCCCAGCTCCGGGCCTTACCACAGCTGTTCTTCTCTATAGAATATTCTCCTCCTAGGTAGCTGTATGGTTCACACCCTCGTTTCTGTCCGGTCTCTGCTCAAATCTCTCCTCTGAGAGCGGGTACTTTCTGTACAGTAACAGCCCCCTCCTCACCCCCATTCCCCCTTACCCTGCCTTGTTTTTTCCCCATCGCTTGTCACCACGCATCTCCCCCAACTAGAATGTAAGCCGTGAGAGCAGGAACTTGGTCACATCCCTGGCTGTATCCCTATCACCGAGAACACTGCTTGGCTTCTAGGGAGTCTCTATTTGTTGAATAAATATGTCATTCGTTTTGACTTGTGATTCCCAGAAGATGAACAAAGGACAAGTATGACCTCTCAGAAAAGCTTCCAGCAACTGACCATGGAGAAGGAACAGGCCCTGGCCGACCTTAACTCTGTGGAAAGGTCCCTTTCTGATCTCTTCAGGAGATACGAGAACCTGAAAGGTGTTCTGGAAGGGTTCAAGAAGGTAGAGTGTTTTTTCCCTCTGTTCCGGGTGTATTTCCAATAGTGTATTTCCTTGGTAACTGGTCATCAAATACATATGCCAGAGGTTGTGGGTATCCTTCTAAATAGGAGCTCAGGACCTACTGGCCTTGTATCCTCTATTCCAGTGAAGCTGGATTTTTCCACATTTTTCCTTCTTTGGTTGTTCAGGCATCTGGCCCAATGGGTGGCCATGTCTTGGCCATTCCTCTCCTGTGTCAAGCCAATAAACCCCAGGCTGTGGCGTAGACTGCAAGAACTATTAATTGAACCCTCAGACCTCAGGTGAATTCTAGAAATGTTCTTTCTGATAATTCACCATTTCAGTTTTAGTAAAAGGGATTAGAAGGAATTCCATGTCACTGAAAAATTCAAGCTGCATATTCTAGAAGAATTAACTATAATATTTCAAATTTAGATATAAATGGGCCTGTTGATTTAATTTAGCTTTACCATATCAACCAGACACAATTATAGCAAGGAAATGTCTTTATTTTCATATTAAAATAAAAATGAAACTGGCCAGTTTATCAAATATGGAAGTCAAATTGCCATTCAGTTTTGAATAACTGCCTTCCTAAAGTAGGCATATTGGTATAACTGACCCTTACTGTATGATATTGAAAATTAACACATGAAGACATTATGTAGAATTTCCTCAATGAGAATTACATGTGGCTATTTCAAATTACTGCAGAGTATGAATAAAAGGCAGATATCTGAGTTAATTCGATTTTTCCATTCTTTAAAAAATGAAAACTCTGATACATGGTAGATTAGAAGAAACAAAATGACCTGTTTAGTTTCAATTTTTGCTTTGGAACAGAATGAAGAAGCCTTGAAGAAATGTGCTCAGGATTACTTAGCCAGAGTTAAACAAGAGGAGCAGCGATACCAGGCCCTGAAAATCCATGCAGAAGAAAAACTGGACAAGTAAGAACTTGTAAATTTTGAATTTCACTCTTCATGATGTTGTGGGAAAATTGACAGAGGAAAAAAAAATTCACTGTTTTGCAACTCCAGGTTGTATTTGTATGTGTTTATTTCACTTTTTAAACCCCTTTCCCATTGTTAAAACGTTAAAAAGTAAGAAAAGGTATATCTGCTCCTGCCTCCTTCCACTGGGTTCCCATCTTTCTCTATGCCAGGTAATCACTGTTGTTAGTTTCTGTTTTTTCTTCCTATTAAAATTTTTTTCTCCTTTTTTATATGATTATAGCATACTTCGCTGTTTTTGCTTAGCAATATAATTTTGAGAATCTTTCCCTGTCAGTGCAAGAAGAGCTTCGTCTTTTTTTTTTCTAATGGTATTCCATTGTTGGAATGTATCATTTATTTAACAGTCCCCTCCTGTTAGCCATTAAAGTTAATTCAAATGTCTTGCTGCCACAGACAGTGCTGTAGTAAGTGACCTGGTAGGTGATCGTTTTGCATGCCTGTGAGTTATCTTTATGATCTGTATGTTAGAAAAGGAATTGCTAGACCAAAGCGTATATGAATTTATAATTGTAAGTGTTGTTAGATTGGCCCCATTAGACTTTTATCATTTTATAGCCTTATATAATACATGAGAGCATCTCTCTTTTTTCTGCAGCTATGCCAACAGATCAACGTTTTTATTTTCTGCAAATCAAATAGGTGAAAATGATATTTCAACATAGGTATTTGTTTTTGGCAAGCAACAGAGCATTCATTTATTTATTTATTTATTTTATTTTTATTTTTTTGAGACGGAGTTTCGCTCTGTCACCCAGGCTGGAGTGGAGCAGTGTGATCTAGGCTCACTGCAACCTCCGTCTCCCGGGTTCAAGCAATTCTGCCTCAGCCTCCCAAGTAGCTGGGATTACAGGCACACGCCACCACACCCAGCTAATTTTTTGTATTTTTAGTAGAGACAGGGTTTCACCATGTTGGCCAGGCTGGCGTGGAACTCCTGACCTCAAGTGATCCGCCTGCCTCAGCTTCCCAAAGTGCTGGGATTACAGGTGTGAGCCACTGCGCCCAGCCCCAGAGCATTTATTTTAATGTAATTTTGATTTGCATTTATCTTATGAATGAAATTGAATATATTTCAGCATTTATTAATATATTTGCTTTACTATGAATTACTCTATTCTTTGCCCATTTTCCTATTGTCAGTTTATATATTTTATATATTAGGGACACCAGCCCTTTGTGATAAGAATTTTGAATAATTTTTCAAGTTTATCATTTGTCTTTTGCCTCTGCCTGTGGTGTTTTTTGATATTCAGAAATTTACTTTTATGTGCTGAAATGTATTAGTCATTTCTTTTACAGCATCTGGATTCCTTGTCATAGTAACAAGTATCTTCCCCATGCTGGATAGAAAATATTCTACCATGTTTTACTTACACATTTTGGCTTAGTTTTTTTAATCCTTAAATCTAATGCATTTGGAGTTTATCCTGGGGAGTGTTATCCAACTTGATTTTTTGTCTTTTTTGGGACAGAGTCTCACTCTGTCACCCATGCTGGAGTGCAGTGGCACAATGTCAGCTCACTGCAACCTCCACCTTCTGGGTTCAAGCGATTCTTCTGCTTCAGCCTTCCGAGGAGCTGGAATTGCAGGCACCCGCCACCATGCCCAGCTAATTTTTGTATTTTTAGTAGAGACGGGGTTTTGCCATGTTGGGCAGGCTGGTCTCGAACTTCTGACCTCAAGTGATCCACCTGCCTTGGTCTCCCCAAGTGCTGGGGTTACAGGCATGAACCACTGCACCTGGCCTCCAACTTGACTTTTTAACTAAAAGGTAATACATACTTCTACATTTTGATGCCTAAATTTCTATTTGTAGAAACAGAAGTTCCCCTGCCCCCTTCCCACTCCCATAGTACTGTATTAGGTTTCTTGTGTATTCTTCTCCATAGGTTATACAGATCCCTCTATGTATTATACATAGGTTTATTGTATATCCCTCTCGTCTTTTCTTTGTGTCTGTATAAATACTATGATTTTGAACTATAAAAAATATTTACAATATTGGAATCACATTAGACAAATTTCCTTTTTCCCTCAATAGCATATCATGGCCATTTTTTCATGTCAGAACATACAGCTGAATCTCATTCTTTTTATTAGGTCGTGGAACTCTAGCGTTTCTTTATTGATGGGCACTTAGTTACAAACTTTCTTCCATTGAAGGTAACACTACAGCGAACGTCCTGTGCACTCATCATTGTGCCAGGTGGAAGTATTTCTGTGAATACATAACTGAAAGTGGGATTGCTGCGTCGGAGGGCGTGTACACTTTAAGTTGTCCTGGTGACTACTGCATTGCCTGCCACAGGGCAGCGCCAGTTTCCAACCGCCCATTGGCACATGAGCCTGCCTGTCTCCTTGTATCTTGGCCCACACAGGACTATCCTTGTTAATTTTTGCCAATTCAATCAATTTTCAAAGCTTATCATTTTAATTTACATGCCTCTGATCACTAATGAGGCTTTAGCATCCTTTCATCAGTTTACTGGCTGTTCATCAACTGACATTTATGGTTTTTAAGAATGTCTTTAACTTCTCATTAATAAACTCATTCCCTGTAGGCCTGTGTCTCACAGATGTCAGTGGTTAGTATCCCGACTCTAGCTGTGATTGTCTCCGAAATTATCCAGTCCGCTTTTGTACTGGGCTATAAAAAAAAAAAAATCTAAGACTGTTGTAGAAACCATTTGCTGTGAGATACAAATTTTGAAGTTGTAAATTGAATTTTTATAAATTAAAATGGGATTATTTAGGTCACCGATTTTTGTGTTTTCTTTTATCATGCAGTCAATTCTTTGGGGGCTGTGCCTCCCAGATGTCAGTGGTTAGTATCCTGGCTTTGACTAGTGGCTAATCATGTGCTTTTTGTCTCTTTATTCCACCCAAACACCATAAACAGAGCCAATGAGGAGATTGCGCAGGTTCGAACAAAAGCAAAGGCTGAGAGTGCAGCTCTCCATGCTGGACTCCGGAAAGAGCAGATGAAGGTGGAGTCCCTGGAAAGGGCCCTACAGCAGAAGGTACAGAAAGGGGCCTGATCTGGGTGGCCACAGAGACGTTTGGTTTTCCTCCTCAGCAGTGACTCGCTTATGACAGATCTGGGTGAAAGAGGCCTTGGCTTTCTGCTCAGACACTTCAGTCCATCTCCTTTCTGAACTGATCCAGGTGGAAACAAGTCAAACCATTAAATTTACAAGCACATCATGCGGAAATCATCCGTAGGCAGGGTGCAGAGAGGAAGTTGCATTTTAACTGAAGTTCAGAACACCTTCCTAGTTGGGGTCTTGAGACTGCCTTTCTTTCTTTCTTTTTGTTTTTATGCAATATATTAATATGAAGCCATCTCCCCCTTCATTGCTTTAGATCAGTGATTTGCAGTTGGGGGCAGTTTTGCCCTCCAGGGGGTGTTAGGTGTTAGGTAATGTGTGGAGATATATTTGTTTGGTTGTCACCACTGGGAGATGCTATTGGTATAAAGTGCAGGAGGCCAGGGATGCTGTTAAACATCCTGCAATGCACAGGACAGCCCCTGACAACACACTTATCCATCCTAAAACATCAGCAGTGCTGCTTTGAGAAACTGCTATAGATCAGTGAAAACCAGGACTAGCAACAATCCCTGTTTCTCACTAAGCAATTTTTAGCTTTCCATTTTTATATGTCTCCGGTGTATTTTCCTTACTGCGTTTCCAATTATGTACTCATACCTGTGCCATCCATTCATCAAGAGCAGGAGTTTTTATCACAGGGTCTGATAGCCCCTAGAATGGTGCTCTGTAGGAGATTCAGACTCCAGCATCCCTGGAGATGCTAATGGATTGAGTGAGACCCAGATACTTATGTTTTTGACAAGTACCCCAGATAATTCCTCTGATAACAAGAGAATTGGGGAACTAAGAGATTCATGGACGAGTTTCAGAGGGTTGGTGACTGTCTTCACCCTTTACTCAATTTAAGCATGATTTTATGAGTACATTGTTTTTGAGATGTGTAGCCTTTTTTTCTTTAAAGCATCTCTGATGTAGAAAAGTTAAAAATCACTGAATTGGGATGTCTAGGGTAGGGTATATCCAGACTTGGGACTAGTTAACTCTATTTGCCTTTATTTCAGAATACAAAGTGGCCTGCGTAATTGTGTCTTTTGTCTTTCAGAACCAAGAAATTGAAGAACTGACAAAAATCTGTGATGAGCTGATTGCAAAGCTGGGAAAGGCTGACTGAGACTCCCCCTGTTAGCTCAACAGATCTGCATTTGGCTGCTTCTCTTGTGACCACAATTATCTTGCCTTATCCAGGAATAATCGCCCCTTTGCAGAGAAAAAAAAAAACTTAAAAAAAGCACATGTCTACTGCTGCCTGTCCCGCTTTGCTGCCAATGCAACAGCCCTGGAAGAAACCCTAGAGGGTTGCGTAGTCTAGAAAGGAGTGTGACCTGACAGTGCCGGAGCCTTCCAGTTCCCCATATGAAGGTTCCATTAGGCTGCTGAGTTTGGGTTTGTGATTTCTTTATGTTTAGTTTGTTTTAAAGTCATCTTTACTTTCCCAAATGTGTTAAAATTTGTAGCTCCTCTTTGGGGTCTTCTACACCACCTGTCTGATTTTTTTTTGTGTGATCTATTTAATCTTTTAATTTTTTAATATCAGTGGTTTTATTTAAGGAGACAATTTGGCCTATTGTTACTTCCAGTTTATAATCAAGAAGGGGCTCTGGGTCCCCTTTTATTACACACACTCTCACACACATACATGTATATTTATAGATGCTGCTACTCTTTTCCCTGAAGCATAGTCAAGTAAGAACTTGTCTGCAGAAGGACATATTTCCTTCGATGTGAGACCCTATTTTGAAATAGAGTCCTGACTCAGAACACCAACTTAAGAATTTGGGGGATTAAAGATATGAAGACCACAGTGTTGGGTTTTCATGTCTGCAGAAGACTATTTGCCATGACATTTTGTTGGCCTGGTATTTGGACACTCCTCAGCTTTAATGGGTGTGGCCCCTTTAGGGTTAGTCCTCAGACTGATGGTAGTGTCTGCTTTCTGCATGAACGGCAATATGGGAGGCCCTCCAAGCTAGGGTTTGGCAAATCTGCCCTAGAGTCATTTACTCTCCTCTGTCTCCATTTGTTGATACAAAATCAACATTTAGTCTTCATTATCTTTTTTTTTTTTTTTTGAGACAGCGTTTTGATCTATTTTAAATATGTGAAGAAAATCTACTTGTAAAAGGCTCAGATCTTAATTAAAAGGTAGCACCGTTACCAATTATAAGGCAAAGAAATGTTTTTTTCCCATTGTTCTTCAGATGTTGAAAAGAAAGCAAAAATTACCTTCTAACTTAAGACAGAATTTTTAACAAAATGAGCAGTAAAAGTCACGTGAACCACTCCAAAAATCAGTGCATTTTGCATATATTTAAACAAAGACAGCTTGAATACTGGGAAGAGGAGTGCAAGGAGAAGGTCTGTACTAACAAAGCCAAATTCCTCAAGCTCTTACTGGACTCAGTTCAGAGTGGTGGGCCATTAACCCCAACATGGAATTTTTCCATATAAATCTCAATGAATTCACTTTCATTTGAATAGGCAAACCCAAATCCATGCAAGTGTTTTAAAGCACTCTCCTGTCTTAATCTTACACCCTGAAAGTCTTCATGGTGATATGCACTATATTCAGTATATATATGTTTTCCTATTTCTCTTGTAAAACTATTGCATGATCCAACTTCAGCAATGAATTGTGCCTAGTGGAGAACCTCTATAGATCTTAAAAAATGAATTTTTCTTTAGCAGTGTGTTACTCACATGGGTGCAATCTTTAGCCCCAGGGAGGTCAATAATGTCTTTTAAAGCCAGAAGTCACATTTTACCAATATGCATTTATCATAATTGGTGCTTAGGCTGTATTTTCAAGCCTATTGTCTTAACATTTTGTATAAAAAAGAACAACAGAAATTATCTGTCGTTTGAGAAGTGGCTTGACAATCATTTGAGCTTTGAAAGCAGTCGTTTGTGGTGTAATATGAATGCTGTCCTAGTGGTCATAGTACCAAGGGCATGTGTCTCCCCTTGGTCTAACTGATTTCCTCTTTAGTCCTCTACTGCTAAAGAAGTTAATTTTGCATTTTGCAGAAACGTTGATTGCTAAATCTTTTTGCTGCTGTGTTTTGGTGTTTTCATGTTTACTTGTTTTATATTGATCTGTTTTAAGTATGAAAGGCTTATAGTGGCCTCCACTGTAAATCTATAGTCATCTTTTTAAGCTTATTGTGTTTAAGAAAGTAGCTATGTGATAAACAGAGGTAACGGCAGTCCTTCCCTAGCGCACTGGTGGAAGAGACCCCTTAAGAACCTGACCCCAGTGAATGAAGCTGATGCACAGGGAGACAGGGAGCACCAGAGTACCCTCGTTAAGTGATACTTGCCCTGGCCTCTTAGCCATGACCATTACAAGGAAATATCCCCCATTCTAACTTAACAGATGCCGCTTCTCCAAAGAGAATTAAAATGTAGTTTGTACAGATCAAGAGAATATACTGGGCAGAATGAAGTATGTTTGTTTATTTTTCTTTAAAATAAAAAAGGGTTTTGGAACTCCGGAGAGTAAGAATATAGTATAGAGTTTGCCTCAACACGTGTGAGGGCCAAATAACATGCTAGCTAGGCAATAATAAACCCTGTTACAGAAGAGAAAAAAAGGCCGGGCACAGTGGCTTATTCCCGTAATCCCAACACTGCGGAAGGCCGAGGCAGGAGGTTCGCCTGAGGCCAGGAGTGTGAGACCTACCTAGGCAACATGGTGAAACCTTGTCTCTACCAAAAATATAAAAATTAGCTGGGCATGGTGGCACGTGCCTGTGGTCCCAGCTACTTGGGAGGCTGAGGTGGGAGGATCACTTGAGCATGGGAGGTCAAGGCTGCAGTGAGCCATGATCATGCCACTGCACTCCATCTTGGGTGACAGCAAGATCTTGTCTCAAAAAAACAACAAGAAAAAAAAAAAACGAAAAAACAAACCAGAAGTGAAAAAGGAAAGTAGAAGGCAGCTGTTGGCCTAGATGGTGGTTTGGGAATATTAGGTGATCCTGTTGAGATTCTGGATCCAGAGCAATTTCTTTAGCTTTTGACTTTGCCAAAGTGTAGATAGCCTTTATCCAGCAGTATTTTAATTGGGGAATGCAACGTGAGGCCGACTGAACAATTTCCCCCGTGGCTGCCCGGATAGTCACAGTCAAGGTTAGAGGAGTCTCCTTCCAGCCAGTGACCTACCCAAACCTTTTGTTCTATAAAACTGCTCTGGAAATACCGGGAAGCCCAGTTTCTCACGTGGTTTCTAGCTTCTTCGACTCAGCCCAAATTAGGAAGTACAGAAGCACATGATGTTGAAAAACCTAGGATTTGGCAGCCTTCCAGAATGGTATGGAATCTGAGGGAAGATTTATGTTTCGTTTTGGAGGACAGCTCAAGTTGAATTTTCTTTCTAGCCAGTTACCCTTTCAACCTACCCATACTTTGTACAGCTCTCACACAAATACTTAGATATTTATTAGACAGCCCTGAATTCGTTCTAATTATAAACAGGGAGAGTAAACCACCCCCACATGTTCCTGGGCTGGGTAAAATGTTCCTGGGCTGGAGTGAAGCACTCCTTTTCCATAAAGGTAACAAAGGGTTCAGTGGTTACTCTAAGCTCAAAAGGGTTTTTTAAGAGCAAGCATTGGTTAAGTCTGTGTATACTGATTGGAAGTGATTCAGCACATTCTTTTTTAGTGGAGTAAAATTTCTGAAGCCCCCTTTTAACTTCCTTTTGGTTTTTCATTATAACTGGTAGCCATCTCATGAACTGTCTCTGACTGTTGTCTCTGCCGTCATATGATTGTGAGCTTGCTCTCTGACTTGCATTTCTGACTTTATCCTGTTGTTGGGAAGATAGAAACTAGGTTTTGAAAGATTACATGATTCAAGTGAGGGATTTTAAAGTAAAGATGTGTATATTCTGAAGAATCCAAAAGATAACAGATTATTATTATTTGCTTATGAAAGAACAATATAGTCTGGGAATCCCAGAATGTCAAGCCAAAGGTCTAAGAAGTCTTATCTTCTTCAAATATTTTAATAAAGAAGTATTTCAAGGAGATATCTGCCCAGAAAGGTTTGACTGGCCTCCAGATTCCAGTTATTTTTAAAAAGCAATTTACCACTAAATCCTTGAGTCTCCATAGAGTAACAGTAAAGAAACTAATATAACGGACTCTCCTCTCAAAGGATCTCCTCTGGCAGAGAGTATCAGCGGCAGCATTCTCCAGGGAAGACCCATCCCCTAGTGCCAGAGCTTGCATCCTGGAGACTAAAGATTGCACTTTTCGTAGTTTTTCGTCCAAATGCAATCCCATTTCTGTGCCTCTTAGCATGCAGTTAGATTTGGACAAACAAGATTCCTAAGGAATGACTTTATTAACTATAATATGGTTACAGCTATTATATAAATATATATATTCTGGTTATAGTTCTAATATGGAGATGTTGCGTGCAATGCTGGCCTGTGGCAGTCTGTGTAATGCTTTAACTTGTATGGAGGAGGCCAGACTCAGAGCTGAGATGTGGCCTGAACCTTCCCTGTATCGATCCTTTAATTTAGAACTCTCAAGATGCCACTTTCTCCCCCTCTGCCTTTTAGTGGTATCTGAAATACACTCAAAACAGAAATTTCCTGGTCACATCATTAACTGCTAATTCTATATTTATAAAGAATTTTCAGATGGACATATACAAATCTGAACTCAAACCATCCCCAGTCCAGATACAGGGCAGTGTGTAGGTGACCACACCAGAGCCTCAGCCTTGGTCCTTCTCAGCCATCGGGATAGGAACCAGGCATTTCTTTTAAATCTCAGAGGTAGCAGTAAACTTTTCAGTATTGCTGTTAGCAAGTGTGTGTTTGCCAATAGATATCCATTATACTAATGTGCCAAGTAAATGTTCATTGCACATCTGCTTCCACTGTGTCCCCACGGGTGCCATGAAGTGTGTGAGGAACCCCTCATCTGGAGGGATGAGCGCTGCATTGACTACTGCTATCAGGATTGTGTTGTGTGGAATATTCATCTACATAAATTTTATATGCACAGTAATTTCCCTTTTTATATGTCAAGTAACTATTTGTAAAAGTTATACTCACAAATTATTATAATGATTACTAATATATTTTTTCCATGTTTCATTGCCTGAATAAAAACTGTTTACCACTGTTAGATTTGGGAGTGTGTGTGTGTGTGTGTGGTGTTGGTACTTTTCCTGGTTATAAGTTATCCCTGAATGTGAAAATTTGTGGCAGCCCTGCTTTTATGAGCCCCATATTTCAACCTAAAAATAGGAAAGATCACATTTTCTCTACACTCATTTTATGCATGTGGTTGGGTGTGTAACTAAAAACAAAACAAACTTTGGAATTCGGATACTGCCATGTAGATGTCGTGCCTTTGCATCTGTGCAAACAAAGTTTTTAGCTGGGTGCTTCTTCGTTTTGCTTAGAGACTGGTTGTCTGCCCTGGCATTTTTCAAGTCACCCCAAGCTTTCTGACTCGAAGGACCTGGGGTAAGGCAGAACTATGTAAATAGTGCAGAGCAAAGAGTTGCTGTGTTTTGTTTCTTCTAGGTTCAATGCAGTACCAGGAATAACTTTTTAAATACTAGCTAAGCCAGCTGTCCGCTTTAAAGGGATAGGAGATGGGGCAGGAAATTTTGTGGGTTGTGTTACAGGAAAAGACAAATTAAGAGGATAGTTAAGGCTTCGTTTTACAACTAGCTGGAGATCCACTTAGGAAAATCAGAGAACTATCACTTTTCTTGCTGTTTGCCACATCTTCAGACAGTGTAGCCTCTACAGTCCTCAAAAGGCATATTTCTCACTCCTGCGCTTCTGAATCACCAGGAGAGAATCTTCTAAAAGTCTGTGATGGAGATTGCCATTTGCAGAATGTGAAACACAGTAGAAATCTGTTTCTGAGAATTACTGAGAAGAATAAGGTGGAAATTAACCTTGCTACTCTCTTACAGAATTGTATTCTTAGATAATTTAAGACCACCAATGTTTTTCATAGTTTTACAAATAGGGGATCATGGGGCCTGCTTCATGGAATTTGTTACAGATGAAAATGAATATATGTGAACTTGGTCATGACACAAAATGACTTTCTTGCTGTGGCCAATGGTGAAAGCATGAAAATCCCGGATCTAGCCAACTGAAGTCCTTTCACAATGGAAACAGGCCCAGTGGGAGAAACAATGAAGCCAAGATCCCAAGGCTTGTTTGTCAGTAAACATTGTTGCCCTCGCTCAAATGAGGGAAAAAAAATTAATTGCCACTTAGTTCTTTTCAAGCTCTTGAAATCCAACTCCTAGGTTTGGGTAGTATTTATATCATTTTCCAAGTTTGTAGGCACTTAAGGACCAATGAAAGCCAAATACCTTTTTCATTCACTCATTTATTTGCAGAGTTTAAAGTGAAACACGAAAAGTTTGAGGGACAGTTAGCCAAAGAAATTGTTTTTACGTTTTATTGAAACAGCATTTAAATATAAATAATAGGGTAATGAAAATGATTCTTCCCGAGAAGAAAGCCATCCCTAGGTTACATTTCTTGATTTTTTTTTTTTTTGGGGGGGAGTCAAGGACATTTATTTCACATTCACACAGCTGTACATTTCTATAAAGAATGTGGGGCTGAAATATTTACAGTCATCTCTTGCCCATGCCCAGGCTGCCTTTCCCTCCTGGCACCCCATGCCTGGAGACAGCCTGCAGACACAGATGTGCAAACCCAGCTTGGTCTTTCCTGCACACTCTCTGATGCTCAGGCAGAGCAGCCAGTGGTCCCTGGGACTCCACCAGCCTCGCCCACTCCGTCCTCTGATGCCGAAGGCGCGGCAGGCCACAGGGAATTCGCTGCTCCACTGCAGTGACAGAGGCTGTAGCAGGCAGCAGCCCACACTTGCGGGCCCCGGGCAGTAGCTGCCAGCTTGGGAATGCAGAAGGAAGCAGGGAGACTGCCACTCGCTCCAGCTGCCCCCCAATTTACATTTCTTGAAAGAAAAAATGTAGTTGTGAGTTGTTGGTTGGTTATTATCTAAGTGAGTTATTGCCTGAGAGTGGAGAGATAGTGGTGCTTACGATCTATGGGATAAATCTAACCCGAACAGGCCTGTATTTTCTGGTTTTTTTTTTTTTTTTTTTTTTTGAGACGGAGTCTCACTCTGCTGCCCAAGCTGAAGTGCAGTGGTGGCATGATTTCAGCTCACTACAACCTTCACCTCCCAGGTTCAAGTGATTCTCCTGCCAAGCCTCCCAAGTAACTAGGATTATAGGCGCATGCCACTATGTCCTGCTAATTTTTGTATTTTAGCAGAGACGGGGTTTCACTATGTTGGCCAGGCTAGTCTCAAACTCCTAACTTCAGATGATCCACCCGCCTCGGCCTCCCAAATTGCTGGGATTACAGGCGTGAGCCACCGTACCCAGCCCTATTTTCTGCATTTCTGAGAATTAACAAAATGTGCCAAGTTAAGATGTGCAAACTCCTAATCACAGACATTCAACTGTGAGACATTATATAGACCAAGAAGACTTTTGTTTCAGACATCAAAAATGACGGCACAATTAGCTAATTGGGTGCATTCAGGCATAATCACAATATTTTACTAAAATATTAAGGAGTCCAGACAGCGTCTCTTGGATGTGCAATGATGAACGTACCTTCTATTTCACTGTAAGACTGGCACTCTAATTTGTCTTTTATGTAGTCCGTACTTTTCCAGATACATGTTTTTTTCTTTCTCCCTTTCAGTTGACTTGTATAACATCATGAATTTTCAGCACAAATGCCATGTGTAAAATGTGATTCAGTTAAGCATGGTGATTCACGCCTGTAATCCCGGCACTCTGGGAGGCTGAGGAGGGTGGTGGATTGCTTGAGCTCAGGATTTTGAGACCAGCCTCTAACATGGCAAAAACCTGTCTCTACAAAACACACAAAAATTAGCCGGGCATGGTGGTGCACACCTGTAGTCCCAGCTACTCAGGAGGCTGAGGTGGGAGGATTGCCTGAGCCAGAGGTCGAGGCTCCAGTGAGCCGTGATTGCACTCCTGCACTGCAGCCTGGGTGCCAGAGCAAGACCCTATCTCAAAAAAAATTTTTTTTACATTAAAAATTTTTTAAATAAGCAAAATATGATTTTACTTCCTACGTCAACTTTCAGTGCAAATGAGTATGAGTGGTCACAGGAGGGTTCCATTCCCAAAGGTTTATTCTCTGTAGGGCCATGTCTTTCAAACTGCAGGTCAAAACCCATTTTAGAGGTTATGAATTAGAACAGAAGAGTGAACGCTTGTTGTAAAAGCGAATAGTGAAGGTGTAAGTGCTGTTTCATGAGATTTTATTACACTTACATGATATATATAGGTAATGAGTTGTAATTTTAAACGTCTTGGTTTGGGGGCCTAAAAGTTAAAAAAAGCAAGTTTAAAAAAGCTTAAAAGCCACTAATTTTAGGTCATGGGGAGACAAGAGTTTTTGGATCAGTAAAGGATTTTATGGGAGTAAAAACAATGATTGCAATCTCCATTTGTTAAAAGTAAGCTACAGAGTTAAAACATTTAGTAACCCACAACCACAGTTTATGGCAACTTGAAATCAAAACTTCAGGACGGGAACATGAAGCTGTGCTCAGAAAACACGACCTAAAAATTCCTTTCTAATCCTCAATTGAGATGGAAAGAAGAAAAGAGAACGTTGGAACGGGAGTACAACGTCTACTAAAAAATAAGAATAAACGTAAAATTCTTCCTTCCCTCTGCCGTCCCCAACATAAACTCATCCTCCTTGAGGCAGCAGAGGGCGGGCTACTCAGGTTCAGAGACACATTTCTGTTTTGCTGCCACTGCCAAAAACTAACCCGACTCTCAACTGAAAAAATGAAACCTCCTCTGTTAGAAGAATTCTCCTTGATTACAACTTCTTAGACTTAACTTTCTTTGCACAGTTCAATTCTAAATTACAATTGTTCCTATCAGCTGTAAACAATATCTTTCATTTAAATCTTAACTAGATGTTGGTGTCCGTTCTTCCGATGCCACACTTCAACTGAGTAACTGCAAGGCAATGAATACATATGTATGAAGTAAGTGACCAAGTCATGAGGTTCCACGTATTTTCAGAAATGTGATCAGATTTGAAGTTGAATGTGAGGGTTTGAGTTAAGGAAATAAGCTTAAGGAGACAAGATCATTCACCACAATGTCCACAGGCAGAAATCAGATACCAATCAGAGAAGGCCAGAGGTGTGATAAAATAGTTGGTTAATTGGGGCCTGGCACAGTTTCTTATGCCTGGAATCCCAGCACTTTGGGAGGCTAAAGCGGGCGGATCACAAGGTCAAGAGATTGAGACCATACTGGCCAACATGGTGAAACCCCGTCTCTACTAAAAAGACAAAAACTAGCCTGACGTGGTGGCACATGCCTGTAAACCCAGCTACTCGGGAGGCTGAGGCAGGAGAATCACTTGAACCCAGGAGGCTGAGGTTGCAGTGAGCCGAGATCGCCGCACTGCACTCCAGCCTGGTGACAGAGCAAGACTCCATCTCAAAAAAAAATATATATATATATATATATATATGTGTGTGTGTGTGTGTGTGTGTGTGTGTATATGTGTATAGAGGCCGGGCGCGGTGGCTCAAGCCTGTAATCCCAGCACTTTGGGAGGCCGAGGCGGGCGGATCACAAGGTCAGGAGATCGAGACCACAGTGAAACCCCGTCTCTACTAAAAATACAAAAAATTAGCCGGGCGCGGTGGCGGGCGCCTGTAGTCCCAGCTACTCAGGAGGCTGAGGCAGGAGAATGGCGGGAACCCGGGAGGCGGAGCTTGCAGTGAGCCGAGATCGCGCCACTGCACTCCAGCCTGGGCAAGAGCGTGAGACTCCGTCTCAAAAAAAAAAAAAAAAAAAGAAATGTGATCAGATTTGAAGTTGAATGTGAAGGTTTGAGTTAAGGAAATAAGCTTAAGGAGACAAGATCATTCACCACAATGTCCACAGGCAGAAATCAGATACCAATCAGAGAAGGCCAGAGGTGTGATAAAATAGTTGGTTAATTGGGGCCTGGCACAGTTTCTTATGCCTGGAATCCCAGCACTTTGGGAGGCTAAAGCGGGCAGATCACAAGGTCAAGAGATTGAGACCATACTGGCCAACATGGTGAAACCCCGTCTCTACTAAAAAGACAAAAACTAGCCTGACGTGGTGGCACATGCCTGTAAACCCAGCTACTCGGGAGGCTGAGGCAGGAGAATCACTTGAACCCAGGAGGCTGAGGTTGCAGTGAGCCGAGATCGCCGCACTGCACTCCAGCCTGGTGACAGAGCAAGACTCCATCTCAAAAAAAAAAAAAAAATATATATATATATATATATGTGTGTGTGTGTGTGTGTGTGTATATATGTGTGTATATATGTGTATATATATGTATATATAGTTGGTCAATTGGGATGTTTGTGGAAATTAATTTCTCTAAACATTTAAAAATTATTTTGGAATCATTTTAGATTTGCAGAGAAGTTGCAAAGGTTCTCTAAACTTTCCTTCCTTTCATGGCTAGCTCTCTACTTCCACCCTTTCCTGGTTCTTCCTTTTTTTTTTTTTTTTTTTTTTTTTTTTTTTTGACAGGGTTCTTTCTCTGTCACACAGGCTGGAGTGCAGTGGTGCAATTATACCTCGCTGCAGCCTTGACCTCCTGGGCTCAAGTGAGCCTTCCCCCTCACCCTCCTGAGTAACTGGGACTACAGGTGCATGCCATTGCACCTGCCTATTTTTTTTTTTAATTGTAGAGATAGGGTCTTAATATGTTGTCCAGGGTAGTCTTGAACTCCACAGCCTAGCCTGGGCTCAAGTGATCCACTCACCTTGGCCTCCCAAAGTGCTGGGATTACAGGTGTGAGCCGCCACACTCGGCCTCTGCCTTATTTTGTATCCTGCTGGTGTTTGGATATTAATTGGGCATTTGCCATGTGCTGAGCCCTGGGTAGGCGCTGATGGGAGAAAGCGATCTTTCCCCCTCCACACATCTCCTTATATAAGCATTATTATGAGGAAAGGCTGTGAACTCCTCAGCCCTACTTTAGAAACAAGCATTACTGTGGTTATAGCAAAGTGGTGGTATCATGAATCATCTCTTTTCCAATAAGATATACTTAATATATTTTTAAAGCTGTAAAAGGTCAAATCAATATTTGATAATTTGCCATAGACAAAAACAAGGCCGCTTTCCTTTTCCTCCCTGCATCTTCTGTACAAAGAGCTTGGGTCAAGTTGAGAAGAGCTGGGTTTGAAACCTTGGCCTGTGACCTGGGGCCCTGGGACCGTCACTCATGCTGTGGACCTCTTTCCTCACCAGTATATCTACAAAATACCAGAACTTTGGGCCGGGTACAGTGGCTCACGCCTGTAGTCCCAGCACTTTGGGAGGCCAAGGCAGGTGGATCAGCTGAAGTCAGGAGTGTGAGACCAACCTGGCCAACGTGGTGAAACCCTGTCTCTACTAAAAATACAAAAAGCTGGGTGTGGTGACAGGCACCTGTAATCCCAGCTACTTGGGAAGCTGAGGCAGGAGAATCGCTTGAACCTGGGAGGCGGAGGTTGTGGTGAGCTGAGATGGTGCCATTGCACTTCAGCCTGAGCAACAAGAGCAAAACTCCATCTCAGAAAAAAAAAAAAAAACAAAAAAAAAACAGAACTTTGGACTAACTCTGTGTTCTTAAACTGTATGTGTTTAGGTGTTCTAACATTTTATATTTGTCTTTAAAACTTGGAGCTCTCTTCCAACCTCTTCTCGGGTTTCCTTCTTATTCCAGAGACATTCTCCTGACACAGCTGTTCTCCTAGTTTATTTGGTTATAATCCTGCATTGAGAAATGCTACTTTTTATGGAATTCCTATTTGAAAGTCCACTATCTAAATTTGCCTGAGCCCTAAATGAAATCAGATCATAGGCCCCCCCCCACCAAAAAAATGGAATTATGAACTCCTAAGCAAAAATATAGCTGTACCTTTGTGTGTGTAACTTTAGTAACTCGGTGTTCAAGCACACATGATCCTCAGGGAGGAGAGGGCTCACTTGGCTGGAGGCAAGTGCTTTTGTTCTGTTTGGGAGACAATATGAGGGAAGGGGAGGGAGGCGTGGGTACCAGGAGGCAAAGTAGGCAGCATCTGTAGATTCCAGTTGGGCCTATTTCAATTGTGTAGGTGGATCAAATGCTGGGCCTATTTGTGCTTTTGGACAGGGATCTGCCATTTTCCTAATGCTGGAAAATTCCTAATTCTGGTCTACAAAATTGACCAATACCAGTATAATATAATTCAACATTTTCCTAGCTTGTTTAGAAGAGGCATGTTGCAATGTGACTTTGATCACATTTTTTGATCAGCAGATAAATCTAGATTTATTTATAATTCTGTTTTGTTCTAAGAAGGACTTAAGGCAGTTCGCAGGCAGGGTACAGAACCATCGATGTCGCTTAAGATTGTCAGTTAAGAGTGATGATGACAAAGGACTCAATTAATGCAGTTGGGTCCAGTCACTTCCACCCCACCCGCATGACAGGCATGGCCAAGACAGCCATCATCTTGTCATTCCTGCAAATGGAATCTTCCTGAAATGATTAGCAAGTCACTTTCCTAAAATGAGAATGACTTACATTTTTATTTGTTTGTTTTTTTAGAGACAGGGCCTCACTCTGTAGCCCAGGCTGGAGTGCAGTGACACAATCATAGCTTACTGTAATCTTGAACTCCTGGGTTCAAGTGATTCTCCTGCCTCAGCCTCCCGAGTAGCTAGGACTACAGGCTCACACAACTCATTTTTAAATTTTTTCTAGAGACAGGGATCTCAAGGACAACTTTGCCCGTGCCCACTTCTACATGGTGACTGAGCACCTGGAAAAAAAAGAAAAAGAGAGAGAGCATCTCACTATGGAGAGGCCCAAGCAATCCTCCTGCCTTGGCCTCTCCAAAGTGCTGGAATTATAGGCATGAGCCACTGCACCCAGCTGGCTTTTACATTTTTTAATGGCTGAGGAAAAAAAAATCAAAACAAGAATGATATTTGATGTCAGGTGAAAATTATATTAAATTTAAATTTTAGTGTCCATGCATAAGATCTGTTTATAACACAGCTACACACATTTGTTTACATACTGCCTGTGTCTGCTTTTGTACAACAGAATCAAGCAGTTGTAACAGAGGCCATATGGCCCACCAGGTGTATAATATTTACTATCTGGTCCTTTAAAAAATGGATTTGCCAGCCCCTGTTTTTGTTTGTTTGTTTGTTTGTTTTTTAGAGGAAATCTCGCTCTGCTGCCCAGGCTGGAGTGGAGTGCAGTGGCGCAATCTCAGCTCACTGCAACTTCTACCTCCTGGGTTCAAGCAATTCTCCTGCCTCAGTGTCCTGAATAGCTGGGATTACAGGAGCCCACCATCACACCCAGCTAATTTTTGTATTTTAGTGGAGACAAGATTTTGCCATGTTGGCCAGGCTGGTCTCGAACTCCTGACCACAAGTGATGGCCCTCCTCAGCCTCCCAAAGTCCTGGGATTACAGACATGAGCCATTCCTGTTAGAGCCCAGCCCCCTGTTCTAATTTATTCATTATTCAACTGATTTATTGGCAGTGTACTATGTTCGTTGTGCTTGGGTTCTTGGTGCTTGATTACTGTTCTCAGTGCTGGAGTTAGAAAGTTCCTAACCTTAATGGACCTTACACTGTAGGTGACATCAAAAATTATATCATGGTGAGTTGAGTCCTATCCTGTAGATATTAACAAGAATCATTAACATGGACGTGCTTTCTAGGTGCCAAGCACTATTCTAAGGATTTCATATGCATGAATTAATCCTCACAATAACTATGCAGTCTTCAAGGAATCTTTAGAAGAGGATACAACCATGACTTTCATACAGATACACAAAATCAACCCATGTCAAAGATTTTATTAAGCTCATTAGTTAATCAGGGAACCAGGAAATGTTATAACTGGTTCGAAGAAGAACTAAAAACAATACAGAAAATAAGGAATTGTGAAATAAATGTATACATAGATGAAAAATGGGTCTATCCTCAAGGCGCTTATCATTCTATCGGAGGCAGTCCATTTGCATTTCTATGGATAACTGTCATTTACAGAGTTTTGCAAGAGCTCAAAGACAATAAAAGACGGAGATTCTGGGTGCGGTGGCTCACGCCTGTAATCCCAGAATTCTGGGAGGCTGAAGCGGGAAGATCGCTTGAGGTCAGGAGTTTGCGACTAGCCTGGGTGACATAATGAGACCCCATGTCTACAGGAAAAAGAAAAAAAAAGACAGAGATAACACAGGTGAGCAAATTTAAGCACCCACTAAGCTTTTCTTGCCTATTTCAGTCTTTCTCAGTTTTTTTCTGACAGAAGCCAGGACTACAGTATGTCCGTACAATATATTTGTATCGATTGAAGATGTCCTTGATGACACTACAGGCATACCTCCCTTTACTGCACTTTACTTTATTGTGCTTTGCAGAGACTGTGTTTTTACAAAATGTGGCAAGCCTGCATCGAGGGAGTCCACCGCCGCCGTTTTCCCAAGAGCATGTGCCCACTTTTGTCCCTCTGTTACATTTTGGGAATTGTTACAATATTTCAAACGTTCTCATTATTATGATATGTGTTATGGTGATCTGCGATCAGTGCTCTTTGATGTTACTATTGTCTTTGTTTTGGGGTGCCACAATCCACATCCACATAAGATGGTGAACTTAATAAATGAATAAATGTTGTGTGTGGTCAGACTTCTCCACCGACCAGCATTCCCCCATCTCTCTCTCTCTCCTTGGGCCTCTCTATTCCTTGAGACACAACAATATTGACATTAATAAGGCAACCATGTCCTCTAAGTAAAGTGAAAGGAAATGTGTCATATGTCTGTCTCTTACTTTAAATCAAAAGCGAGAAATGACTGAACTTAGTAAGGAAGACACGTTGAAAGCCAAGACAGGCCGAAACCGAGGCTTCCTGGCCAAACAGCTGTGAGTGAATGCAAAGACGTTTCTGAAGGAGTTTGAGACCAGACTGGGCAACGTAGGGAAATCCCATCTCCAAAAAAATAACAGGCCGGGTGCAGTGGCTCACGCCTGTAATCCCAGCACTTTGGGAGGCCACGGCGGGAGGATCACCAGGTCAGGAGATCGAGAGCATCCTTGCCAACATGGTGAGACCCCATCTCTACTAAAATTTAAAAAAAAAAAAAAAAATTAGCCAGGCGTGGTGGCAGGTGCCTGTAGTCCCAGCTACTCAGGAGGCTGAGGTAGAAGAACCGCTTGAATCCAGGAGGTGGAGGTTGCAGTGAGCTGAGATTGTGCCACTGCACTCCAGCCTGGTGACAGAGCGAGACTCTGTCTCAAAAATAATAATAAAATAAAAATTAATTAAAAAATGAAAACAAGCTATTCCACTTCTAGCTTTACCTATTTCTAACAACAACAACAAACAAAACCACATTTCTTCCTCTTTTGCAGAGAAGTTCAATGATTCTTCCATGTGATCTTTTTCAGGCTTTGTTTTCACTCCCATCTTTTAATACCTAAATGCCTCTTCGAGATAATTTCCTAAACAAAAACAATGCTCTTCTTTAGAGAAATTCCTGCCGAGGACTCTTTAAACACATTTTTAACACTGAAAGATGACCTTGAATTCACTCTAATTTATATTTTCAAAACCACTTTCAAACTTTGGTTCCCTGAGTGTCAATTAGTAATAAATTATTTGCAGTACACCCCCGAGTCATTGAGAAGCACTCCTCTAATTGTCCAGTTTTGCACGTGTGGTAGATTAGAGATTGATTTCAAGGTTCCGGAGTACTGTTTCTGTACTTGTCTCCTTACAATCAGAGCATCTGACAAAGGGTTTGTTGCATGTAATAGACTAAAAAGAAAATGTCTGCTGTACCTCTTTTCTAGGACTTCGTGTTGTAGAACTGCTCTGGAATTAGTGAAGTGTTTCTTCGCTGTCCTCCACAGCACTGGTTTACAACATTTGCCAGATAATGTTGGCCAAGTTATGATTTGATAGGGAACAAAACCCAGGAGGAACCATGATTCGACCCCACATCTAAATGCTTGGAACGGAACGCTTTGTTTCCTAAACATCTGAAGTTATCAAATCAACCTTCTTGCCTCTTCTTTTGTTTTCTTTGCAAAAGTGAGATCCTGAAGGGCCACAGCTGCTATATGACCTCAAGTGACCACGTCAGCTAATTCCTCAAATTAGTGCCTCTGTTTTTAATGGTGCAGAAAGATCCAAGCTCAGAAAATCAAGGAAGAGAATTGGCACGGGGAGCTTGTCCCCACAGTGTTGCAAGAAGAGAGCTGAAGTCAGGACTGGACTGAGCAACTTGATATGCCCAAGTAGTGAAGGAGTTTAGGACCTGCCACCCCAAAATACGCTGCCTTGGCATATTAATTATTTTGGGCTAAATGCACTTCAAAAAGAGCAGATGCACTGGGCGCAGTGGCTCACGCCTGTAATCCCAACACTTTGGGAGGCTGAGGCGGGTGGATCGCTTGAGGTCAGGAGTTCAAGAAGAGCCTGGCCAACATGATGAAATCCTGTCTTGACTAAAAATACAAAAATTAGGCATGGTGACTCATGCCTGTAATCCCAGCTACTCGGGAGACTGAGGTAGGAGAATCACTTGAACCTGGGAGGCAGAGGTTGCAGTGAGCCGAGATTGCACCACTGCACTCCAGCCTGGGCGACAGAGGGAGACTCCATCTCAAAACAAAAAACAAAAAACAAAAAAACAAAAAAACCCAGCAGGTGCAAGGAGGACTCTGATCTCCTCTTTTCCTCCTAAAAGCAGGAGATGAAACTCCCCCATGAGAGATGCCCTCCCTAAAGTAGGAGGAAACCAGCATTCTTATCACTAGAGCTGAGGAGTCAAAACCGAGAGAAAACTACAAACAAACTTTGTGACACTAACCCTTATTTTTCTGGTTACTTTTCCACAATATACTACTCATCATTCAGCTTAGTAGAGAAACCTTCAGCTCTCTGTATAAGCTGCTTCTCTGTGCCTTTATTTTTCTTGTGAGGGCTCCCATGCACATGTCAATCAATCACATCAATCAAATCTGCGTGCTTTTCTCTTGTCACTCTGCATGATATCAGTCCCAGCAGGAGATTCCAGGAGTAGGGAGGAAAATCTGACCTTCCCTCCAGTGTGGATGGAAGAAAATGTCTACCTGAAGCTCCCATCACGATACTGATGGGCCAAAGCAATGCCACTTTCTGCTGGCCAGAAGATATTATTGCCAAAGGGCAAGACCCTTAGAGATGATCTAGTACTGCTCTGTGAGTTTATGGATGCAAGATATTAATAGCAAAGTGACCATCCAAGGCCACACAGTAACTTGGTGGCAGTGGTAGGATTATTACTTAGGGATTCTTGCCATGCAGCCACTTTACTTTTCTTGACGTATGTAAGAAAAATAAAGGAGGCTGAGGTGGGAGGATCACTTGAGTCAAGGAGTTTGAGGCCTGCCTGGGGAACCCAGGGAGACCCTTTCCCTACAACAAACACAGAAAGGGCACTTGAGTTCTTGGCGACAGAAGAGAACTTGATTGGCCTGTTTTTCTGACTGTGGCTGCCAGGCTCCTGTCAGCTGCTCAGTGAGAAAGCTGCTCTCGTCCTTGCTCAGCCTTGGGGATGGTCCTCTACCCAACTCTGCACCCGTCTTGCTGGTCCCGAGTCCGCCTTGTCAGGGCTGCCTGGCTTCTCTGCAGATGGCACTGGGGCAAGACAGTGATGCCCCCGGATGAGCTTCCCCTCCCTGACCTCTGCAGGCTTTGTCCAGCCTAGTCGACCTTGCCTTGGCTACAGCCCAGGGAAGATTCGAGAAGTGGGAATTTCAGGAAGTCGGGGAAATCTTTTTTGGTTGGGGGACAGTGTCTCGCTCTGTTTCCCAGGCTGGAGTACAGTGGAACCATCACAGCTCACTGCAGTCTCCAGCACCCAGGCTTAAGCCATCCTCCTGCCTCAGCCTCCTGAGTAGCTGAGACCACAGGTATGTGGCACCACATGCAGCTAATGTTTTAATTTTTTGTAGAGACAGGGTCTTGCTATGTTGCCCAGGCTGGTATCGAACCCTTGGGCTCAAGCAATCTGCCCACCTTGGCCTCCTAAAGTGCTGGAATTACTGGCATGAACCACCGTGCCTGCTCGGGGAAATCTTTTAACAGACAGTAGAATCAGTTTGAATATGAGCTGTTGAGAAATGGGGAAGTTGGTGGTTGAGAGAGCATCGAGCTGGGGGTTTGTGAAGGGAACAGAATAGGAATCAGTCTGACTAGACACTTGAGAGAAGTTTCCTTAGAATATGAAAATAATTTTGCAGAGGAATGTTTACACAAAAAACGATCTAAAGAAAAAACAGCTTACACACCAGAATCAAAATGTCACTTGATTCCCAGAGGGAATGAGCTCAGAAGTTAAAAAGAGAGGGATCCTTTCCAACTATTAAATGTATTTTTAAAGGCCCTTTTGGGTTTAAATTGGTTCCCGGAAGAATATAGGCCCTTATCCCAGGGGAGGTATCTTTGCAGATGCAAACAGAAGGGCCCAGAAGCTCACCATTTAGAATGGGGGTGGCGGGGGCAGAGGGCAGAGGGTAGGGAGGGCAACCAGAAATACTCCATCAATGGTGGTTTCAGCCAATAAATTCAGCCAGATTTTAAGATCAAGCAGAACTTCCTACTAGGGCTGCTTTTGTTTATCCTACTTCCCTGGCTGTTGGAGTTCGCAGGGAGTGATATCACTGGAAGAACTTTGAAAGCAGGTCCAAATTTTCTAAGGCACAACTTTCGGAATGGAAAACAGTTCTGCAAATTGGTTTGCAACAGTCATAAATAAACTGAGTGGGCAGTTTTAATAAGTGTGCTGCCTGAGCAGTGAAGGAAGTTGAAAATGCAACTGCGCAACTGCTAGCAGCTAGCTGGTCACTGCAAGAAAAGGGAAACAGGGTTCCCGATTCTCAGTCCAGTGCTTTTATTATAAACTTCATCCTATGGTCTGGAAGTCAACCTCGTAAGCAGAAAAATAGCTTCAGAAGTGAAGCTGACTTACATATGAAGTACAAAAAAGGATGCCTCGTCTTCCCAGGCACCACACAAAATCTGGACCTCTAAGCAACTTGTCACCATCTAAGGCCATCAAATCAAAAGGAAACAAGAAAGATGTTCCTACCTAGTTGAGGGGGAAGAAGGGGTTTGGGGGCCTGGGGCCTCAGGAGCTGACAGGTAGGCAACTCTTAAAGGTACTGTCATTTTGGGAAATTCTTACTTCTGTTTCTGCAAACCTCCAACTTCCTCCCCTTCCCCCAAGGCCCTATAGAGCATCCTTTGTTTACTCCTGGACACACTTTTGTCACTATGCCTTAGGACAGTGGTCAACAACCTTTAGCGGTCTCCAACCTTTCTGGCACCAGCGACCAGTTTCGTGGAAGACAATTTTTTCATGGACCAGGGGAGGCAGAGTGGGGAAGGTTTCAGGATGCAACTGTTCCACCTCTGATCATCAGGCATTGGTTAGATTCTCATAAGCAGCGTGCAACCTAGATCCCTGGCACATGCGGTTCACAGTAAGGTTTGTGCTTCTATGAGATTCCAATGCTGATGCTGATCTGACAGGAGGGGGAGCTCAGGCAATCATATGACGCTCACTTGCGGGCTGCTCACCTCCTGCCACGCGGCCCTGTTCCTAAGAGGCCAGTCCCTGGCTCAGGGGTTGGGGACCCCTGCTTTAGGACAACAAAAGCCAGGGGAGTTCATTTTACTGCAGGTGACTTAAAGGGAGCACTGGTCATCCCACCTACCCCCTCTCCATCCCTGCCTCTCATCTTTACCTGCAACCCACTCCTACGCAACTTTTTCACCTGTTGTTTTGTGTCCAGGAGTCTCCCGAGTGTTAGAGGCATTTGAATCAGAGCAACTCTGTCTTGAATAGGGGCTGGGTAAAATAAGGCTGAGACCTGCTGGGCTGCATTCCCAAGAGGTTAAGGCATTCTTAGTCACAGGATGAGATAGGAGGTCAGCACAAGATGCAGGTCATAAAGCCTTGCTGATAAAACAGGTTGCAGTAAAGAAGCTGGTCAAACCCCACCAAAATCAAGGTGGCCATGAGAGTGACCTCTGGTCGTCCTCACTGTTACACTCCCACCAGTGCCATGACGGTTTACGAATGCCATGGCAACGTCAGGAAGTTACCCAATATGGTCTAAAAAGGGGAGGCATAAATAATGTTTAGCATGCAATCAAGAAATAACCATAAAAATGGGCTCTGCCTATGGAGTAGCTGTTCTTTTATTCCTCTACTTTCTTAATAAACTTGCTTTCACTTTGCTGTATGGACTTAACTTGAATTCTTTCTTAAGAGAGATCCAAGAACCCTCTCTTGGGGCCTGGATCAGGACCCCTTTCCAGTAACACTAATAATGACTGAAGAAGTGTGTGGTCAGTTAGCACTGAGTCTTCAGCAGTCTCCATGTATCCAGCAAAACTTTACCAAGCTCCTTCCACAACCCCAGTGGCATGCTGAATATTAAGGATTCAGGAGACCCAGTCCCGGTTCCTCCACAGCCCCACATGGGAGTCTGAGAGCAAACCACCAATGCCACCAATGCAACAACTCTGGTCACAAGGGTTTGTTGGGGGTTCAAACTGTGGCCATGGCAGCCAGCAGAGGGGAGATAAGGGAGGTGTACTTTCCTTGGAGATATGGGGGTGGACAATCCTATGGGTAGGATGCAGGTGAGAGGGAATAGAAAAGACACTGTACATCCAGAAAAACCACGTGCAGAGGAAGGAGGCAAGAGAAGGCATGCTGGGATGTCAGGAGCAGCAGGAGGCAAGGTTGAAGAGCCAGGCATGGATCAAGCTGTGGAGGAACCGTGAGCCATTGTTACTGGGGGTGTCCTTGTTCTTGGAGTTCCCAAGATGGTGGTAGGCTGCTTCCAAGATGGCGGCAAGCCTCTTGTTCTCTGACCTGGGGTTCTTGGCCTCACGGATTCCAAGGAATGGAGTCTTGGACCATGCGGTGAGTGTTATAGCTCTATCAGAAACTGTGGGTCATGGGAGAGAACCATGGAACCCAGCAACTAGAGTTCAGCTCGTTTAGGATGAACCCGGGCACTTAAGCGTGCAGGAACAATGGCGAGTCTTTAGCCCAGTCCTGAGCGACAGTGGCTGCCTCGCTGGATCAGCAGCACAGCAGACACCCTGCCGGATCTGGAGGGGTGAACATTAGCAGCCAGTCTGCCATGGCAGCAAACAGCAGTGGTGGACAGCAAGCAAAAGCTCAGCTGGAGCGGTAACAAACATGGACCAGAAGAGTGTGTAGTTGCAAGATTTAATAGAGTGAAAACAGAGCTCCCTTAAAATGGGAGGGGACCCAAAGGGCGTTGCCATTCCTGGCTCGGATGCCTAGGTTTATATCCAGCTCATTGTCCCGCCCACTGTGCTCTCTGGCAATAGATGATTGGCCATTTCTTTACCTCCTGGTTTTAGCCTAATTAGCATTTTAGTGAGCTCTCTTTACTACCTGATTGGTCAGGTGTGAGCTAAGTTGCAAGCCCCGTGTTTAAAGGTGGATGCGGTCACCTTCCCAGCTAGGCTTAGGGATTCTTAGTTGGCCTAGGAAATCCAGCTAGTCCTGTCTCTCACCATCACAGGCATCTGAGCAGGAGGCTGGGATGATCCAGTTTCTGATTTAGAAAAATCACCTGGGGTCGGAGTGGGGAGAAGAGATGGGTGGAGAGGTGAGCAGAGATGGGTGGAGAGGTGAGCAGAGATGGGTAGAGAGGTGGGCAGAGATGGGTGGAGAGGTGGGTAGAGATGGGTGGAGAGGTGGGCAGAGACGGGTGGACAGATGAGCCTGTAGACAGATTAGATCAGGATCCCCAAGTGGTCTCTCAGCAACCTTTGTTCCACTTCCACAATGTCTAAGTTCTAGAGAAAGTGGGCCCTTGCTGAGATGGGGGCAGCAATCCTCTGAGAAGAATTCTCTGAGGGACCTCTCCATAGGTCTCTTTACACAGTTATGCGTCCATTTCCTGGACTTTTCTTAAGCCCCCCAAATAAAGTTCCAGGTAGGAGAACCTGAGACATTGCTAACACACCCTGGGGCAGCGGTTTTCAGATAGGGCCCCAGATCACTAGGAGTAGCAGCATTGCATGAGAACTTTAACATCTCATCTTCTTGAGACCTACTTTATAGCTATTGAACCAGAAACTCTGGGGCCCAGCTACAGTGGGTTTTGTTTTTGCTTTTTTTTTTAGAGACAGAGTCTCGCTCTGTTGCCCAGGCTGGGGTGCAGTCGTATGATCACGGCTCACTGTAGCCTCTAACTCTTGGGCTCAAATGATCCTCCTACCTCAGCCTCCCAAGTAGCTGGCACCACAGGGGCACCACCATACCCAGCATAGTGACAGGCTCTCATTTTACAGAGATGGGATCTCACTATGCTGCCCAGGCTGGTCTCAAATTCCTGGCCTTGAGTGATTCTCCCACCTCGGCCTCCCAAAGTGCTGAGATTACAGGCATGAGCCACTGTGCCCAGCCCCAGCTAGTGTTTTAACAAGTTCCAGGTGATTCTGATGCAAGGTTCAAGTTTGAGAACCACTACCTTGTGATAGCACAAACTCAGATGAGCTATATGGAGAACTGATCACCAGGCTCCCAAGATCCTGTTTTTGTTTTGTTTCTTTAAGAGAAAGAAAATCTTCAAGCCTAATCAAAGTCAGCACAAAGCAACTTAGATGTCCCATGTGCAGGCTGGGCATGGTGGTTCAAGCCTGTAATCCTAGCACCTTGGGAGGCTGAGGTGGGTGGATTGCTTGAACGCAGGAGTTCAAGACCAGCCTGGGCAATATAGTGAAACCCCATCTCTACAAAAACTACAAAAATTAGCCAGGCCCAGTGGTGGTGCATGCCTGTAGTCTCAGCTACTTGGGAGGCTGACGTGGGAGGATCACTTGAACCCAGGAGGTGGAGGTTGCAGTGAACTGAGATCGTGCCACTGCACTCCAGCCTGGGCAACAGAGCAAGACCCTGTCTCAAAAAAAAAAAAAAAAAAAAAAGAAAGGCTTTATTTGAGAGACATGGAATGATTATAATTACGATTTATTTGATAATCTAGCAAATTATTTTGTAAAACCTACTATTTGCACTGAACTTTCTGGGCAGAGGGAAGAAAGAAATAAAAAAGACACAGGGTTCTTTCCTCCAGTAGGATTTTGCCATCATCACATCATCAATCATCATCATCATTATCAATCATCATCATCAACATCATCATCAACATCAACATTATTATCATCAATCATCACCATCTTCAAAAAATATCTTTTAATGCTAATGATAGTCACTTACAAGAATCCACGACTGAAAATCCACAAGGGATTTCTGAGAACTCATTTTGTATCCAGCTCTGTTCCCTAAGGCTTCTGCCCACAACTGATTTGCTGTCTGGTTCAGTCAGAACTTGAACACAAGAAGAAATCAGTCACACAGGGCTGCAGATAATTGTGGGCTAAATGTTTCCAAGCTTAAGCAGGCCTTGTGGATTTGAGGGTCCTCTTCCAGCTTTATGCAGGTGGCCTTCATTTTCACTCCTTGCCCGAAGCCCTGTATTTTTCTTTTCTTTTTTTTTAATTCAAATAGTGGCAATCATGTGCTACAAGATAAACAAGGTGATGCCCTTTGCATCTCCCTACTCTCGTATCCATAGCAATTTCCCAGCCTATTTTTCAGAACCCCCCAAAGGAATTATTGGGCTGGCTGTGCATGGTGGCTCACACCTATAATCCCAGCACTTTAGGAGGCTGAGGCAGGTGGATCACCTGAGGTGAGGCGTTCAAGACCAGCCTGGCCAATACGGTGAAACCCCGTCTCTACTAAAAATACAAAATTAGCCAGGCATGGTGGCACACGCCTGCAATCCCAGCTACTTGGGAGGCTGAGGCAGGATAATCGCTTGAACCTGGAAGGCAGAGGTTGCAGTGAGCCAAGATTGCACCATTGCACCCCAACTTGGGTGACAGGGCAAGACTCTGTCTCAAAAAATAAAAATAAAAGAATATAAAAGGGATTATTAGGCCTAGCAGATCCCAAATACTGCCAGAATGAGGCCAGAATTTCCCAGGAATTGAGCTCCCACTCCCCACCCCGCAGGCATTGAGTCATGTGTCTCCAGGAGGAAGCATTTGGCTATACCTTTGGGGCTATCGAGGAAATCACGATGCCCAGTTGTCCACAGCTCTTAGGAATCTGAGCTTCTCCGGGTTTGTCCGTAGACATGGGGAGAGGAGTCTTTTGGTGCCCTGACTCTGAGAACTTTGACCTTTAATTGTGAAGTCCTGGGCCCCCATCATCTCTCTCCCAAAGGGAGTGTTTGAGGATATGGCAACCGCGGCATTAACAGATGATTCTAGGAAGAAGAGGAAAAGGCCTGTTCTATAAATAAATGTACTGTTCCTGAATGAGGCACTGTCCTCCTCCCTACTCCCACCCAATCACCCTTGTGACTCGTTCAGAGCAGAGCAGAGCAACTCCGAGCCAAGGATTAGTGCGATCACAAGGTCAACAATAGATACCCTCTCCATAAATACTCCTGGAGAGCTTTAGTCATTGACTAGGAGCCAGGAGTGGGGGAATAAGAAGGGTAGGGAGAGAGCTGGAAGCCTGTGGGGCTAGCTTGAAACATCTACAGTTGCTTGTTTGTTTGTTTAAAGATGCCCGACTTTCCTTCTGAATGTGAAAGTCTTTGGAGGACGTGGAGAAGGGAGGGGACATGGGCTTCAAGGAGGGGACACTGGGAGAGATGGACGATCCCTCGAAAAGGACTCTTGTTTTTAGGGTGGTTAGCTTTATCCTCAGAGCACAGATCTGCCCCCAAAATCTTTGTTAAAAGAAACCCAAGAGCTGGCTGGGTGCAGTGGCTCACGCCTATAATCCCAGCACTTTGGGAGGCCAAGGCAGGTGGATCACCTGAGGTCAGGAGTTCAAGACCAGCCTGGCCAATATGGTGATACCCCGTCTCTACTAAAATACAAAAATTAGTTAGGCGTGGTTGTGGGCACCTATAATCCCAGCTATTCGGAAGGCTGAGGCAGGAGAATGGCTTGAACCCAAGAACTGGAGGTTGTAGCGAACCAAGATCACTCCAGTTATACCACTTACACTCCAGCCTGGGTGACAGAGCAAGACTCCATCTCAAAAAAAAAAAAAAAAAAAAAGAAAAGAAAAGAAAAGAAAGAAACCCAAGAGCTGGTACCACCAGCAATTTTAGAATCTCTTTTGTTATATCTTCAGTAAGCAGGAAGAGAGAGCAAGGCTCCTGCATTGATCTAAAGCTGGGAAACAGTTTAATATCTAAGCTTTTTGAATATGAGGACCAATGAAGCCAAGTGATAATCTGTTGGAGGGGCCTGTTCTGCAGGTTCTGAGGACCCCGGGGATCTTCAAGTCCTCACTGTCTTTTTGGGCATGAACATTTGGGTGTTGCAGGCAGATAAAAGTGGTGAGGGAATGTGATCGAGAGATGGAAAGCTGCGTGTAGGAGCATGCTGCCCACCAGCACTGCACCTAAATAAAGAAGGCCACGATGTGCTGTGACAGTGCCACAGAACTGATAGTCTGCATTTTCACCAGGCAGAGGGGAGGACAGGGGGTGGGTCGGCTTTACTGTCACCAGCAGAGACAACTTCCAGAGCAGCTTGGATGAATCAGCTGGTGCACATGCACACTCAACATTTTAAAATATGGATGATGGGGCTGGCGAGGCGCCAACTCACAAAAGCTGACTGTTGGGTACATAATTTTTTGGACCCCGTGTGTCTAATTCCATCTTCAATTATTGATTATTTTGATCCCTTTCAAGTGAAACTTTAAGTGACTTATCTAAAGATAGGCTACTGCTAAGCTGATGTTAGAAGGAGGTAAAAACCTAAGTTATTTAAGATGATGTGGCTAATGTAAGCGGCTAATCAGAAAACAAATTAGCTAATTGGTTGTAGTCACAATGTTATTAACATCAGATGCTACTAACATCTTTGTTTTACCTTTTTAAAAAATTTTAAGAGACAGCGTCTCACTGTGCTGCCCAGGCTGGTCTTGAACTCCTGGCCTCAAGAGATCCTCCTGCCTTGGCCTCCCAAGTTGCTGAGATTATAGGCATGAGCCACTGTGTCTGGCTGTTTTTTTTTTTTTTTTAAATCAAAGTTTAGGGTGAGGCATGGTGGCTTACACTTGTAATCCCAGTGCTTTGGGAGGCCAAGGCAGGAGGATTGCTTAAGACTGGGAGTTGGAGACCAACCTGGGTAACATAGTGAGACCTCTATAGAAAATTTAAAAATTAGCGGGACCTGGTGGCTCACACCTTGTAGTTCCAGCTACCCAGGAGGCTGAGGCCAGAGGATCGCTGAGGCCCAGGAGTTCGAGGTTACAGTGAACTATGATTGCACCACTGCATTCCAGCCTGGGCAACAAGTGCAAGACCTTGTCTCAAAAATTAAAAAAATAAATAAAAATAAAACCAAGGCTTAGGTTCTGAGTTCCAGGGTGAATTTGTGTTTACAATTGATATTCAGAGCAAAAATTCACTGTCCCTTGGTCCCTATGTTGGAGAAAGGGCCTTAGGTAGACAGTAGATCTGACAAATGGCGCCATTTCTTATCCCCAGAAACGAAAAGCCACTGAATTAAATTCCTTATTTGTCTTTGGAGACACAGGTTCTACTTCTGCAGAAAAGATGAAAGAAGATTCTGGCCAAGCAAAGAATGTAAGAAACTCTTACGAGATTCAGAGGTCAAAAGCTAGCTAAACATAGCGGTAAAGGACTTTTTTGTGTGTGCACTTGGAGCTATGTGAAGATGGGCTCTACAAGAGGTGATAGTTAATCAATATTAATGCCTTGCTGTGATCTAAAAGGCTAAAACTTGCTAAGTCAGTCCAGTCACAGATATTTTGCACAAGATTACTATGTACAATGAACTCCTGCTCTGGAAACACCATGTCCTCTGTATTAGATTAGTGAGCCAAGACATAAATACATGGAAAGCTAAAAAAATAACAAAACAAAAAGTCAGCTGACATTTTTGACCATTAAGTAAGGAGAAACACTGACTTAACCTTCACCAAGAAGCTGCACTTTGGGCTGGGCGCCATGGCTCACCCCTGTAATCCTCCTACTTTAAGAGGCTGAGGAGGTGCTGGGCATGGTGGCTCACACCTGTAATCCCAACATTTTGGGAAGCCGAGGCAGGCCAGTTTACTTGAGGTCAGGAGTTCAAGACCAGCCTGGCCAACATGGAGAAACCATACCTCTACTAAAAATACAAAAGTTAGCCGGGCATGATGGTGGGCCCCTGTAATCCCAGCTACTCAAGAGGCTGAGGCATAAGAATCGCTTGAACTTGGGAGGTGGAAGTTGCAGTGAGCTGAGATCACACCACTGCACTTCAGCCTGGGCAACAAAGTAAGACTCTGTCTCAAAACAAACAAACAAACAAAAAAAACGTCGAGGAGGGAGGATCACTTGAGACCAGGAGTTTGAGACCAGCCTGGGCAGCATAGTGAGACCCTATCTCCACAAAAAGTAAAATTAAATTTAAAAAAAACAAAGGAAGTTGTCGTTTGCTTGATGCTTAAGACCAAATGAAATCACCACAATTAGGATTTATGAAAAGAAGGGCCATCACGGTTTATAGCTTGATTTAAAGTTTTCACATCTTTCTTCAGAAATTGGTCATGGTCACATCTCATCCGAGCTGCAACAAGCTGCCCTATTCTAAGTTGTGCTGCTTGTGACGCAGGCGCAGGCAATGACATCCACTTGGCAAAGCTTCTGAATCAGCTGTGTCCAGAGAGCAAGGGAACTTAGCACCGCTGGTCTTTGGCACGGGGAACACATCTGCCTTCATTTGTCCCCATCATGACTTTTTTCAGTAAGAACTCATGGAACAGTAATCAGTGACGGCAGTTCTCAAACCTGGAGAGCAGAAGTGCACAGACTGGCCTTAGATGTATTTCCCTGGCCACCTCTTCGCTACTCTGGGCCACTTCTGCCCCGCTTTCTTCTGAGAAGCAGATGCTGAAAAGGCAGGAAGGGCATTCATTCTGAAGGTGTTTCTCAGCGCACGGCAAGTCATTTGATAGACAGCAGAGAAACCACTTTGAGCACTTGGCAGGGTCATTTTCTGATTCTTTTTCTTTTTTTCGGTAACCCTTAACATCTGGTAAGTTTTGGATTCTCTTTTGCTTCATCCTCATTTGTGGCCCAGTCCATGATAAGCAGACTCAAGCTGGTAGGAGCCATGCATTGACCTTCAACATCAAGGTCAAGAGACCTTGAAAAACATCTGTAGCTTTTGCTGCCTGTAACGTACCGTCTAGTGCTTGATTATATAGCCCAAGTTTATCTTCTAATTATGTCTTGCCTATCAATGTGTCAATTAACAAACATCAGTTGGTGCCTTCTATGGACAGAGTCATGATTTCTGTTCCCTAGATGTAGGAAACAAGTTATTTACTTTTTTATTTCCTCCCACCTACACTCCACAGTGCAGAGCACTTACCCGGAAATTACTTGAAATTTTCAAATAGGGTCTCACTCTGTTGCCCAGGCTCCAATGCAGTGACAATCATGGCTCACTGCATCCTCAACCTCCTGGGCTCAAGCAATCCTCCCACCTCAGCTCCCTGAGTAGCTGGGACTACACGCACGCCATCACACCCAGCTAATTCTTAATTTTTTTTTTTTTTTTTTTGCTGGGGGGACAGGGTCTCATTCTGTTGCCAGGCTGGAGTGCAGTGGCACAATCTCGGCTCACTGCAACCTCCACCTTCCGGGTTCAAGTGATTCTCCTGCCTCAGCCTCCTGAGTAGCTAGGACTACAGGTACATGCCACCATGCCCAGCTAATTTTTGTATTTTTAGTAGAGATGGGGTTTCACCATGTTGGCAAGGATGGTCTTGATCTCCTGACCTCATGATCCACCTGCCTCGGCCTCCCAAAGTCCTGGGATTACAGGTGTGAGTCTCCGCACCCGGCCATTTTTAAATTTTTTTGTGGAGATGTGGTCTTGCTATGTTGCCCAGGCTCGTCTTGAACTCCTGGCCTGAAAAGTTCCTTCTACTTCAGCCTCCCAAATTGCTAGGATTACAGGTGCAAGCCACCAGGTCCAGCTTTAGCAGGAATTATGAAGTGACAGATTCTGTCTCTGACAGTCCTGCTTCAAGCAGCTAATGCATCCCCTGGTACCATCTGTGATTGGATGAGGACTGCGGAAATGGTGCGGACACTGTAGAATGATGAGAGGTGGCTAACAAGTCAATAGGCTTCAAAATAGCTTCCGCCCCATAGATATTTTTACTTGCTCAAACTCCTTCCAAGTTCCCTCCTTGCCAGTGGGGCTCAACGTGTGGATGTAGCTTATGCTGGGAATACTGGCAGCTCAAAGACAGAGATCTGCTATAAAGTCTCAACTGATATGTTCATTAAAATCCTCACATCTGTAATCCTAGCACTTTGGGAGGCCGAGGCAGGTGAATCACTAGGTCAGGAGTTCGAGACCAGCCTGGCCAACATGGTGAAACCCCCATCTCTACTAAAAATACCAAAAAAAAAAAAAAATTAGCTGGGTGTAGTGGCGGGTGCCTGTAATCCCACCTACTCAGGAGGCTGAGGCAGGAGAATCGCTTGAACCTGGGAGGTGGAAGTTGCAGTGAGCCGAGATCACGCCACTGCACTCCCGCCCGGGTGAGAGTAAGACTCCGTATCAAAAAAAAAAAAAAAACAAGAAATTCTCACTGAGCTTCAAGCATCTGGTTTCCTGCTCCTTTGGCAGAACTATCATGTGTAATCTAAATATGCAAAACGGGGGAAATCCGTTCTTTTTACACAATAAAGTACTCCAAGCTCTGTGCTCACTGGTAGGGAATAAATATGAGTAACAAAGGGTCATGTGTGAACAGGGAGAGATGCATGTAAACAGACACGTGCTGTCAAACATTGAGGATGCAGAGGAGGGAATCGTCCATTTAAAACAAATTTTTTTTTTTTTTGGGATGGGGGTCCCACTATGTTGCCTATGCTGGCCTCCAACCCCTGGGCCCTAGCTATTCTCCTCCCTCAGCCTGCCAAGTAACCGGGGTTACAGACATGAACCACCATGCCCTGTGGGAACAGTCCATTCTATCGCGGGGGCAGTGATTAGCAAAGATGAGGTGACATTTGACCTTTGGCTTGCAGGATGTGTAGATTTTTGTTTGATGATGGATGGTGTAGGAAATGCTGTACCCAGAGAAATGCATCCTGAGAAAAGTCATGGCAGAACCCACGAGGCAACCTGGGAGTCTCTTGGCATGGCCGGGCAAAGGGGATAAAGAGACACAGGGAAAAATAAGGATGGAGTGAAACATAGGGCAAGAACATTCAGGGCCTTGTAGGCCAAGCTAAGCAGTTTAGGTGTTAACAGCAGACAAACGGGAGCCACTGGAAATTTTTAAAACCCAGGGAGACATGATCATATACTTGTCCTGGAAAGATCAACCTTGAAGCCATGCTGAAGAAGGACTGAAGAGATAAGGAAGGCCCAGGGAGACAGGTCACCCCCCTGATTAGCACTTTTCAACAGCTTAAGGTAAAATTCAGACTTCTGGCAGGGCACAGTGGCTCACACCTGGAATCCCAGCCCTTTGGGAGGCCAGGTGGGTGGATCACTTGGGGCCAGGAGTTCAAGACCAGCCTGGGCAACATGGTGAAACTCCATCTCTACTAAAAAAAAAAAAAAAAAAAATTAGCCAGGTGTGGTGGTGCACACCTGTAATCCCAGCTACTCCGGAGGCTGAGGCATGAGAATCGCTTGAACCTGGGTGACAAAGTGAGACTCTGTCTCAAAAAAAAAAAAAAAAATATATATATATGTATGTGTGTGTGTGTGTGTGTGTGTGTGTGTGTGTGTGTGTATATATATATACATACACACACACACACACACACACACACACAAAGGCCAGGCGCAGTGGCTCACTCCTGTAATCCCAGCACTTTGGGAGGCCAAGGAGGGCGGATCACAAGGTCAAGAGATTAAGACCATCCTGGCCAACATGGTGAAACCCCGTTTCTACTAAAAATACAAAAATTAGCTGGGTGTGGTGGTGCGTGCCTGTAGTCCCAGCTACTCGGGAGGCTGAGGAAGGAGAATCGCTTGAACTCGGCAGGTGGAGGTTGCAGTAAGCTGAGATGGCACCACTGTACTCCAGCCTGGCGATGGAGCAACACTCTGTCTCAAAATAAATAAATAAATAAATAAATAGATAAATAACAAAAAAAGATCCAGACTTCTCATTGTTGCTCAGAAGGGCCCTGCCCACTTCTCCATGCCACCTGGTTCTGCTTTTCCTCTCAGAGCAACATGGCAGCCAAAGCCCCTCCAATATGGCAAGCTCTTTTCACCTCAGAGCCTTGCATTTGCTTGCTGTTTCTCTTTCTTGGAGTGTTTGTCTTTGAGCTCTCTCCGTGACTCTTTCTTCTTAAGTAGTTTCTCAGTCTCAATTTTAATTTCCCCTTCTTCAAGCAAACGGTACATTCTTCATATTACTCTAACACACTCCCATAAACATGGGATTCTTTTGTTTGATTATTGTCTTTTATACCCGCAAGCTTCACGAGGGAAGGACTCATTCCTATCTTATTCACCAACATGCCCCCAGAGCCTGAATGAGAGAATGACCCAAACAAGGACTAACATGAGCCTGAACTAAGATGAAGAGGAGCTGGGAGCAGGGAGGAGGAGATGGAAGGGGTGTAGGCAGTGGGAATCGATACGGCTCGATGACTAATTGGCTGTGGGTGGTGAGAGAGAAGGAGTGACAATGACATTTCGGTTCCTGGATTGAGTGACAGAGTGGAAGTTATGTCTTTATTATAGAGACAAGGAATGCAAGAGAGAGAAGTTTATGAGGCAAAGTCAATAAGATGAGTTTTAGGTATATTAGGTTTGGGGCATTCGGAGGTAGAAGACCAGCGTGGAATTCGATACGGGAATGTAGAGAGAAGTAGAAAGGCTCAAGCTGCAGACACGTACTCAGGAGCTGTCCACATGCACGATGATTGAAGTCAAAGGAAAGACATCCATCAAAGGAGGATGGAAAGAGTATGGGTGCAAAGGAGAGGAGACATGGGTGCAGTTTCTTTCTGAGAATGCATCTCTCTGATGGATACAAGGGACATTGAGCTGCAGGGACCTGCTGGCCTTCCCTGGGCCTCCTAAGGATAGCTTGCTCCCAGGCTGACTAGATGAGAACCCATCATGGCAGAGCTCAGAGAAGAGCATATAGAAAGCCAAGTGGGGGACATCTGCCCTTGCCTGTCCTTTCTGAGAAAAAGACAAAGGGTTTCAGTCACACTGGGACCAATCAAAGAATGACATCCAGGCCAAGTGCAGTGAGTCATGCCTGTAATTCCAGCACTTTGGGAGGCTGAGGCAGGAAGATTACTTAAGCTCAGAAGTGTGAGATCAGTCTGGGCAACCTAGTGAGAGCTCATCCCCACAAATATTTTTAAAAAATTAGCTGGGCATGGTATATGCACCTGTGGTCCCAGCTACTCTGGAGGCTGAGTGGGAGGATTGCATGAGCCCAGGAGGCGGAGGCGGCAGTGAGCTGTAATCATGCTACTGCACTCCAGCCTGGGCAACAGAGTAAGACCCTGTCTAAAAAAAAAAAAAATAATAATAATAATAATAATAATAATAATAATAGTAGTAATAAAACAGAGTAAGACCCTGTCTCGAAAAACAAAAAACAAACAAACAAACAAAAAGAAGGCATGATGTGCAGAACATCTTTTAACCTGCTGCACTGAACATGGGGATATGTGGGCAGGAATGTTATCAATACAGTTGGTGCGCTTGAGACCAAGAACCACATCCTCAGTCCAAACAATACTGTTTCCTTTCAGAAGTCTACTCTCTGTGAGAGTACATTCATACAGGTCCACTTATGGAGCGCCCTATTTTACCTGCTTATTTAAATAAGTTGTATTTCAAATAACAATAGGTTTAACTCTTTAATAGAGAAAGGAGAATATAAATAATAATCATCATCTTCTAAAACAATACTACAATGGGCTTTTTTTCCTCCTAGTTTTTTCCACCGACCATAGGCTTTATAGTCAAAATCACATGTATGTGTGTATGTATACAAAATGTATCTTGTGGCCAGGCATGGTGGCTCATGCTTGTAATCTCAGCACTTTGGGAGGCCGAGTGGATCATTTGAGTTCAGGAATTTGAGACTGGCCTGGCCAACACAGTGGAACCCCACCTCTACTAAAAAATACAAAAATTAGCCAGGTGTGGTTGCGGGTGCCTGTATTCCCAGCTACTCGAGAGGAGACTAAGGCAGGAGAGTGGCTTGAACCTGGGAGGTGGAGGTTGCAGTGAGCTGAGATCGTGCCACTGCACTTCAGCCTGGGCAACGAAGCAAGATGCTATCTCAAAAAATAATAATAAAATAAAATAAAATGTGTCTTGCTTTTTAAAAATAACCCAGATGACAACATACAATTTTTCAAAATTATTTTATTTTTATTATTATGGTACATCATAGTTATACATATTTATGGGGCACATATGATGTTTTCTATTTTAGAGATGGGATCTTGCTATGTTGTCCAGGCTGGTCTCAAACTCCTGGTCTCAAGTGATCCTCTTCCTTCAGCCTCCCAAGTAGATGGGACTGCAAGTGAGAGGCACTGTGCCTGGCATCTAGCTTTTTTTGGCGAAACATTATCTTGTAAGCAGTTTTTTCCATACAGCCTCAGCATTTTGATGACTGTATGATACTCTTTTTCCAATTGTTGAACATTTAGGACATTTCTAGTTGTTCTCTATTTTAAATATATATAATTATTTTAAAAGTCATCTATTAGTTTGCTAGGGCCACCATAACAAAGTACTATAGACCTAGGTGGCTTAGGCAACAGAATTTTTTTTCTCACTCTCTGGAGGCTGGAAATCCAAGATCAGGGTGGGTGCAGGGTTGGTTTCTGCCCAGGCTCCTCTCCTGGGCTTGCCATTGGCCACCTTCTCCCTGTGTCTGCACTGCCTTTCCTCTGTATTTGGGCATCCCTGGTGTTTCTTTGTGTATTCAAATTTCCTCTTCTTATATAAACACTGCTCAGATTGAATTAGGGCCCATTTTAATAGACTCTGTTTAACTTGTCATCTCTATAAAGGCTCTACTTCCAAATACAGTCAATTTTGAGTTACTGGGATTAGGGTTTTAACATGTGAATTGGGGGTTACGGGGAGGCATAATTCAGTCCCAGAACACATTATGTTTAATTTTTTCTCACTTGCAATTTTAGATCATTTTCTTTGGATAGATTTCCAGAGGGTAATCACTGGGCCAAATAAAAATATTTTAAGGCTCTTGAAAACTGCTTTTCCAAAGAATATAACAATTGGTACCACAGCAGCCTGATTAATTTTTTTTTTTTTTTAATAAGTAAATGGGCTGGGTGCGGTGGCTCACACCTGTAGTCTCAGCACTTTCAGAGGCCCAGGCGGGCGGATCACTTGAGGTTAGGAGTTTGGGACCAGCCTGGCTAACATGGCGAAACCCCGTCTTTATTAAAAATATGAAAATAAGCTGTGCGTGGTAGCGGGTGCCTGTAATGCCAGCTACTCGGGAGGGTGAGACAGGAGAATTGCTTGAACCTGGGAGGCGGAGGTTGCAGTGAGCTGAGATCATGCCACTGCACTCCAGCCTGGGCAACAGAGTGAGACTCTGTCTCAAAAAACAAGCAAGCAAGCAAGCAAGCAAACAAACAAACAAAAAACAAAGAAAAAAATATAACCAATTTTGTGAGCACCGCCTTCATCAAGAAAAGGGCAAGGAGAAACAAAGTCATGAAAAGCTTGAACTGAATCTGTCCCAGGGCACCAAAAATTCTGCTTCCTATGGAGGTCTTGGAAATGCCTTTTTTTTTTTTTTTCAAAGACAGGGTCTCACTCTGTCACCCAGGCTGGAATGCAGTGGTGCAGTCATAGCTCACTGCAGCCTCCAACTCCTAAGCTCAGGTGATCCTCCACCTCACTCTCCCAAGTAGATGGGAGTACAGGTGTGGAATCATGCCTGATTAACTTTTAAAATTTTTTGTAGAGTGGGAGTGTTGCTATAGTGCCCAGGTTGGCCTCAAACTCCTGGGCTCAAGCGATCCTCCCTTCTAGGCTGCCCAAAGCAGTCGGATTACAAGTGTGAGCTACCTTCCCTGGCTGTTGAAATGCATCTTTATTAAAAATCAAAATATAACCAGGAAACAGAAAGTGAGTATATGAATGGTGAAATTGTTACATATCCTATCTCATGCCATTCTTATTAGTTGAGTATTGTCTTTTACTAAAAAGCAACTCAAGCCAGCATCGACGACAACTTTTTTTTTCTTTTTGTTTTGAAACGGAGTTTCCCTCTTGTTGCCCAGGCAGGAGTGCAATGGTGCGATCTCGGCTCACTGCAACGTCTGCCCCCGGGGTTCAAGCGATTCTCCTGCCTCAGCCTCCCAAGTAGCTGGGATTACAGGCACCTACCACCATGCCCGGCTAACTTTTTGTATTTTTAGTAGAGACAGGGTTTCATCATGTTGGCCAGGCTGGTCTTGAACTCCTGACCTCAGGTGATCCACCCGCCTTGGCCTCCCAAAAGTATTGGAAGTGAGCCACTGCGCCTGGCCTAACAAGAGCTTTAAGTATGGCAACCTTGTATCTTTCAGGTGTAAAATTAACTCAGCATGATAATTCCTGGCCACTATCTACCTCACAGCTTCAAACAGTTTTTTCAAGAACTAGGCATGCAGAAATAAATGGTGGATTTTATTGAAACCTATAGGCATTTTTGAATGACATTGTTACCAGCCATTAATTGGTTCAGAACCTTTGTAAGTTTTATTTAACTTGAGCTGTCTTTTTTTTTACCATGCTTTTTTCAATGCATTGCTCAGTATTTTTTAAGTTTCATGAATGCATGTTCAGTTCATTAGATTCCATGACCGTGTAATATTTTGATGCAGTGTTTTGTAAATGAAGTTGCATTTTCAGAGCAGTTCTGTGTGTTCTGTGATACCATCTTTTCAAAGAGAAACCTTTAAAACCTTAAAAACAAAACTGCCCCAAACCATAGAAAACTCGTAAGTGTGCGGTCCTTTTTCTTGTTCTCATTTTTTTCCCTTTCCTTTTTCTTGTCAATAACAAACATTTACCAGAGTCTACAGATGCTAGCTAAGGAAGGGCTGAGACGGGGTGGAAATGGATCGGAGGCAGGTGTCCGGGGTGATTGAGGGTAGGGTGGTTACATCTACAGATCCTGGTTATATTTTAACTTTTAATAAAGATGCATTTCAACGGCCAGACAAGGTGGCTGCCACCTGTAATCTCACTGCTTTGGGCAGCCCAGGAGGGAGGATTTCAAACTCCCAGGAGTTTGAGGCTAGCTTGGGCAACAGGCTTTTTCAGAAAGGAAAAATCACGTGTCACCCGGAGGACCATGGGAGGGATCATGTGGGTGAGTTGGTGAGAAGGAAAATAATACACACACACACACACACACACACACACAAAGGGGTGGGGTGGAGGAGACAGGGAGAGGGAGGGAGGGGGGGGGGAGAGAGAGAGAGAGAGAGAGAGACTCAGAGTCTCTGAACTTGATAAGTTGTTAAAACTGTCTTTGAAACAGGAACTCGCCTTGGCTCCTGTGAACTGAAGAGCCCAGATCTCGCCCTCCTCTTTCTCGCAATCACCTTGCCTTTTAAAGCTGTTGCTGGAGGTAGTTTCCCCTGGCTAGGGAGGAGCTGCCTTGTTGTTCAGAGAGAGTCGTTCTTCCAAAACCAGGGGTGGGGTAAGTGGAGGCTGCAGACCCTCAAGGGATCCCTTTGGGACGGGGGAGGGAGGATTGGGGGGTGGGGATCCCTGGGAGGGATCTTGTCACTTTGGTTATCCTAAGAACTATATATTTTGAGGTGGGGATCCAAACTCCCCTTATATTAAGAAGAAAAGTTGGGGGTAGGGTGCAGACATTTTGCCAAATTACAGACGGAGCCGACTAGAACCAGAGCAATTCCCAAAGGAGGTCCTCCCACACCCACAGGAAGGCCGAAAAAAGGCTTGAAATTCAAATTATTTTTGGTGCTTGGGAGATGAGAGGGGGTGAGAGAGGGCAGCAGCAGTGAATGGGAACTGAAGGGGGAAGAAAAAACCAGAAGGCTTGGTTAGTATCATTCCAATGAAACAGGTCAGGAGAGCACCAAGGACTCTCAGACATGTAGTTGGACTTGGAATACTTTTATTATGTGTCTACAGGGTAGACTGTAAAGGAGAATATCCACACATTTTACATAAATGTAGTTTCTGCTGTAAAGAAACTGCTGCTCTCCCTCCTTTTTTTTTTAGCCTGTGTTTCTGGGATGACAGGACAGAGATGTCCTGTCTATTTCTCTCTGCACCTCTCAAACCGCTTACCTCACCCAAGTTTCCTCCAGGAGCCTTCTTCCCTTCATGAGCTTTGGCAGTTTTGTTGTTTTGTCTGCTTATATTTTGCTTTTAAGAAGGATGAAAAAAAGATAGTGGGGTGGGGTAGAAATGGAGCACCCTGTGAGAGGCGAGAAAGCAGTATGCCCATTTGAGAATTGGGTGGAGGGAAAGGGAAAAGACCTTTGGAAAAGAACTGTCTCCTTTTTATTTTTATTGATTTATTTTTTGAGGCAGGGTCTCACTCTGTCGCCCAGGCTGGAGTGTGGTGGTGTGATCTTGGCTCACTGCAACCTCCGCCTCCTGGGTTCATGCCATTCTCCTGCCTCAGGCCTCGAAGTAGCTGGGACTACAGGTGTGAGCCACCACGTCTGGCTGATTTTTTGATTTTTTGTAGGGACGGGTTTTCACCATGTTGCCCAGGGTGGTTTCAAACTCCTGTGCTCAAGCAATCCACCTGTCTCAGTTTCCCAAATTGTTGGGATTACAGGCGTAAGTCACCATGCCTGGCCTGCACACTTTTTAGGTATTAGTTTTTCTCATCTCTTTCATCTCTTCAAAAGAGCGACTTGGATTGCACAGGATGCCCAGGTAGATACTGGACACCCAGTTAAATTTGAATTTCAGACAAACAGCAAATGACTAAAAATCTGACATGAGGATTCTGTGCATTTGAGGCAGTTTTTTTTTTTATTTTTGAGATGGAGTTCTGCTCTTGTTGCTCTTGTCGGCGCCATCTCGGCTCACTGCAACTTCCACCTCTCGGGTTCAAGCAATTCTCCTGCCTCAGCCTCCCAAGTAGCTGGGATTACAGGCGTGTGCCACCACACTCGGCTAATTTTGTATTTTTAGTAGAGATGGGGTTTCACCATGTTGACCATGCTGGTCTCAAACTCCTGACCTCAGGTGATCTGCCCACCTTGGCCTTCCAAAGTGCTGGGATTACAGGCCTGAGACACCGCACCCAGCCCAAGGCGTTTCTAAATCACCTCTATAGGGGTGTTTAAACAGTGGGTACCCAGAGGGCACAGTTTTAAAGGAATCACTGTCTAGATCTCCCTGAGATGCAGTGAATGCCAGTTCGTACTGGCTTCTGTCTTCCCACTTCTCCTTTCCCAACAGCTCTCTCACTTCTAAAAGAGGAAAGAAAGACGTGGCCCTGGGTCGTAAAAACCTTCAGGGCCAAGACAAGGGACAATGAGAAATATCCGTGTTTGTGCTGAGACAGGAAAGCCTTTTCTAACAGATACAAATCCTTTCACAGGTTAAGCGGTTCCCAATTCATTGCTATCCATAAACTTTGGAGAAAAACCTAATTGAATTGTCCACAAACAGATCAATCATTAGAATATTTTTAAAGAATAAACTTTATTGGCCAGGCACGATGGCTCAAGCCTGTAATCCCAGCACTTTGGGAGGCTGAGGTAGGCGGATCACCTGAGGGCAGGGAGTTCAAGACCAGCCTGGCTTACATGGTGAAACCCCTTCTCTACAAAAATACAAAAATTAGCCAGGCTTGGTGGTGGGTGCCTGTAATCCCAGCTTCTTGGGAGGCCAACGCAGGAGAATTGCTTGAACGTGGAAGGCAGAGGTTGCAGTGAGCTGAGATCTTTCCACTGCACTTCAACCTGGGTGACAGAGTAAGACTCTGTCTCAAAAACAAACAAACAAGCAAAACTTTATTTTGTAGGGCAGTTTTGGGATTACAGCACAACTGGGTGGAAAGTAGAGAGTGTTCCCATTATACCCCCAACCCCACGCGTAAAAAGTCTCCCCACAGAATAATTTTTGAAGGAAAATCTCTAACATAATTGAATGATGTTACCAAATACGGCCTTACTGAAAAACAGATCTCAGGTTCCCTGGCAAAAGTGTTTTTAGTCATTCCAGGATCCCTTTTGAAGCCATAAGCCTTTCTGGGTTATGTCCCAGTTTTCTTGCCTCTCGTCAGCCCTGGACATTGTCATAACAAAAGTCCTTGCAGCCTCATCTGCGTATTAATGTGACCAAAGCTGCTCAGAGCTTACATTCGTAAAAACGAGAAATAGGGAAATTATTAGGGCCAGGCGCGGTGGCTCATACCTGTAATCCCACCACTTTGGGAGGCTGAGGCAGCTCTCACTTGAGGCCAGGAGTTCAAGGCCAGCCTGGCCCACATGGTGAACCCCTGTCTCTACTAAAAATGCAAAATTAGCTGGGTGTGGTGGCACATGCCTGTAATCCCAGCTACTTGGGAGGCTGAGGCAGGAAAATCGCTTGAACCCTGGAGGCGGAGGTTGCAGAGAGCCGAGATTGTGCCACTGCACTCCAGCCTGGGAGACAGAGTGAGACTCCATCTCAAAAAAAAAAAAGAAAAAGAAATAGGGGAAGTATTGACATTACATCCTGCTCATTATTGCAATAAGTAATATTAATTGATGAATATTTAACTTCTTTACATATACTTGTTTACTATAGATGTATGTATGCAAACATATAAACATACATATATTTAAAAATCCATTCTCATCTATCTCATTGAGACTAATTTCTAATGCTATTTTACTGTATTTTGTTTAACTATCAATAAACTATATTTTTATCTTGTTATTAATAATTGTAATGATGACTTAGTCTCAAAAACTGTTTTAACACTTACAGCCTTATGGACACAGGATGTTTTTTAACATTGTAAAATCAATTTACATATGCATTTTTGTTTCAGAAAATATGATAGGGCAATCAATAAAAGATGTTCAAGCATAAAAATAGCTGACATTTGGATACAATTCTTTAGGGAAAGTGGAATGGAAGTATAGTTCAAGGAAGAAAGGGATAGATTTAACATTTCTGGCTGTCAAAGAACTGCTTGTTCAATTTTAAAAATGAATGATAGTGTCATATTACTATGGTACTTAGATTCTATTGGACACCTTAAAAAGAGTGATATGACAGTTTTATTTCAAAATATCCCATGCTAACAACTGCAGAATACATCCCTTGTGAACACTTAAAGCTACGATTAAAAGTTATAGATGTCAAACTTTAAAGTGTGTGAAGAGATACATAGTTTTTCAGCATTTTAGGAGTTGTAGGTAAGGAAAAGTTTGAAAGCTATTGCTTTTTTTTTTTTTTTTGAGACAGAGTCTTGCTCTGTCACCCAGACTGTAGTGCAGGGGTGCAATCTCTGCCCACTGCAACCTCCACCTCCTGGGTTCATGCGATTCTCCTGCCTCAGCCTCCCGAGTAGCTGGGATTACAGGCACCCACCACCATGCCTGGCTAATTTTTTTATTTTTTTGATGGAAATGGGGTTTCACCATGTCGGCCAGGCTCGTTTTGAACTCGTGATCTCAGGTGATCCGCCTGCCTTGGCCTCCCAAAGTGCTGGGAGTACAGGCATGAGCCACCGTGCCTGGCCGAAGGCTGTTGCTTTCTACCATCCTCTTACTAACATTCCTGTTCACAACATAATACTTATATTTCCCAATCTTTTACAACCTGGAACAATAGAAACGGTGGACATAATTGTCCCTACAATTTCAGAGGATTCCTAGTCTGAAATTCTTTGTACTGCACTATGCCGCTCTTCTACTCTGAACTGGGTATTAGTTACAGGGTCACAGTACAGTACAAGGACTTAAATTGGAGAAACCAGAAATAAATCAGCCCCCAGACCTCCTGGATGTACTATTTCAAGAATATGCAGTTACATTTCGGAGGCCCCAATTTGACTCATGGTGCACTCAGGAACACATAATTACCAGCTGCATTCTAACAGACTTCTGCTGTAATGCTTGCTTCTGAATGTGATGCTTGCTACCATGATGTCACCTTCTGAAAACAGGGGACAGCCATGGCAGCATTTATGGCAACACATTGAAACTAACCAACCTTCATGTGCACCTTGCTCTGCTCTGGAGAGAAACTTTCTCGAATACCAGGTGAAGTTCTGGTAGAGTTTCTCCAAGTGTTGAAACTTTCTTCTCAAGGAAGGCAGAAAAATGGATGGAAGCAACCAAATGCCCAAAGAGCAGAGGAAGTGCTCATGGGGGCAGCTATGTGAGAGGGATTGTAGCAGTTGAGGTGGGAGAGGAATGAAGTGCTGCTCTTTAAGTCAGAACTAAAAACTGAATGTTAGCCCCCCAGGATTTAAGGATTGCCAGCCCCAGTGTGCAAAACTGGGCTTAGTCTGTGGAGTTCATAAATAGGGATGCCTCAGTTATCCAGGATCAAGAGGGATAAATGTTCACCATAAGTCCATAAGTTATATATATATATATATACACACACGTACACACACATATTGAGATAGGGTCTCCTCTGTCACCCAGACTGGAGTGCAATGGCACGATCATGGCTCACTGCAGCCTTGACCTCCTGAGCTCAGGTGTTTCTCCTGCCTCAGCCTTCTGAATACCTGGGACTACAGGTGCATGCCATCACGTCTGGATACATACACATATATATATGTGTGTGTGTATATATATATATATACACATATATATATATATATAATTTTTTTTTTTGAGACGGACAGAGTCTTGCTCTGTCGCCCAGGCTGAAGTGCAGTGGCACGATCTCGGCTCACTGCAACCTTTGCCTTCCAGGTTCAAGGAATTCTCCTGCCTCAGCCTCCCAGCTAGCTGGGACTACAGGTGCACACCACTAGGCCCGGCTAATTTTTTGTACTTTTAGTAGAGATGGAGTTTTGTCATGTTGGCCAGGCTGGTCTCAAACTCCTGGCCTCAAGTGATCTGGTCGTCTCGGCCTCCCAAAGTGCTGAGAGCATAGGCTTGAGCCACTGCGCCTGGCCCCAGCTAATTTTTGTTATTTGTTGTAGAGATGGGGTTTTGCCATGTTACCCAGGCTGGTCTCAAACTCCTGGACTCAAGCGATCCGCCTGCCTCGGCCTCCCAAAGTGCTGGGATTACGTGCATAAGCCACAGCGCCTGTCCTTAAGTGATTTAAAAAAAGAATAGATAACATCTATTCAAACAGAGAACACTCACAATAAATTTTTTGGCTTTAAAACTCTTTCTTGTCCAAACGCAGTGGCTCACGCCTGTAATCCCAGCACTTTGGGAGGCTGAGACAGGCGGATCACCTGAGGTCAGGAGTTCAAGACCAGCCTGACCAACATGGAGAAACCCTGTCTCTACTAAAAACACAAAATTAGCCGGGTGTGGTGGTGCAGGCCTGTAATGCTAGCTACTCGAGGAGGCTAAGGCAGGAGAATCGCTTGAACCCGGGAGGCAGAGGTTGCAGTGAGCTGAGATTTGTGCCATTGCACTCCAGCCTGGGCAACAAAAGTGAAACTCCATAAAAAAAAACAAAAAACCTCTTTCTTTAATTAAGCTTTGTATTTGGAGATAATTTTAGATTCACATGGAATTGTAATAAATAATTCAGAGGTACTGCATAGCCTTTCCCCCTTTTCCTGAATGGTAGTCTCTTGTAAATCATAGTGAGATGCCATAACCAAGATATTGACATTGAGTGAGCCAAGACACAGAACACTTCCATCAGCACAAGTAACCCTATGTTGTTCTTTTTTTTTTTTTTTTTTTGAGACGAAGTCTTGCTCTTCGCCCAGGCTGGAGTGCAGTGGTGCGATCTTGGCTCACTGCAAGCTCTGTCTCCCAGGTTCAGGCCATTCTTCTGCTTCAGCCTCCCAAGTAGCTGGGACTACAGGCTCCCGCCACCACACCCCGCTAATTTTTTGTATTTTTTTTAGTAGAGACGGGGTTTCGCCATGTTAGCCAGGATGGTCTCGATCTTCTGTCGCCCAGGCTGGAGTGCAGTGGCCGGATCTCCGCTCACTAAAAGCTCCGCCTCCCGGGTTCACGCCATTCTCCTGCCTCAGCCTCCGGAGCAGTTGGGACTACAGGCGCCCGCCACCTCGCCCGGCTAGTTTTTTGTATTTTTTAGCAGAGACGGGGTTTCACCTGGTTAGCCAGGATGGTCTCGATCTCCTGACCTCGTGATCCGCCCATCTCGGCCTCCCAAAGTGCTGGGATTCCAGGCTTGAGCCACAGCGCCCGGCCTGTGTTGTTCTTTTATAGCCACACATACTTCATACTTCCTTCCTTCCCACCATACCCACTTCTTTTTTTTTAGACAGAGCCTTGCTCTGTCACCCAGATTGGAGAGCAGTGGCCTGATCTCCGCTCACTGCAACCTCCGCTTCCCTGAGTCAAGCGATTCTCCTGCCTCAGCCTCTTGAGTAGCTGGGATTACAGGCGCGCGCTACCACGGCCAGCTAATTTTTGTGTTTTTTTAGTAGACACGGGGTTTCACCGCATTGGTCAGTCTGGTCTCAAACTCCTGACCTCGCGATTGGCCTGCCTCAGCTTCCCAAAGTGTTGGGATTACGGGCATGAGCCACCGTGTCCAGCGCATACCCTCTTCTTAATCTTTGACACTCACAAATCTGTTCTCCATTTCTATACTTTTATCATTTCAAAATGTTCTATAAATGGAATCATATAGTATGTAACCTTTTGTTTGGCTTTTTTTGCTTGGCATGATTCTCTGAAGATTCATCAGGTTGCTGTGTGTATCAATAGCTTGTTCCTTTTTATTGCTGAATAGTATTCCATGGTATGATGAACTACATTTTGTCTGATATTCACCAGCAGAAGGACATCTGGGTTGATTCCAGTTTTTGGCTATTATAAGTAAAGCTGCTATAAGCATTCCTGTATAGGTTTTGGTGTGAATACCGTAAGTCTTCATTTCTCTGGGATAAATGCCCAGAAGAGCAATTGCTGGGTCCTATGATAGTTGCATGTTTATTTTTATTTATTTACATTTACATTTATTTATCTATTTTACTGATAAGATCTTGCTCTGTCACCCAGGCAGGAGTGCAGTGGTGTCATCATGGCTCACTGCAGCCTCGAACTCCTGAGCTCAGGCAACCCTCCCTCCCCAGTCTCCCAGGTGGCTGGGACTACAGGCACATGTCACTGCGCCTGGCAAGTTTTTGTATTTTTCTTTGTAGAGACGGGGTTTTGCCATGTTGCCCAGGCTGGTCTCGAACTGCTGGACTCAAGCGATGTGCTTGCTTCAGCTTCTCAAAGTGCTGAGATTACAGGCGTGAGCCACTGCACCTGGCCTGTCACCCTTTTTCATTGTAGCCATGCTGATATGTGTGCAGGTATATCTCATTGTGGTTTTTCTCAGTGTGGTACAGTATTTTTAATTTGTACACTTTTTCCAGGCTTTTTATTTGTTAAGTCTTATGAACATTAATTAAAAACTTTTTTTATTAGGAAAAAGATACATAATGCACATGATGTAATATCTTAAAAACATAAAAGAGCACGAGAGAATCATTAAGGCTGCTCTTATCACCGCAGGGGTGATCTCCACTGCCATCCCCCCACCAGGCCACCCCTCCTACCAGCAAAACCACGTAGCACTTTCCACCTAAAACGAAGGCACTGATCACAGTTCAACCACATCTTACTCCAAGGTCATCCCCAGGAATGATGAAAATTGTCTTAAGCACATGTAACCTGTGGGAATGCTAGTTAACTTTTCAGCAATCCCATTTATGGGCATAGGAATGAACTGGATAAAACCATGCACTTGGCCGGGCGTGGTGGCTCACGTCTGTAATCCCAGCACTTTGAGAGGCTGAGGCTGGTGGATCACGAGGTCAGGAGTTCGAGACCAGCCTGACCAACATGGTGAAACCCCGTCTCCACTAAAAATACAAAAATTAGCCTGGTGTGGTGGCGCGTGCCTGTAATACCAGCTATTCAGGAGGCTGAGGCAGGAGAATCACTTGAACCCAGGAGGCATAGGTTGCGGTGAGCTGAGATTGCGCCATTGTACTCCAGCCTGGGTGACACAGCGAGACTCCGTCTCAAAAAAACAAAACCCATGCACTCCTCCACACCCTCTCACCCACTTCTCCAGTGATTCTTCCATTCTCCTGAGGTTTCTGATATGCTGAGGGCTACGAAACCATACTGCCAGGCTTTCTGAAATGAGATATGCAATTGGAATCAACAATCAAACCTAAGAAAAGCTCCCAGAACTTTGGTTAGCTACTCAGAGGCCCTTCTCGTCTCACCTTATGAGTTCAGAGTTCTGTTCCGGAGACTGAAGTTGCCAGAAAGGTGACCATGTTCCTATATGTCTTCTTAGGGAGCTGGAACTATGACAAATTCAGACACTGAAGGGTGCATTTGGTCATTCAGGCAATTAAAACACCCACAGCATCATTAAGTATTGGGCGTAAGGATAAATTTAGTTTGTGATAGTTTAATTGCTAAATGAAGGAGTTAAGCTGGACCGTCCTTAATTCTCCACTTGGTGCTACACTTAATTTTAATGTAGTTTGATGGACATGTGGAGTCATCATACAAATTATGATGAAATTTGGGGCCGGGCGCGGTGGCTCAAGCCTGTAATCCCAGCACTTTGGGAGGCCGAGACGGGCGGATCACGAGGTCAGGAGATCGAGACCATCCTGGCGAACACGGTGAAACCCCATCTCTACTAAAGAAATACAAAAAACTAGCCGGGCGAGGTGGCGGGCGCCTGTAGTCCCAGCTACTCTGGAGGCTGAGGCCGGAGAATGGCGTGAACCCGGGAGGCAGAGCTTGCAGTGAGCTGAAATCCGGCCACTGCACTCCAGCCTGGGCTACAGAGCGAGACTCCGTCTCAAAAAAAAAAAAAAAAAAAAAAAAAAAGAAATTTGGAAGAAGATTCCTGAGCAAGTTACCTGTCTCCAGTGACTCATGCTGAGTTTCACTAGGACTCAGAGTTCAAGCTGCTAACTAGGTTTTGTATCTCTTTTCCAGTAGCAGGAGTTTTAATGTGATTGGACACAAAACTGGCTACAATTTTTTGAAAAATATATCCGCAGACTGGCATTTTCTTTTTTCTTTTTTTGAGAGAGGGCCTCACTGTGGTCCTCCAGGCTAGGCTGGAGTGCAGTAGCACAGTCATCACTCACTGCAGCCTCAACTTCCTGAGCTCAAATGATCCTCCTACCTCAGCCTCCCAGGTAGCTGGGACTACACACTCATGGTGCCATGCCTGGCTGACTTTTTGTATTTGTAGTAGAGACAGAGTTTTACTATGCTGCCCAGGCTGATCTCCAACTCTTAGGATCAAGCAATTGCTTACCATGGCCTCCCAAAGTGCTGGGCTTACAGGTGTCGGCCAGCATGCCCAGACATGGCAAGTATTTTCAAGTATTTTTTGAGGATGAAGTTAGTTCTATGTTGTTTTTTTTAATTAATTAATTAATTTTTATTTTTATTCATTTGTTTTTTTTTTTGTTTTGAGACAGAGTCTCGCTCTGTCGCTCAGGTTGGAGTGCAGTAGCGCGATCTGGGCTCACTGCAACCTTCGCCTCCCAGGTTCAAGCAATTCTCTGCCTCAGCCTCCTGAGTAGCTGGGACTAGTACTTTTTATTTTTATTTTTTGAGATGGAGTCTCACCCTGTCACCCAGGCTGGAGTGCAATGGCGCTATCTCGCCTTCCAGGTTCAAGCAATTCTCCTGCCTCAGACTCCCGAGTAGCTGGGATTACAGGTGCCTGCCACCACGCCTGGCTAACTTTTTGTATCTTTAGTAGAGACAGGATTTCACCATGTTGGCCAGGCTGGTCTTGAACTCCTGACCTCGTGATCCGCCCACCTCGGCGTCCCAATGTGCTGGGATTACAGGCGTGAGCCATCATGCCCAGCCCGTTATTTTGTACTTTTAAAAAATAATTGGTAACTCCTTTGTATGTGAGAACACAAGAATTAGAAGTCAAGCAGGGAAGCATCGACTTGTGATTCTGAGATGCTATCATTCTCCTTAAAACCTAAATTCTTCCATCTGTAAAATGAGATGAAAAGTCTCTAATTCCCTGAGAGTGGGGGAAAAAGAATATTTAATTCTTTTGAACTTTTTACCGAGTATATATATTGCCTATTAACAAAATAATAAAAGGACATAAGTCCATGTGTCCAAATATCCTTTTTGCTTTTCTTTGTTTTCTATGGTTTGTAATAATCAGCTTGTGTTGGGAATTGCTGATGTAAAAGTCAACCCACTTCACTGACTACCATAGGCATCTCTTGGAATAAACTGGCTAGAATTTATTCTTCCTAATAACTTTGACTATATTCACCCACAAGTATTTATTAAGAGTAGCCCCTGTGTGAGCTCAGTACTGAAGCAGTGAATTATTTAACTAGTCTAAGCAAAAATAATGTCAAACATAGTGCTAAAACATGGTCATAGATCCAAAGTTAAGTACCTATTCATTCTTTCACTCTGAACTGGGAAGTCCCAGTTCTTCCCTCTAATCGCAGCGCAACACTGAGGATACAGGATTCCGAATGGTGCACTGCATTTATTCAAACTGATGGGAAAACAATGCCATCAGCATGAATCAATAGGAATGGTGCTTTTGGCCAGCAGACTGTTATTTCTGGGGATGGCACACACAGTCAGTTCTGAGGCTGAGAACTGACACTATTAGTGTCAGACTTGGCAGTACAGCAATGCTTTCCAAACTTTTTTACTAGGAAATAACTTTAGCACATGTAAGTATGCATGTATATGTGTGTGTATATATATATTTATATGTATATCTCCTGTTTATATTTTACAAGTCTGATTTTATAAACTTCCATATATTCCACCAGAGTTTTCTCTTTTTTGATTTTACTTTCTTACTGTCCTTTACTGCTGTTTCCCTTACCCTATAAACAGAAATTTCCTAAGCTTCTTCCACTCCCCGTTTTCCTACTCTCAAGGCTCTGAGAATTTGAGCTAAGAGACAACCTTAAGTATTGGGTGAAGGTCACTGAACTACTATTCAGAACCCAGGGATTCAGATCATGACTGGCTGTGTGATTCTGAGATGCTATCGCTCTCCTTAAAACCTAAATTCTTCCATCTGTAAAATGAGATGAAAAATCTCTAATTCCCTGAGAGTGGGGAGAAAAAGAATAGTTAATAATTTATCATGAAGTGTTAGCTCTTTGGGATAAAAGTTTCAAATGAAATATGAGTATTTAAATTCAAAGGTTTGATACTGATTTTTCAAATTTTAACATTGTCAGCACTTAACCATGTTCCCTAAAAGCATGAATTCACTGAATCCCAAATGCCATGGTATGAGACAGTTATCTGTCATCACCACCTTCCCCATTCTCTTCACCCAGCATAGAGAAGTCACTGGTCCCTGGCTATCAGCTAATTAGTGACAAAGTCAGGAGTCAAAACTAGGTAGCTGGGTGTCAGAGTCTAGTTACTAGACAGCCGGTAACTATGAAATCAGAGCCAGTTAACTTCCAACTGTGTCCTTTCCTTGCTCAAAAGCCTTCAGTGGCTCTTGAAGTCTACTAATGAGTACAGACTCCTTACCTTAGCAATAAAGACCCTCCAGCTACCTTTCTTTCCTGTTTCATTCCCCATGACAATCCTTCTTACGTCCTCCCCTCCTCCAGCTGAACTGTACCAGCCACACCTCCCTGAATAGATCCCATGCACTCCTGCTCTGTGCTTTGCCTCTGATCATCTCTGTATCTGGAATTCACCTTCACCTTTCTACATTTTACCTTTCTTTCAAGGTCCTTGCAAGGGGCCATCTCCTTCATGCATTTTCCCCTGCCCCTCTCAACCACAGCTGGTTGATAATCTTCCCAGGGAATTTTATCTCTGCTCTCCTTTGCATGTATCAGTTTCTGGCTTTTATGATAGTTATTTCTGTACATACCATATTCCCTCCTTAGTAAGAGATGAACTCCTCGAAGGTTGCAATATGATTTTCTTTCTCATGGAACTTTTAAATTATATTAAAAATTTTAATCATTCCTGTTCTTTTTTTAAAAAAATAACCAAAAACATGCATGCTTGTTGCAAAAAAATGAACCCTCACACAATACATCTCTTAGAAAGAAATCCACCATTATCACCCCTCTTCCCCTGCCCTAAGAGAACTGTGGTTAACAGTTTGGAAAGTATTCTTATAGACCTTTTTCATGTAAAAAATTATTTACAGAAATGGGATCATACTATATGTAAAGCTCTGTGCTTTTTTCACTGAAAATGTATAGTATTTTTCACATAGATATCTACCTCATTCTTTTTTTTTTTTTTTTTTTTTTTTGAGACAGCATCTGGTTCTGTCATCCAGGCTGGAGTGTAGTGGTGGATCTTAGTTCACTGCAACCTTGAACTCCTGGGCTTAAGCGATCCTCTTGCCTCAGCCTCCTGAGTAGCTGAGGCTACAGGTGTGCACCACCATGTCCAGCTAATTTTTAAAAATCGTTCATAGAGACGGGTGTCGCCATGTTGTCCATATTAGTCTGGAACTCTTGGGCTCAAGTGATCCTCCTGCTTTGACTTTTCAAACTGCTGGGATTATAGGCACGAGCCACCCCACCCAGCCCTCACTCTTTTCTAAGTGTAGCATAGCATAAGATTGTAGCAATGCACCTGTTCAATCCCTTCTTGATGCGTATGAAAGCGATTTCCAATTTTTACTATTATGACCAATGCTGCAGTGAATATAAATACATATGTGTGTGCACGTATTGCTATCTATATATCCATATAACTTTCTTTGGATATGCAATTGCTAGGTGCAATGGAATGGAGATTCTAAATGATGATAAATATAGGAAGTGTCGGGGTGGGAGGGAACAGTCTTGTTTTATGTTTTTCTATATCCTTCACAAGGCCTAACATTGCATCTACCAGTGTAGCTTGGTAGGTAAGAGACCAGGCTCTGGCCTCTGGCTGTCCAGGTTTGTATCAGCGCTTTATCTCTATGACTTAGCCATCTCATCACCATAAAATAATGGCAGGGTCATTGTCATTATAAAGCTTAAATGAGATAATACATGCATAACAATTAGCAATTAGTAAGTAACTGGAAAATAAGTAAATGCAAGACATACAGAAGGAAAAATGGTAATGGGTTCAGATAATTGTGGAATGAATTGGACTGAATAGAACAATGGCAGTTTGAGTAATCATTCTAGAAATGGATGGCACAGAACTATTCAAACTTTGCTATCAAAACCCATAGCAACTATTTATAAAATGACTGGCTAACATTAGAGGTGCAATGTGTAGCCCTGGAGCAATTCATCTCCGTGCAAAGTGAACTGGCCTGAACCAGAATCAAACCAATGACCTTGGCCTCTTTGGCCCCACACTTTCCCTCACAGAACTAACTGGCCCCAGCTGCAGCCTTATGTAATGGGTATCTATGAGGACAGAGAAAAATAGTTCCCTGCGGGGTGCACTGGCTCACCACTGGAGGTTGTTAGGTTATCTAGCTAACCAGCTATTAACATTGAAAATGAATAGAAAGTACATAAATAAATGCTTAGAGTAGTGCATAAGGCTTTCTGTTTAGATTCATAGGTTCTAAGTCAGAAGTTTTCATCTTGGTGGCAAGGTTTCTATACCAACACTAGAAGATTCTAAGGTGGTCAACTCTGGGTTCTAGAACCAACTCTGCCACTAACTATTATAGCTTCAAAACCTTGAGCAAATTGTTGAGCTTTATTTTACCCTGGTACAACAAGGGGGCTGAAACAGCACATGTCAAAGGTCCTTTTTTGACATTCCTTTCTCCACAGATACAGTGTCACATTCTCAGACATCAGGGCTGTTTATTTTTGCACTGAACAAAATTAAAGTATACAATTAGGCAACAGCAATACTGTACTTTCAAAATGTGTCAATGAAGTGATGGCAAAAGTAAACATAAGAAGCTAGACACAGTCAGGCGCGGTGGCTCATGCCTGTAATCCCAGCACTTTGGGAGGCCGAGGCGGGCGGATCACTTGAGGTCAGGAGTTCGATACCAGCCTGGCCAACATAGTGAGACTCCGTCTCTACTAAAAATACAAAAATTAGTCAGGTGTGGTGGTGTGGGGCTGTAATCCCAGCTACTCGGGAGGCTGAGGCAGGAGAATTGCTTGAACCTGGGAGGCGGAGGTTGCAGTGAGCCAAGATCATGCCACTGCACTCTAGCCTGGGCAACAAAGCGAGACTCAGTCTCAAAAAAAAAAAAAAAAAAAACCAACAAGAAGAAGCTAGACACAGAAGGCCACATATGATATGATTCCACTTATATGAAATATCAAAAATAGGCAAATCCATAGACTGGATGGAAAGCAAGTTAGTGGTGACCAGGGGCTGGGAGAAGAGAAGAATGAGAGGTGACTGCTTAATAGGTATGGGGTCACCTTTAGAAGCGATGAAAATCGGTTGGAACTAGACAGTGGTGAGAGTTGTACAACATTGTGAATTTACCGAATGCCATGACATATACACTTTAAAATGGTAAAATTTATGTCACGTGTATTTTATCACAATAAAAAAGTGCCCCCCCAAAAGAGAGAGAGGGATGGCAAAACATAGCAGGGCACAGACTCACTTGACCCCTGCTTCAATGTAACATGAGAGGAGGGTGGGGGTGGGGGTCCTCTGAGGAAGCTCTGGGAGATCCAGGAATAAGAAAGAGAGTAGACATTGGTGCAGGATTTGTCATCTAACTGGGGCCGGGTCCTGGCCAGGGACAAGTGTAGCAGTAAATGGGGCTCCAGTGAAGTATGAGCATCTCCCCGAGTGCACTGATGATGACCCTCCCTCAGTCCAACATGTTCCTGGCCTCCTCCCACTGGTGTCAAACCATATCCATCTAAGTTCCATTTCAAAGCCCACTCCCTTCTTGAGCTCCCCCACTGTACCCCATACAGAGACACATTTCTCTCTCTCTCTTTTTTTTTTTTGAGACAGGTTCTCACTCTGTCACTCAGGCTGGAGTGCAGTGGTATGATAATGGCTCACTGCAGCCTCAAATTCCTGGGCTCAAGTGACCCTCCCATCTCAACCTCTTGAGTAGCTGGGACCACAGGTGCATACCTGGCTAAATTAATTTTTTAAATTTTTTGTAGAGATGAAGTTTCCCTAGTTGTCCAGGCTGGTCTTGAACTCCTGCGCTCAAGGGATCCTCCTGCCTTGGTGTCCCAAAGTGCTGGGATTACAGGTCGTGAGCCACTGCCCCTGGCTATATCTTGTCCTTCTAAAAGTTGACAGCACTTACTCTCTGTGCCATTCCCAGGGCACAAGTCTGCTTCAGCTTTCTAGAGACACCTGTATTCTCTTACCACCCAAGGCCTTCTGTTTCTCTTTGCCTCCCAGCATCCAATACAGTAGTGCTCAGGAAATACTTGTGGCTCTGTGACGGAGTGACTCAGGCAGCCCCACGGGGAGTAGAGTTTTATGAGTTTAATATGAACCATACCATGAAATCTGAGAAATTTACCTCATTGCTCATACTAGAAACCCTTAATTCCAGTCGGATTTGCTTGGAGCTGGATGGAATTGTGTTGCTTTTCACACTGAAAATGATCATCTAATTTTTAAATTTAAAAAACATTTACATAGCACCTACTTCATGTTCGACAGGAATCTCAACACTTCACAAACGTTAACTCACTGACTTTTCCTAACAGAGGCATTGAGAAATTAAACAACTTGCCCAGGGGTCAAAGCCAGTAAACGGGCAGAGCTGGCTTCAAATCCAGGTTCCGTGCTTCCAGAGGAGATGCTTTTCAGTTTGTTCTGGTGCCTGAAACTTACAGATGAGTGCCAAAAACCTCCATGAACGGGGGGGGGGAAGACATTGATGTATTTATTTCAAGGGAAATGTTTTTTTCCCCCATCGTCCCCCTTTTCTTCCTCATTCAAAGCAAAATGCTCTAAAGCAAACAGTCTTTTTTTTCACACCTGAGAGACTAGCGCGGCTCATTTTTGCTTTGGCAATCAAAATAGAAGAGGAAACTTGTGTGGTTTCATCACTGGTGCTTTCGGGGTGTGTGGGGCGGGCTGTCCTTCTCCCTCTGTCCTGGCTCAACGGCCAGAGCCCCCTCCCCAGGCGTTGTGGCCTCCGGTCGTGGAGACATAAGAGGCCACCTTTCTCCTGTAACACCGGGAATGTGCCCCAGCCTCTTCCTCCTTCCTGCAAATCCAGTCCTTGTCCTGGAGAACCTCAGCCTCTTCTTATGCCTGCCTCTCTCAAAGCCTCGTAGGATTTACACCTGATTAACAACGTTTGCATCAGGATCGCCAGCCCCTGCAGGCCCGCGCGAATCCACTACATTTTCATGTTTCGGATGTTGTCCACCTGACTTGATGCATATTCAAATGTCTCTCTCCCCACGTGGGAGGCCGGAGTCAGAACCTGACAGACCTGCCGTTTACTAACTGGGGACCCAGGGCAAATTACTTCACACGTCTGAGTCTCGGTTTCCTCACCGTGAACGGGACTGGTACCCATAGGTTGCGGCGTGGATCAAATGAGATAGCGCAGGGGCGGGACCGGCGCACAGCAGCTTAGTTCCTCTTGGCGAGGTCTACGTAGTAACACATGCTTGCCTGTTTCCCATTTTTTCCCAGAGCACCTTAATGCTCTGGGGGCAGGAAGGGAGTCTTCGCGCCACACCGAAAAAGTCCCAGCGGGCACGGTGTAGGCGCCTGTGGTCCCAGCAACTGGGGAGGCTGGGGCAGAAGGATCGCTGGAGCCCAGGAGGTCGAGACTGCAGTGAGCTATGACTGCGCCACCGCACTCCAGCCTGGGCGACAGAGCCAGACCCTGTCTTAATTAAAAAATACAATAAAAAAAAGAAATTAAAGTCTCTATAACCCTGGTTAGAGCGTTCCCGCCCACTGGTCTCTTAGGGCACATTTAGGACAACCTGAAGATGCCACTCTTCTTGGGACCCTAACTCTGACCCCAACTCCTCGGTCCCCAAAGTCTAAGGGCTCAGGATCCGAAGGATACCCGGCTGAGGTCGCTGGGTGGGGCTCTGGGAGGAGGAAATGGGGTTCTTGAGGGAGCTCGCGCTCCAGCTCGCCTCCTCCTGCGAGGACGCCCCCTGCCCGAACACCTGCTGCCCGAGCGAGCGTCGGGGCCGGGCCTCCCCGCGGGGCAGTCTCCGGGCGCTGGTCCCACCTGCGAGGCGCGGACCGCGGGCGGCCTCGGGCGCAGCGTCGGGGCGCCCCGCCCCCGCCTCCCCCGCGCGGCCCCGGCGCCCGGCCGCGCCCCCTCCCAGCCCGCGGCGCCCCGGCACCCCTCTCCCTCCCCGGCGGGCTCCGCGGAGCATTGTACTCACATCCGGGGCTGGGTTTTGCTTTAATGCGAAACGTAATTAACCCGGAAAAAAGAGCCGAGGGACTGGAGAGAAGGAGGGGGCACGGGGGGAGACAAGAGCGAGGGGAGCGAGAGGCGCGGAGAGTTTGGAAGCTAGACCCAGAAATCCCCGGAGCGCGGCGGACTCGGCGGCCGGAGGGGCGACCCCGCCCGATGTAACGCACCCCGCCCGAGCCCCGGCCCCTGCACGGGGGGGTAAGTTGGGCGCCCTCGCGGGCCCAGGAGCGGAGCGGCGCAGAGGGGCGCGCGAGGGCCGGCGGGGCTGGGGGCGCAGGGGGCGCCCCGGCGGGGGCCTGGCCTAGGGGCGCGAGGGGCGCGCCCGCAGGGCTGAATACGCCGGTCCTGGTGGCTGACAGGCGAGGGGAGGTGGCCGCAGATCCTGGAGGCCTCCTCCAGCCCTCCGGGAGAGCCCCGAGGGCAGCCCCTCCTCCAAGTGCCCCGGGTGGCCAAGGTCGCCGCCACCAGGGGTCGGGCTGCGGGGGTGGGGCCGCGGAGAGGGTGGGGGCGGGAGTTCTGCTGAGCTGCATTTTCTCACGTTTGCAGCAGCGAAACTTCTCTGCGGGTTCTGGCGCTGGGGCACCGGCCCCGCAACGACTGCCCGGGCTGCGGGAGGGGAGGAGAGCAGAGAACGTCCCCAGGCAAGTCCCTTGGGTACGATTGGGCCATGGAGACTCCTCTTTCTCTTCCCCGACTACCTTATTAAATGACAGGCCTAGAAGGCTCCCCTACGGACACCCGTCCTTTCCTATGGGTGCAGCCTGGCCTTTGGGCTTCTGGAACTCCATACAGTGGAAAGGACTGCCCTAAAATGAAGGTTCGGTGCCAGGTTGGGTGAGCCCTCGAGGGGAGCTCTCGTTCTCTCACCAACTTCTTCCTCACCTCACACGCTTCCCTTTTCTCCTTCAGTCCTGAAGACGATTTCACCAAAATTTTTAAAAAAAGAAAGAAAAAAGAAGGGTGGGTGGGGGTGGGAAGCTAGGCCGTTTAGAATGGAAAAATGTCCCCGCACGCCCAGAGAGGGGTGCAGGACCCGCTGCAGCCCGAGCACCCTCACATCTCCTCCCCTGGGCCAGCCCTGCCCCCAGGCCCTCGCCTTAGGGTTTGGCTTCCTTCCTTCTTGGTGAACGCAGGTTCAGGATGTATCTTCCCCTTCTCATTCCTTCTTCCTGCCCGCCCCCTTTCTTTAGGGCTCCAAGTGGGGTTTTAAGAGGACAGTAAACGGCAGAGAAGAGGGAGGGGAGGGCACCACACCAGGAAGCCAGCTGTGGCTGTGGGGGCTCTGAAGGCTGAGCTGTAGATGCACTTGGGGCTGAAGTAGCAAGACTGCACTAATGGTGTTCTTCATATATCTGACCAAGTCCCATTTTCCCTTCTTTTGTCATTGTTTTTCTTTGGTTGCAAAGCCTTCCGAAACAGCAAAGCAAAAGATCTTGAAAGAATAGAAGTTTTTGTTTTTTATTTCAGTTGCGTTCAGTTGACATTTATTATACATGCAAGGCAGTGATGAACAAAACACAACTCCAAATATTTTTTCTTTTTCCTTTACCTTTGGAGGGCTAGACCCTGTCTTTGGGGAGCTTACAGGACTTGTAAGCCCCCCACTTGTTGTGAGAAGCCAGAGCAAGCTTTTAGAAAGCATCATCATCATCTCAGACGTTAGCCTTCTTCAACATGTGCCGCTTGAAGGCGGATGATTTTTTCACTATCAAAGGTCTAGCTTGTAGTCTAGATTATGGCCAGCCCAATGTATGACATGTACCAGGTGCTAAGTAAATGTTTGTTGCATTAATGAATGAATGCAAACACATGAATTGTTTACACTTGTCCAAATGGCAGAGAAAAGAGCAGTGTCGTTGTTCCTCAAACCTGTAGGGATTTGGTTCACCAAGCTGGTACATGGGAGTTATTAGTCTGGGTGTTGCCTTTACACCTAAGTATCCTTTGACCCTGTTTGTACATTACAGCATACTTTCTATAAATTGTCTGTGGCACTCCTAGTGGGATTTTAGCTGGCTGGTAATGGGAACCTTGCTTATTTCACAGATGGGTAATTACCTTGGTATTGATTGAGAAACTGCCTGCCCTTTGGTGAAGAGTTTTTGCAAACCTTTCTTTTTCCTTGTCATTGGTGCTTTCTTCTTCTCTCTTCTGTGTAAGGAAATAGGGCCTGCAGATTCCATCATGTCATGATAGTGAGTTGAACCATATTCAGCTCGATATTTTACAGTGGTTAAAATAAATCTTGAAGACACGCAGGTTTTGGTTGGTGCAGGTTTTTGTCCTGCAGAAGTGGAAAGGGAAGGCTGATGAGCCCTATCAGCTGAGCCCCAGAGCAGCCAAGTGTTTGCTGAAGTGTTAGGATACTAGGAAGACCCAAGCAGCATTGGTCTCCTGTCCAATTCATGGGACAGATGGACAGGTGGGTGATGCCCCTGCTGAAAGGCTGGATGACTCAGATGAGAGCTTGCTGCAGACAACAGTGCATCAGAATATCTTTTCTGATTCACGGAAACTGCTGTGGCTCGACTTATTCTGGTTGTGATAGACCTAGGGCTTGGAAAAGAGGATCTGGGTGCTGCGATGCTGAGTTGCTCTGCCCCCTCTCTCTTTTTCCACCATGAACAGTTTGGGTTGCCTTACTTTCCGTTTTCCATCTGTCTCAGTGAGCTGGATGGGACTCCAGCAATCTAATCTGGTAGGCTTTGGAAAGGAAGGAAGGAAAGCAAATATTATAGTGTGTTGGCCTATGGGAAGAGAAGAATCCTGGCCCTGCCTGATATAAGCCCATTATTGAGATGGGAAATTGGACAGGCGGGGGAGATAGGGTAGCCGAGAGGTGGGAGGGATGCGGCCCCATCCTGTCGGTAGAGGAGGCTGGGGGTTGGCGCAGTGACTCTACAGTTCCTTCTGAAAGCCCCTTCCCTGCCCTGACCCCAGTTGATTGAAGTGATTTGTTATGCATTAAAGCCAGAATTAGGCTTTCTCACTGTGGAGGTCCCAGCCCTGCTGGGGCAGGGACTCCTAATATTGCCTAGTGTGGGCAAAAGGCTTGGGGGCTTTGGCCTTGTGGTGTGCGTTTTGCCCACAGTGCCTGGTCAGCTGAGATGAAGAGGATGGGAAGCTGGGTCCTCTTGTCCTTATGCTCTTGAGAAGCACTGCAGTTAAAGTGCGAAGGCTGGGACTCAAATTCGGCTGGCCCCTTGCAAAGCAGCTCTCTGCTGGTGTGTTTGCCCGTGGCTGGATCGAGAGGCAGCTCTAGGATCCTTTCCTTGGAAACTGATGAGCATATCTAGGTTTCTGTTAACTCTCAGGGTAGCCTGGCCAAGAAGGAGTCAGCGGATTGCCTGGACTTTTTGTTTTAAACCTCCTGGAGAATTTTTAGAGATGTAAAATGTGGTTGTTCTTGGAGTCGAGTGAAGAGCGAGGGAAGCTGACGCCTTTCCTTGTGAGAGGGATCCCAGAGTTGCAGCTTTTTCACTGACATTTGCTCATTGGCGTTAGAGGGATGGAGGTGCACATGCAGCAGCTGCCTGCCCAGTGTTAAGCAACGTTGCAGTAGTAATGATGACCATGTACTCCTTGTTAGGCACCCACACATGCACTTTAACAACAACAATATTTACCCAATGTCTGGGTGTCCAGCGCTTTTCCCACATTGTTTCATTTAATCCTCACAGCAGCCTTTGAAGTAGGTAAAGCAATTATCTCCGTTTTGCAGATTAGGAAATAGACCCTGAAGAGTTAAGCAACGTGTCGGCATTTGCATCCAGGTCTGTCTGGCTCGAGATCTGGCTCGAGACTCATGCTCTTTCCCTTCACTCCACTGCACGCTTGGGATAGGTAACTGAAATCAGCACACCCTTTTGAATGGTCATCTTCTTGCAAAAGTTCCCTCAAAAATACTCATTGGCTGGATGCAGTGGCTCATCCCGGTAATCCCAGGGCTTTGGGAGGCTGAGGTGGGAGGATCACTTGAGGCTAAGAGTTTAAGACCAGCCTGGGGAACATAGTGAGACCCCATCTCTACAAAAAATTGAAAAATTAGCTAGCTGTAATAGTGTGTGCCTGTTGTCCCAGCTACTCGGGAGGCTATAGCAGGAGGATTCTTTGAACTCAGGAGTCTGAGGTTATAGTGAGCTATGATCGCACCACTGCACTCCAGCCTGGGCACCAGAGCAAGACCGTGCCTCTAAAAAAAGAAAAGTTTTTTTTTAAAATACTCATACTGATTATTGTCACCTGCACATCCTCCTTACCATGCCCAGCCCCTCCTCCTTCCCTAAATCGAGAGACAGAAGCACATGTTTTTAGAGGAACACAGCTAGGCCTTTTATGCTCCCCCCTCACCACTCCCTTGCCCCACCCCTGGCACTTTGCAAAAGGCCAGTAGGTCGGAGAAATGATGTTTTTGTTTTTTGTTTTTTGTTTTTTGTTTTTGAGACAGAGTCTTGCTCTGTCGCCCAGGCTGGAGTGCAGTGGTGCGATCTCGGCTCACTGCAACTTCCGCCTCACGGGTTCAAGCGATTTTCCTGCTTCAGCCTCCCGAGTAGCTGGGACTACAGGCGCATGCCACCATGCCCGGCTAATTTTTTGTAGTTTTAGTAGAGACGGGGTTTCACTGTGTTAGCCAGGATGGTCTCTATCTCTTGACCTCATGATCCACCCACTTTGGACTCCCAAAGTGCTGGGATTACAGGCATGAGCCACTGCGCCTGGCCTGGAGAAATGATGTTTTCTTTTCATTCTCCTACTGCCTATGTATTAGTACCCTCTGGTAGACATGGTCCATTATAAAATGAAGTTTAGAGTTCCAGGACTCGCAGCTGTTGTTAGGAAGCCCTACAGTGAAACTGAATTCATTGTGGGGGGACTTTCACAATTCTGAAAGTTGGAGATCTCACCTTTTATAGGCAGTAAAGCCAGTGTGGCTGCGTGCCTGCACTGGTGCCCTTTCTGGTGGAGATGGTCTGATGGGCCTTCAGCCCCAGGCAAGCTTTTGTTTCCTGCAGGCTCCAACAACCACATTTTCTTTGAATGTAGATGAGGCTGCTGTGAAGAGAGGTCATGAGTGTCTGAAATATTTTGTTGTTTTTGGCATCTTTATTGCAGTGGTATCAATTTCCAGTTACTCCTGCCTTACACCCCTCCCGGCCTATATTTTTTCAAAAATTCCTTCTTGAGTATCTCTTGCTCTCTACTCCAAGTTCTAGGGTCCAGTGGGGATTGGGCTATCTCAGGGTCAAGCCAGCACCCTGTCTGATCCTCCCTCTGCCTCATTCCTGTACATGTTTGCATTCCTCACCCTGCACTTCCTCTGGGAACTTGTTCTCAGTACATTTCCTTCTCTTGCACTTTATTCTCCCGCCTTACACTATTTGGAATCTGCTATCATGACAGTTTCAAAATGCGGCCATGTTAGAGCAGTAGGAAGTGGAGGCTTCCACACTTCCTAAGTTATAATCTTTGACCCATTCTCAGGGATGTGTTCTCAAACAGCCATGCTTGCATTTTGCTGTTGTTTTTACTGGGCTTGTACATTGCGAAGGCCCTGTTGGCTTCACAATATACTTTGATGTGTACTGCAAATCTAAACATATGTGAACTCCATTGATGTGGTCCATATGTATTCTAGCAATAGATGAGTGACTGCTCCATATCTCTACACCTCAGTTCCTGTCTGCTCTATTTCATACAGTCCTCTTTGAGATCTCTGATGTTATTTCCCGAAAAACTTTCTCCTGTCACCCAATTGAGCCATTTCTGGTTGGTAGAACCTCTCACTCACTACTGACGCTGCTGCCTGCAGCTTCTGCCCTGGTAGGGGTAATGGGACAGAAAATGTACATGCCACACGCCCCAATCCTTGTCAAAAAGCACCTTTTGAATATTTTCTGGAGCAAAATCCCAGAAATTCCTTGTCCTGCCAACACAGAATAATGTGAAAGAAACATCTTTAAATTTGTAAAATGAGTACTTTTTTTCTCATTTTTGAACTGAGGTTGTAGTAGAGTATTTTGTATTTGAGCCAGTACCATTTAAGGCTTTGTCTCTGTTATCACTTTCTCTTATTATTTATCTCAAAAATGCCAAAGTAGTCAGGCAGAGTCTCCCTTATTTCCCTCTATTATTTCTTCTGTCTCCAAATTATGTTAGCCATCTTCAAAATCAAGAGGGCTATTCGGAAAACCACAACTCTCATTACTTATTAGCTTTATAGCTTTTCTTTAAAATAAATCTGTCTGGCTGGGCACAGTGGCTCATGCCTATAATCCCAGCACTTTGGGAGGCTGAGGCCAGAGGATCACTTGAGCCTAGGAGTTTGAGACCAGCTGGGCAACATACAAAAATTAGCCAGGTATGGTGGTGCACACCTGTAGTCCGAGTCACTCAGGAGGCTGAGGTGGGAGGATCGTGTGAGCCCAGGAGGTGGAGGCTGCATTGAGCCATCATTGTGCCACTGTACTCCAGACTGGGAGACAGAGTGAGATCATATTTCAAAAAAAAATTCAATCTATTCATCTTTTCACTCATCCAGCCAGCCACTTATTTTATATATGTATGTATATATGTATGTATGTATGTATGTATTTTTGAGACAGGGTTTCACTCCTGTCACCCAGGCTGGTGTGCATTGGTGCGAGATACTGGCTCAACAGCAACCTCCACCTCCTGGACTCAAGCGATTCTTCTGCCCTAGCCTCCCCAATAGCTGGGACTACAGGTGCACACCACCTCGCCTGGCACTTACTTTAAAATGTCAGTCCTATCTCCCAAGTTTCAAGAAGGAAGACTCCACTGGGGATTCCTGTCAGGGTCCCCATTTCCTCTTCCCAGAGCACTTGTCAAGGTACAGCCCATGTGTTGTAGGAATAAAGGAATAGCGGCATCGACTAAAGGAATAGCAGCGTCGACTTGGGACTGAGTATTCTGTCAGCCTGAGGACCTGGGCTCTTCTTAAGACCAGAGAGCCGGGGACCACACCAGCAAGAGAAAGGAGGAAAGGCGCTCAGAGGATGTTGCCATATGAAGTAAGAAACCCAGATAACTTGGAGGGTGCTAAAGCGCTCTGGGCAGGTAGATGTCTGGCTCTTGGATAATTGTGAGATGTGAAACATTTATTTATTAGGTGTAGGTCTTTAAAACAACAAAAAGTTCCAGGAGAGCTATAATTTAGGGAAAGCCTTGTTTGTTTGTGGACTCTGGAGAATTGAGAAATTTATTATCAAATTCAAAACGTATACACTTGGGTGGGAATCTGTGTGGAATTAAATAGCTTTCTCTCCTGCTAAATAAAGTAACACATGCTCCCTGTAGAAGATTTGGAAAAATATGTACAAGTAAATGAAATTCCACTCATAGCCCATAGATAATAACTTACTATTTTGGTGACTGTATATCTGGTTTTAAAACAGACCATATATAGGAATATAAGAATAATATTTGGATGATTGAGATCGTATTATGCACCATTTCGTATCTTTAAAAAAACTTATGATATGGTGAGTTTTCCCCTCATTCATTAAAAATAACCTGAAAACAGAGTTTTTGAATCATTGTGTAATATTTCCTTGTGAGCATGTCTTGTTGTTTATTTAATTATTTTCTGGGCCAGGCGCGGTGGCTCATGCCTGTAATCCCAGCACTTTGGGAGTTCAAGGTGGGTGGATCACGAGGTCAGGAGATCGAAACCATCCTGGCCAACACGGTGAAACCCCGTCTCTGCTAAAAATACAAAAAATTAGCTAGGTGTGGTGGTGCACACCTGTAGTCCCAGCTATTCAGGAGGCTGAGGCAGGAGAATAGCTTGAACCTGGGAGGCGGAGGTTGTAGTGAGCTGAGATGGTGCCACTGCGTTCCAGCCGGGGGACAGAGCGAGACTCTGTCTCAAAAAAAAGAATCATTTTCTAACCATTGTGTTGTTCAGGACATTTCCAGTTGTTTGTTACTATAAATTCTATTGCAGTTGCCATCTTTTTACTTTAATCTTTCTTTGCATCTTTGTTGATTGACTTGGATGGAATCCTAGAAGTCAAATCAAAGGGTATGAACATTTTTTGCTTTCTTCATATATATATATATAAACTAAATTGCTTTCTAGAAAGGTTCATACTCCTGTCCTGGGTGTATAAGAATCCTAGGAACATTTTTTAAGTAGACAACATCTGTTTTAAGCAGTGATCGTTCCCTTTCAGCCCCTCTAGTGCCTCTGCGTCCCATCTGGGCTATGTGCTATTTTCTCAGGGTCTGGGTCCCAGCTGTCTCTTGTATATTATGAGCCTGACAAAGTCATCCGTTGCCTCAGTTCCTCAGGGTAACTTTTTTCTTGGCTCAAATCTCCACTGGTGGAATCTAAGGCATGGAAATGGGCAGTAGAGAGATATTTGGGGCTGCGATGCCTCCCAGTGCCCCCCATTTCATTCTCTGGCAGGCAGCCATTGACTCTTCCTTCTCATGAGCTGCTTCTAGTCAACTGGTGGGTGTTGGCCAGGAATCTCTCAGTTTAATTGCCATTTAACATGCTTTCTGCCACTGATTAATATACTCCATGCAAACTCACTTTCCCCGAGTTTCACTTTTATCATAAATACTTATTTTCATTTGCAGTACATATTTAAGAACTTATATTCTACTTAGAAACCTGGATCATATAAAACTTCCCACTTTTCGTTTTTCTTTTCATTAAAATACTTTTTTTTTTTTTTTTTTTTTTGAGATGGAGTCTCACTCTGTCACCCAGGCTGGAGTGCTATGGTGTGATCTTGGCTCACTGTAGCCTCCACTTCCAGGGCTCAAGCTATCCTCCTACCTCAGCCTCTTGAGTAGCTGGGACCACAGGCATGCACTACCATGCCCAGCTAATTTTGTCTTTTTGGTACAGATGAGGTTTTGCCATGTTGCCCAGCTGGTCTTCAATTCCTGGGCTCAAGCAATCCTCCCGCCTCGGCCTCCCAAAGTGCTGGGATTATAGGCGTGAGCCACCATGCCCGGCCTGAAATACATTTTAGAGGAGTTACGGGAATAATAGGAGGCTATGTCTTGGATTGGTTTGGGGTGTGTGTGTGAGAGAGAGAGAGAAGAGAGGGAGAGAGTGAGGGAGAGAGGGAGAGAAGGACAGGGAGGGAGACAGAAAGAGAGGAATTCTGTACACACATACTCTTGATTTGCTTTTAACAAAGTCCAGGAAGGTAGGTGAAATAGGAAACAAACATTTAAAAAATGTTCAACCTCACTAGACGTCATTATGTATTTGAAACTACCAATAGTTTAAAATAATGAGAACATTCAATATATGTAAGATTATAGTGATGGTAACAATACATTGCTGGTTGCAACACAGATGAAATCTTTTTAGAAAGCAGTTTTGTAAAAGGACTCAAGAATTACAAAAGATCATAGCCTGTGATCTCATTGTGTTATTACTTGGAATTTATGCTCTTTCCATGTAAAAGAAGAAATAAAGCATGAAAATACAAATTTTAGCCTTATTTATAATAGTGAAAAATTGGATACAACCTCCAGTTTAATCGTAGAGAAAAGGTTATGTAAATTATAGTAAAACCAGTCCGTTAATGTTATGCAACCATTAGAAACAATGATCATAAAGACTATGTAGCAACATGGAAAATGCTCATGACATCATCTTAAGTTTTAAAAAGGCCAATTATATGGATAGGGACATGAAAAAGCATGTAAATGTGAAAGTTGTTGGCTGGAGTGATTGTTAAAGTAATTCCAGCCTTGTTATATTATGATTTTTGCACTAAACCCAGAAAACACGAGGGAGGTTTGGCTAGGGAAGATGGGGTGCTGAGTGGGTTGGATAGAGGCCCCTTCTCTTACAAATACCCTGTGTGCTTTGTTAGCTGTGTGTTGTGAAGGCCAGGAAGCTACTTGCCAGATAGTTTCATTATGGTATGAGAGCCAAGGTGAAGGGACCATCTAGAGAGAGGGGTATCTAGAGCTCTAACCCAGCATCAATACTTTCTGTCTTTTTTTTTTTTTTTTGAGATGGAGTCTCGCTCTGTCACCCAGGCTGGAGTACAGTGGCCATGATCTCAGCTCATTGCAACCTCCACCTCCCAGGTTCAAGCAATTCTCCTGCCTTAGTCTCTCGAGTAGCTGGGATTATAGGTGTGCACCACCATGCCTGGCTAATTTTTGTATTTTCAGTGGAGACAGGGTTTTACCATGTTGGCCATGCTGGTTTTGAACTCCTGAACTCAAGTGCTCCACCTGCTTCGGCCTCCCAAAATGCTGGGATTACAAGTGTGAGCCACCGTGCCCGGCCCCAGCATGAATGCTTTCCATGTTGTCCCGGGAGATGAGGGCTGGGTATTGTTAGGATTCCCACAGACTTACCTGGGAACTCCTGGGATAAACCACACTAGGTCACCCTCCACCCAATATTTTCACACTGGGGAACTCAGGGCAAGATGAAAGTTAAGGCTGGGTGTGGTGGCTCATGCCTGTAATCCCAGTGCTTTGGGAGGCTTGAGGTGGGAGGATTGCCTGGGTCTAAGAGTTTGAAAACAGCTTGGGCAACACAGGGAGATCCCATCTCTACAAAGAATTAAAAAATTAGCCCTCCATGGTGGTGTGCACCTGTAGTCCCAGCTACTGGGGAGGCTGAGGCAGGAGGATTGCTTGAGCCCAGGAGTGGGAGGCTGCAGTAAGCTACGATTACACCACTGCACTCCAACCTGGGCAAAAGAGTGCGACCAGGTCTCTAAAAAATAAAAACATAAAATGAAATTTAAGATAAGTGATTTTGACCGGGCGTGGTGGCTTATGCCTGTCATCCCAGCACTTGGGGAGGCCGAGGCTGGTGGATCACCTGAGGTCAGGAGTTCAAGACCAGCCTGGCCAACATGGTGAAACCCGTCTCTACTAAAAATACAAAAATTAGCCAGATGTGGTGGCACAGGCCTGTAATCCCAGCTACTCTGGATGCTGAGGCAGGAGAATGAATCTCCTGAACCCAGTAGGTGGAGGTTGAAGTGTGCTGAGATGGCTCCACTGCACTCCAGCCTGGGCGACAAGAGCAAAACTCTGTCTCAAAAAACAAAACAAACAAACAAAAACCCCAACTGTGTAACTGGCAGAGTGTTGTGAGAGCTTGAAAAGACATTTTGAAGCTTTGCCTTGGTGTTGGCTGAGGATTTGGGGGTGATCACATATATATGTACCCCAAGTTGTTCCCCATCTAAGTACCAATTACTACTGGCACTCCCTTTTCTCCCCTCACTGGCTCATAGCTAGAATAGTAGAAGCTATGGATGAGGTGGCAAAGTTAACTTCCACACAGGCCTCTGTGAAGAAGAGAAAGAGCCAGAGAAGATTTGGAAGATGATGGTGACATGGCTGAAGAGGCGAGGACAGGGGATTTGGGGGCCTGGGGCAGCTCTGTGGACCCAATCTTAGCAGCTGTTGAGACAAGGAATGTACAAATGGGATCAGAATGAACCATCAGAGGATTAGGGCTCAGGACCTGAGTTCACGTTGTGTGCAGCATCTGAGCGTGCCGCTGCTGCGTGGGGCAGCTAGTTAGAGCCACATTTCTGTGTGATGCTCCGTTCTCCTGCAGCTGGTCCTTCCCCCAACCTCCCACATTCCTGATGAGCTCTGTGACTCAGCTGCTTCTCAGGACATCTAAGCAGCTGTTTTTTTCTAGGGATAGAACCACAGTCAGGAGGTGTTGTGACCTGAATGCTTATCTTCCCCTTGGGTCCGTGAGGGCCCTCTCCCACCGTGACGCCCCTGAAACAAAATTGGACTTTTGGAGCGTGCCTTCTTTAGCCCCTGACTTCAGAAAAAGACAGGCGTGACCAGGCACGGTGGCTCATGCCTGTAATCCCAGCACTTTGGGAGGCTGAGGCGGGTGGCTCACCTGACGTCAGGATTTCGAGACCAGCCTGGCCAACATAGCGAAACCCTGTCTCTACTAAAAATACAAAAATTAGCTGGGTGTGGTGACGTGCACCTGTATTCCCAGCTACTTGGGAGGCTGAGGTAGGACAATCGCTTGAACCTGGGAGGCAGAGGTTGCAGTGAGCCGAGATTGCCCCACTGTACTCCAGCCTGGGCGACAGAGCGAGACTCCATCTAAGAAAAAAAAAAAAAAAAAAAGAAAAGAAAGAAAAAGACAGGCATGATGAATCCTGCAGGCTTAAAAGGAGAAATTTGAAAGCCAGTGTTCAGTTGGACACCATGCTTAGCGACTGGGCCCAGGACAGTTAGCTTTACTCTTCCACAGCAGCTCGTGTGTTTTCTCTGGGAGATGCCTCAGGAGTAGTGATAGTCCTTGCAGCCCCTGCAGATCTGTCTGTGACTGGTTGGGCATCAAGGCGGTTTGCCTGATTTTCCTGGGGGGCTGGCGATCACCAGCATCCTGACCAGGCAGCTCTGCACCCTTCCCGGAATGCTGATCCAACCCTTCTGGTGGGACTACTGTTCCCCCGTCACCCAGGGAGCTGCGGCTTCTCTCCAGGATATGCTCCCCTGCCCCAGCCAGCGTCAGACCGCTCCCCTTGCTGCCTTTGACCCAGTGTCTGCTGGGAGACTTCACGATCCTCCTGTGGCATCTGTTCCTCATTACTGACTTGTACCCATCTCTCTCCTGTTTCTGAACTCAAACTGGCTCTGTTGTGAAACTGGAGCTGGGGCGGAAGCTTTGTTCGAGGATGCACTGGGTCTGTCCGCAGGTGCCGTAATGGAAGGGATGCTGCTTTGGGCAGGGGTGTGCCTCCCCCGGCCCCTGCTGTGCTGCAACATATCCTTCTCTGCTGTATTTCTGAAACCTCCTCTGTCCACGGTTGGTCCTTCTCACTGCCTCTTTTACTGCAGCTCCTCTGACTTCTTCCTTAGCTGTGCTGTTTCACCTCTGCCCTGTTTTTCGCCTGCCTTGCTCTTTGTTCCCTCTCCTTTCACAGTGAGTAGCTGTGGGATTCCCCGACGCATCTGCCTGATGTCTGTGTCTCCAGTCCCCCTCACCTCACCTGGATCAAGGGATTCACCGGTCACTGAATCCCTTGTGTTGGTGGGGGGCATTTGTTCCTAGGGGCTGCCTCTCAGCACTGGCCCTTGTGGGGTTGGGAGGGGACACACCACGCCACCAATCGCCATCCTTACTATTAGCCTGGTCTGAATCCGCCTGATGTCAGCCTGTGCTGTGGGAGGGTATCTCCCTCTGGGCCTGCAGTACTAGGGCTGTTGGGTCTCTGTAGCTCACCTGCTGACCCAGCGTCCCCTTGTGGGGGATGGCCTGAGGCAGCCATCTCACAACTTTGTGTGGCTGTGGACAGAGGGCTTGGGCCACCAGGAGCTTCACTCTGTTGGAGTCTCTCAGGGCTCAGCAGTGGTGGGGTCTGACCTTGAAAGTCTGAAGGTCATGTGGTGCTTTGGGACCCTGGTGGGACCCCTTGTCCCATGTCGGCACTGGGTGTGTATTTCAATTGGGTGTCTCTGCTCATTGAAAGGAGCCAGGCTTTGTTGGGGAGCAGAATAGAGCTCCCACCCTTCCCTTTGGCTCTCAGAGAGGCCTAAGAAAATTGCAACAAGAACAGAGGCTGGCTGGCTTGAAGGTGTGGCTCATCCCACGTTACCAGAGAGACTATTCTGGAGTCAGGGATAGTGCTCATGGGCTGGGACTTTCTTCTTCTTTCTTCTCCTTTTTCTTCTTTCTTCCTTTCTTCTTCTTCTGACAGGGTCTCACTCTGTCATCCAGGCTGGAGGGCAGTGGCGCTCTCATGGTTCCCTGCAGCCTCAAATTCCTGAGCTCAAGCGATTCTCCTACCTCAGCCTCCTGAGCAGCTGGGACTACAGGCACGCCACCATGCCTGGCTAATTTTTTAATTTTTTTGTGGAGACGAGGTCTCACTGTGTTGCCCAGGTTGGTCTCAAACTCCTGGCCTCAAGCGATCCTCCCACCTTGGCCTCCCAAAGTGCTGGGATTACAGTTGTGAGCCACTGCACCCAGCCTGGGACTTTGTTCTGATGCCTCATTCTTTCCATTATAAGGGGCTTTATGGGTAACCGTGTTAGGCTGCTCAGGCCATCATAACCAAGGACCACAGTCTGGATGGCTTAAAAAACAGAAGTTCATTTTCTCACAGATCTGGAGGCTGAAAGTCCAACGTCAAGGTGTTAACAGGGTTGGTTTCTTCTGAGGGCCGTGAGGAAAAGATCTGTCCAGGGCCTGCGCCTTGGCTTGTGGATGGCTGTCACCTCCCTGTGTCTTCACAGGGTCTTTCCTCTTCTTATAGAGACATCAGTCATAGTGGATTAGGGCCCATGCTAATGACATCATGCTAACTCAGTCACCCCTTTAAAGACCCTGTCTCCAAATACAGCCACATTTTGAAGGCCTTGGGGTTAGGACTTCAACATACGAATTTTGAGAGGACATGATTCACCCCATAACAGTGACAGTGGAGTGATGTAAGATGCTGGGCCGGGGCTGTGACCCTACCGCAAGACCCCAGAAACCCCTTGCATTTTAATCTCTTGGTATCTTCATGGAGCTGGAGAGGCTGTCCTTTGTGACTTAATTCCTGGCAGAAATTTAGAAAAATTTTTTTATGTTTAACTTTTGTGGATACATAGTAGGTGTATATATTTATGGGGTACCTGAGATGTTTTGATACAGGCTTGCAGCATGTAACAGTCACTTCATGGAAGATTTTATCCTTTGTGTTACAAACTGTTCAGTTATACTATTTTATGTTATTTAGACAGAGTTTCACTCTTGTTGCCCAGGCTGGAGTACAATGGCGCGATCTTGGCTCACTGCAACCTCCACCTCCTGGGTTCAAGAGATTCTCCTACCTCAGCCTCTCGAGTAGCTGAGATTACAGGCATGCGCCACCACAACTGGCTAATGTTTTGTATTTTTAGTAGAGACGGAGTTTCACCATGTTGGCCAGGCTGGTCTTGAACTCCTGACCTCAATTGATCCACCCAAATCCCAAAGTGCTGGGATTACTGGCATGAGCCACCACTCCCAGCCTCTTTTAATTATTTTAAAATGTACAATTAAATTATTATTGACTATAGTTACCCTGTTGTACTATCAAATAGTAGGTCTTACTCATTCTTTCTAACTATTTTTTGTACCCATTAACCATCCCCACTTCCCCCCAGCCCCTCACTACCCTTCCCAGCCTCTGGTAACCACCCTTCTATTCTCTATCTCCATGAGTTCAATTGATTTGATTTTTAGATCCCATAAGTGAGTGATGTCTGTCTTTCTGTGGCTGGCTAATTTCACACTTAACATAATGATCCCCAGTTCCATCCATGTTGTTGCAAATGATAGGATCTTATTCTTCTTTATGGCTGAATAGTACTCCATTGTGTATATATGCCACATTTTCTTTATCCAGTTATCTGTTGACGGTCCCCAAGCTGCTTCCACATCTTGGCGATTGAGAACAGAGCTGCAACAAACATAGGAGTGCAGATATACCTCTTCAACAGACTGATTTCCTTTTTTTGGGTGTATACCCAGCAGTGGGATTGCTGGATCTTATGGTAGATCTATTTTTAGTTTTTTGAGGAACCTCCAAACTGTTCTCCGTAGTGGTTGTACTAATTTATATTCCCACCAACACCATACAAGGGTTCCCTTTTCTCCACTTCCTCACCAGCATCTGTTGTTCCCTGTCTTTTGGATAAAAGCCATTTTAACTGGGGTGAGGTGATATCCCATTGCAGTTTTGATTTGCATTTCTCTGATGATCAGTGATGTCAAGCACCTTTTCATGTGCCTGTTTGCCATTTGTATGTGTTTTTCTTGAGAAATGTCTATTCAAATCTTTTGTCCATTTTAAAGTCAGATTATTATATCTTTTTTCCTATAGAGTTGTTTGAGCTCTTTATATATTCTAGTTATTAGTCCCTTGTCAGATGGGTAATTTGCTGATTTTTCTCCCATTCTGTGGGTTTTCACTTCACTTTGTTGGTTGTTTCCCTTGCCGTGCAGAAGCTTTTTAACTTGATGTGATCCCGCCTGTCCATGTTTGCTTTGGTTGCCCGTGCTTGTGGGGTGTTGTTCAAGAGCCTGGCAGAATTTTATTCAGATGTTTGAATTGGAGCTTACATCCTTTCTGAGATCATTTCTTCCATGTATGAAATTGAGTTGCAAGCCACTTTACAAGGTTTTGTGCAGAGCGACGATAATAGCTACTGTTCAGGAAGTGCTTACTGTATAACTAGCACTTAATTCTCAGCCCAAGCCTTATGAGGTGCACTATTATTAACCCCGTTTTACAGATGCAGAAGCTGAGGCACACGAAGGTTAAATAATTGGTGGTCATACAATTAACAAGTATCCAGAACTGGAATTTGAATGCAGGCCCCTGATCTAAAGTTTGAGCTTTGTAAAGTGCCCAGTGCTATCCTGGGCACATAGAGCCTTGGAAAAGTGAGTTGAATACGTGTAAATGGATTTTTAGGGGTGCTTAACATTGGGAGAGGTTTCCAGGGTCTGGAGTGGAACATTTGGTGCCCCCACAGAAGGAAGTTGGTGAGAGAGTCTCAGCCCAACTTCCTGGAAAGATTCCTGCAGGTCCTGAGGCAGAGCTGCTTCATCTTCCTTCTCATCAGCACCTCCCTCCTGTGCGCAGGGTGATGAGAGCAGAGCCCAGGAATGCCTTATGTGGATCGGCAGAACCGAATCTGTGGGTTTCTGGACATCGAGGAGCATGAGAACAGCGGCAAGTTTCTGCGGAGGTACTTCATTCTGGACACCCAGGCTAACTGCCTCCTCTGGTATATGGACAACCCCCAGGTGAGAGGGTCAGTGGGAAGGGGCGGGGCGACTTGGGTGCCCCTCACTGCTCGGGAGGAATGCGCACGGAGTTACCCTCCAGGCCTAGGCTCATGAGCAACACAACCTGCTCATCAGCAGGGAGGGGACAACCCCACAACACACACACACACACACACACAAACACATTCACGTGCACACACACCACACACACCCCATACACACCACACACATGCACACACACGCACCTCATACACACACACCACACACACACCCCATACACACCACACAGACACACGCACACTCACCTCATACACACATCACACACACACCCCATACACACCACACAGACGCACACGCACCTCATACACACACACCACACACCCCATACACACCACACACACACGCACCTCATACACACACACCACACACACCCCATACACACCAGACACACGCACACGCACCTCACACACACATACCACACATACCCCATACACACCACATGGACACATGCACACTTACCTCATACACACATGTCACACACACCCCATACACACCACACACACGCATCTCATACACACACCACATACACCCCATACACACCACACAGACACACATGCACACACACCTTATACACACATACCACACACACACCCCATACCACACACACACGCACACACACGCACCTCACACACCACACACACACCAGACACCATACGTGTACACACACACACCATATACACACCACACGGACACACACACATACCCCTCATACACATACCACACACACACACGACACACACCATACATACACACCACACACCAGACACACCATACACATATGCACACACACCCCATATACACACACCACACATACACCACACACCATACACACACATGCACACACACCCCATACATACACACCACACACACACACAACCCATAAACACACACCAGACACATACCATACACACATACACACACATGCACACACCCCCCATACACACACAACCCATAAACACACACCACACATCATACACACGCCCACACATGCACACATACCCCATACACACACACTGCACACACATACACAACCCATACACACACCACACACACACCCTACAGACACCATACACACATGTACACACCATATACACACCACACGGACACACACACATACCCCACACACATACACACATGACACACACCATACACACCACACACCAGACACACCATACACACATGCACACACACCCCATATACACACACCACACACACACCACACACCATACACACACATGCACACGCACCCCATACATACACACCACACACACACACAACCCATAAACACACACCAGGCACACATCATACACACGCCCACACATGCACACATACCCCATACACACACACCGCACACACATACGCAAACCATACACACACCACACACACACACAGAGACACACAGACCATACACACACCCCCATACGCACACCCCCACACACACCACACACGCCACACATGCATGTACCCCATACACAGACACACACATGCACACACACAGACACACACCATACACACATACACGCACATACCATACACACCCACCCCCCCACACACACACACACAAAACCATCTCAGATCTTAGTTTGGAGAGACGGATGCTCTCCTGACCCTGGCATGTGGTGTCTGCTCTCACACCAGCCAGGATCTGCCAGTGAGATCCAAGTCCTGGATCCAGGCTCCAAGGCATGGCTTGCTTTCTGTCACTTCTCTCCAGGGCTGTGGCCTCTGGCTGCTCCTGCTCTTCCAGTCTGGGGGCCCCACCCCAGCAGAGAATGTGACCTGGTTCCCTGAGCTGGACACATGTTGGATTTCTTTGGTCTCCTGACTCAGGAAGTCCTAGAATCCTGGATTGGAGGTGCCTTTGGCGGTCACCCAGTTTTGTTTACTCGTGGTCTAGGTGAGAAGAGAGCCTCAGACACTGCACTGGATGTAGGCAGGAACATGGTCAGAATTAGGTGACTTGCTGAGCATCTTGTGGAGGTCAGGCACAAAGATGGAGGCCACCTACCTTTGACTGCTATGTCTGGGAGTTCCTGGAGTCACCACTGCTCTGGGAACAAGTTGCTTCACCCTGATTTGGGATCTCAAGGCTTTTCTTATTCTGGCCCTGAGTGCTGTTAGCTCTTTCCTTCCCCTACCCTTGAGTGATTTGGTAGAATGAACCTGCAAACGCTGACATGGCCTCTGAACAGCAAGGTCACAGGTCATGGCTGTGTTGGGATGAAGAAGGGTGTGGGGTCTGGAATTTGGCTCTAGTTCTGAGGTTTGGGAAGAGGAAATTCTGAATGTCCCTGGGGTGGAGTTATGCTTTAAGATGCCATGTAGAAAACGAGTTATGTGACTCTCTAGGCCACTATCCAGGGACTAATCATCTAGTGGTTTTGGGCATTTGTCTTCAAGATTTGATGGCCAAGAGAAAAACAGTATCGATGCGGAAAACATACTCAGAAAGTAAGCTGCTGCTAATTGCCTTCTCCAGGAAGGATTAACCCTGAGTAGAACTGAGCCCTGTGTGGCACCCTGCAGCCCTGAGAAACCTGTTGCTTACTTTCATTTGAAGTGCCTACTATTCAGAATGAACCCTTCCTCGGCACACTGTGACACCTTCAACTCAGCCTGGAATGCTGCTGTTTGTCATGCAATGGGCCTGGTTTGCCTTCAGACCCTGCGATACCATTTTCCCTTCCTTTGCTCTTTTTTTTTTTCTTTTCTTTGAGACAGAGTCTTGTTCTGTCACCCAGGCTGGAGTGCAGTGGCACTATCTCGGCTCACTGAAACCTCTACCTCCCGGATTCAAGTGATTCTCCTGCCTCAGCCTCCTTAGTAGCTGGGATTACTGGCACGTACCACCATGCCCGACTAATTTTTGGTACTTATTTATTTATTTATTTATTTTTTGAGACAGAGTCTCGCTTTGTTGCCCAGGCTGGAGTGCAGTGGTGCTATCTCGGCTCACTGCAAGCTCCGCCTCCCAAGTTCGCGCCATTCTTCTGCCTCAGCCTCCCAAGTAGCTGGGACTACAGGCGCCCGCCACCATGCCCGGCTAATTTTTTGTACTTTTTTAGTAGAGATGGGGTTTCACTGTGTTAGCCAGGATGGTCTCCATCTCCTGACCTCGTGATCTGCCTTCCTCAGCCTTCCAAAGTGAGCCATTTTGTTATTTTTAGTAGAGACAGGGTTTTACTGTGTTGGCCAGGCTGGTCTTGAACGCCTGACCTCAAGTGATCTGCCTGCTTTGACCTCCCAAAGTGCTGAGATTACAGGCGTGAGCCACTACGCCTAGCTTTTTTTGTTTTTTTTTCAATTTGAGATCTTACTCTGTTGCCCAGGCTGGAGTGCAGTGATGCAATCATAGCTCAAACTCCTGGGCTCAAGTGATCCTCCCACCTCAGCCTCCCACGTAGCTGGGACTGCAGATGGGCGCCACCACACTGGGCTAATTATTTTTATTTTTTGTACAGATGGAGGGTCTCACTTTATTGACCAGGCTGGTCTCGAACTCCTGGTTTCTTTTTTTTTTTTCTTTTCTTTTGAGACAGAGTTTCGCTTTTGTCACTCAGTCTGGAGTGCAGTGGTGCAATCTGGGCTCACTGCAACCTCCATCTCCGGGTTCCTCCTGAGTAGCTGGAATCACAGGCACGTGCCACCATGCCTGGCCAATTTTTGTATTTTTTTTTTTTTTGAAATACAGTTTTGCTCTTGTTGCCCACGCTGGAGTGCAATGGTACGATCTCAGCTCACTGCAACCTCTGCCTCCCGAGTTCAAGTGATTCTCCTGTCTCAGCCTCTTGAGTAGCTGGGATTGCAGGCGCTCGCTGCTACGCCCAACTAATTTTTGTATTTTTAGTAGAGATGGGGTTTCATCATATTGGTCAGGCTGGTCTCAAACTCCTGACCTCAGGTGATCCACCTGCCTCATCCTCCCAGAGTGCTGGGATTACAGGCATGAGCCACCACGCCTGGCCTGAACTCTTGGTTTCAAGCGATGCTCCTGCTTTGGCCAGAGTTAAGTCTTTGTTGCCAGTAGACTTGGCGTTGGGCACACCAGAGATGAACCCTGAGTGACTTATGGGTCTTCACATTCTCTCTGCATTCTCCTTTGTGTACTTCCTCCCACTCACCTGCTGTGTTAGCGCAAGTCATTCGAATGGATTTTTGTTTTGATTTACCTGCTTCACGCCATGCTTCCCCACTAGGGCTGTGCTTTACCCAAATTGACTTGCTTGGGGAATCCTATCTGGCTGTTGCCAGCTGCTCCCTGAAGAGTTGGATCTTTCTTCATACCCTGGATCACAGACTGAGAGTTGTGCTGTCAGTGGCAGATCACCCAGGACCACAGTGGCACCATCTTGGAACTCGAAAATTGACAGTTGTCAGGATTCCCCTCACTCTGATTTGTTACTGGGGCCCAGAACCTGTGCTAAGCCTAGACGCTGTGCCTCAGGCTGCTTTCTAGGCTGTCTGGGGTCAGCCTCTGCAGCAGGTTCCCCCGGCCCAGGGCAGGCTCTTACTCTTTCCTGCCAGTTGAGCTCTCAGGGTGTTTTGTGGCAGAACCGTCTTTGAGTTTGAATGACCAGGCAGAACTCACTAGTGGCCCACTGCCGAGGATTCTTTATGTTTTCCCAGGAAGCAGTAGAGCTCACCTGGCTTGACATATTCTTGAAAAAGGAGTCTTGCTGTGATACAGAAATAATTCAGGACATTTTACTTCTTCAGTGGTTGGGTTAGTTCTTTGTTGTGTGAACGGCCAAACAGCCACTCCACGTTTAAGCGTGGATGTTTCAGATAAGTTATAAAATGGTATTAGTGAGCATTTATTACTGTGTGCCAAGCACACTTCATTGGGTTTTTATTTCATTCTGACAACAAGTTTAATTGGTAGTTATTATTGCCCTCATTCTGAAGATGAGGTGGGTGAGGCTGACAGGGGAAGAATTTGCCCGTGGTTACATAATAAAAAAGTAGCACAGCTGGGACTCTAACCCTAACAGTCTAACTGTAGTACCCCTGCCATTATTGCTGATAATGAGACAAGCACAAGGGTGACTGGGAGGATGGAGAGCCTGCAAAGGTAGTTACTGGTTAAGAAAGAGAAACCTGAGGACTCTCGGGGCTGGGAAGTCCTAGAAGGTAGGGTACTCGTGTGGCTTAGTTTTTGATCATAGTGTCCAGGATTTGATGAATATGTATTCATTAAATGAATGAATGAACAAACTAAAGAGGGCCAGGGAAGGAAGTGGCCAGAAGTCAGGTCGTTGGGGAATGTGGAGTGCCCAACATTGCTTTCCTGGGGTTGGGGACAGGGCCAAAATGGAATGGAAGCTCTGCAGAGAGGGACATCCTGGGGATTTTGGTCCATTCCTATGAAGAGAGGCATTGACAACTGTGTGTGGTCGTTGAACATCTTTATTTGATAGGGAAAAGGAGATCCCTGCTATGTTTTCTTAATTATTTAATAGGTAGTAATAAGCAGAAGATTTTCGGACCCAGGTCTCCTGTCTTTGTGTGTTGAAGCCACCTGGTAGGTGGTGTTCACTGAGCCTGAATCTGTTACTGCTGCTGCTACTGCTGTTGCTACTGCTGTTATTACTTACTGCAGCTTATACTTACTAAGTGGTTGCCATGTACGAGCTGTGGTGTGAAATGCTTTTACATGTGTTACCCCATCGAACCTCTCCATAATCCTGGGGCCTAGGGTCCGTTGTCACTCTGCTCATGGTTGTGCAGGTGGTAAATGCAGCATTGGAGCCAGATCCATCGACTCGAGCGTGCAACCTCCCCTTTGTCTGCCTCCCTCCTCCCACTGACCTCTGTGCTCAGCCCTGTGCAAGGTCCTGTAGATGATGTGGAAAATGAATTCAATGAGGCTTTTGCCACCAGGAAGCTTCAGGGTTAGTTGGGGAGAGGAAAACAACACACACAAAACTGTGGTGCTAATAATCCTGGCATATCATGTAACAGGGTAGCATATCATTAAGTGCCAGTGCCAATGCCCGGATGCCAATATTTAGGTTGAAGGAGAAGGGGTTGCCATTTTCCTTTGCTGCCACCCATAAGGGAAAGAGGTGGCGTGTCATATGGAAAGTTCTCGGGCTGGGGAGATAAGAGATCAAGGTTGCAATCATGGCTCTGCCACTAAGTTGATTTACATCCTAGGCAAGTCATTTATCCTGTGGAGTATGGGCACTCTAGGTGGTCCTTTCACCACCACACCTGGCTAATTTTTATATTTTTAGTAGAGATGGGGTTTCACCATGTTGGTCAGGCTGGTCTCGAACTCCTGACCTTGAATGATCCCACCGCCTTGGCCTCCCAAAGTGCTGGGATTACAGGCATGAGCTACTGTGCCCAGCCTCTAGGGGATCCTTAATGTGCCTTTTATCCCTTCATTTCCTGAGAATAGAAGGAGATCCTGGAGTTCAACAGCATTATTAACACATATTTACTAAATTTATTCAATGTGCCAGATGCTGATCTAAATACTGTGGCTACATCAGTGAACAGGACAGTCTTTGCCTTCATAGAGTTTATATTGTCTTCGGGGAAATAGACAATTGGGGTGGGGAGAGCTGGGGGCTCCCTTTGTAGAGAAGGTGTCACTAGATCCAGATGTTGAAGAGTGTGTGAGGTTCATTTTTGCTATACATTATTCATGTTTGCAGAGTATTTTGTGGGTTTTCACTTACTTTTTAAAATTTTTATTTATTTTTTAAAGACAGAGTCTCACTCTGTTGCTGAGGATCCAGTGCAGTGGCATGATCTCAGCTCACTGCAACCTCCGCCTCCCAGCTGCAAGAAATTCTCATGCCTCAGCCTCCCGAGTAGCTGGGTTTACAGGGCCTGCGCCACCATGCCCAGCTAGTTTTTGTATTTTATTAGAGATGGGGTGTCACTACGTTGGCTAGGCTGGTCTCGAACTCCTGACGTCAGGTAATCCACCCACCTTGGCATCCAAAGTGCTGGGTTACAGGTGTGAGCCACTATGCCCGGCCCGGTTTTCATTTCCAGGATGTCCTTTGATTGTTATACCCACTCTGCCCCAAACAGAGATGAAGAGAAGGAGGGTGTTCTAAGTTGGGGAAACAGCAGTCATTGTGGGGCAGAGGTGAGCTCGCTTGGTTGGAGGGGCATTTAAGGTCGTCAGCGTCCCCAGAAGAAGACCCTGAGACTAGGAGTCAGGCGCTGAGACAAGATCTGTCAGGAAGTTCTTTATTGAGGAAATGTTCCCGCGGGGACTATGAAGAGAGCTGGGGAAGGAGGACAGGGAAGGGAGGAGGCCAGCTCAGGTGGAGGGTGTGAACTCGGGTGGAAGTCTGAGCAAGGGATGGTTTCACTGTGGGCCTGCAGGAGCGCTGGGGTGAGTCATTCCTCAGTTTTGTCTCAGGGAGCTGGGCTTTCGTGTGCCTGCACCGGGCAGTAACTGGCTCCAGCTCTGCACATGTGGGCAGAACGGCTTCCAGCAGCCCAGAGGCAGTTCTCTGAAGCAGAGCTGTGGATGCAGGCCATGGAAGGCACAGCCAAATGGCAAAAAGAGATGGAGGGAATTTGGGAGGCCAGTGGCAATGTCTGCTAGATGGGCATATGGTAGGGGCGTGTTGGGGATCAGAACACACAGGGCCAGGTGCATCCTTGAATGTCTGGCAGAATTTAGAATCAGTGTGATTAAGTAACGAATCAAGGCTTCTCATACAGGCAGTGGTGACTCTAAACTGATATAGAACAAAAACCCATTAGCTAAAAAGGACCCATCTAAATGGAAAGTCTCAGTATTATTGATTATGGACACTAATTTGGCTAATGCATTTAAAAATCAATATGTTGACATATCAAGCAAACATTTTTTTAAATTATAGTAAGGATATTCAGCATGAGATCTACCCTTTTAACAAAAGTTTAAATGCGTGATACCATATTGTTGACTGTAGGCATGACGTTACACAGCCAGTCTCCCCACTCTAGAACTTCTTCATCTTGCATGCAATCAGATAATTCTTAAACAGAAACAAATGCTGGCTTGATTTTCCTTAAATATTACTACAATATTATGACACTAGCACTTGTATTTGAATTTCACATTGGTTCCCGTCATGACAGAGGAGATGAAATTCCTTAGGGCCACCCTACTCTAGTACAACAATCTGCAGAGTAACTATGTTTTAGTTGCAGAGTATTGCTTATAGTCCCCCCGCTTTCTAATGTCCATTTGGCTAAGTAATTGCAAGACTAAATTATATGGCCCTGAACAAAGAGTAAACAGAAGCGCGAAAAACAATATTGCACTAGATTGCTGGTCTTGTCAAATTTACTCTGTCAAATGTGTTTTTTCCGCTTTTTCCAAAAAATACGTAGATGCTTTTACTTTCCAAAGGCCACAATACGACTCATGGATCATCAAATAACCAAAAAGACTGTATTGCTCTTGGTAACCCTGGGATGCCGATGAAAGCCCTTTGCTTTTATTTAATTTTTTAAAATAAACTGAAAGCAGTCCTTTCCATTGATGGGGTGAAGAGTGTTAGCAGTGTTGGTAACAAGATGGATATTTGGTGCATTTTAGTAGAAAGCATACAAAGGTATGGGAGGAGTTTATAATAACACATAATGTGTAATGGACAATACTGTTGTCTTAAAGGCTACATGAAAATTGGCGCTTTTAAAAAATATATGTGAAACTTTCCTAAGCAAATTTTGGCCGAAAGCCAGGAATAATTTTTGCATTGTATGCTTCAACCTGTCAGAATGCCAAGAACCAGGAAATAACGTTCTTTAAAAATTGGGGAACAGATGCACGTGGTGCAAAATTTGAACTGTAGGAATGCAGAGTTACTGACAAATTTCTCCCTCCCACTTCTGTCCTCTCGGCAGGGGGGCAGCCAGTCTTGACAGTTTCTTGTGTCTGTCTGGAGATAATCTCTGCCCATGAGACTATCTCTTAAGATCATGATAACTTTCAGATCTTCAGCAATTGTTTGGGCAAAGTGTCTTAAATTCATGGATTTTGTGTGACTGGTATCTTAACTACCCACATAGACATGTGATTTCCAGAAGTCAGTAGAATTGCTGATGTGCTTTTGTCTATAGTGTGTTAGAGTAAGAACGTAGAATCCTTTGGTTAAAAAAAAAACCTCAAAAGAAGATTATAAGTGACAAATCTGTACTTTTACCAAATGCAAATTTTGCTAAGGGTAAAATTATTATTAAAGAGTACTTTTTTTTTTTTTTTTTTTTTAAAGAGACAGGGTTCTTACTCCGTCTCCGAGACTGGAGTGTAGTGGTGCAATCATAGCTCACTGCTGGATTTGACTGGGCCTGGTCAAAACATGTTTAGAATTAAAATTATATGTGGGCTTTTTGAGAGCTTAATGTAAAACAAAAAAGTGCAATTTTGCTTTATGTGTTTTCTGTAGCCATCGTGTTTTTAAAATACTTTGTGTCTTTATAACAGGATGTAGTTTGTCTAAATTTTAAAAAATTAAAAATAAGCCAGGCGCGGTGGCTCACACCTATAATCCCAGCACTCTGGGAGGCCAAGGCAGGCGGATCACCCGAGGTCAGGAGTTCGAGACCAGCCTGGTCAACATGGCAAAACCCTGTCTCTACTAAAAGTACAAAAATTAGCAGGGCATGGTGGCAAGCTACTCAGGAGACTGAGGCAGGAGAATCGCTTGAACCGGGGAGGCAGAGGTTACAGTGAGCTGAGATCGTGCCACTGCACTCCAGCCTGGGTAACAAGAGCGAGACTCCATCTCAAAAAGCAAACAAACAAACCAACAAAAACTAAGCAGCACATTGAAAGAATTGTGTTAAGAGTTAGCACTACGCAGTAGTAAAGTCCAAGCAGCTAAACAGATAGAAGCTATGAAACTTAGCAGAGGTTAAATAACTATTGCAAAACCATAGTAATGACTATTCTCAGTTTTCTCAAAACTTCTCTTTGGTATGTTGTTGTTAGATTTTGCTTTACATTTTAACCTTCAGCATTTGTTCAATATATTTATTATATACATCTCTTTCTATATTTATACATCTAGTTATGTACCAAAGAATGGTATGGCCAGACATGGTGGCTCATGTCTGTAATCCCAGCCCTTTGGGAGGCTGAGGTGGGAGGATCACTTGAGGTCAGGAATTTGAGACCAGCCTGGGCAATGTAGGAAGACCCCATCTCTAAAATAAAATAAAATAAAATAAAATAAAATATCAATCGTGGTGGTGTATGCCTGTAGTCCCAGGTACTTGGGAGGCTGAGGTGGGAGGATCACTTGAGCTCAGGAGTTACAGGCTGTGATCAGGATGGAGTACTCCAGCCTGAATTACAGAGCAAGATCCTGTCTGAAAAAAAAGTCATTTTATTAATTTATTATCTAAATTGTGTCTCTAAGGCAAAGGAGGTTATTGCATGTTTGGGAGAGGGGTTCATATTAGATTTTGCTTCAGAGACCAGTTTTATTAGTTATATCAATTGAGCACAGGGCAACATGATGAATATATTCATTAAGGAAACATCCATTTTTTGAGCCTCCTGTCATCATCCACAATATATGGTAATGATATCAGTGATCTCCACCTGTGACATTGTTGTTATGAAGAGTAAATAATGTATGTGAAAATGCTTTGATGAGTTTTAAAGTGCTACAGATGTTATCTGTTAAGAAAGTTTGTTCTGGCCAGGACATCGGGATGGATGGCGAGGTGGGGAGAGCTGGAGCTGGAGATGACAGCTGGGGATTTGTCACGGAGCTTCCTGATACGCCTGAGGTGGTGGGCATGGAGTTGGGTGGGGGGCAGGTTTAGAGGCCACATGGGGGAAGAATGTTTGAAAGTTTAGTATCTGGTTGACTGGGGAGAGGAGGTGGGATTACTGACAGAGATTGGGGAGGGGAGAGGGAAACCGATTAGAAGGTGGTGGGGAAATGACATTGAGTTTGAGGCTGGATTGAAGAAAGGGCTGATGGAGTTGGCTTATTGAGTTTACGGCTTTAGAACCATTTAAGTGGCCAGCAGTCAGAGTTGAGACCCAGATGCGCCCAGGAGATTATCTGAAGTCCAGGCCTCTGACCTGGTCTTTTTTTTTTTTTTTCCTTTTTGAGATGGAGTCCCACTCACTCTGTCACCCAGGCAGGAGTGCAATGGTGCGATCTTGGCTCACTGCAACTTCCGCCTCCCGAGTTCAAGCGATCCTCTTACCTCAGCCTCCTGGGTAATTGGGATTACAGGTGTGCACCACCACACCCGGCTAATTTTTGTATTTTTAGTAGATACAGGGTTTCACCGTGTTGGCCAGGTTGGTCTCAAACTCCTGACCTCAAGTGATCCACCCGCCTTGGCCTCCCAAAGTGTTGAGATTGCAGGCATGAATCACCGCGTCCGGCCTGACCTGGTCTTTAAGTCTCTGTCACCAGAGTTGGAAGACGGAAATAAAGGGAACGGGGGGTGTGGCTGAGAGACTTAACACACAATGAAATTTATCCTGTCTAAAGCTGATACCGGTGTCTGTCAACAAGAAATCGACATCCAAGTAATAGAATGAAAACATTAAGCCCACGCAGCAGAGGATGGTATAGAATCGACTTCTCCTGAAGGGAAAGATTAAATACACAGTTTGAACTGGAGAATGGAGAGAGTAGCTATCAGCATGCCGTGTGTCTCTGTGTTAGCATCAGCCAGTGGACCTACAGGGCAGAGAGGAGGAGAGGTGTTTGGCATCAGAGCAGCAGGCAGAGCCACGGCCCAGGTCACCTGATGCCTGGGATTCGCTTGGCTCCCCTGCTTTGGTTGCTCATATCAGGGTGAGGGCTTTGGAATGTGGGGCAGCGACAGCTATGCTCCTCCTTCCCAATCCTGTCACACCGTTCTCCTACATTCAAATGTCTACCCCAAGCTATACCCCCTCTGTAGGCACATTCTTTTCTGTGAGTCTAGATGGCCGTGGCTTTTGGTGGCTGAGCTATGATTTTAGCTCACAAACAGCCATGTCAGCTCATGCTCTAGCTCTGGGATTACCAGGGACGTCCCCTCCCTCCTTCTCCTGCTAGCTGCTTTTTACTGTCTGCTGGACGCTCCAGGGGCCTGTAAGGGAAGGTCAGATGGCACCAGCATCTCTCCTTCCTTCCCCCTTCCTGCTCTGAATCCCTGGTCTATTGGAGTTTGGCACCCAAGAGCCAGTTGGACAAGTTTCTGCCCTGCCCAGCTTGGGCAATGACACTGGGCCTCTTTTGGTGTAACCCTGCTGGTCCTGCTCTTGTATTTACCTTTCGTTGATAATCAGCTCTTAGATAATGTCTCATGGGAGATGGCAGGGCCCAAAGGAAAGTGCATGGGATTTGGGAATCAGAAAGGGTTGTGCTTGAATACTGGCTCCCCTGCTTGCTGCCTGTGTGACCTAGGGCAGGTTCCTTCAGCAACCTCATGCTTAGTTTCTTCATCTGTGAAATGGGATTGTTAGGATTAGGTGACCACATGTGAAGATGCCTAGCAGCATGCCTGGCACATCATAATTTCTAAATATATGTCAGTTTCCTTCTTTCTTTCTCAGGCTGTTTCTTTGCCAAAGCACCAGATTGATGTTAGGAGTTTGAGCTGTGTCTTCATTTGGCTCCCTAAGGAAGTCACTTCCCCCAGTTGAGCCTTAGAGGACTCATGTGTGGTGAATGAAGAGGTATGCACAGAACCTTTGAGTGCTGACATGCTGTGAGTTTATGGATCAATAGTTGGGTCTTCTGGTCATTTCTGTGTTCTTTGTGACTCTCACTGGAAGAGGGGGAAGGGAGTAGAAGTCACATGGGTAAAAATTTCTCCTTCAACAAGAAATACTGCTGTTGCTAGAAAAAGGATTAACGTGGGAGGTGTGCCACATCCCTGTATGGACACCTCAGCTGCTTCCTTGGTGACGGAGAAGAATAAGCCATATATTTTCCCCTCCTAGGGAGCTGGCTCCTTCAAGGACCTTAGTGGCAGAAGAACTCTTGAGCAAAAAGGAAGGTACTGGCATTGTCTTCATAAAACCACATTTATTTATTTATTTATTTATTTATTTTTGAGATAAATAGTCTGGCTATTTTTGAGATAAGGAGTCTGGCTCTGCCGGCCGGGCTGGAGTGCAGTGGCATGATCTCGGCTCATTGCAACCTTCGCCTCCTGGTCTCAATCAGTTTTCGTGCCTCAGCCTCCCAAGTGGCTGGGATTACAAGCACATGCCACTATGCCCGGCTAATTTTTTATACTTTTAGTAGAGATGGGGTTTCACCATGTTGGCCAGGCTGGTCTTGAATTCCTGACTTCGGGTGATCCCCCTGCCTCAGCCTCCCAAAAAGTGCTGGGATTACAGGCGTGAGCCACCGCGCCCAGCCTAAAACCACCTGTCTTTTAACAGGAACCTGCCCTGTGCCCTATGTGGTTTCTCAAAATTTAGAAGTCCAACAAGTGTACAGACCACTCCTGACTGGTAGACATCCTCATGTGGGATCACTGCCAGCCAGACACGGCACGGCACAGCATGGGAATCTCCATTCCCTCTTCCTCTCTGTCTCCTACCTTTACTCCCTCCTCTCTGTTGGCTGCTGGTGCAGCAGCCACGGTAACTCTGTGGGCTACTGGCTGGCGTGGCCTTTTCTCTTACCAGCTGCTGTGTCTCTGGGCCAGAGTTAGCAGGACCAGCTGGTGCCTGCAGCCATGACCTCCAACCTGGAGGCACATGGAATCCCTTGGGAGCTCTGGAAACAGGCAGGTGCCTGGGCCCTATCCCAGACCAGTTCAAACCCTGAGGATGAAGCATGGGTCTTAGTTTGTTTAGAAATCTCCCAAGGTAGCCAGGAGACATGGTGACTCATGCCTGTAATCCCAGTACTTTGGGAGGCCAAGGCGGGTGGATCACCTGATGTCAGGAGTTCGAGATCAGCCTGGCCAATATGGTGAAACCCCGTCTCTACTAAAAATACGTAAATTAGCCGGGCGTGTTTGGTGCATGCCTGTAATCCCAGCTACTTGGGAGACTGAGGCACAAGAGTTGCTTGAACCTGGGAGGTGGAGGTTGCAGTGAGCTGAGATCATGCCACTGCATATCCAACCTGGGCAACGGAGTCATCTCAAAATAAATAAATAAAGATATCTCCCGAGGTGATTCACATAAGCAGCCCTCCAGAACTTCATTCCCCCCACCCACTGGCTGCACTTTGTATCTGCTCAGATGCCTTCATCTCGATGCTTCCTGTCCCTCTCGCTATGACCTATTCTTCAACTCTGCCCCTACATTTTTGACCCCCTTTTCATTGGGGTTCAGTCCTTTCCTGCCTCTTCTACCTGATCCTGATTCCTGTCCCACAGAGGCCTTGCCTAGGTCGTGGGAACTGCAAACTGAAGTGACCCCCAAATTGGAACCTGGGAGATGTCACAAGGAAACGCTATTTGCCAGTGGTGGGCAGAGCTGCATTGGTCTTCCAATACCTGATGAACTCGGTGGGCTTGTATGGACTGGTTGGGAACTTCACCACCGTGCAAATATGTTTTCATTTAAAAATTAAGGCGTTCCCTCTGTAAAGCAGTAAGATTCTACTCATGACCTTCGTGTGCTTCTGTCCAGTAGGAAGAGACCTAAACTCTCAGAAAAGCATACTCCAAATACAGAGTCCACGGCTAGATTTTGTCCTGTTGACCGGCTGTTCTTAAACTTGGGCCTGTTTAGGGATCACGTGGGAGCATTTTTAAAATGTCCATGTTCCGACCACATTCCATTTAATTCTCATTCAGTGTTCTGTGGGGGAAGCTTGAGCATGGGTTTTTTTTTTTTTTTTTAAAAATCTCTGTTTTCTTTTTAATAAATAGAGTCAGGACCTTGCTGTGTTACTCAGGCTGGAGCGCAGTGACACGATCATAGCTCACCGCAGCCGGCTAATTTCTTTATTTTACTTTTTGTAGAGACAGAGTCTTGCTATGTTGCCCAGGCTGGTCTCGAACCCTTAGCCTCAAGTGATCCTCCCACCTCAGCCTCCCCAAGTGTTGGGATTACAGGTGTGCGCCATTGCACCTGGCCATTCTTGGGGTGTTGAAAACAAGCTCTCCAGGAAATTCTGGTGTGCATGAAAGTTGGAGAAGGATTTGTGTGCCTAAATCCAGAGAGAGGGGAGGTCAGGGCAGGCTGGAGTCAGTTCAGGCTTCGGGGAGGTGAGTCTTGAGTTTATCCTTTTCCTAGAGGAGTCTGAACTATGGCCAGGGAAGATGGGGGACAGCTTGAGTGGACTCCCCTCCCCAGCTCTGATCCCCTGCCCCTCCCTAGGTGCTGTTTCTTGGCCTTCCTACCCTGACACCTGGCTGCCCAGGCCCTCAGCTCAGGCATCCCCACTCTGTCTTCCTTGATTAGAAAGCACCTTCCTGGGGCTGCTGATGTGTCACCCTGGCAGTCAGCTGTCACCGTTCATCTATGTCCAGTCACTGGAGTGGACACTGAGTGTCACTTTGGATCAAGCTTCAAGGATCCTGGGGCTGTTTTCTCCCATGTCTCCCATTTCCCCTGGATGGGGAGGAAGGTGGGAGGGAGGCAGCATCAGACATGCGTCAGATTTTCCTGGCTTCTCCTGGTGTAGAGGACGTACAGTTGAGCCCAGGAGCAGACTGTGGGTGGGGTGTGGGTGAAGGGGTGAGGACCCCTGCCCTTCCCCCTGGGGTCCCTGGGCCTGGAGAGCAGCTGCGGCTTCTTTCTCTCTGAATAGGGAGAGCTGCCAGGGAGGCCGGGACAGAGGGTGGAGCAGCCCCCGAGGGGTAGAGGAGATGAAGTAGTTGAAACCTGATCAGCTCATAGTTGTCGTTCCATGTGGGTTAGCGTCTGAATGGTTCCCCAAATCCTACTTCATCACTCATAATTCAGGCTAGGACTCCTGAGGCCGCTGGGCTGTGGTTTGGGGTGAGGAGAGTGTGTTGTGCAACAGCGGCCCTGAGACTTGGCATTTGCATCTTGTAATCAGTGCTGTGGGAGGGGGATCGGGACTCCAATAGGAAGGGGTGGGCCCTCTCGTGTCTTTCCATGGAATTCTCCCCATCACCCTATGAAACAGGGTTTAGCATCTCCGTTGTATGGGTAAAGAGACTTGCCTATGGTTACAGAGCATTAATATCACAGTTAGAATTCCAACAGCTCAAGCTTTTAAAATTACCCCATGCCACTTCCAGGGCACTGCATCGAAAGTCAGCTTTGGTTTAGGCTTTGCCACCAATTAGGTGACCTTGGACAAATCCCCTCACTCACAAGCCACTTTCGTAAACTGCAAAATGGGGTCAGGGTGTGGACCCTTAGTCCCCAGCAGAGTCCCGTGGTTCTTGTGTCCCTGGAGCCCGTTGGTCTCCCTCCGTAAGTCTGACCTTGGGCAGTGTGGCGTCTTTGCCCAGAGCGGTTCTCACTGCCTTTTGGGAGCTGGGGCTCCTATGTGGACTCTGATTTAAGGGCTACAAGGCCTATCTCTCCTTACCCAATAGAGGTTTCCTGAAAAAAAACAAAACGAAAAGCAGTCACTATGTTGTTGAAAAAAATATAGAAGTGTAAATCAGACTGTCCACAGTTGACATGGCAATCTGGCTGTGAGAGGCAGCTCTTAGCTTAGTGCCTCATTGGCAAAGGGAAGAACATGGAGTGCAGAGTCTTTTAGTCTTTTCTAGGTCCCCCACTCTAAGATTCTCGGGTTCCGAGAATACTTTTTTTGTGGTATTATCCCCGTCCATTTTCTTGCTTGAATTTGCTTCAAACGACATACGTTAATTTAGATAGCTGGGGTTAGAAGGACTCTTACCTACCACCTGAGGAGACATTTACAGAAAAGAAGAAGAAAAAAAAATATGTAATGTTTTTATAGAGACAGGGTTTCACTATGTTGGCCAGGGTGGTCTCAAACTCCTGGTCTCAAGCAGTCCTCCCGCCCCAGCCTCCCAAAGCGCTGAGATTACAGGTGTGAGCCACCACGCCTGGTCCACCTGAGACGCTTCTTAAGGCTGTCTCCAGATAGGTCATTTAACTGATAATTCTTAGGTAAATTTATTAAATTCCCTTTATCCAAGATTCACCTTCTTTTATTGCTTTGAGAGGACCCCAGATAATGGAGACATCAGAGGTTTTTCTTGGCAACAATTTAAGAGGTCAGCAGGAGCTATGCACGGAGTCTCAGATTGATAGGGGAATGGTCTGCATTCGAAGCCCCACAGCTGTGATTTCTGACCTTGACCGTGACTCTGGCATGGGACTGCCCTGGGTTTTCGCTACTTCATCCCTGCCAATGGGGACGATAGAAAGTCAAAGATGGTGTGCCAGGGTAGAGAACATTGTCAGACCTGGTGCCCGTGAGTCTCCTGCTGTCGTAATAGTGCATTCACTTCATGTTTTATACTGTACAGACACCTTTCTTTTGCTACTCATAACAGCCCTATCAGGTGGGCTGAACAGATATATGTATTTTTTATTTCTATATTGTGTGAGTTTGTATCCTATGTATTATAAAAAAAGTTGAACTGGCATAAAACAGGACAGAGTCAGTGAGATCTCAGGGCACACGCAAAAACTATAACAGCTCACATTTGCTGAGAGCCTTCTACATACAGGGACAATTCCAAGTGCTCTTAAATGTATTTATTTATTTTTTTATTTTGGGGGGATGGAGTCTCACTCTTTCATCCAGGCTGGAGTGCAGTGGTGAGATCTTGGCTCACTGCAACCTCCACCTCCTAGGTTCAAGCAATTCTTCTGCCTCAGCTTCCCCAGTAGGTGGGACTACAAGTGCGAGCCACCAAGCCCAACTTTATATGTTTAGCAGAAATGGGGTTTTGCCATGCTGTCCAGGCTGCTCTCAAACTCCTGACTTGAGGTGATACTCCCACCTCAGCCTCCCAAAGTGCTGGGATTACAGACGTGAGCCACCGTGCCTGGCCTTCTTAAATGTATTAACTCATTTTTACAGCTTTCTTATGAGGTAGGTGCTATTATCCCTGTTTCACAGAAGGAAAAGCTGAGGCTTGGTGGTTAAGGAACTTGTTCACAGTGGAGCTTATGCTTTTCTTTTCTTTTTTTTTTTTTTAGACATAGGGTCTTGCTGTGTTGTGCAGTGGCATGAACATGGCTTACTGCAGCCTCCATCTTCTGGGCTCCAGCAGTCCTCCCAACTCAGCCTTCCATGGAGCTGGGACTACAAGTGTGAGCCACCACACCCAGCTAATTTTGAAAATTTTTGTAGAGATGGGGTCTTGATATGTTATCCAGGCTGGTCTCAAACTCCTGGCCTCAAGTGATCTTCCCACCTTGGCCTTCCAAAGTGCTGGGATTATAGGCATGAACCACTGTGCCCAACCTGAGCACGTACTTTGACCACTGTACTAGAGTATTTCTTTATAATAGATAAGGCTTGAGGGTAATGTTAATGTCACAGGTTTCCATCAGGAATCCTGAATCATTATCCAGGAATTATCATCACTGTTTCACAGGTGAGGAATGCAAGTTAAAGAATGGTTGAGTACCTTGCTCAGTGTTGCCAGGGAAGTGGCATAAACAGAGCTAGAATCTTGGTCTTCTGTCTGTTGGTGCTGTTTCCACAGCCTTACTTAAAATGAAAATTACGTGTCTTTCAGAATCTGGCAATGGGGGCAGGAGCTGTTGGAGCTTTGCAGCTGACCTACATCTCGAAGGTAATGTTGACCTGGAACTCTGGGAATTCATACTCTGTAAGTGGATCTGGTTTCTAAGCAAGGGGAAGTGTCCAGTCCTTTGGGCATTAGTATTTTGGGACGTTGCATGGTGTTGAAATGCTCCTCTGACCCCACACACTGCCTGTGGAAGCTTAGCTGCTGATGGGTGGCTGTAGAGGTATGTAGTTAGCAAGTTGTTGGAGGGTGGACCTACAGCCTCTTACTCCTTGAACACATCAATCCATAATGCTCCCAGCTCCTGCACAGGAGGTGTTATGTGGTGGAGGAGCTGGGGTAGGGGTGGGACATGACCCATGACCTTTTTTGTAATTGGGACGAAAGAGAACACGAAAACAATCACCAAAAATCCAGCAACTGTGAAGGATTCTCTCAAAGAGTACAGTCAAACAGAAAGTGTTGGGGCTTCACTGGAATTTTACTATTCACCTGGACAGGATTACGGTGGAGGGAAGGCTAAGAAGGCCCTGAGAAGCTACTCAGATTGCCAGGAAGACATTCAGCAGCCAGATAACTGCTGGGGGTTGGGGCAGGTGGCTGCCAGGCCACCCCCAGTCCAGTTTGTACAGAAGGAGCTGGAGCAGGCCGTCTCTTGTGCTGAGAGCTGGGTGGGGACTGGTTAACGGTGCTCACATGTAACTGTTGAATTCAGCTTCTCTTAGTGGCCCCTCCCCGGAGCAGGCACCACTGCTGACCTGTGATGCAGCGGTGATAAAAAGGCCGGGAGATTTAGAGCCTCCCCAGAAAGAGGAACTCTTTGTACAGTGAGGAGAGCCAGGTGGCACCCCGCCAGCACTGAGGTTTCGGAAGTCCTGTGCTCCCCACACACCCTCACTGCAGGCTTCTTGGGAGCCTTTTCTGCCCTGCGCATCCCCTTTCATCCTCAGGGGCTTGGGGCCCGGGGGCCCCTGAGCCAAGGGTCTACTAGTTCCATCTTGTAACAAGCTTTGGGAGCCTTGCACCCTGGCGGGTCAGGAGATGAACCTGAAGGGGACTGGGGGACTCTGGAGGAGAGGACACCCTTGGCTGGAGGGGCAGCCAGCCCCTGTGCCTGTGGTGTGCAGGCAGAGTCAGGCAGACACAGCTCGGTACAAAGGCACAAGATGCAGGGCAGCATCAGGGCAGATTAAAGAGGGAGAGAATGACCTCAGGGAAGGGGGAAGGGCCTTTTCAAGTCCAGCCTTGCTAGCACAGCTGCCCGCAATTTGTGCATGCCTTGTGGTGAGAAATGTGGCTGTCTCCCCAGGCCAGAGCAGCCAGAGGCCCAGGCCTGCCCGCCCTCCCTGGCTTGTCCTTATCTTGCTGAGAGCTCCTGAGGTCATTTCTCCAGGAGGGTCAAAGATGGAGAATTGAGAGCAGAGGAGCAGAGAACCTCGCAGTAATAAAGGAAAACTGAAACCCTCTCCTGTGTGAGAGGGTTTGGGAAGACTTTTTTTTTTTTTTTTTGGTTGAGGAAGAATGAATTCAGTCTCCTGCTGAATCATGATTTATAAATGCAGCTCAGATGAGGGTTTTAGAGTTCTCAGCCTTGGAGGCTGCCTCATTTAGAAAGGGTGACCTGCTGTTTAGTCCCTTCCCGAGAAAGGCAGGGCTGGATGGGCATTTTGCAAAACCCACAGCTGCCACTGGGTCGGGTTACACAGAGCCCAGAGCCTTTAACTCCTGCCTGACTCCCTGCCAGAAAGCAGGGGGTTTTCCCAGGGTGACATTTAGCCATGGAGGCGCTGGCCTCTCCAGCTCTGCATTCCAGTCATTACTTGTTAACCCTTAGGTATTCCATCCTGGAGGAAAGCACTTGCCACCGTGTCAGGTGGCCTGGCCAGAGGGCAGTGTGTGGGCTGTCTGTTCAGGGTGTGTGCTTCTCTGCTGTCTGCTGAGGGCTGGTGTTGGGAAGATGAGGAAGGGCATCTGGCCCTGGTCCTTTGGAGAGACAGAGATGAAAGTGATGATTGGATGTCATCCAGAGCATCGATGGCAACAGAAACAGTTCTTAGCAAACTAGAAAATAATTAAAGCTGCCCTTTGACCTCTACCTCACCAGCTGCACAGCCAGCCCCACTGTCCCACCCCCAGCTGTGTCCCGGTTGTCAGGGCCTTGCTTTCAGCCACCTCTCAGAAAGAACTTGTGGGGGATCATGGATCCTTTTTCAAGGCTGATGAAATTCATGGATGCCTTCTCCAGGTAAATGCATAAGTGTACGGACACACCCTGCTTTTGCCTATAATTTCAGGGAGCCCATTGACCTCCTGAAGCTGGTCCAGAGACCCCTATCCCATGTAGGTGGCTGCTACTCCCCTGCTCCTGATGCCACCTCGTGGGGCAAGGCCATCCCCAGATACCAGGGCAGAGGCTGCAGCAGAGTAGGAGACCTTGTTTTGCTGCCACTGCTTCTGCCAGAGGGGCCCCAGCTCCTCTTCCGGCCATGGGCAGACAGGGTGGGGCTGGCCCTAGCCGTGCCTGGCCGCTGACGAGCTTGCAGCTCCTGTGGTCTGTGTTTGATCTGATAAGCACAAGTTCCTGAGAGTCTGTTGAGCTGTGGAGCAGCCCTGTCTGCGTCACTCTATGGGGGACCTGTGCCCACTCCCTGCTCACATCCCTGACCTCTGCTCGCTGCTGGGGTGTTCACAGGACCCACCAGGCAACCACTGCTGTGCAGAGCCTCTGCTGTGGCCACCTCGACTGTGTGGATGGCTGCACCTTGGTGGCCTCACTGGAGTCAGATGGTCGGGTGACCTCACCCGCCTGCAGCCACACCTCTTCATGAAAGGAGGCGAAGCCACCACGTCTCCATGATAAGTTAGATTTCCTCCTTGCCTTTTTTTCTTTTTTTTTTTTTTAATTTGAGACAAAGTCTCACTCTCTCGCCCAGGCTGGAGTGCAATGGTGCAGTCTTGCCTCACTGCAACCTCTGCCTCCTGGGTTCAAGCGATTGTCCTGCCTCAGCTTCCCGAGTAGCTGGGATTACAGGTTTGTGCCACCATGCCTGGCTAATTTTTGTATTTTTAGTAGAGATGGGGTTTCACCATGTTGACCAGGCTGGTCTTAAACTCCTGACCTCAGGTGATCTGCCTGCCTCGGCCTCCCAAAGTGCTGGGATTATAGGTGGGAGCCACTGTGCCTGGCCCCACCTTGACTTTCTTTCCGTGGGACTCAACAACAGGTAGAAATCATTTCATTGTCCTCTTTTGCCACTCTGTGGCAAAGGGGAATAGTGTTTTTACTCTGGCTTCACCTATTGTGAAGCTGATCAGAGACATTGAGGGTCTTACCCTTGCAATGAGCCAATCAGGGCAGAACTAGAACCGATGCTGTTAGTTCAGCAATGTGTTGGTAAGCCATTAGACATGAGGCCAGTGATGGTTGTACACGCATGCACTCACGCGTGCACTCTCACATGCTTCCTAACCAAAACTGGATAAACAGAGGAAAACAAACAAACACGAAGCCAGACTGTCTCTTTGAAGGCTCCATTTCCCATAATAAACCCATGGGTAGCATTCTCACGGCACAGGCTGGCGAATCAGTTGTAGTCAAAATGAGCATTTGTTATCCAAGCAGTGAAAACTGTCCGCCTGTGGTGCTCTCTCTAGTCAGTGACAAATAGGAGTTTTTCAGAGAAAAGGCAATTCTCCTAATAAGCCAGAAAGGGTCTTGGAGTACCCAGCTTTTCAACGTCCTTCTAAAGCTGGAAGTAGACTGGGCACAGTGGCTCATGCCTGTAATCCCAGCACTCTGGGAGGCCAGGAGTTCAAGACCAGTTTCAGCAACATAGCGAGACCCAGTCTCTACAAAAAAAAATTAAAAAATAAAAATTAGCTGAGCATAGTGGCGAGTGCCTATAGTCCCAGCTACTTGGGAGGCTGAGTTGGGAGGATCGCTGGAGCCCAGGAGTTTGAGGCTGAATAAGCCATGATTGTACCTCTGCACTCCAGCCTGGAGACAGAGTGAGACCCCATCTCTTAAAAAAAAAAAAAAAAAGCCAGGCGTGGTGGCTCATGCCTATAATCCCAGCACTTTGGGAGACCGAGGTGGGTGGATCACCTAAGGTCAGGAGTTCCAGACTAGCCTGGCCAACATGGCGAAACCCCATCTCTACTAAAAATACAAATAATTAGCCCGGTATGGCAGTGGGTGCCTGTAGTCCCAGCTGCTTGGGAGGCTGAGGCATCGCTTGAAGCTGGAGGGGCAGAGATTGTAGTGAGCCGAGATCGCACCATTGTACTCCAGTGCCTGGGCGACAGAGCAAGACTCTCTCTCAAATAAATAAATAAATAAAGCTGGAAGTAGAAGGGGAGACATGAGATAGGTGGGTTCTGAGGGCTGGGATGGCCAAACACAGTTCTGCTGTGATCAGGATTATTCTGAGATCAGGGGCAGAACAACTAGGAGTTACAGACCAGAGGACTGCGGGAATATGGATGCCGAGGGCCAAAGCAAGAAAATGAATTACTGACAGATCAATACTCAGGTGTAAGCGAGACAGAAGCCTACGCCATGGTCCAGATTGAATGGGGGGCTGGGGGTCAGAAATCCAGGAAGCAAGATGCCTAGGAGCCTGGGCTATTGTGTTAAGGAGCCACCAGCGTCCTCTTACCCTTGAGTTGACACACAGAGGAGTTTGGATCCTCTGTGTCCGAACTTGGGATAAGTGGGTTTACCTTTGCTCAAATTTTCATTTTTTTAGGTCTTTCTTAGGCTCTATGGCTTCCACCTCACATCTTGAAATGCACATCCCTTATTAAATATAATTGGCCATAGTATGTATATAAAATATTTGAAAGGATTTTAATCATTTTACTTTTGGAATGATTTGGCTCTGAGTTACTCATCCAGTTTGTAACCGGCTCTAATTTCTGGGCAGTCATCTTGCACACACACAAAAGGATTCTTGTGAGCTAAGAAAATCTAAAGTATCCTTTTTTTTTTTTTTTTTTTCAGATAGAGTCTCACTCTGTCATCCAGGCTGGAGTGCAGTGGTGGGATCTCGGCTCACTGCAACCTCCGCCTCCCAGGTTCAAGCGATTCTCCTGCCTCAGCCTCCCAAGTAGCTGGGATATTACAGGCATGTGCCACCACACCCAGCTAATTTTGTATTTTTAGTAGAGACAGGGTTTCACCATGTTGATCAGGCTGGTCTCGAACTCCTTACCTCAAGTGATCCACCCACTGTGACCTCCCAAAGTACTGGGATTAAAGGTGTGAGCCACTGTGCCCGGCCCAGTACCAATTATTTTCAAATGAAAAATTTTTTAATGTTTCATTGAAAAATGAATGACGTTTACTTGTGTAATATCTTGTATGCATTTAAATAATTGTCAGGGAGGTTGATATAATGTTATGTAGGCATTAATTAACACTAGATATAGCATCTTCACTTTGTGTGTAGGAGGCCAGGTTTTCAGGTTTCATACAGTTTTGCAAGCCCAGAGAAACTCATGGGCCCTCAGCGTTTTGCCCGTAGTTCCAGGCGGGACACCGCCTGTGTTGATGTGTGGAGTGAGGCTTTAAAGGAAATGAGGTATCAAAAGCTATAAATAATCCCTCCTGAGTTGAGCAGATTCTTTGTGGAGGAATAGCTGTCTTACCTGCACTATCATATTTAACCCTTATGTTAACCCTATGAAAACATGGCATTATGATCCTTTATTTGATAGAACAGGAAGTGGAGGTCATTCAGCTTCAACACCTGTCATTTGAGACTCTCTGTCTCTCACTGCCTGACCTTCTTTTGATCTTTTATAAAATGCTACCTCAGTTCCCATTTATTTGGGGCAATATTAATTTTGGTTAAGGAATCTGGGCAGGTGTATAGCAAGAACATAGAGCCGAGAGTAAGAACCTAGACAGACTGGTGAGTCAGTCATTGTTAGACCCTAACTGCTGTCAGCCAGGAAGAGACTTTCATTTCAATTCAGGACTTTTTCTTTAGCACCTGGCTTCTGATGACACTGCCCATTACAGTGGGAGCCAGCTGGTTGTGGTGGTTCATGCCTATAATCCCAGAACTTTGTGAGGCTGAGGCAGGAGGATCACTTAAGGCCAGGAGGTTGAGACCAGCCTTGACAACATAGCGAGACCCCATCTCTAAAAAAATAGAAAAATTAGCTGGGTGTGGTAGCACACACCTGTAGTCTAGCTTCTCAGGAGGGTGAGGTGGAAGGATCACTTGAGCCTGAGCAGTCGAGGCTACAGTGAGCTGTGATTGCGCCACTGCACTCCAGCCTGGGTGACAGAATGAGATAGAGTCTCATTCTGGGCTCAAGTGATCGTCCAGCCTCCTATCTCAAAGAAAGAAAACCCAAAAACATCCACAAACAAATAAAATAAAGTGGGAACCACTCCTGGAGCCCCTAGGTGAGGACACATTGAAGAATACCCTTGGCTGGAAAGGGATGGAGAGAATGGTATCCAGGGGAGGACTGTGACATCATGTGAATAGTCCCCGGCCTAGGACCCATGGGAAGGTGACTGTCTCTTTAGAGGCCCAGTGGTGGAGGCTCCCTCCAGGGAGGCTCAGCCTCCATCAAGGATTGTCCCTAATCTTTGTGGGCATGTGGTGGAATGTGAGTTGCTTTTCTTTTTTCTTTTGTTTGAGCCTGAATGATGTGAGTTCACATATGCAGATACTCAGGAGTGTACATGCCAGGGGTAGGATTGCCAGAGCAAGATGAAGTGCAGCAACAGGAGGTGTAGAAATACCTCCTCTATTTCATGCCCTTCCCTGAGATGTATAGGCATGTTCTCCGATTCCATCAGCCCCTCTCTGGGCACCTGGAAGGTGCTTATTTTCATGGTTAGGCCATCAGGGCAGATGCAAAGGCAATTGTTCTGTGTGTCTGAGTGCAGCGTGCAGCCTGCTGCTTCGTCTCTCTGAGCGTTCTGATTGGAATCCATGCATTTGTGGCAATATTGCCGTTAGCTTGGAGAATGATTTAGGGAGAGGGTTGGCGGATGAAATAGGAGGGGAGGAGGGGAATCTTGCTAGTGTGAATGAGGCCAGGATAGGTTTCCGTCAGGACTTAGTGGCTTTTAAAAGTCTTTTTGGAGCTGGGCGCAGTGGCTCATGCCTGTAATCTTAACACTTTGGGAGGCTGAGGCGGGACGATTGCTTGAGCCCAGGAGCTTGAGACCAGCCTGGGCAACATAGCAAGACCCTGTTTCTGCAAATATTTTTCTTTTTTTAAAAAAATTAGCGAGGCATAGGGGCATTTAAAAAAAAACTAGCCAGGAGGTGGAGGCTGGAGGATCACTTGAGCCCAGGAGTTAGAGGCTGCAGTGAGCTATGATTGCACCACTGTACTCCAGCCTGTGTGACAGAGTGAGAGCCTATCTCTAAAGAAAGAAAGAAATAAATAATAAACAAAAGTCTGTTTGTAAAGATGAACAGACCTCAAGATAATGGTTATCTCTGATGCGTGGGGATTCTATCAGGGAGGGGCACACAGGGCTTCTAAGAAATAGGACTGATAATGCCTGTTTCTTAATCTGGGTGATGAGTACAGGGTTTTCATTTAATTATGATTTTTAAAAAATGTAGACATGTTTAATGTACTCTACATGTATGAGAAATTTCACAATAAGAAAGTTTCAACATTGTAAGAAACGTATTCATGTTTCGTTTATTTCTTATTTCATTTAGGTGAGCATAGCTACCCCAAAGCAGAAACCAAAAACTCCATTTTGCTTTGGTAAGTACTGAGCCAGGGGAGGGACTCGTTTAATATTGATATGGCAACTTCCTCTTTTGCTTGGAGACAGTCCTGTGATCACATGTGACTATACCCTGTGCGTATGAGTGACTTAAATCACAGTGACGGTCCTGGGTGTCAAGTGATATTGTTTTCCCTGGTCTTGCTGCAAAGGTTGCTAATAACATAAGGACAGAAGTCCAGGGACTAATAACATTTCTGTTTTCTTTTTTTTTTTTTTTTGGTTTTAGTTTTTTTTTTTTTAAATTGACAATAATTGTACATATTCATGGGGTACATAATGTATAATTAGCATATTTGTATTAGTCTGTTCTTGAACTGCTATAAAGAAATACCTGAGACTGGGTAATTTAAAAAGAGAAGAGGTTTGGCCAGGCCTGGTGGCTCACACCTATTATCCCAGTATGTTGGGAGGCCGAGGCGGGCAGATCACCTGAGATCAGGAGTGAGACCAGCCTGGCCAACATGGTGAAACCCCATCTCTACTAAAAATACAAAAAAATTAGCTGGGCATGGTGACGGGTGCCTGTAATTCCAGCTACTCGGGAGACTAAGGCAGGAGAATCTGTTGAACCTGGGAGGTGGAGGTTGCAGTGAGCTAATTTTGCACCATTGCACTCTAGTCCACCTCAAAAAAAAAAACAAAAGAAGTTTAATTGGCTCATTGTTCTGCAGGCTCTATAGGGCTAGAGGAGAAGCAAGAAAGAGAGTGTGGAGGTGCTATGCACATTTAAATAACCAAATTTCACAAGAACTCACTATTATGACACGACAGCACAGGGCATGGTGTTAAACCGTGAGAAACCGTCCCCATGACCCATCATGATCCAATCACCTCCCACCTGGCCCCAACTCCAACACTGAGGATTTATTGAACATGAGATTTGGGTGGGGACACAGATTTGGGTGGGGACAGAGATCCAAACTGTATCAATGTCCATCATCATTTCTTTTAATAATTGTCCATATGCATTTCAGTTTTCTTGATGCCACAAGGCAGGTGCAAAATGTCCACTAGAAGTTTCTGCAAACCCTTATTTTAGAGCTGAGAAATGGTGTGCTCAGAAAAGATGGAGGACTCAGAGGTGAGGCAGATGGCAGTGCCAGGAAGGGGATAAGATAAAGGAAGGAGAATTCTGTTGAGGGTCTCAGTTACCCAAAGAGTGACATGTTGGGGGATGGTGTAGGAAGCAGAGTCACCGCGCACGGGTGCCTCAAGTCAGGAAGCAGTGAATTCAATGAATCCATCATCAGATAGTTACTTGGCTCCTACTGTGTTCTCAGAACTGTGCTAAGTGCTATGAGCAAATGCTAACAAATAGTTTCTATTGCCTATCTTGGGTGGTCCTGAATGTAAGTTTTACAAAGGCAGGGATATTCCTCTGCCTTGTCACTGTGGTATCCTCAACACTTAAAGATGGTTCCTAGCGCATAGTAGATGCTCAGTAAATATTTGTCAAATGAATGAATGAAGGGATGAATTCTGCATCTACCCCATGAGACTCACCTCCTACAGTTCAAGCTTATGCTAAGAGAATAAAATATTCCCTTGAGCTATTCTCTCTCCCCACTTCAGATTAGTTAAAACTTCTTTGGTGGCCGGGCGCGGTGGCTCAAGCCTGTAATCCCAGCACTTTGGGAGGCCGAGGCAGGCGGATCACAAGGTCAGGAGATCGAGACCACAGTGAAACCCCGTCTCTACTAAAAATACAAAAAATTAGCCGGGCGCGGTGGCGGGCGCCTGTAGTCCCAGCTACTCAGGAGGCTGAGGCAGGAGAATGGCGGGAACCCGGGAGGCGGAGCTTGCAGTGAGCCGAGATCGCGCCACTGCACTCCAGCCTGGGCAACAGCGTGAGACTCCGTCTCAAAAAAAAAAAACAAAACCAACCAAACAAAAAAACTTCTTTGGTACACTCATTCTTCTATTTCTTGCAAATTTTATAGCTAAGCTCAGAAATGACTGTCACGTTTTGTGGTTATCAGATCTAAAAAAATATATATGTAATAATAATGAACCTGGAAGTAAATTGTTGACCTAATGGAATGCTCAGAGGAAAGAACAGGTTGAGAGTGAGGCCAAGGTCACAGATTTGATCTCAGGAAAGCTTTGTTCTATTTCCCAACCACAGACAAGACTCCCAGTCCAGACCAGTTGTGCCAGTGGAGACCAAGCATGGGTCCAAAATTCTGTATATACCATGATGACAGTAAACGTATTAGCACCGCCAGAATGCGGTTCACAGTTGTGTCTTGTTGACGGCAGACCAGCAGCCTCATCACTGCAGAACAGCGCACTGAGGCTGCTGTTAACATGGTCAGGTGTTGTTCCTGTGGCCAATGGGATGTTTTTAAAGGTGGGAAAGAGAGTGAGCAGGTGTGGCCTGGGGCTTCCTAAATTCCCAAGGAAATGACTTAGCATCATGGGAGATTTCTTGTTCTGCTTTGTGGAGTTCACTCATCTTTCTCCCTCAAACACCTTAGCTTTGTGGAGACTTGTTGTGTTGCTTGTATTCTGACCCGGGAACATCTTCCCTTCTTTTCTGTGGCTTTTGTAGTTATCAATGCCCTGTCTCAGAGATATTTCCTTCAAGCCAATGACCAGAAAGATATGAAGGACTGGGTTGAAGCCCTGAACCAAGCTAGCAAGATCACCGTAAGTTTGGTTTCTTCTGTTTTCTGGGGGTAGTAAAAGTGCCTCTTCCCAGGCTGTGGCCTTGTTGGGGTTGGGGAAAACCGAGATGGCAGTGGGGACTTTCCCAGGAGCCTGGTCTGTACCCAGTTCTGTCCCACCTCTTCTCGTTCCTTGGCTTACCAAGCACAAGTTGAACTGAGAGTTTGAGTTTGAATCAAGTTCAAGGGGAAGTTCATGGAGCATCCCCTTTGGGCTTCCTGGGAGGGCTCCCGGTCAGTCATGTTTTGGGTGATTCTGGGATGCTGATTCAGAATGTGGTAGGATTGGAAAATGGATTGCTGACTGTGAAAAGTCAAGTAACGGGAAAAGCATATGGGGAGAGAAGGCAGAACTTTTTCCCAGCTTGGGGGGATACCCTTCTTACTTTCAGAGGCTGCCTGCAGGGTTAGTCCAAGCCATCCGCCTCCCTGTCCTGGAAAAGCCATCTGTTTAAAAGCATCACAGAGCTAGTTCATGGACTGTCCTACAAGTGTGCTCTTTTTCCTTGAGTTGGCTCATGAAGAATTCCTTTCCTTTTCCTTGGAAATACAGAAAAAGAAAGGAAGAGGGTAGGAAGGATGGAGAGGGAAAACTATATGTTTTGGAAAAAACTAGACTTTTAATCAATAAGACAGGCAGACTCCTGGCTTATATAGATCATGGCTTGTATGCTGAAAAGTTTGTTTCTGTATCATACAGTCAGAAATGCTTATGTTTGAGGGGCTTCCAATAGTGACTATTACGTGCTGCAGCAAATTATCCTCCCAGATTTCTCAGGGTTCCTGTGAACAACTGTATAGAAGAAATGTGTACACATATCTAGTATTCGTGTTGCTAGACCTAACCTGAGTATAATTGAGTCCTATAAGCAGTTTTGCTGATTAGCTTCTTATTCTGATAAACCTTGGTAAACCCGTGAAAAGAGAGAGTGATGAAAAGAGAGAGGATGAATGGCTGGGTGCAGTGGCTCAGCCTTGTAATCCCAGCACTTTGGGAGGCTGAGGTGGGTGGATCACCTGAGGCCAGGAGTTTGAGACCAGCCTGGCCAACATGGTGAAACCCCATCTGTACTAAAAATACAAAATTAGCCAGGCGTGGTGGCACATGCCTGTAGCCCCAGCTACTCGGGAGGCTGAGGCAGGAGAATCTCTTGAACCTGGGAGGCGGAGGTTGCAATGACCCGAGATCGTGCCATTGCATTCCAACCTTGGCAACAAGAGTGAAACTCTACCTCAAAAATAAATAAATAAATAAATAAATAAATAAATAAATAAATAAAATAATAAAAAATTAGTGAGGCCTGGTGGCTGACACCTGTATTCCCAGCTACTCAGGAGGCTGAGGCAGGAGGATCACTTGAGCCCAGAAGTTTGAGGCTGCAGGGACTTATGATTTTACCACTGTACTTTGGCCTAGGCAACAGAGTGAAACCCCATCTCTTAAAGAAGTCTCAGGTAGTGTAAGCAGCTTTGGAAAGGCTCTGCATGTTGATCTGAAGCAGTGCATGACACCGGAGCATAAGCGGTGACAAACAGTGTTCTTTGGGATTTTGAGAGGAAACACAGCAGCCAAGCTTCTGTTCTTCCTTTTCTGGCCACTGGGAACTCTAAAAAGTTACTTTCCGGCTGGGCGCGGTGGCTCATGCTTGTAATCCCAGCACTTTGGGAGGCCAGAGTGGGCAGATCATGAGGTCAGGAGTTCATGACCAGCCTGGCTAACGTGGTGAAGCCCCATCTCTACTAAAAATATAAAAATTAGCCGGGCATGGTGGCGGGGACCTGTAATCCCAGCTATTTGGGAGGCTGAGGTAGGAGAATCACTTGAACCCAGGAAGTGGAGGTTGTAGTGAGCTGAGATCGCGCCATTGTACTCCAGCCTGGGCGACAGAGTGAGACTCTGTCTCAAAAAAAAAAAAAAAAAAAAAGTTAATTCCCTCCTTCTTTGCTGGGTTTCAGGAATTCATCTGGGTCATTTAGGGGAAATTTCTGCCTGTTCCATGGTGATTTTAATCACTAAATATCAACTAAAAATCAACATCCCTAAAAATGTGGTTACATAATAACAGAACTCACAGAAAATGAGAAAGAGTAGCTTAGGTAGGTCGTGACGTATAGCAACAAGGAGTCAGGCAGTCCTAGAGCCAAATCACTTGATTTTAATGAGCTTGAGTTGACCTCATCTATAAAGAGAAAATCATGCCTGGTTGATAAGATTAGTGATAGTGCAGCAAAGAGCTTATCAGTGCATTGCCTGGCACTGAATGGAGGCCCAAAAAAACTGTAACTGTTGGTATCTCTCAGCCAGAAGGAAAATAGAAGGCGGAATTTCTGGCCTGATTTGGAGAGGTAGGGAGGGGGCAGAGGACACCCTTGTCTATGTAAACTGAGTGGGCAGTCCAGGAAGAGAAGGTCTCGTCATCTTTGTGGGGGCCCAGCATAATCAGGGTGCTCTTATTGTTTTGAACAGACACTAAATGACAGGGCTCTCATATAACTCTGAGCTCTTGAAAGGGTCTGGATCCTTAGGTCTTTCTGACTCTGAAAGCTGTAGAAGTGGGAGAGAACCTTAGCTTTTCTCTCAAAGTCCTGGTGACGTCCCGGCAGATAGATGTAGGGTGTTGCATTCTCCTAAAGGTGGGGCATTGTGATGCTGGGGCACTGGTGGGAAGTCAGGATTTAGTAGACATTCAGCCGTATTTTTGTTTTTGTTTTGAAACAGAATCTCGCTCTGTAGCCCAGTCTGGAGTGCAATGGTGTGATCTCAGCTCACTGCAACCTCTGCCTTCTGGGTTCAATCAATTCTCCTGCCTCAGCCTCCTGAGTAGCTGGGGTTACAGGCGCCCGCCACTATGCCCAGCTCATTTTTGTATTTTTAGTAGAGACAGTTTCACCATGTTGGTCAGGCTAGTCTTGAACTCCGCACCTCAGGTGATCCACCCCCCCTCGGCCTCCCAAAGTGCTGGGATTATAGGCATGAGCCACCGTGCCTGGCCAACATTCAGCTGTTAATCCTGGCTTTAGGTAAATGACTCAACTGTTCTGGGCCTCTTTTTTTTTTTTTCTTTCTAACAAAATGAAAGATTTCCTCAGCATTTGCAGACTCTAGTGTAAATGAGTGAAGTAGGCAAGGAGGAAGAAACATGAGAACAAGAATGAGGATAAGTGACATCTGACCCCTGGCCTCTCCCATTCTGCTGGGGAGAATGGTAGAGACTGTGCAAACACAGAATGCATTTTCTATCTAAAAGGGAACTGCTGCAGAGCTGAAAATCTGGATTTGTCTGTGAAATATCCCAAAACTTAGATGCAGATTTTAAAAAAACACTGCATGTGACTAACAAAACATTATTTGGGCAAAGTTGGTGGGTGGGCCACCAATTTGCAACCTCTGGCCTGTGATTTCCAGCTAACCATAAAAATTCTATGATGGGCCGGACGCGGTGGCTCACACCTGTAATCCCAGCACTTTGGGAGGCCGAGGCCGGCGGATCACGAGGTCAGGAGATCCTGGAGACCATCCTAGCTAATACGGTGAAGCCCCGTCTCTACTAAAAAATAGAAAAAATTCGCCGGGCGTGGTGGCAGGCACCTGTAGTCCCAGCTACTTGGGAGGCTGAGGCAGGAGAATGGTGTGAACTCGGGCGGCGGAGCTTGCAGTGAGCCGAGATCGTGCCACTGCACTCTAGCCTGGGCGACACAGCGGGACTCTGTCTCAACGACAACAACAACAACAACAAAATTGTATGATGATTTGATCAGCTGTGGTACCATATCTCTGTCAAGGAAGAACAAAGATAACTCATTCTTCCAAAAGGGCTCTGTGTATAATTATTAGTACCACCTGGAAGCCTTAATTAAAATATTTTGTAATATGTTTTCCTCTTAGTTGTGTTTCTAAAGCATTTAATATATTCTATCATTTGATAACCACAACAATGGTTATGATAAATATTATTCCTCTTTTCATTTTATACATGAGACGGTTTAGGCCTAGAGAGGTCTGATGGTTGCCAAAGGTCGCTCAGGTGGTTTGTGAGAGATGAAGGGTTATACCACAAGCCTTCTGGCTCCAGACTTCATGGACCCCTTGTTCTGTCTCTACAAAGGCATGCACTTTTACCTGTTCCATCTGCCCAGAATGACTTCTCCCAGCTTCATGTTCCTGATTCCTTTTCTTAGTTTATTATTTTTTATTTTTTTCGAGACAGGGTCTCTCTTACCCAGCCTGGAGTACAGTAGTGTGATTATAGCTCACTTCAGCCTCCAACTCCTGGGCTCAAGAGATTCTCCTACCTTGGCCTGTTGAGCAGCTATGTGCTACCACACCTGGCTATTTTTTTTTTTTTCTTCCATTTTTAGTAGAGACAGGATCTCACTGTGTTCCCCAGGCTGGTCTTGAACTCCTGGGCTCAAGTGACCCTCCTGCCTTGGCCTCCCAAAGTGCTGGGATTACAGGTGTGAGTTCCCAGATCTGGCCCCCAGCTCCTGTTCACCCTCCAGGTTGCCGTTTGAGTGTCTCCCTGCCTCCTCCTCTGGAGACCTCCCTGCCCACTCCGTTTCCAGCAGGTCCCCTGCTGTGCGCTGCCTCAGCTCCCTTGATCTTCTTTGTGCCACTCACCACCACTTGTAATTACTCTGTTTTATGTATTTTTTTTGTCATTCCCCCTACTAGCATGTAAGTGCCATGAGGGTGGGGACCCACGTGTGTTTTGCTGACACTTTATCTTTGGTTTCTAGCCAGGGAAGGGCTGGCTTATAAGTAGGTGCTCAATAAATTCCTGGAGTCAGTTTGTATCTGTGTTGGGGGAGGGCGTTGCTGGCGGAGACGCTCATATTCAGATTTGGACTGCGGAAGGCCTGGGGAGGACCTGCAAGTCTGACTGTAATTTGGCACATTAGCTTTTCTCACGGCACCCCCATTCTGCTTTGGGCTCCCCATGTTTCCTAAACGTTCTGTTCCCCATTGACTGTTGCTGCCGCTCTCCCCAGGTACCCAAAGGTGGGGGCCTACCCATGACCACTGAAGTTCTCAAGAGCTTAGCAGCTCCTCCAGCCCTGGAGAAGAAGCCACAGGTGGCCTACAAGACAGAGATCATCGGAGGGGTGGTGGTCCACACACCCATCAGCCAGGTGAGGGGCCTGACTGGGGCTGCGGGGGGAGTGGGGGTGTAGAAGTGTCCATGGTGTGCCTGTGATGTGCTTGGAGCACTGTACTGGGGAAAAGGAGGGTGGGAGTTGGAGGGGAGCTGGTGCCAGTGGAGCCATCAGGGAAGTACAGGGCATGTTACAGCCCCATTCATGGGTGTTAGTGACAGCATTGCAGAAGTGCAGGCCACTGCATCTTGAAGCCGAATGGCCTGTGCAGCTCTCTGCTGGACACAGGAGACACGGAAGATGAGGGTTTGTGAAACCCGTAGGAAATGGGATAGAGGAAGGCAAACAAGGCTGGAAACCAGCCCGGTGTCCCTCCTGGTTCACATTCTCTGTCGTTCCCTTTCTCCTGGGTCGGCCCAACCTCCCTGATGCTGGTTCTGTGAAAGTACCCGGTAAAGTGCATGACAGAGCAAAGGAAAGGTTTATTTTCCTGTTTTAATTATTTATATTTATGTAAGTTTTTTTTTTTTTCTGAGATGGGGTGTCACTCTGTCACCCAGGCTGAAGTGCAGATACACATAATCACGACTCACTGCAGCCTGCGCCTCCTAGGCTCGTGCAATCCTCCTACCTCAGCCTTCCCAGGCTCAAGTGATCCTGCCGCCTCATCTGGGGCTACAGGCATGAGCCCCCGTGCCTGGCTAATGTTTTTTTATTTTTTGGTGGAGATGGGGTTTTGCCATGTTGTTATTTAATTTTTTAGACAGGGTCTCACTCTGTTGCCCAGACTGAAGTGCAGTGGTGCAATCATGGCTCACTGCAGCATCAGACTCCTGGGCTCAAGCCATCCCCCCATCTCTGCTTCCTGAGTAGCTGGGACTACACACCTGGGTAATTCTTTTTTTTTAATTTTTAAATTTTAAAATGAAAATTAAACAAAAATTTTAAAACAGTTTTTAATTTTTTTGCAGAGACTGGGTCTCACTGTGTTGCCCAGGCTGGTCTAGAACTCCTGGGCCCAAGCGATCCTCCTGCCTTGGCCTCCCAAAGTGTTGGGATCACAGGCATGAGCCACTGTGCCCACCATTTATTTCTTCTTTGACTTAGGGCAAAGAGGCCAGAGATTCAGGCAGGGGGAGGCGGATGGGGCTATGGCTGCATAGAGGCAGGGAGGCGCTGATCCTGACACTGTTTCCTTGCAGAACGGTGGGGATGGGCAGGAAGGGAGTGAGCCTGGGTCCCACGCCATCCTTCGAAGGTCTCAGAGTTACATCCCCACGTCAGGCTGCCGTGCTTCCACCGGGCCTCCCCTCATTAAGAGTGGTTACTGCGTGAAGCAAGGGAACGTGGTGAGTGTCAGCATAGGGGCTAAACTGGGGTTCTGGTGACTCCTCAGAACCAGTAGCTGTAGACATAGCAGAGGTGAGAGGAGATTGACAGGAGGTGCCTCAGTCCTCCATGGAGCCTCCACCTTTGAGGGTTGACCATTGGCTGACCATTGGGGTCTGACCATTGGCTCCCGCCTGTCAGAGGTGTCAAGCCTGATATGAAGAAGCCCTTTCCCCTGCTGAATGTGGGGGCCGGATTTCTAGGGGGCTGGGTCTCTGGGAGCTTAGCATGAGAACACCCTCCACAATGCTGGGCACCTCTTGCTAATGTTCTGCCTTTTATTTTGTTATTACAGCGGAAGAGCTGGAAACGTCGCTTCTTTGCACTTGATGACTTTACCATCTGCTACTTCAAGTGTGAGCAGGTTTGTAGTAGCTTTGCTGCCCTTCTGAGAGGTCATGGAAACTAAGAGGTGCACAGATGCACACCCACAGGAGAGTGTGCATGAGTGGAGATGTGGGCACACAAAGACTTCAAAGGCACCTCTGTCTTATCTCCATCCATTCTGTGCACACATCTTTACAGTGACAGTAAAGTGTCCTCTCAGCAGTGAGTTGCTGTGTGGTCAGAATCACAGCTACACAGCATCTTCTTAGGTTTGTTTTGTCTTTTTTCTTGTTTTTGGAGACATGGTCTTTCTCTGTCACCTGTCACCCAGGCTGGAGCACAGTGGTGGATTTTTTGTAGAGACAGGGTTTCACGATGTTGCCCAGGCTGGTCTTGAACTCCTGGCCTCAATCCGTCCTCCAGCCTTGGCCTTCCAAAGTCCTGGTAGTACAGGCAGCAGCCACTCTGCCCAGCCAGATTTTTTTTTCTCTTGCTGATTATTTTGAGACCGGGTTATTTGTCAACCTGATTTTAGCCAACCATCTCTGAGAAAGGGGTATTTGTCAGCTGGTCTTGGTCATGATATGTCGCAGGCAGCCTCACTTACCTGTCTTTCTGTTCTTTCCACCAGGACCGAGAACCACTGCGCACTATATTTCTTAAGGATGTTCTCAAGACCCATGAATGTCTAGTCAAGTCTGGGTAATTGTGTCTGTTTTTTCTCTTCTGATCCAAACCTCCATTTGTCCTCTTAAATCTCCCTTTACCACCCTTCAGAGACTCTATGCAAGAGTCATGAGCTTCCAAGAGCCAGGCAGAGGAGCCTAACACCTTGTGACTGACTCACTGCATCCAAGCTAACCCGGGGAGAAGACCGCCCTGGGCACATTTGCCCTCTTCCTATACCTTACTCTGGCTCCTAAGCAGATAGGCCCATATAATAGTTTCTGGTGGGCAAAAAGAAAGCATATAGAAACAAAGAGTGGGGCTCCAAAGCTTCTCAGGTATTAGGATTAAGTGCTCAATTCCTAGCGGAACTCAGGCTAAGAGGAGAGACCAGACCTCTAGGTCATTCACCTCAGTGCTTCTGGTCAGATCACTGTACCAGTGCCTCTTCCCTGACCTTCTTATGCCTTTTCTCCTCCTTTTGACCCTGATGTCCCATTAACACAGGTGATTCATAGCATCTCTGTGTTACTCCCACTGGGAAAGAAGAACAGGTATTTTAAAGGGATTCCTCTGTCCTCTAGGAAATAGTTACCTTCCAGGTGTCGCATTACATAGGATGAGTTTGGGACTTGGCAAGGGATCTCCCAGGTCCAACGCCAAATACAGATGCCTATAGAACTAATCTTTAGAGACCCCAAGGGTATTGGGGCACCCAGAAACCCTCTTTCTGGCCACCAATCTGCAGTCTTTAGAGACTGGGTGTTTGTGTCCCTCCATCTCACGGCTTGTGCAAGCAGAACCCTCAGATATCATCAGGAAAGCTGTTCACAGCAGGCCGACTCTTCTCCCATGAAGGCACAAACAGTCTTGCATGAAAACAACGTGCTGTGTGACCCAAGGAGGCAGAGACAGAAGCATTCTCCTAAGTCTTGCAAATGGCAGTTGCAGAGTACAGAAGACTGGGGAGGTTCCCAGTGACTATTTATAATTCAGGAAAGTAGCTCTACATGGAAATTCCAGAAGTATGGCTCCAAGAAGTAGGCAGAGGAAAGATTGGGCATGATGAGATCCTTGATTGTACCTGACCGTGGAGGGCCCTTGCAGATGTGAGACCACCTGGGCACACGGGGGAAGCTTAGAGAACCATAAGAAACTTAGGGTTAAATCCTAAAAGTGCCTTGAACTTTCCCTAATTCTCTGACTCTGCCAGAGTCACACTAAACTGAGTTAAAGCAGTCAGGGACTAGCAGGGAAGGAGGTCCTTGGGGCTCCGCAGCTTCCATGCCTGTTAAACTGCTTGGCTTCCCTGGAACCCAGTCCAGGGGTTTAGGACATCTTGATAATTAATGAATATTTGTCCAGGTGAATTGAATTGAGTTGAAAGGCTCCATGTAGCCTGGTGCTGTTTTAAAAAAAAATATATATATCTTTTTAGGCCAGGCCTTGTGGCTCACAGCCACCATCCCAGCACTTTGGGAGGCCCAGGTGGGTGGATCATCTGAGGCCAGGAGATCGAGACAAGCCTGGCCAACATAGCAAAACCTCGTCTCTACTAAAAATACAAAAAGCCAGCCAGTTGTGGTGGTGGACGCCTGTCATCCCGGCTACTCGGGAAGCTGAGGCAGGAGAATCGCTTGAACCTGAGAGGCAGAGGTTGCAGTGAGCCGAGATCGTACCATTGCACTCCAGCCCGGGCAACAAGAGTGAAACTCTATCTCAAAAAAAATATATATATACACACACACACACACACACACATATATACATACACATACACACACATATTTTAAATTTCTGAAAATTTCAGTAGTTTTTGGGGAACAGGTGGTGTTTGGTTGCATGGAAAAGTTCTTCAGTGGTGATTTCTGAGATTGTGGTGCACCCGTCCACAGCAGTGTCCCCGGTGCCCAATGCATAGTCTTTTATCCCTCGCCCCCTCCCGCCGTTCCCACCCTGAGAAGTAGATGTGAAAGGAGTGGGGATTTCCCACCTGCTTTTCTTTCACCTCCTGGGTAGTTGTTTATGTAACTTTACTGGCTATGCATGAGTAGAATTTGAAAGGTTAAGACATTTTAGCCAGAAAGAAGCATTTTTTATTCAGAAACTCAGAAAGTAATCATAGTTGGTGAAATGTGCTTCAAGTGACTATTCTGTGACACACATTATGCCGGATGCCTTCTGTACTTTATAACTAACTGGTCTTTGTAGTGACCAGCCTGATCAAGGGGGTCCGCTCATTTATCTCTGTTTTATACTTGGGGTCACAAAGGCTCCCCAAGGTTTTTACAACATTTTCAAACATCTCTTCCCTACGTGTAGTCAGGATTCACTCAAGGTCTGTCTGGCCCCTGTCCTGTTGTTCTTGCTCATGGCTCTCTGGTCTCATGCACTCCTTTGCCCAGGTACCTGTGGCACTGGCCGAACCCCTGCCATTTTCTTGCAGGCTTTCTCATTCATGAAGCCGACCCCACCTGTGATCAGTCCTTTCCAAATCTTGGCATGTAACACACAATCTAGCATCTGATGCTACAGTTTTGCTTCCTTATGTTCTTTTTTTTTTTTTTTTTTTTTTTTTTTTGAGATAAAGTCTTGCTCTGTCCCCCAGGCTGGAGTGCAGTGGTGCAATCTCAGTTCACTGCAGCCTCTGCCTCCCAGGCTCTGGTGATCCTCCTCACCTCAGCCTCCTAAGTAGTTGGGACTATAGATGTGTGCCACCACACCCAACTCAGTTTTGTATTTTTTTTGTAGAGACAAGGTTCACCATGTTGCCCAGGCTGGCCTAGAACTCAAGTGATTTGCCCACGTTGGCCTCCCAAATGCTGGGATTACAGGCGTAAGCCACCACACCTGGCCCTTATGTTCTTTCATTGGGTAGGAATTAGATCTTTTACTCCTTATGTACTCCCCACAGTGGCTGGGGACATATGTGGCAGGCATTTAACAATGGGAAATAACTTGGGCTGCTTTGAGGTTTGTCACTGAGCATCAGCTACTCCCTGCCCTCTTCCTTGCAGAAGTCAGGATTTCTTTTCCAAAACCCACACCCAGCAGTGTCCCCTGAAGGAGTGCTCTGAAGTCATCTCCTCTCCCCTTGCTTTCCTCCTCCTTAGCTCTTTGTCTCCTGGGCCCCACACAGTGAGGCAAGGAGCAGGAGCTGAGTGAAGTTGATGGGGCTGCAGTGTGGATGGAGGAGACAGTATAGGGAGTGGAGAGTTGGCTTCCTTAGGAGAGGCCAATGGCAGTGGAGTAATTAAAAGCACAAGCTCACCGGGTTCGGTGGCTCATGCCTGTAATCCCAGGACTTTGGGAAGCTGAGGCAGGCAGATTGCTTGAACTCAGGAGTTCAAGACCAGCCTGAGCAACATGGAAACACCATGTCTCTATGACAAACACAAAAATTAGCCAGGAGTGGTGGCATGTGCCTGTAGTCCCAGTGAGCCATGATTGCACCGCTGTACTCCAGCCTGGGCAACAGAGCGAGACTCTGTCTCAAAAAAATAAATAAATAAATAAAGCAGAGACTCTGGAGTCAGACCTGGGTTCCAAATCTCTGGTAACTTGGAGGAGTCATTTAAGCTCTGACTCTGAGTGTGGGTCTGGGTTTCCTTATCTGTAAAATGGGGGAAGTCTTAAGTGCCCCCCAGGGCTGTTGTGGAGATTAGATGAAATAATCTGCAAAAAAGCACCCGAAACAGTACTTCCCACAAAGCACCTCATACACCTTAGAGGGAAGGAGGGAGGCAGGAAAGAAGGAAACTGTAGGAGATGGTGGTGGGGGGGTTGGATATTAGGCAGGAGGTTTTGGAGGGAAAGGAGCTTGTTAGAACTGCTGGTGGGAGAGGGGCCTGGGGAGGGTCCATCTGGATGGCAAAGCCTCCTGAGACCCTCTGGGAAATGAAGCTAGAGGCAACCCCTGGAGTGTTTTTCAAGGCAGGAGCTGAAGGAAGAATGGCTTGGAACCACCCCCCACCCATCTTCCTTTTTTATGGTAGAGGGCACTGGGGTCTTAACAGGACATATCGAGTCCTCTGTGTGTATGTCAGCAAGCCATAACATTCTTTCTCTTTCTCTGTCTAGTGATCTCCTAATGAGGGACAACCTGTTTGAAATAATAACAAGCTCCAGGACCTTCTACGTACAGGTAAAATGCTCCCTTCCAGAAGACTCCAGCGTTCCGTTTCTGTGAATGGTGCACTCATAGGCCCTGTCCTTTCCTTCGCTTTCTCTTTTCATTTGCTTGAAGTTTCTAGGCAGTATATTTAGCCCCTGAGAGTCAGTCTGAGTCCCATTTCATCCTAAACAGGATGTTTGCCAAAAACTTCCCAACCATAAAATAATGAAAGCGGGTTGCGCCGCTCTACTGAGGAATGTGAGTGTGTACCAGTTGCTCTCAGCTGCTGGGCTCCAGCTAAGCAGAGAAAAGGAGAACTGGTCAGTGATTTCACTTCTCCTTTGGAGGGTATTTATAAGTCTCGTCTGTGTGTGGACATCACTGTGTGCGGAAGGACAAAAGCACAGAGGGCCCTGTGCAGGCACCAGGTGCAGAGCCAGCTGCACAGAGGAAGCCATTGTTCAGGCTCTGATGGTTCACTTATCAGGAGCTTCTCCCCTCCACCCACAGCTCTGGAGTTCTCCCAACTCCTTCTAAAGTCATAGGAACTAGAAAGGCAGATTTCCAAGGAGGGACTAACTAGACTTTCAGGGCCAAGTCCTAACCCAGCCTGCCTAGCAGTACACAGAGAGTGCCTTGATTCACAGCCTCGTGGTGATGCTGGACTTTTAGTATTAAAACTGACATTTAAGGCTAGGCGTGGTGACTCAACACCTGGAATCCCAGCACTTTGGGAGCCTGAGGTGGGCGGATCACTTGAGGTCAGGAGTTTGAGACCAGCCTGGTCAACATGATGAAACCCTGTCCTTACTAAAAATACAAAAAAAATAGCTGGACGTGGTGGCTTCTGTATTCCCATCTACTCAGGAGGCTGAGGCAGGAGAACTGCTTGAACCCGGGAGGCAGAGATTGCAGTGAGCCGAGATCATACCACTGCACTCCAGCCTGGGTGACAGAGTGAGACTGTCTCAAAAAAAAGAAAAAAAGAACAGAAATAAAACACTGACAAGTAAGCAGGTTGGTTTTAGGTGGGGTTTCCCAACTAAAGCTTTTCGAGCTCCCGCCGCCCTTTCTTCTCTGCTGCGAGTGTCGCTCCCTGTTACGCAGCCTCCCTTCCCTGAGGGGCTGGTCCCCTTTCCCATTTCTTGGGCAGCAATTCCTGTCACGATTCCTTCCTCCCGAGCCCGGCAGGCGTTTGAGTGACTTAGTCCTCTCGGAGCTACATCCATTTGGACAAGCACATGCCATCCAGGAGGAGACAGCAGAGTGGGGGCCTGGGAGCGAACTGGAGCTGTGGAAAGGGCTGCCATGGGCATCAGAGCGACTAATTCACCAGCACCACTGCCACTCAGGGACAAGGTTTAACCTGTAGATGCACCACAAGTTTGTAGTTCTGACATTCAACAGATATTTGTAGAGCATCCTCAGAGGGCTGGGCATTTTTGTCTCAGGCGGGGGACACCAGGTTAAACAGAACAGATCCTGAACCTGAGAGAGAGAGAGAGAGAGAAAGAGAGAGAGAGAGAGAGAGCTCATCAAGTCCATAGGCAGTTAAACTGTGGCATGGTGCAGGGGAGGGAGTGTTGGGGGAGATGGAGCACAAGGGAGTTTGCAGACAGTGAAACGATTCTGTATGACACTGTAATGGTGGGCGTGTGATGAAGAACTGTACAGCACAAAGAGTTGATCTAATGTATGCAAATTGAGAAAAAAATTTAGGAGGTCAAGTGACCCCAGCAGGAAATGCAGAATGTGACAGTAATGGAAATGTATTACAGGTCCTCCCTGAAGCAGGTAGGGGAATACAAAATAAAAAAGGTGTGATAAGTTCTTCTGCCATTAGACTGAAACGTGAACCATAAGCAGGGCTCCTCACTCAGTCTTAGGCAGTCGGGGAGGGTTCCTGAAGAAAGATACAGCTAAGCTCAGTCTGTTGGGGGGAAAAGTGGCCCAGGCAAAGGAAATAGCAGGTATTTTTTTAAAGCCTGGTAATAAAAGGAGCATAGGGCAAAAAGGAGGCTGGACAGTTAGGCACGGAGGACCCTCATATGCCTTACTGAAGAGCTTGTATTTTATCGTTAGAATTAATGCCCTTAGAGGCCGGGCGCGGTGGCTCATGCCTGTAATCCCAGCACTTTGGGAGGCCCAGGCGGGTGGATCATGAGGTCAACAGATCAAGACCATCCTGGCCAACATGGTGAAACCCCTTCTCTATTAAAAATATAAAAATTAGCTGGGCGTGGTGGCGGGTGCCTATATTCCCAGCTACTCGGGAGGCTGAGGCAGGAGAATCGCTTGAACCCGGGAGGCGGAGGTTGCAGTGAGCCGAGATCACACCATTGCACTCCAGCCTGGGCGACACAGTGAGACGCTGTCTTAAAAAAAAAAAAAAAAAAAAAGAATTAATGCCCTTAGAGGTTAAACAGAGGGTGTGATCTGACCTGCCTTGCCATTAAAAAATATCGCTTGGGCAAGTTATTTAACTTCCAGAGCCTCTTTTCCTCATCTGTGAAACGGAGATGATGATCTTCAACCCCAGCCCTTTTAATGACACGCTGTCAAGGATTGCCTGGCCCTGTGCAGTGTGGGGGACAGAGGAAAAAAGGCTAAGATAGGATGAGAGAGAACAGTTTGAAGGCTTTTGTTAATAATTTAGTGAGGGATAAAGGAAGCCTGAATGAGGGTAGATGGAGAAAAGTGGAAAATTTGAGAGATGTTAAAAAGGTATATTTTCTGGCACTTGAGAGTCGGTTGGATGAAGGGAGAGAGGACAGGTGAGGAGAATACCCGGATGTTTGGCCTGAGCCTTAGGGTGGCTCATGGCACCAGTCATTGTGACAGGAGCATGGGAGGAAACACAAGGTTAGCATGGGTGGTTCAGAGTTTACAGTGCCTGCTGGACATCCAAGGAGACGTGTTATGGAGACCATTGTGGATACACACTGCTTGGCATGTTGCTGACACTAAATAAATATTTGTTAAGTGAATGATTGTGCTGGTTGAGTTCAGGAGAGAGCTTTGGACTGAAGACAGCAATTTGGGAAACACGAAACCCAATCAAAAAATGTTTCAAAGATAGTCTACATGAGTGTACGCACAGTTACCAGAAGATTCTAATCACCCCATCTTCCATTGCCTTCCACTTCCCACATTTCTGGGATAAGAGAACACTAGTGTGACACAGAATAAATAAACGAGAGGGAGGACAAATCTGTTCACAGCACCTAACTCAAAAACAATGGGAAGAGAAGATTATAGATTAAAAGTCATTTAAAATATTTATCAATTCATTAAAAATAGCAACTATAAAACTGGGCACCATGGGATGCACCTGTAGTCCCAGCTACACGGGAGGCTGAGGCAGGAGGATCATTTGAGCACCGGAGTTTGAGGGTGCAGTGAGCTATGATCTCGCCACTGCACTCTGGCCTGGGTGACAGATCAAGACCTTTCAAAGACCCTGTCTCAAAAAAAAAAAAAAAAAAAAAAAAAGGCAATCGTAAACTCATTATAAGTTCACAAAACAGATTTCGTGAAAAAATGTATTTCTAAAAAATAGCAAGAATAGTATTGTTTTTACAGTTTTGCACATCTATCTTTAATGGCTGGCATAATAGAAGACAACAGGATTCTCCTGTCTGCTTCTGCATTCTATCTGTGGCCATATGTTGTTTTGATTGCAGAATATGGAGAAAATCTGGCCTCACACAGATGTGTATTTGGAAAAAAAGGAATATTTTAATAGCCTTTTAAGATAATTGTGGATATTCTTTGATTCTATACCAAAACTTGACAAATGTTAATTTCTTAACGTTTAGGTGCAATGTAGAATCTGAAGCCATATCAAGAAATTTTTATACTCTTACGTTAAAATCCATTGGTCACTTTTGCACTTTGAATAGATACTTTTTATCCATGCATGGTTTTTAGCAGCATGTACTGGTCATTTGGAAAGTAATGGTCTCACTGAGGTATGCAGATATTCAAAGTGTTGACACATTTTATTATGTACTATCCAAAATCACATCATTAAGCTATCACCACTAATACCATTAACAGTCTTTGAGTGTAGAAAACTATTAAGCTCATGGAGGTAGCTGGAAGTTTTTTTGAAATTCTAGTTTTTGCTTTGAAAGCTCAAAACTTACTCATTTTGGGGATAAAAATCTACCAAATACCTAACTCTGAATAAGTTTAACTGACAATTTGTATGTCAGTCATTTGTTCTAAGTAAGAATTGTGTTTTAGGCCAGGCACGGTGGCTCACGCCCTGTAATCCTGGGACTTTGGGAGGCCAAGGCAGGCAGATCACCCGAGGTTAGGAGTTTGAAATCAGCCTGGCCAACATAGTGAAACCCCTGTCTCTACTAAAAATACAAAAATTAGCTGGGTGTGGTGGTGCACACCTGTAATCCCAGCTGCTCGGTAGGCTGAGGCAGGAGAATTGCTGGAACCCGGGAGGCAGAGATTGCAGTGAGCCGAGATCATACCACTGCACTCCAGCCTGGGAAACAGAGTGAGACTCTGTCTCAAAAAATAAATAAATAAATAAATAAATAAATAAATAAATAAATAAATAAAAATTGTGTTTCACACAACAGGTGAAAGAACATGACTACTGGTAGAGTTTGGTCCTAAGGTGCTGGCAGCTTTACCCACCGTGCCAGTGTCCTTCTGACCTGCTCCCCAAGGTTATGCTCAGTAAATCTGCCAGAAAGAACGTTCATCTTGAGTATCTAAGAGAGCTAGACCAAAGAGCAGGCAGATCGTGGTGGAGAAGACTCCCTAGGCAGAAGAGAAAGACTTGGGTTAGATTCTAACCACTTAGGTATTGGTCGTTTAACTGTTTAACTCAGATGTCACATTTATGTATAATTTGTACCCTGTGATTTCTCACACTGTAGTAGTCTTGTCTGTTAACAAAAAGCTACCATTTTTTGGACACCTAGATGTCCCAGGCATAGTGCTAAGCAACTTACAGGTAGTATAAGTTAAAGTTTATCACTTTGTAGTATAAGTACTGTAGTAGTATAAGTACTATAAGTAGTATAATTTTATCACTTAAATCTCAGCCGTCTCTGAAATTATCTCCAGTTTACACACAGGAAAATGAAGGCTTTGAAGGTAAATTATTTGTGCAAGATCATAATAAATCCAGTGAATTATGGAACCAACTAGGAAGCACCAGGTGCTGGAGCAAGACTTGCCAACTTGGGTTGTTTACGAGCAGCCTGGTCCAGGCCTGGAGCAGTGGCTCACACCTCTAATCCCGGCACTTTGGGAGGCTAAAATGGAAGGATTGTTAGATCCCAGGAGTTCGACACCAGCCTGGGCAACCCAGTGAGACCCCCGTCTCTAAAAACAAACAAAAGTAAACCAAAAGAAAAGACAAAAATAAGAGCAGCCTGATTCAGAACCCATGATGTAGAGGGTGTGATCACAGACAACCAGGAAAGTCTGACTCTTGGGAAAGACCAACTTGGGGTAACTGGGTGTCTTGGCAAATGGATCATGGTGACCAAAAATCCAAGATCTGGAAGTAACCAGGTGTCTAAGCAGGTAGAAAGGCCAGTGATTTCAGCAAGCTTGTCAGCAGGTAAACAGTTCTCAGTTCTGGGCAAAAGTTCAAAATCACATTTCAATTCTTGAGATACCAGGCAAGCAGAGGTCACCATTTCCCCATTTCCCATTCATAGAAGGTCAAGGGAATTAGACAGTTTACCAAAAGGGAAATTAATTATTCGAAATGAGAAATGTGGTGCAAACTGGGCTTAGCTTGGCATAAGCCCCATTGTTGGAACTAGGGTGCTATGTCAGGACAAGGGTAGCAATATGTGGACTCAAGTGAGTTGCAGAGTGTTGCATTAGAGCTCTTTAGATACTACTGTTTAATTTAGACTACGGGGTGAATGATGTCACCTAGAACTATGTAGTGTGCAGTCTACACAACCATATGCGGCAGGGCTGTGTCAGAGATAGGATTAATTCTTGGGAAAGGAGGGCTGCAGAGGTGGAGAATAGAATGAAGGAGGAGTTGCCTAAAAATTTTGAATAGCAGCAATGGCAGTAACCAGAGGTAGATATGGAAGCCTTTATGGCCTCTAGAATTCATTGCTTCAAACCATTGTATCTATTATAGTGCTGGGTTTATGTTAGATGGTCAATAGAATCTCACTGAACTGCAATAAAACTACAGGCTGCAACGACTCATTTTAATATCCTCTGTCCCACTCATCTCAAAAACTGCCCTCAAGGACAGAAACCCTACTTTTTCTTTTGAACCAAGCTCCAGAAACAGGTGCACACACATAAGCACACCAGGAAGAGATGAAGCTATGACCTTGGCGCTTCCTTTTTTGTTTTACTGAGTTTAAAGCATGTTTTTAGTCTCATGGTAATTCATCATGGGTGTGTAGACTTCAGCTATGGTTTTTTTTTTTTTTTTAAACCTCTGGTTCATGAAACTACTTTGTGATGTGGTTTTAAGATTTTGATAAAAGCTACGCACAGGCTTTCCATAAAAATAGATATGTACATAACCATAATTTTTGCATATAATTTTGAAGTTTCGTTGAGTTTTTGTTTCTCATGAATCCCAGTTCTTGAAACTACTAGGAGAGATTTATAGGCCAGGCCTGGCGGCTCATGCCTATAATCCCAGCACTTTGGGAGGCTGAGGCAGGAGGATGGCTTGAGGCCAGGATACGCTGCTCCAAAAAAAATTAAAAAATAAAAAAAAGGTTGTAATTATCTCAATAAAATAATATTGTTTCTTCTCATATGGAATTAATTGCAATATCTGATTTTCTTTTTGAGCAGTATTTTAAAATAACATTTACTAGGGGGTAGCGTTTATCTTCATGGCTGAGTTACTATGTAGGTTATCTGACCAAAAAATGTTCTTAAGAAGGAATTAGAGAATTAGGGAAGAAATATAACTAGTAAACAATTTCCATCTTCACTAATTACTAAATGTTTTAAGAAAGAGATTTAATTATTTTACCTATCCTATTAGCAAAGATTTTAAAAATTATAATATTTAATTCTAGCAAGGGGGCATGTAACAAAAATATTGGCAAATGAAATATATATTATTGGCCAGAAATCCCTCTGGCCAGATATAACAAGAGATTTAAAAGGGTGTGAATTCTTTAATTTAGTAATTGCCTCGGGAGCTGAGGATTCCTAAATATTCCTAAATATGGAAAAAGCTTTATCCCCAAAGATGTGAGTAGCAGCATTATTTATATAAGAGGAGAATAGGGAATATTCAAAATATATTTTAGAGCAGGGATCCCCAACCCCTGGGCTGTGGGCCGGTACTGATCCATGGCCTATTAGGAACCCGACCGCACAGCAGGAGGTGAGCAGTAGGAGAGCAAACATTATCGCCTGAGTTCCGCCTCCTGTCGGATCAGCAGCGGCATTAAATTCTCATAGGACTGTGAACCCTCTTGTGAATTGTGCATGTGAGGGATCTAGGTTGTGCGCTTCCTATGAGAATATAATGCCTGATGATCTGAGGTGGAACAGTTTCATCCTGAAACCACCCGTCATCCCCCTCCCCATTCATGGAAAATTGTCTTTCACAAAACCGATCCCTATGCTGAAAAGGTTGAGGACCACTGTTTTAGAGGACTAGGTGAGTGAACCACAGTATATCTACTTGGATCCCCTGAAGATGTTTACAAAGACACCTGATAACATGGAAAAATCCTTCTATTATTAACTGAAAAAAAAAAATCAAGATATAATGTATCTTTGTATTTTGGAAAACAAAGAAAAATGAATAGCAAAAAGACTGGATTTGCTCTCAGTTGTTATTTTAGAATTTTGTGAGGTTTTAAAGCAATTTTAATTTTTTTCTTATTTCCTTTTTTTTTTTTTGGCAAAGTTTAGGGAGAAGAGGTCTTGCTCTGTTGCCCATGCTGGTCTCGAACTCCTGGACTTAAGCCATCTTCCCACATTCTAAACGTTAGCCTTCTAAAGTTGTGGGATTACAGGCTTGAACCACAGCATCCAGCCGACTTCAATTTTTTATTTTTGTACATTTATTTTCTATGTTATCTTTAATGAGTCCTTATTACTTGCAAAAAGGAAAACAGGGAAAAAATAACAAATTGTGTTAGGTAGTCATCCAAGAATAATAGTTGGTATTTTGATTCTTGCACTTGAGGGCCCATCTAAATCAAGATATTCCTAGTTTTCTGTGATTCTGTGATTTCTTGCTAAGCAGAGGCTGGGTGAAGACACCTGGGCTTGCTGTGCGACAGTTCCTGGAGAAGGAGTTTGTGGGGAGGCAGTACTTCAAAGTGCAGTCAGGCAGGTGGCCTGTGGCCTGTGGGGGCAGCATTTGACATGGTGGGGAGCATTTCACTAGACTGCTGGAAAGATCGTGCAGATAGCTTAACACTCCTGGAAACTGATTATCAGATTGTCATCCTGGGGATGTTCCTGACTGTTTAATGAAAATGTCAGATCTCCTATGTGACACAGGAGACTGTTTCTCCCTCAGTTCATATGCCTCCTACCAAATCATCTTTTGTTTCCCTAGGAGGAAAATCTCTAATAAATGCTTTTCTCCTAATGGACGATCACGTCCATCTCATTCAAATTCAAAATAACCTTTTTTTCACCTCCAAATACATGATTTGATCTTGATGATTTGATCTTTGAGGTAGGAATTATCTGCAGTTTGAGGATGAGGAAACCGAGAAAAGATCTTATGGAGAGGGCAATGCGCTTGTCTGTAAATGGTGGTTTTTAAGGCTTCATTTGTTTCTCTCATATCATACAATAACAATGAAAACAACAATAATATCTGCTACTTACAGAGCCCATTCTATGCGTCCGGCCCTATTTCAACAGCTTTTCCTAATTGAGGTCATTTAATTCCCTCAATAATTAAGCTTGTGGAACAGGCCAGCCCTGATATTTGTAATGAACCTTCTGGAAGCTTCTTGGAGTCCTTATCCTGGTGATCTTTTTGGACCAAGGATGGGTTTGTCTTTTTCTTGGGAAACCACCAGATTGTCAAGTAACTGGAAAAAGTCAAGCGGGGAGGGAGTGCTAGTAAGTTTGCAGGTAGAGCACACGTTAGAGAGATGTTCGCTTTGGGCACTTGTCACTATACCCTTTTTGCCCTCATGTCACTATGCCCTTTTTGCCCTTGTGCACCAGGACATGAACGGTTTCCCTTGTAGGTGTCTCCTGCACACATCTAACAAAGGAGGGTTTGTTTTGGGATGACAGGACGGGATAGGGATGCAGGTTTGAGAATTTTTGTTTTACTGGTCATGTCTTTTCCTGATAGAATGCAAAGAGAAGGAGTCACTTTGGGGATGGGGAGGATGAAGGGGGATGTGGAGACCTTTGGGGGCTATTGTGTGGTGGTAGCACAGACATCTGCACGTGCACACCAATGCACGAGTGTGTATTTTGGTGGGACTGTTAGGGGATGATGCTGGAGACAGAGGAAGGCTAACAGGCATATTTCTGGAGATTCCACCTGGTCGCATCTCTGTGTCTGGCACCTGATGCAGCGCGTAACACGGGGTGGGGTCCTCAGCCAGCGTTTGCTCTGTTCACTTGAACTCAACCCCTATAAAGCTGGAGGGCACGGACAGGCTCCACCTGCAGTAGCGAGGCCGTTGGAGTTTCCTCCCTTTTTTCATAGAGCCGCTGCTGCCCCCTTCTGGGGTTTACAGGTTGTTTCTGGGAGGAAATACTTAAGATTAACGGCTTCATCCTTCACATATTGTAAAGCTTGGTGCTCCAAGTCCCACGATTCTTTAAAAATTTTTTAAAGTTTTATTCACAATAGCAAAGTCACAACTCTTTTTTTTGTATAAATTTAAGGGGTACAAGTGCGGTTTTGTTACGTGAGTATATTGCCTATTGGTGAAGTCTGGACTTTCGCTGTAACCATCACCTGAGTATTGTGCATTATACCCATCAAGTAATTTCTCATCCCTCACCCACCTCCCACCCTCCCACCCTCCCATGTCTGCAGTGACAATTACTTCACACTCTATGTCCATGTGTTCACATTATTTAGCTCCCAGTTATAAGTGAGAATAGGTGGCATTTGACTTTCTGTGTCTGAGTTGTTTCACTTAAGATAATAGTTTCATCCATATTTCTGCAAAAGACATGATTTCATTCATTTTTATAGATAAGTAGTATTCCATTATACATATGTACACCACATTTTCTTTATCCAGTCCTCTGTTGATGGACACTTAGGTTGGGTCCATGACCTTGCTATTGTGAATAGTGCTGCAATAAACATACGGGTGCAGGTATCTTTTTGATATAATGATTTTCTTAAAAAAAAATTAAAGTTTTATTTTAGGCTTGGGGGCACGTGTGAAGATATAATGATTTCTTTTCCTTTGGAGAGACACCCACTAGTGGGATTGCTGAACTGAATGGTAGTTCTATTTTTAGTTCTTTGAGAAATCTCTCTACTCCTTTCCATAAAGGTTGCACTAATTTACATGCCTATCAGCAGTGTATAAGCGGTCCTTTTCCCCACATCCTTGCCAGAATCTATTTTTTGTCTTAATAATAGCTATTCTGACTGGTATGAGATGATATCTCATCATGATTTTAATTTGCATTTCTCCAATGATTAGGGATATTGAACATTTTTTCAGATGCTTTTTGGCCACTTGTATGTCTTGTTTTGAAAACTATTCATGTCCTTTGCTCACTTTTTTTTTTTTTTTTTTTTTTTTTGAGACGGAGTCTTGCTCTGTCGCCCAGACTGGAATGCAGTGGCGTGATCTCAGCTCACTGCAACCTCCGTCTCCCGCATTCAAGCAATTCTCCTGCCTCAGCCTCCTGAATAGCTGGGCCTATAGGCGCACGCCACCACTCCCGGCTAATTTTTTGTCATTTATTAGGGACGGAGTTTCACCGTGTTGCCCAGGCTGATTGCGAACTCCTGAGCTCAGGTAGTTTGCCCTCCTCGGCCTCCCAAGTGCTGGGATTACAGGCATGAGCCACCGCGCTTGGCCTCCACTTCTTAATGGGATGATTTAGGGTTTTGTTGTTGTTGAGTTGTTTGAGTTCCTTGTAAATTTCAAAACAGACCCAGTAGCTTATATTCTGCGAAAAGCCCCATTTCTGAAGGCAATACATATCTTGGAGGATTTACAGTAGGATTTGGCTTTAATAGGGCTGGAATTGAAAGTGGGATTATTCTGTTCCGATAGTTACAGTAGAAAGGCAGCTATGTTGAGAGTGAGGAGAACTCGACTCTCTATCAGCCATAAACCTTGGGCTTTGGCTTTCTGGGCCTTATTTTCCTTTTTTGTAAAACTAGGAGGCTAGACTGGATCATTTGTTTTCCGGAGGGAGTGACGGACTTTAGCAGGGGAATGGGGTCTTAAACTTTCCCCTTCCCCACAGCCTGTACCCCATTTCAGAGCAGCTCCACTTTGAGCGGTTTTATTTATTGGGTGTCAAATAAGATAATACAGGGAAAACATGTCCTTAAAAGTGTGAAAGCTACTGGACTAGATGATTTCTGAGATGCTTTCCACCCCTAATGGTGTAATTTTATAAACTTAATATTGAGTCAGAGACTTGGAAGCTGAAATCACAGTGCCTAAAATTTCTTGGTAAGAGCCTTGGATGTTTTGCAGGCGGACAGTCCAGAAGACATGCACAGCTGGATTAAGGAGATTGGGGCAGCTGTCCAGGCCCTCAAGTGCCACCCCAGAGTAAGTCAGTTCCTTTCTGTTGCACAGTGTCAACTCAGAGATGAACTCCCCTCGGGCAGGCATGTTTTATTTGGTGATGTAGGCAAGCATCCCTGTCCTGAGATGCAGCTGAAGCCTCAGGCTCTCTTGCTTGTTTTTCTCATTTTACTAATTTGGGTACACATTTTTATTTTTCTCTTTTTGGTTGTGGGAGGAGATGAGGTAGGGTTGGATAGAGAAATGGATTTTTTTTTTTTTTTTTTTTTTTGAGACGGAGTCTCACTCTGTCGCCCAGACTGGAGTGCAGCGGCATGATCTCAGCTTACTGCAACCTCTGCCTCCTGGGTTCAAGCAATTCTCCTGCCTCAGCCTCCCAAGTAGCTGGGATTACAGGTGCATGCCACCACGCCTGGCTAATTTTTTTGTGTTTTTAGTAGAAATGGGGTTTCACCATGTTGGCCAGGCTGGTCTCAAACTCCTGACCTCAGGTGATCCGTCCGCCTCAGGCTCCCAAAGTGCTGGGATTTCAGGCATGAGCCACCGCGCCCGGCCGAGAAATAGAGTTTCTGATATGTCCTGCAAGTCTCACTGCCAGGCTGACCTTGACATATCTGGAGTGAATCCCGTTGACCGTTTTTCATTTTTGTAGGCAAGCGTCCCTGGACCTACGAGGTGGTGATCCTGGTTGGGTACTCTTCCTGGGACTCTGTGATAAACATTGTCTGAAAAGCCCTGACTTTGTTGTGTCTTTTTCTTCCTTTTAATTTTATAGGAAACATCCTTTTCTAGATCCATTTCTTTGACCCGACCTGGAATTTCCAGCCTTTCAAGTGGGCCCAACTCTATCCTGTGCAGGGGGCGGCCACCATTGGAGGAAAAGAAAGCCCTCTGCAAAGCCCCCTCTGTAGCCTCCTCCTGGCAGCCCTGGACACCTGTCCCCCAGACTGGGGAGAAGCTGCTTCCAGCTGGGGAGGCTTCAGAGGACTCTTTGTTCACGCCTCGTCCTGGGGAGGGCAGCACTGCTGGGGTGCTGCCCAGCTCCAGGATAAGGCACAGATCGGAGCCCCAGCACCCCAAAGAGAAGCCATTTATGTTCAACCTTGATGATGAAAACATACGGACCTCTGATGTGTGATGGAGCACAGTGCCGTGGGAGGGAGGGAGGGAAGACTTGAGAGAAGGAGACTGTGACTCAGTTTCTCTACCTTATTGGAGGGTAGTCAGAGGCCTTTATGTCACTCATATTCCTGTGGATGTTCTTTGGGAGGGAGGGGCCCATCCAGCTGGCTGTGTGTGTGTGTGTGTATGTGTGTGTGTGTGTGTGTGCGTGATATCAGTGCAGTGTATTTAATTTGGGAAGTCACTAGGTTAGACCTGTAGGCATACTCCGTGGAGAGGAAGCTACCTATTCTATTCTAACTATTCCGAGGTCTTCCTGGAGAGGGATTATTTTAGCAGTTCCTCTCCAGAGGGGGCTGGAAGTCCAGTTTCACCACTGACCAAGTTTTATTTCCTTGTCCTTGTTTTAGTTTTTTCATTTGGTTTTCAGTCCAGGTGCCTCACAGCTCTTTTGGAATGGGCCGGCGTTAGTCTAATCTTAAGCGCTGTGTGTTTTGTACCCTTGCAAACTTGCTTTCTCTTTCTTCTTGCTGTTGCCCTTTGAATGAAGCCTTGTGTGCTTGCATGATCAGACCCTGTAATAGGATGAGTTTCCATGTACTTAACATGAAGAGATACAAAAAGAATCTAGAGAGAGAGAGAGAGATTTTTAATGAAAGAAGCTTGGCATAGAAACATTGATTTAGAGGTTATGAGTTGCTGGCCAGAGATTCCTCAGATAAAAGAGCCTAGAAAATTGATTGTTGGGTGGGCGTGGTGGGTCACGCCTGTAATCCCAGCACTTTTGGGAGGCTGAGGTAGGTGGATCACCTGAGGTCAGGAGTTCGAGATCAGCCTGGTCAACATACTGAAACCTTGCCTCTACTAAAAAATATGCAGAATTAGCCAGGCATGGTGGTGCAGGCCTATAATCCCACCTATTCAGGAGGCTGAGGCAGGAGATTCACTTGAACCTGGGAGGTGGAGGTTGCAGTATTACGCCATTGCACTCCAGCCTCGGCAACAAGAGTGAAACTCCATCTCAAATAATAAAAGAAAATTGAGTGTCCCACCCAAATTTTAGGGCGTACCTCCTTCCATTTGACAAAAAGATACTATTTCCAGTGTCCCTGGGAGAATTCTTCCATCCAATTTATATGGTGAATTGCTGCCAGCATTCAAAAGAAGAGAGAACTTAGCTTATTTCTGTCGGTAACTTTTATAAGCTAGATCAGTCAATTGTATTTTTAAGTTAAAAATTAGTGACTAGAGGAAGAGACTAAGAGAACTATTTTTACCTGAGTAAGTGCTCTCCTCTTCGTGTGTCCAAATCTAATGCAGAGGTGAAAACACTTGATGAGAAAATCCTTAGTGGCTTGAGGGGAATCATGTTTCTTTCAGGACATGTTGTTTCCCTGAAGTCTGTGTCACACTGAGAACTTTTTCTGACTGCACTGCTTTGGAGCTATTCATTTAAACTGAGTTTGGCCTAGTTGTCCTGGTATAAAACAGGAAATCCACACTGTTCCCTCTTTCTCTCCCTTCCATCCCTTCCTCTGCCTTTCCTGTACACGCTGGTGTGCTTTTGCCCTCAGAAATTCTTGGTTTGGGAGTTATTTATGAGTGATTACGACATACTTGGAGCAGCATGATTTCAAGAAGCCATTCCAAATTCTTATAGCTCCTTAGCTCTGGTTTTACTCTCATATGTTCCCAAAGAAAATTCTTTGGCTATTCAAAGAAAGCACAAAATATGTGATGTGGATCTAATGAAAATGGGAACTTGTGAGATCTCCTTAAATATCCCCTGACTCACGGAAAAGATGTCCTCTTTTGGTGTTTACATTGTGAAAATCTACCCATTTATCTCTGTCTTTCTTTTCTTTTAAATAAATTATCTGATAGATTACTATTGCTACATTAATTGGCCATTATAATAAGCTGATTTCTTATTCAGCAAGATCTCTCGAGAATGTGTTACATTAAACATATTTAGAATCCATATGGTATTATCCTGATAAAGGGAAACGAGGACACTAAGATTGTCAAATGGAAATCTTCTTGTCAATTGGCAGACACTTGGGAATTCCACATTAGGGCATTGCTTGTTTTTAATTTTTAAAAGACAGGGTCTCACTCTCTTACCCAGGCTAGAGTGCAGTGGTGTGATCATAGTTCATCATAACTTTGAACCCCTGGGCTTAAGCAATCCTCCTGTGTTAGCTTCCCAAGTAGCTAGGACTACAGGGTTGTGCTACCACGCCTGGCTAATTTTTAATTTTTTTATATGTACAGGGCCTGGCTATGTTGCCCAGGCTGGTCTCAAACTCCTGGGCTCAAGTGATCCTCCTGCCTCGGCCTCCTAAAGTGCTGGGATTACAGGTGTGAGCCACTGCACCTGGCCAGAACATTGTTAATGTAGTTCAATATGAGATAAATTATTATCTTCAGTGAAACAAGCTCTGAAACCATTCTCATTCCTAAATTGTATTTCAAACTTCCTATTTTGTTGATATTTCTTAACTTCTGGCCAATTTTAAACCATAATATTTTAATGTGAACCAAAGATGGTATGTATTTGACCAAAGCAGTTAGTTTTAAATGTATAAAATTGAACCAAATGGAAAAAATAGGGTGGGGATGCAGTATAGATTGGTGACTAAGTGCATAGGCTCTGGAGTAAATCTGAGTTTTTTGTTAAAGGAACTAAAAAATGTACTGCATTTTCTTTGTGGAATAAAAGCCTTGCCTGAGTTGTGCTGTTTTCATAAGGCTTTTGAAGTGGTCTTGACCTACTGTGTGTAACAGTATTTCAGGTGGTCTTCCCTATGGCAGAATAATGCCATCCATTATTCTTTAATTTTTATTTTTAGAAACAGTGTTTCACTCTGTCATCCAGGCTGGAGTGCAGTGGCCTGATCATGGCTCACTGCAGCCTGGACCTCCTGGGCTCAAGTGATCCTCCTGCCTCACAGCCTCCCAAAGAACTCAGATTATAGGTGTGAGCCACCACACCTGGCCACCATCCATTACTTTTGAAAGCTTCAAAAGACTTGCTTACTCAATATCAGCTGATGGTTGATAAAAATAATTTGGCCTTTAGTGTTAAGTGAGACATCATAAAGTTATTGAGCCATGCATTATGGAGATTGGTGTCAGGTCAGAATACTGGAGTTATACATCTATTTCTGAGTTGAATACTCAGCTCCCACGAGAAAGAAAGTAGTTTTAAGGTCCAGCTTCTTAGTCTACTTGAAGCAAAAGTTTTTTTCTTTTCTATTTCTGAGTATAAATATACTCTTATATGGGCTAAAAGGACCCCATGAATAAATAGCAGGTTCAGTAGTTGAGGGGTAGAATTTAGTAGGTTTGTTTTCAGCGTAAATCAGATAACATATGTGGAGGTCACAGCATTTTGGAAATTGAGTGTCCCCAAGTGAGCTTTGTTTATAAACTTTAGACATGTTGGAAGTGGACAGGTTTGTTAAATCTTGTCTGCCAGCATCGTTTTCTTCCTTTGTTCCTTTTCCCTCTCTGTGTTATTGCCTGCGGCAGCCAGTCCTTTATACTAGATAGAGTTCAGATAAAGCAATGTTTGGCAAAAACATACTGTTTGACCTCCTCCCCCTCTGCTTATGAAGGGGTAGCATGATTCTGTGTTTTAAAGCAGTGATGTTTCAGCTGTGAAATGCACTGGCAGTAAGCACTAGGCTGAGTGCATGGAAACTGTTACGCTTCTCATTTTATGTGATCTCCTAATTGGTATGTAGCAAAACTTTTCTAAAACTGTTTTGTGGCTTGTTTTGTAATAAAACCATGTGAAATACTGAAATATGGCCATGTGTTTTTCTAGTACCTTCTGACCACGGGTGGGTGAGCTTTCTTTTTTTTTTTTTGAGACAGAGTCTTGCTCTGTCGCCCAAGCTGGAGTGCAGTGGCACGATCCTGGCTCACTGCAAGCTCCGCCTCCTGGGTTCACGCCATTCTCCTGCCCCAGCCTCCCGAGTAGCTGGGACTACAGGCGCCCGCCACTGCGCCCGGCTCATTTTTTGTATTTTTAGTAGAGACGGGGTTTCACCGTGGTCTCGATCTCCTGACCTTGTGATCCGCCCGCCTCGGCCTCCCAAAGTGCTGGGATTACAGGCGTGAGCCACCGCGCCCGGCCAAAACTGTAGTCGGCAGGATTCGAACCTGCGCGGGGAAACCCCAATGGATTTCAAGTCCATCGCCTTAACCACTCGGCCACGACTACCCACCTATATAAATATTAAAAGTGCTCCAGGTGAGGATCGAACTCACAACCTCGGCATTGCTCCGCTCGCACTGTCATATAAGTACCGCGATCAGTCTGCCCCCATTGTCTGTTTTAGGGATTTCAGGAGGTAGGTTCCTCCTCCGGGTAGGGCTAGAGACCTTCCCCTCATTGCCTGGGGGAGAACCTGGCTCCGGGGAGCGGACAGGGGCGGGTGGTAGGGGATGTACGGGTGTGTATGTGGAGAGGTATGCCAGGCTCTGCCCCTTAAAGTTTGGGGGCCGGCGGAGGCGGCGCCATGGCCGGGAGAAAGTGTCTCTCATTTAGGAGCGTTTGCAGGTCCAGAGTGAAGTCACTGAAGAGTGGAAGCGAGGAAGGAAGGAGCAGGATGATTAGACCTCAGCTGCGGCCCGCGGGGCTGGGACGATGCCTCCTGCCAGGGCTGCTGTTGCTCCTGGTGCCGGTCCTCTGGGCCGGGGCTGAGAGACTACATACCCAGCTGGCCTGCCCCGCGGTCTGCCAGCCCACGCGCTGCCCCGCGCTGCCCACCTGCTCGCTGGGGACCACGCCGGTGCTCGACCTGTGCCGCTGTTGCCGCGTCTGCCCCGCGGCCGAGGGTCAAGTCTGCGGCGGGGCGCAGGGACAGCCGTGCGCCCCGGGGCTGCAGTGCCTCAAGCCGCTGCGCCCCGGGCTCCCCAGCACCTGCGGTTGCCCGACGAAGGGAGTGGCCGTGTGCGGCAGCGACAGGCGCACCTACCCTAGCCTGTGTGCGCTCCGGACCGAAAACCGGGCCGCGCGCCGCCTGGGCAATATCTCGGCCGTGCCTGTGCAGTGGGGGGACTGCGGGGATACAGGTGAGCCGCGGGGGGCGCGCACCCTGGGGACACTTTCTAACTCTGGAGGAGCGTAAAGGAACAAGACCTCACTGAGATCGCATAGTTCGCGCGGGGTCCTCCTGCGTCATTTGCCTCCTGGATTCGACCCCTCTCTGTTCCTGATTTCCTTTCCTCCATAACAGGGGCTCTTTACCTTCTGCTATGTGGATTCTCCCTCACCATGCACCTTTTGAACACTGACTTGCCTTTAACATTTTCCCAACTAGGATAGCAGGTCTGGTTCGCTCGAGGCGTACTCTTGACCCAGTATTTCTTCATAGGGAGCAGAAGGGCAGGCCCGCTCAGGAGGAATTACAACTTCATCGCCGCGGTGGTGGAGAAGGTGGCGCCATCGGTGGTTCACATGCAGCTGTGGGGCAGGTAAAGGAGGAGGAGGAAGACCTCCACTGTCCCAGCTAATGGTTTCTGCGTGCCTACCTACTCCAGACCCTTCGCAAGCGTCATTTAATCCTAAAACACCAGTGAGGAAACTGAGACATAAAGAGGTTGAATAACCTGTTCAAGGTCATTTAACCAAAGAGCAGAGGCACAAGGATAACTTCCAAATCCGAGCTCCCCCTGCCCACTTAGGTGGCTGGTGCTTTTTCCCCGTCCTGCCACAGACAAAATTTAAGGTCAGATGTAAGAGCTAGTAGGCATTTTCTTTTCTTTTTTTGAGACAAGGTCTTGCTCTGTCGCCAAGGCTGAAATGCAATGACAGATCATGGCTCACTGCAGCTCCATCTACCAGGCTCAAGTAATCCTCCCACCTCAGCCTTTGGAGTAACTGGGACTATAGGCAGGTGCCACCACACCCAGCTAATATTTGTATTTTTTGGAGAGACAAGGTATTTTTATATTGCCCAGGCTGGTCTCAAACTCTTGGACCCAAACGATCTGCCACCTTAGCCTCCCAAGGTGCTGGGATTACGGGTGTGAGCCACCACATCCAGCTTAGTAGGCATTTTGGTTGTGATCTTGCTCAGCCCCCACTTTGGAGGCAAGGAAATCCAGACCCAGAGAGCAGGGTTAATTTGTCCTATGTTACGAGGCCAGTTGGTGGTGGAAACTAAGCCAGAATCAGAGCCCTTTGATTCTCTCCTGCCTGGGTCCTTGACACTGTGGTACGAGGCTCTTACTTTTGCCTCTAGTATTAGGATTGGGTTCAGCCTTTTCGCAGCAGAGAACCCATGGGCTGCTACACTAACCAACTCTGAAGAGGCAGTGTCCCTGGAAAAGGAGAGCTGGAGCCAGCTCTCAACCATGCTCACAAGAGATGGCTGGGGCCCTGTGGGTGCCAAGTCCATTGATACATGGAGAAAATTTACGCATAGCCAGGGAAAAGTGAAATGTCTGAGAAAACTGTGATGGAAGTCTGGGCATGGTGGCTCACGCCTGTAATCCCAGCACTTTGGAAGGCCGAGGCGTGTGTATCACCTGAGGTCAGGCGTTCGAGACCAGCCTGGCCAACATGGTGAAACCCTGTCTCTATGAAAAATACAAAAATTAGTCAGGCATGGTGGTGCATGCCTGTAGTCTCAGCTACTCGGGAGGCCGAGGCAGGAAAATTGCTTGAACCCGGGAGGTGGTTGCAGTGAGCCGAGACTGTGCCACTGCACTCCAGCCTGGGCAACAGAACGAGATTCTGTCTCAAAAAAAGAAAAAAGAAATAAAGAAAAGAAAACTGTGATGGAGGTATGTTTAATAAGAGTGAGGTTCCCGTGACTCTCAGATGATATGGCTGTATCCCCTAACTTTCTTGCCCTCTGTCTATACTATTGTCTTGTGGAGACAGGTTACTTCACGGCAGGATGCCTGTTCCTGTGTACAGTGGCTCTGGGTTCATAGTGTCTGAGGATGGGCTCATTATTACCAATGCCCACGTTGTCAGGAACCAGCAGTGGATTGAGGTGGTGCTCCAGAATGGGGCCCGTTATGAAGCCGTTGTCAAGGATATTGACCTTAAATTGGATCTTGCGGTGATTAAGATTGAACCGAATGTGAGTATTTCAGGGCTGAGTCAGAGTCTGCATATTTGGAGATTTTTATCTATTTGCTGGTATTTTCTGCCCCACTACACTCTCACACCACATCTTTTCTGTCAAATATATGCTTTTCTCTGGTTTCTTTCTGTTCTTTACTCCTTCTTATTTGCTTCAGTGCCTTTCTATATATCCCTTACCTTTTCTTTTCTCTTTTCTTTTATTCTCTTTTCTTTTCTTTCTTCTTTCTTTTTGAAACAGTTTCCCTCTGTCGCCCATGCTGGAGTGCAGTGGCTCAGTCTCAGCTCACTGCAACCTCTGCCTCCTGGGTTCAAGCGATTCTCCTGCCTCAGTCTCCTGAATAGCTGGGATTACAGGCGCCTGCCACCATGCCCGGCTAATTTTTGTACTTTTAGTAGAGACTGGGTTTTACCATGTTGGTCAGGCTGGTCTCAAACTCCTGACTTCAAGTGATCTGCCTGCCTCGGCCTCTCAAAGTGCTAGGATTACAGGTGTGAGCCACTGCGCTTGGCCTCTAACTGTTTCTATTAACTATCAAGCAGTCTTTTTTTTTTTTTTTTTTTTTTTTTTTTTTTTTCTCCCCTCCTTCAACTCCTTCTTCAACAAACGCTGCTTCAGGGAAAATTATTCCTCTATTTGTCTTAGGATATCAGAAATTACTGCAATGGACTCAAAGTTGCTAAGGAATACTTTGAAGTCCTTACTACACATAGTACTCATGGTGTGCACATCAGATATATTGACATGGTGTTTGAGAGCTTTTTAGAAATTCAGTCTCACCCTTTACCCAGACAGATGTGCTGACTCAGAATCTGCATTAACATAACATCCCGAGGTGATTTGCACGCACATTACAGTGTGAGAAGTGTCACCCTGGGTGATCTTCTTTCTGTTTGTGGCTTATTCACTTTGACTGTTAAGCTTCGAGCTGGAATGGTGCTGTGTAAATTGCTAATGTCAGTTTATGTTCATCAGTGACTTCACTGGCTGTTTACTAATAGTAATTTCTATAAAGTAATTGTTTTAGATCTTAGAAATGGTCCTAGTCATCTTAACAATTGAGAGCTTCACGGTAGTTGGACTTTGAGGAAGAAGTAGAAGGCAGTCATAGAAGCTGTGTGAGTGGGTGCTTCTCAGGTGGTAAGGGCCAAGGTGATGGAGACAGCATCATATATGTGTTAGACACACACATTGGTCACTTCTGATCTTGATTTGTTCTTTGCCCTTTCTGTCCTCCTCATGCCTCTCTGGGCACGTGCAGGCTGACCTTCCTGTACTGATGCTGGGAAGATCCTCTGACCTTCGGGCCGGAGAGTTTGTGGTGGCTCTGGGCAGCCCAGTTTCTCTGCAGAACACAGCTACTGCAGGAATTGTCAGCACCAAACAGCGAAAGGGCAAAGAACTGGGGATGAAGGATTCAGATATAGACTACGTCCAGATTGATGCCGCAATTAATGTAAGTCACTTAGGACAGAGGTGCCCAACCCGTGGGCTGTGGACCAGTACAGGTCCATGGCCTGTTAGGAACTGGGCCGCACAGCAGGCGGTGAGCCACGGGCGAGTGAGAATGACCGCCCCGAGTTCCACCTCCTGTCAGATCAGTGGCGGCATTAGATTCTCATAGGAGTGCAAACCCATTGTGAACTGCACATGCAAGGGATCTAGGTTGCATGTTCCTTATGGGAATCTAACTCATGCCTGACGATCTGAGGTGGAGCAGTTTCATCCTAAACCATCCCTCTTTGTGGAAGAATCGTCTTCCACAAAGCCGATCCCTGTGCCAAAAAGTTTGGGGATTGCTGACACAGGAGGCCTATCCTCGGATCACACAATATTGGCAGTTCAGTGAGAAGAATATGTCAGAGTGAACTTTGGCCTTTTGGGAATGTCCAGGTTTGGTTAAATTGCTGAGGGAGGAATGGAATGCCACTTTGTTAGAGTCTGTCCTGTTCAATGTGATCACTGGCATCCATGCTATTGGGTGGTCTGTTGTGGAGGTCACCTTTCCTGTAAGAAGGTGGTGGTCCCTTGACTGGGCGTGGTGGCTCTCACCTGTAATCCCAGCACTTTGGGAGGCCAAGGTGGGCGGATCATGAGGTCAGGAGTTCGAGACCAGTCTGGCCAACATGGTGAAACCCCGTCTCTACTAAAAATACAAAAATTAGCCGGGTGTGGTGGCGGGTACCTGTAATCCCACCTACTCAACAGGCTGAGGCAGGAGAATCACTTGAACTGGGAGGCAGAGGTTGCAGTGAGTCGAGATTGTGCCATTGCATTCCAGCCTGGGCAACAGAGTAAGACTCCGTCTCAAAAAAAAAAAAAAAAAAAAAAAAAAAAAAAGAAGAAGGTGGTGGTCCCACTGCTATAGTTCTTTACCTACACTTACTTTGGTATTGGTGATGATAGGGGCACAATTTTGCCAGCCAGAGGGGAATAGGAGCTTACTAGAGTGGGCTGCTTTTGGTAAACTGTTTTGGGAGCTGTGTATAAAGGACAAGGGAACATGTATTCATTGGCTTCACTGATGTCTTTTTCAAATTCCGCTTTTAGCCTGGGAATTCTGGTGGTCCTCTGGTGAACTTGGTAAGTGATCACTTTCCTTGTTGCTTCATGTTTCCTCTTAACTTTCAAAGACTTTATTAATTCCAGGTCAGGGGTGGTGGCTCAAGCCTCTAATCCCAGCACATCTGGGATGATTGCCTGGGGCCAGGAGTTTGAGACTAGCCTGGGCAACACAGCAAGACACCGTATCTACAAAAACAAAAACAAAAAAGGACTTTACATTTTCCATGATGCAGACTCGGGTGCCACTCTTGTGTAGAGAGCTGTGGAATGGTGCTTTTCTGTTCTTGGACCTTAAATCAATAGTTAGAAAAAATTCAAGCTTGTTATCCTGGTGTGTGATCTCATCCCACTGAGAACACTGGGGTTCTAGCTCTGGCTTCCTTTGAAATTTCTCTCTTCCCCATGCTTTCTGTTTTCATTGGCTAGTTACCAAAAGCCCTGGATTTTATTTATTTATTTATTTAATAGAGATAATGTCTTACTATGTTGGCCAGGCTGGTCTCGAACCCCTGAGTTCAAGTGATCCTCCTGCCTCGGCCTCCCAAGATGTTAGGATTATAGGCATGAGCCACCACACTGTGCCAAAAGCCCTGGATATTAAACCCAGGTTTATGCCGAATGACCAGCTTTGCTATGAAATGTAGATCCTTGAAGACCCCCTGATGCTGCATATGAAGAACTGTCTCTCATTTAAAAATGCTAATTACATAACGTCATCTGTCCAGGTTTTTAGTCTTGACCTCTTGACCTGCTTATAGATGAGAGAAAAGCCACAACCAGCACTCCTGACTTTAAGTGAGCTGCCTGCCTTGGCCTCCCAAATACATTGCTGTGTCATATGTTCTTAAATTGTATTCCATGTCTCTAGTGGAAATGCCAGGTTTTCTAGTTGCTCAAATACATGTGAAAACCTGAAAGAGTGCAGTACTGTTTGACATATAGCATGCGATCATCCTTTCTGAGTCCTTTTGCACTGATTGCTTTTGGTTCCTGTTTAAATATTACATTTGCTTTTAGAATGAATTTTATGCAAAATGATTGTTTTGTTTTTTTTTCACTCATAGCATTGCATGTCATTTTTGTTTGTTTTGTTCCTGCCTTCTCCATTAGACAATGAGTTTACTAGAGCAGGGATGAAATGCAGAATTTCAGGCCATACCCCAGACCTACTGAATTACAATCTGTAGTTTAACACAATCAGAAATCTCTTTTCTGGCTGGGTACAGTGGCTCACTGCTGTAATCCTAGCACTTTGGGAGGCTGAAGCGGGTGGATCACCTGAGGTCAGGAATTCAAAACCAGTCTGTCCAACATGGTGAAAACCCATCTCTACCTAAAATACAAAAAAAAAAAAAAAAAAGAAAAATTAGCTGGGCATGGTGGCATGCGCCTGTAATCCCAGCTACTTGGGAGGCTGAGGCAGGAGAATCGCTTGAACCCAGGATGCAGAGGTTGCAATGAGTCAAGATTGCACCAGTGCAACACAGCTTGGGCAACACAGCGAGACTCCATCTCAAAAAGAAAAAAAAAAAAAGAACAAAGAAATCTCTTTTCTATCCTTTCCCATTACCTAAAAGGCTACAGGAAGATGAGGTGCATAAAGAGGAAAATACTTTCTACCTCCTACCTTTAGCTTAGCAAAGCTTTGTTCCCTAAGATCAATTTTGCTAATTCTTCTGAATAGTTTCAGTGCAGTGTTGCTGACAATCCCACAGCTTTTTACCTTTTCCATGTTTATTTTTAGTTTTGGTTAAATAATAAAAAGGCAAATGCTCCTTGTCCTACCTTTGTCCAAACACAAACTGTGGCTCACTTTTAAAGTCAATGTAACTTACTAAACGAAAAAAATGAGCTCAATAATTTTTTTTTTTTTTTTTTTGGGATGGAGTCTTGCTCTGTCGCCCAGGCTGGAGTGCATTGGCGCGATCTCTGCTCACTGCAAGCTCCGCCTCCCGGGTTCACACCATTTTCCTGCCACCATGCCTGGCTAATTTTTTATATTTTTAGTAGAGACGGGGTTTCAACGTGTTAGCCAGGATGGTCTCGATGTCCTGACCTCGTGATCTGCCCGCCTTGGCCTCCTAAAGTGCTGGGATTACAGGCGTGAGCCACTGTGCTCGGCCATGAGCTCAAGATTTTATTTTATTTATTTATTTATTTTATTTATTTATTTTTTTTGAGACGGAGTCTCGCTCTGTCGCCCAGGCTGGAGTGCAGTGGCCGGATCTCAGCTCACTGCAAGCTCCGCCTCCCGGGTTCACGCCATTCTCCTGCCTCAGCCTCCCAAGTAGCTGGGACTACAGGCGCTCGCTGCCACGCCCGGCTAGCTTTTTGTATTTTTTTAGTAGAGACGGGGTTTCACCGTGTTAGCCAGGATGATCTCGGTCTCTTGACCTCATGATCCGCCAATCTCGGCCTCCCAAAGTGCTGGGATTACAGGCGTGAGCCACCGCGCCCGGCCGAGCTCAAGATTTTAAAAAATCCTCAGCATCCTTGATCCTTTGGCCATGAAAAAAAGGTAACTTCTGTGCATGTGCAGTTGCCCTTTGCCCTATAAAGGAACATCCGTTGCTCTCTTTTGAAGAAGTACAAAGTTCCTCTCTGCCCGGTTTTCTTACCCTAAGTAACTAGCTTCACTCCTTCCTCTGTATGTTCTGGTCTTGCACTCGTCAGTCTGCAAAACTTCATGACTGAATGATGTCCCCTCCCTTGCCAGGATGGTGATGTGGTTGGCGTCAATTCATTGAGAGTGACTGAAGGAATCTCCTTTGCAATTCCTTCAGATCGAATTAGGCCGTTCTTGGAAGAATACCATAAGCGGCAGTTGACAGGTAAAGCAAGTTGGGATGTTTTTGTTTGTTTCCTCGTGCTTTTCAGGAACATTCAATCTTTTGTGGTGACAGCAATTTTTTTGTTTTTGTGTTTGAGACAGAATTTTGCCTGTCATCCAGGTTGGAGTGCAGTGGCGCGATCTTGGTTTACTGCAACCTCTGCCTCCTGGGTTCAAGCAATTCTCCTGCCTCAGCCTCCCGAGTAGCTGGGACTACAGGCACCCACTGCCACACCCAGCTAATTTTTGTATTTTTAGTAGAGATGGGGTTTCACTATGTTGGCCAAGCTGGTCTTGAACTCCTGACCTCCAGTGATCCGCCTGCCTCGGCCTCCCAAAATGCTGGGATTACAGGTGTGAGCCACCATGCCTGGCCCAGAGACAGCCATTTGAATCCTGTAGACTACTGGGTCACTCACTTGTACGCAGCTCCTATAATGGTGATTTGAGCAGCACTGTTTGGGGGACTAGGCACAAACCAAGCATGAGTTGTACCCAGAAATATTTAGATTGAGCTAATGTGGACATGAAACCCAGGGGCTGGAGGCAGGAGGTGGGTGGGAGGAGTGTAAAAGTGCTAATGACAAAGGTTCTCTGAAGCCTGTGTTTCATCCAGGTAACCTAAAAGGATAGCTATGATGGCAAAGAGATCCTGGGACATGGGTGTCTGTTAAGCTGCGGTAACAGGAAAGAGGTTTTGTTGTAACACATCATAACTTTCCTTTCCAGGAATGGTGTTTTCAAATAAGAAATATCTGGGTCTGCAAATGCTGCCCCTCACTATGCCGTAAGCATGTGTTTGAATATGTTTGGGTTGTTTTTCAGAGGCAAAAACCATAGCTGCACAGTCTTAACAGAAAAGCTGAGCTACTTGGACCACAGCCAGGTACTCTTGTGACCCTAGGCCCTATCTGTCTCAGCGTATGTATCTGCCTCTGCCTGTGTCAGCACTAACTATACATAGTTTATTTCATTGTGGCTGTATTTTATAATGTCCAGTGGTTCTAGGCTTTGGGATAGAGGCTTAGCCCGAACCAAGAGAATGACTGTGATTAGCTTGATGGAATCTTCCCTGGCCTTTGTGAGCCTAGAGCAGAACAGAGTACCTACTAAGAGTCTCAGGCTTTTACCAGGGCTCAGAAGACTAATTCATTGTTTTCTAATCTTCTCACTTCTCTTAGCCTTAGTAAAGAATTGAAAATACATTATCCAGATTTCCCCGATGTGAGTTCTGGGGTTTATGTATGTAAAGTGGTGGAAGGAACAGCTGCTCAAAGGTAAGTGAAGTGAAGGCCTTTGTCATCTACCTTTGCTTTTACTAGATGTGTGCCATGGTAAAACACATGGGAGATCCAGACTTGATCTGTCCAATACAGTGGCCACTACCTACATGTAGCATGTACTGAACACATGAAATGTGGCTGGCGTGACTGAGGAACTGAATTTTGAATTAAATTAAGTTTAATTTAAATAAAAAACCCCAGGTCAGGCACAGTGGCTCATGCCTGTAATCCCAACACTTTGGGAGGCCAAGGTAGGCGGATCACCTGAGGTCGGGAGTTTGAGACAAGCCTGGCCAACATAGTGAAACTGTCTCTACTAAAAATACAAAAATTAGTGGGTGCGCCTGTAACTGCAGCTACTTGGGAGGCTGAGGCAGGAGAATCGCTTGGACATGGGAGGCAGAGGTTGCAGTGAGCTGAGATCACACCACTGTACTCCAGTCTGGGCAACAGACCAAGACTCTGCCTCAAAAAAAAAAAAAATAAAATAAAGATATTATCATTGTGTAGTAGTATATTGGGGTGTGTGTTATTTCAAGTGGATTTCAAAGACATAGGAAACAGAGTGTAAAATAACTATTTAAAAAATATCACGTTATAATGATAATATTTTGGATATATTGTGTTAAATAAGATATATTAGTAAATTAAATTCATCTGTTTAAAAATTTTTTAAAATGTGGCTACATGAAAATTTAAAATTACATATGTGGCTTGCACTGTTGTCTATAGGACAACAGTGGTACTTGGGTACTTATAAAGGCTTTTTTTGTATTTTGGGAGGGAGGTGGTTCTCTATAGTCTAAGAAGAGTTCATGTTATGAATTAATAGCATAAGTTTAAATTAATTTGGCTAGGAATTCCCAAATCTACCCTTTCAATATTAATAGTTATTACTTAATAACTATTAAGTGATTAACACCTATTAGGTATTAGTAACTAACTATTCATTAATAGTTTTTTTTTTTCCTTTTGAGATGGAGTCTCACTCTTGTTGCCCAGGCTGGAGTGCAACGGTACGATCTTGGCTCACTGCAACCTCCACCTCCCAGGTTCAAGCGATTCTCCTGCCTCAGCCTCCCGAGTAGCTGGGATTACAGGCACCGGCCACCATGCTTGGTTAATTGTTATATTTTTAGTAGAGACAGGGTTTCACCGTGTTGGCCAGGCTGGTCTTGAACTGCTGACCTCAAGTGATCCACCCACCTTGGCCTCCCCAAGTACTAGGATTACAGGTGTGAGCCACTATGCCTGGCCCATTAATAGTTATTATTAAGAATGGGAAGAATTTAAAGTGTTAAAGGTTTGAGTATATATTTTAGGTTTTTTTTTTTTTTGAGACGGAGTTTCACTCTTGTCACCCAGGCTGGAGTGCAATGGCGAAATCTTGGCTCACTGCAAACTCCGCCTCCTGGGTTCATGAGATTCTCCTGCCTCAGCCTCCCAAGTAGCTGCCTTTACAGGTGCCTGCCACCATGCCCAGCTAATTTTTGTATTTTTATTAGAGTCAGAGTTTCACCATATTGGCCAGGCTGGTCTCGAACTCCTGACCTCAGGTGATCCACCTACCTTGGCCTCCCAAAGTGCTGAGATTACAGGCATGAGCCACCGCGCCCAGCCATATTTTAGGTATTTTAAAACAAATTTTTTGGCTGGGCATGTTGGCTCACCCCTGTAATCCTAGCACTTGGGGAGACTGACGTGGGAGGATTGCTTGAGCCTGGGAGTTCGAGACCAGCCTGGGGAACATGGTGAAGCTCTGTCTCTACAAAAAATAAAAATTAGGCCAGGTGCCGTGACTCAGGCCTGTAATCCCAGCACTTTGGGAGGCCAAGGTGGGCAGATCACTTGAGGTCAGGATTTTGAGACCAACCTGGCAAACTTGGTGAAACCCCATCCCTACTTAAAAAATATAAAAATTAGCTGGGTGTAGTGTTCCATGCCTGTAATCCCAGCTACTTGGGAGGCTGAGGTCGGAGGATTACTTGAACCTGGGCAGCAGAGGTTGCAGTGAGCTGGGATCACGCCCTTGTACTCCAGCCTGGGCAATAAAGCGAGACTCCATTAAAAAAAAAAAAATTAGCCAGGCGCGGTGGCTTGCGCCTGTGGTCCCAGTTACTTGGGGAGGTTGAGATGGGAGGATCATCTGAAGTCTGGGCTGTAATGAGCTGTGCTCGTGCCACTGCACTCCAGCCTGGGCAAGAGAGTGAGACCCTGTCTCAAACAAACAAGCAAAAAAAAGAAAAAAAAAAAAAAAAAACTATAGCAAAACCCCACAAAACCTACGTTTTTATTTGAATCCTGAATGACAATATCAGAGGCCAGCACTAAGACCTGTGTAATAAAGCAAAGGCTAGAACAGCTTCCAAAAGAAGGTTCTCCAGCTGATTTCACTGTTGTTTCAAAACATTTAATACTAAGTACTGAGGGAAGAGGTGCCTTGTCCTACAAATATCATTCTCCTGGGCTTCTCTGTTGTACTTCTTCTTCTTTTTTTTTTTTTTGAGACAGAGTCTCGCTCTGTCCCCATGCTGGACTGCAATGGCGTGATCTCGGCTCACTGCAACCTCTGCCTCCTGGGTTCAAGCGATTCTCCTGCCTCAGCCTCCCGAGTAGTGGGACTACAGACGCGCACCACCACGCCCGGCTAATTTTTGTATTTTTAGTAGAGATGGGTTTTCTGTGTTTTCGGCCAGGATGGTCTGGATCTCTTGACCTTGTGATCCGCCTGTCTTGGCCTCCCAAAGTGCTGGGATTATAGCCGTGAGCCACCGCGCCTGGTCTGTACTTCTTTATTATCCCTTCTCATTGTTTTTATTTTTCAAGAGCTCAGTAATCTGTTTAGATTATGGCACCACTTTCACTGGGGCTTTCCCTCTGGTGAAATCAGAGGGCACTGTTCAGCATAGCAGTCATAGGTCTCATGTTACTAAATTTGGCATATCTCTGGCTTTTCTGGACTTTTCTCATTCCTGCTCTGCTCCACTCTTCCCCCACCTCCTTATTTTTAAGTTCTGGTTCGAGACCAAAGCTATTTCTTTCGGCTAAGTCCTTGCTACTCAGAATGTGGTCTGCAGACCAGCGTCATTAGCTCAGCAGGGCTTGTTGGAAAGGCAGAATCATAGGTCCCACCTTTGATCCACTGAATCGGAATCTGCATGTTTAACAAGATGCCCAGGTGATTCACATGTATGTTAAAATGTGAAAATTAGTGCCGGAAGTTGCTGATGAACAGAAATCAGGACCGGGCATGGTGGCTCATACCATGATGTGGGAGGATCATTTGAAACCGGGAGTTCGAGACCAGCCTGAGCAACATAGTTTCTAAAAATAAATAAACAAAATAAACAAAATCAGCTGGGTGTGGTGGCAGGTGCCTGTAGTCCCAAATACTTGGGAGGCTGAGGCAGGAGGATCACGTGAGCCCAGGAGTTTGAGGCTGCAGTGAGCCATGATTGTACCACTGTACTCCAGCCTGGGTAACAGAGTGAGAGGCTGTCTCAAACAAATCTGTTCTTTCTGGCTTTCACCAACTTATACCTAATAATAATGATAATTACACCATTATCTGGCACTTACAAAACTTTTACTATATCTCAGGCACTATTTGAAGTGTTTTATTTTTATTTTTATTTTTTTTGAGACTGAGTTTTGCTCCTGTTGCCCCAGCTGGAGTGCAATGGCGTGCTCACTGCAACCTCCGCCTCCTGGGTTCAAGCGATTCTTCTGCCTTAGTCTCCCAAGTAGCTGGGATTACACACCTAGCTAATGATTGTACCTTTAATAGAGACGAGATTTCACCATGTTGGCCAGGCTGGTCTCGAACTCCTACCCTCAGGCAATCCACACGCCTGGGCCTCCCAAAGTGCTGGGATTACAGGTGTGAGCCACTGCTCCTGGCCTATTTGAAGTATTTTATACACCTGTTTGTGCTCCCAACATTTTGTGATATATATAGGTATTATTTTACAGAGGAAGCAGCTGTGGTACAAAGAGGTTCATTAACTTGTAGAATGCAGTAAATCAGAGAGCAGAGAGCAGGGATGTGGGCCCTGGCTGAACCCTTCTATTATCCTGCTTTGGTGGTTGCTTTTTTGTTTCTGAGAGGCAGAGTGATTTAGTGGCAAGAAGATGGGTTCCCAAGTTTGAAAGACGCAGGATGAAATCCCTCTCACAAGTTGCATGACACAGAAAAAGGTCATTTGTCCTATCTGAGCCATAGTTCCTCATATTTGGTGCATAGGTTATTAGTAATAATTTGTGGGTTTCTTTTTCTCTTTTCTGAATCACAGGACTAGTATGAATTAAGTTCTCTATAAGTTCTTTCTTTGTACTTACTGGTCCTAAGTCATCCACCTAAACTGTCCTTGTTCTAAGATTATTTCTTGATTTTAGTTTTATACTTAAGCATCTCTTCACATCCTCTTGCATTAAACTTCTTCTTTTTAAACTCCACATATCTTGATCAAACCACATTATCATTCTTCCTTGAGCTTCCCATTTCTATCAAATGGTGTCTCCTGGAGTCATTTGCTGTTCCTTTTTCAGCCTATTTTTACCAAATCACTGGCATGGCTATTTCTGTATTGTAGTGTTTTGTATTTGGAGCTGGTTTTTGCTTCTAGAATATATAGTCTATGTGAAGCAATTAAGTTGAAGGCAATAAAGTCACAACTTTGGGGAAAAGGAGCCTAGAGCCAGAGCTTGAAATATTTAGACTCAGAAGGTTGGCGGGTTTTTGATTTACTGGAAGCAGAATTTCTATAATGCAGCTCAGCATCCTTCCCAGCTCCATAAGCTGGTGAGCCAGGCAGCGGGGTGGGGGTGGGGATGGGGGGCGGGTGGCGGGGGAAGATGGGCAAGTGAGTGGGCTGCCAGAATCAAACTGAGCCGAGTTTAAGTGTCTGGGAGAAAACATAGCACTTGGGCTTTTCACTTTGGCTGCTGAAGCTGGGAGTATGTTTGAAGTTCACAGAGGTCAGGGACTGAGAGAAATTAAAAGCTAAACTCCCCCTTCCAAACCAATTCCAAAAAATGGGAGGAGTAAACTTCTCACATGATTCTGATAGGAAATTAATTTTATAAAGGTAAACTGTCTAGAGGACAGTTGTCCTCTAGGGATGTTTTTGCAGCATATTTTAGAATAGCTTTATGATTTGGAAGGATTGAGGCTATTTCTGGTTTGTATGCTTAATGCCAGCAAAATAGTGCCATTAAGACAGAGATATTATAGATGGGGATAAGTAAAATTCTTCTTGTAGTTTCATGGTTCTCTTTTTTTTTCTCTCTCTCAGCTCTGGATTGAGAGACCATGATGTAATTGTCAAGATAAATGGGAAACCTATTACTACTACAACTGATGTTCTTGAAGCTCTTGACGGTGATTCCCTTTCCATGGCTGTTCTTCGGGGAAAAGATAATTTGCTCCTGACAGTCATACCTGAAGTAATCAACTAAATATCTTGTTTTAAAGTGGGATTATCTAAAACAAAAAACAAAAAAAAAAAACCAGTTATATCACCTGGTTTGGAGATGTGCCAAACATGGCAAGAGGTTTTTGGATCTTCTTCTTATAAAGAAAAATGGATGGTATCAACCCAAGTGCCCATCGATGACAGACTGGATAAAGCAAACGTGGTACATATACACCATGGAATACTATGCAGCCATAAAAAGAACAGTCCTCTGCAGGGACATGTATGGAGCTGGAAACCATTATCCTCAGCAAACTAACACAGGAATAGAAAACCAAATACTGCATATTCTCACTTATAAGTGGGAGCTGAACAATGAGAACACATGAACATAGGGAGGTGAACAACACATACTGGGGCCTGGCAGGGGGTAGGGTAGAGGGAGGGAGAGCATTAGCAAAAATAGCTAATGCATGCTGGGCTTAACACCCAGGTGATGGGTTGATAGGTGCAGCAAAGCATCATGGCACACATTTACCTATGTAACAAACCTGCACATCCTGCATGTGTACCTCAGAAATTAAAAATAAAAATAAAAATAAAAATGGTAATCTGTTGTGAGATTACAATTAAAAAATAAAAAAATGGAGTTTGAAACACATACACACATTCAGGGATCATTAGGTTGGGGTACTATGCTGTTGCTAAGATGCCTATGTCAAGTGGAAGAAGAACAGTGTCAGGAAATCTGGGGGAACTGATAACATTTTATTAAAGGTAAGAAACAAATAAAAGACAGGCAGTTTCTAATTTAACCTTGAGAGGACACTGTAGTATTTTAAACCTTTATAGCCATAAACTAGATATAATACACACATATACAAATAGATCTGTCTACCAAAATTTAAGAAACAGCCTGAATAAAGTGCAAAGGCAATCAATTGTTAAATAATACTCCTTTAATCCATCAGGTTTTCAGGTTGTATCACATTTGGCCAGGTTTGTGGGTAGACGGATGATGGGTGTCATTTAAAAGTCAAATGAAAACTGGTAATTTTGGATTGTCACATAGGAATATTGATGATTCTCAGCACTCTAGCAGTGAGAACAACTTTTGTCTCCAGCAGCTTTTCTGACTGTAAGAAGGGCATCTTCAGTAGTTTCTAGTCTTTTTCCCTTTTAACTAAGTTCTCACCCCTGGCAACATAAATGACTTTAAGCCTTGGAGCTGCAAATTTTTTTTTATTTTGGGGGGGACAGGGTCTCATTCTGTTGCTCAGGATGAAGTGCAGTGGTGGGATCTTGGCTCACTGCAACCTCTGCCTCCTGGGTTCAAGTGATTCTCTTACCTCAGCCTCCCGAGTAGCTGGGCTTACAGGTACACGCCACCACGCCTGGCTAATTTTTGTATTTTCACTAGAGATGGGGGGCGGTCTCACCATGTTGGCCAGGCTGGTCTTGAACTTCTGACCTTAAAAGATTCACCTGCCTCGGCCTCCCAAAGCGCAGGGATTACAGGCTTGAACCACTGTGCTGGGCCCAAAGTTTCTTATTTTTTAAAGAAAACAACTTTTGGTAGGGTTATGAATATACTTAGGAGGTTAAAAAAGTGTGAAATGAGGCAGGACTTGGTTAGGTGTAAAGTAGCATCTTATTTTGGGTAATATAATTTGTTTATGTTTTTTAGACTTCCCTTAGTTTTAAAAAATATATATATATGGCATCCTTGAACTCCCTTAAACTTTATTTGTATAAATTTATGGGGTACAATTTTGTTTCATGTATAAATTATGTAGATGAACCCCTTTAAATTCTATGTAAAATTTGTGTATGCGCATTATTTCTGGGGAGAGTCTAGTTTCTTCATGACCCATAAAAATTTAATAAATACTGTCTTAGGGTATAGAGATTATGAATTAAAAGTTTACCAATTGTTATGTGATAAGCAAGGTTAAGGTCAGTGTGGTACAGAACTTTCAGGACAGAATAGGATCATCTGTTTCAAATTTTTTACAGAAAATTGCCACCTTTAATAATGTAAAAACAGTGATCAGGAATGATAAAGCAAGAAATTCTTAGGAAAGCTACAAAATGATAGAATGTATCCAGGGAAGTTACTTTAACTGGGATATCTGGTTTTAAATTCAATTATTATGAGGTAAACTGTGAGTGAGTTCTACCTTGTTTCTAGAATTTGTAAGTTATTCTGAGTAACAGCCTCTTCCATTGAGTTGGCCACATTGCCCACTTTTGATTTTATATTTCATAGTTCTTTTCAACTTAGATTGCAAAGGATGGGAACCGAGTTTTTAAAACCACTTACAATTTGGAACATTTCCTTTTATTCCTGGCGATTTGGGAATGCAGAAGTGTGGCTGGATCTCTGATTGCTGCAGCCCACAGGGAGAGATTTAGTACCGTCCTTTTTGAGAGAATGTGCTAAGTTTCTCTTTGCTCCCATAAATCATGTCCTAATTTAGTAGAACTGTGTTTTTCTTTTCAAAGGCATAAGGCTCCTTGCTTTATCTCACCTAATCACGAAGAATAGTTTTACGGAAACTTGTATGAAATCTTAATTTTATTAGCATGGGCTGGTAAATGCTAATTTACAACATGGGCTGGTAAATGCTGATTTTTAGATTGGACAGCTCTGCCAGGAGGAATAGCTCAATTCACACATCTGATGCCGCTGGCTTTCAAAACATAATTGGAATAAAGAAATTATCGCACTGCATATACTGTCTCTGGAACATAACGGAGACACAAGAGGGCTCATTTCAAATGACTAGGTTTCTGCAAAACAAATATAATTTTGAGTTTACTCCCTCTACTGAAAATACTCATACAGTACTCTAGGTTGGCAAAATTTATTCTGCATTTAAATTCAGAAAGTCAGAATTTCAGTGTGTATTACAATCCATGGCCATTTCTATTTCTGCTGAAGATTTTCATTGTTCAGCTTCAGTTCTTGCATGAAGACTCAGGGTCACAAGAGGAACGTGGATACAAATATTCACTTTGCTCAACTTGTTGGGTCCGCTTGCTCCAAAGGACTGAAGATATAGCTAGCAATGTACAGAAAGGAAGACTATGGAAACCCATCCACAGCTTATAAACTCGTCACTATCCTTTATGTTTTGTGCATGACGAAAGGAACAAATTTGATTCCCACAACACTTTTTGCTTGTCATTTCGTCTGCAAGGTAAAATCTGGTTTGAAATTCCAAAGTCTGAACAAGCCTTCTTAACCAAACAAATGCCCTCCAAAGAGGGAAGATAACATCAGGTCTGATATCAAAGAAGAGTTTTGAGCCTGTAGAGATGAATTCAGAAGACAGAGCTTTCACCTGCCTCCCTGGGCCACGACGGCAGCTCTTTTTAGTAAACAGTGCACCAGTTGCTGCCATCACTTGGCATCAGCCCTCCAGTAATTAGCAAAATAAGGTCAACAAACCACCAAATCCCAAGTCCTCCAAGTGTCAACAGCTTCCCTACTGCAGTGCCAGTGTGTCCCAAACAGAATCGATCCACGCCAAAACATCCCAGGAAGAAGGAGTAGAGTAAAGTGGTTATGAAGTAGTGTCCGGTATACCTAGGTGAAAAGAACGAAAAGGAAGATGTTTTACTGCACAAAAATTTAAACCCTTAAAGATTAGTGAATTTAACATGAGTGATGAGAAGGTGCAGTGTCCCCTCTGTGGCCTTTTATCCTCCATTTTGTTTTCTTTTACAATATGGTCAATGAGGTGAGAGGATCAGGAAAAACCAAAGTCTATTATACTCCTAGGTCCTAGAGACAGGAGGCACATCGTGTTACACAGGGCTACCTGACAAAAGATAACAGGGTGGTTGGAAGACAGAAGCGAGGGGAAGGCTTTTGGCCACTATCTTCATTGGGGTTTCTGCAGGAAAGGCAAGACAGGGCAGGACAAATAGTTTAGAATTGGCTGGTTTGAATAACCTCAGCCGGCTCTAAGGTATAGGAGTGGTCCCCGGTTGCCTGGCACTTGGCCCTGAGAAGATTAAGGCAGAGGAATATTATTTCCTGGGGTGTACAGGCCAGAAACAGAAGATATGTCTCTGGACTAGTTTGCATTATCAAAGGCATGCTCCTGGTTGGACCCTTTGCTATCTCTAAGAAATGACTAGCTTCAGGAAGGGCAGTCTCTTCACAGCCAGAAAGGTTTTTAAGATGTCAAACATCATAGTGCACAATAATTTAAAAAACTTTTTGACCATGTCGTGGTGGCTCATGCCTATAATCTCAGCACTTTGAGAGGCCAAGGTGGGAGGACCACTTGAGCCCAGGAGCTATAGGCCAATCTAGGCAACGTAGCGAGATCCTGTCTCTACCAAAAAAAAAAAAAAAAAAAAAAAAAAAAAAAAAAAAAAAAATTAGCCAGGTGTGGTGGAGCACACCTGTAGTCCTAGTTACTCAGGAGGCTGAGGTAGGAGGATCGCTTGAGCCCAGGAGGTCTGTTTGTGCCACTACACTCCAGCCTGGGCAACAGAACAAGACCCCATCTCCCAAAAAAAAAAAAAAAAAAAGCATTTTTTATAATACACCCTCTTCACCTTTACTTTACTCTCCAAGAATCTCTAGTTAGTAGAGGGTCTCAACAGAATACTTGCTAAGATATGGAGCATCTCTAAGAACAAATACCGACTTTTGCAGAGTTGGATTGGACAAGAAGTCATCAAGCACATTTGCACAACAGGCACCATGCTAGGAGTAGGAGTCTGGGCTCCCATCCTCCTCTGTAGAGGCTCTTTTCCTGAGACTCAGCTGGCTTCCTGCGTGTAGCTCTCTAAGGTAAGGAAGCACTGTCCTTAAATGAACGCTTGATCTCCAAACACTCTTTCCTGTTGTTTTGTGGCAGTGAAAAGCAAGGACTTCTTCATAAGGCTCTGCCCCTAGCCACTGTGCTGACACAGCTGCAGCTACTCTAATATTACTAATCATAGCCATAGACTCTTTCCATTAGCAAACTGTATAAGGCAATTCTGTGCCTTCAAGCAGAATTTACAGAAATGACCTTGATCCTTTACCTTTAAGATAAACTGATTTTCAGAGTGTGGAGCCTACACTTTTTATAATAAAACCTTTATTCTTGAATTACTAAGGCAATTTGCACAAGATTTATATCTATCGTAAGAATTTTGGGGCTAGATCATCTGGCCTAAAATTCTGTAGATGAGGGATAAACTGAGTGCCCAAAGGCACTTAGCAAGTTGGAGAAAAGAGACAGTTAGAACTTCACCTTCTGGGCTTAAGTCCAGAGTCCTCTCTACTATAAACATATTGCTTCTATAAATGAATTATGCACAATGGTAGCCATAGACCCTCTTTGGTGGTTAAAAAAAGTCATATCAAAAAATAACAACGAGCTGAGCACAGTGGCATCATGTGCCTGTTGTCCCAGATATTGGGGAGGCTGAGGCAAGAGTATTGCTTCAGTCCAGGAGGTCCAGGCTGCAATAAGCCGTGATTGCACCACTGCACTCCAGGCTGGGTAACACAGTGAGACCCTGTCTCTTAAAACAAAAAATAAATAAATAAAAAGACAAGGAAAATGGCTCTACCTCCAACCAAGTACCAACTACTCCAATCAAAGTAACACTTACTTTATACAAGGTTTATTTTCTCGTAGGAAGGTCCTAGGACTGGCACACTCAATTCCATCTAAGGCATGGCACTGGACTGAAGTGTGTTCCACGTCGCTGTAGGCCTGACCGCCAAACTGTGGAATAACAACCAAGACCAAAACCAACTCACCAGAGCAAGTGACACAAACATCTATCTTTATATTCACTAATAAAAGAATAAAAGTTGCCTCAGGACTACAATTATTCCAACAAGGGTGAGGTACAGCTGTGCTCAAGGGCAAGGAAATTAGTGACACACTTCATGTGATTTTAAATGAGTCCATCTTAAATGTACATTGTTTTAAATAAACTCCTGTTTTCTTCTTCATGACTGGCTTCTTCAATAATATAGTAAAAGAAAACACTCCAAACACACTCAATGTCATTAAAGGCTGTTTAGAAGAGATGAACACAATGCTTTACTTATCACAATTTACAGGAAAAACAGCAGATAACAGCATTTGGGAGTGGGTATTTAAAAAGTCACTGCCTATTAGAGGTCTCTTTTATATCTATTAAAAATGAATAGAATTAGAAAATAACTCAGGATATTAACTGACTCAGGACTTTATTTAGG